>NC_071985.2:221697500-222445000 GCF_028885655.2 Pongo abelii
TGTCTCACATAGATAGATAGATAGATAGATAGATAGATAGATAGATAGATAAGATATTTGGAAATTAACAAGTAGGTAATCCTTAGATCAAAGAATAAATTAAAAGCAAAATTAAAGACTACATAGAAAGCAATAAAAGGAGAACGCTTAATGCCAAAATTAATGAGGCAAACTGAGTACCAGAGGAAAATTTATAACCTAAAAATGTCATTGTTATTCAAGAAGAAAGATGAAAAAAATACAACACTACAAAACAAAATACTTACCTTAGAAAGCAAGAAAAGAACAGTAAAATAAATCAAAACAGGCCAGGTATAGGGACCAAAAGATTAAAGATGTGATCAATAAAATAACAAAAAGTAGCAAAGAAAAGTACATTTCGAACTGGTTCTTTGAAAAGAACACTAACATCCTCAAAAAGTTAGTTATGAAAAAAAAGTAAAAACATGCAAGATAAGGAAGGAGAAAGGAGAAATAACCAGATATGAGGCCTTAAAATAATTTTAAGAGAATACATGCAACTGTACCAGCAACAAATTCAAAAAGTTAAGAGAACTGAATGATTTAAAAAAATCAAATGTTACCAAAACTGACCTATGAAGAAATGGAAAACTTGAATACTCCAATAAACACAGTAGAGTGTGGGATGATGATTAAATGGCACCATTGAAAAGAGTTCTAGTCCAGGCACAGTGGCTCATGCCTGTAATCCTAGCACTTTGAGAGGCCGAGACGAGCACATTGCCTGAGTTCAGAAGTTTGAGACCAGCCTGGGCAACACGGTGAAACCCTGTCTCTACTAAAATACACACACAAAAAATTAGCTGGGCGTAGTGTCAGGCGCCTGTAGTCCCAGCTACTCGGGAGGCTGAGGCAGGAGAATTGCTTGCACCCACGAGGCAGAGGTTGCAGTGTGCTGAGATTGTGCTACTGCACTCCAGCCTGGGTGACAGAGCTAGACTCTGTCTCAAAAAAAAAAAAAAGAGTTCTAGGCCAGGCTCATGTCTATAATCCCAGCTCTTTGGGAGGCTGAGGCAGGAGAATTACTTGAAGCTAGGAATTCGAGACCAGCCTTGGCAAAAAGCGAGACCTGCCTCTACAAAAAAGAAAATAAATTAGCTGGGCATGGTGGCATGCGCCGGTGGTCCCAGATACTTGGGAGGCTGAGGTAGGAGGATGGCTTGAGGCCAGGAGTTCAAGACTACAGTGAGCTATGATCATACCACTGCACTCCAGCCTGGGTGACAAAGCAAGACCTTGTCTTATAAACAAAAGTCAGGTGCAGTGGCTCACGCCTGTAATCCCAGCACTTTGGGAGGCCGAGGTGGGCGGATCATGAGGTCAGGAGATCGAGACCATCCTGGCTAACGTGGTAAAACTCCGTCTCTACTAAAAATACAAAAAATTGGCTGGGCGTGGTTGCAGGCGCCTGTAGTCCCAGCTACTCAGGAGGCTGAGGCAGGAGAATGGCCTGAACGCGGGAGGCTGAGCTTGCAGTGAGCCAACATCGCCCCACTGCACTCCAGCCTGGGTGACAGAGTAAGACTCCGTCTCAAAAAAAAGTTTTATAACCTAAGGGTTTACAGCCTGCTTTTATCCAAGCTTTGAAAATCAGAACAGAAAATTCTAATGTAATTTAAGTATTGTAAGCCAAATGGTGTTAAGTTCCCCAGTCCATTCTACGACGACAGTATAATTTTCGTTCTAAAGTCTGATGAAGAGACTGGGCACAGTGGCTCATGCCTATAATCCCAGCTCTTTGGGAAGCTGAGGCAGGTGAATCAGTTGAGTCCAGGAGTTTGAGACCAGCCTGGGCAACACAGTAAGACCCCATCTCTACTCAAAATAAAAAAAATTAGCCGGGCAAGGTGGCACATGCCTATAGCCCCAGCTCCATGGGAGGCTGAGGTGGGAGGATCGCTTGAGCCCGGAGTTCAAGGTTGCGGTGAGCCAAGACTGAGCCACTGCCCTCCAGCCTGAGCAACAGAGTGAGATCCTGTCTCAAAAGAAAAAAAAGGTTACTCTGAAAAAAAGAAAATTATAGGCCCCTTTCACTTAAAAAGTGCCAAGATTCAAAATATTAGCAAAAAGAGCCAGGAATGTATTAAAAGAATAACAAACTAACACATTTTATCCAAGTGGAATCCATTATTCCAGGGATTAAGAGTGGTTCCATATCAGGAAATCTATCAACATGTTACTTAAACAAAAATTAAAGAAGAAACAGTATAATAATAAACCGTTCATAATCATAGATGCTGAAAGGCATTTGCTGTAATTCAGCAAATGCCGTTCCTAACAATAAATCCAAATGCCAACAAACAAAACGATGGTCAAATTCACTGCTGGGGACACACAAGATAAAGTAACAATGAACTATCACTTCGTACCCATCAGACAGGTAAGAGGCGCAGAGATGGGTGCTGCCCTTCACATTCCCACCAGCACTGGGGGAAAGTGGTCTGGAACATACCTCCTAACTAATCAGCTCCCAGGAAGCAACTGCACAGAAATAGAACTGGCGTGTAAATGCATACATAGGAGGGCATCTATTGCAGTGTTGATCTTCGGGGCAGGGTGGAAGCATCTGGAAAGCAAAGTGAATGCCCACTGAAGCAGGAATAGGTCAGTAAATTATAGAACATTTACACCATTAATGAACATGCAGCACTTCAGAGAATAGAGTGATACCAGCCTGAGGGAACAGTGAGAAAAGTAAGTCACAAGACAGTGTTTAATAGATTCCATTTTTGTAAACACAAATGTTAGGAATCTATGAATATGTACATCTGCTTATGGAACTATACATAATTATATAAAGTGGTGAAAATTTGGGCAACACACAAGGTTATTAATTTTGAGGTGGAGTGGATGGAATAGAGAGGGGCAATATAGTGGGGGGAGCAAAGAGGGAAGACTACTTTTAAAAAGTGTCAGTAGGATTATTCAGCAATGAGTTTTTTTTTTTTTGACATGGTCTTGCTCTGTCGCCCAGGCTAGAGTACAGTAGTGCAATCATAACTCACTGCAGCCTTAACCTCCTGGGCTTAAGTCAACCTCTTGCCTCAGCCTCTCAAGAAGCTGGGACTGCAGGCATCCATCACCATGCCCGGACTTTTTTTTTTTTTTTTTGTAGAGACAGGGTCTCCCTCTGTTGCCCAGGCTGGTCTTGATCCTCCTGGCTTGGCTTCCTAAAGCGCTAGGATTACAGTCCCTTTCTTTGGTCTTTATGATTGCTTTTATCATGCCCCCAGCCAGAGAGCCACAACTTGGATGATCTTCAAGACCCTTGCAGATGTGAGTGCAATCTCACTTCCAATTGCCTGAAGAAGTGCTCTTCCAGGTTAATCCAAACTTCTAAATAATAATGAACATGCTTGCGTGTGTGTTCAGGAAGCACTTCTGTTCTTAGGGTCTTGGGATGCACTGTCCAGTGAACAGCAAACATCAAGTATCTCTTATGGTGCTAGAAATCGCATTCTTGGTCTAAAGAGCTGGGGTGAAAGCTGTGTTTGCAGCCAACCAATACCTGCAGACGGCTTGTTGAACTCGGCTGAGGAAATGGAAGATCGTTATACACATACCCTTTGTGTGTCAATGACATCCCCAGGCCCTGGAGTGCCTGGCTGGTTCACTGTCAAACACTGACTGTCCCACTGCATCTGTGAACCCCTGAAGAGTCTAATTGTGTGTGCATGTGGGGGTTGTTAACCACACCTCCCACTGTCTCTCCCACTTGGAAGGGGCATAGTCTTCAGAAGCTGTGCTTTGGTTTGGAAAGCGTAGCCCTTCCCTTCTCTAGGCTTTTGGATTTCTGTTGACATTTTGTTCTGACTGGCTCTTGGCCAGTTCAGCTGGGCAACGGTGGATGAGGTACTTGAATAGGTGAGGGGAACATTTCTTGATTAAAGCCAGCTCTTTGCCTATCCTACAACACTGAAGCTGTGCAGCTAAATGTGGCCGGCCAAAAGTACAACCAGGCTGCCCGATTCCACCGTAAATTCATGGTCATCAACGTCAAATGGGTCCTTAATGTCGCCTGGCAAACATACCACACTTCTGTGGCCTATTCCCTTTCCCGCTATCCTACATGACTACGTGCACCTTCTCTCTCTCCAAATCTGCATCACTTCCTGCCCTGTATTCATTCTTGCCTGATGTGAGAAATCAGGAGCAATCAACCGAATCTCAAGCTCCCCCACCTCCACCCATCTTCCTGGTCTGCCAGGCCCTCTTCTCCCTCATTCCTTCCCTGCCCTCTTGAATTTCTGGTCCGTTCTCTCCATTTATGGCCAGATTCCTCTAGAGAGCTGTTGATATTTCTCTCCTTCCATTTTCCTCTTGAATCTACTCCAACCTGGCTTTCACCTCCAATGCCCCGTTGAAACCGCTCTTAGAAAGGTCTCCAGTGACTTCAGCATTGCTAGGTCCATTGATAATTGTTGGTCCGCATCCCACCCGACTCAGCAGCAGCACTCAATAGTCTTTGAAACCTTTCTGGCCTCAGCTTCTAGGATCCATCCCCTCCTGGTGTCACTCCATCTCTGGATGATCCGAGTCTCCTTTGCTGTTTTTTTGTTGTTGTTGTTGAGACAGAGTTGCCAGGCTGTTGTGCCAGGCTGGAGTGCAGTGGCGTGATCTCAGCTCACTGCAACCTCCGCCTCCCGGGTTCAAGCGATTCTCCTGCCTCAGCCTCCCAAGTAGCTGGGACTATGGGCGCCCACCACCATGCCCAGCTAATTTTTTGTATTTTTAATTATATACATAATTACATAATGTGGTGAAAATTTGGGCAACACACAAGGTTACTAATTTTGAGGTGGAGTGGATGGAATAGAGAGGGGCGATATAGTGGGGGTTAGAGACAAGGTTTCATCATGTTAGCCAGGATGGTCTCAATCTCCTGACCTTGTGATCCGCCTGCCTCAGCCTCCCAAAGTGCTGGGATTATAGGCGTGAGCCACCATGCCCGGCCTCCTTTGCTGTTTCTTCTTCAGCTGCCTAAACCCTAAGTGTGACGTCTGTCCTGCTGGGGCTTGGACCAGGAACCTCAGAGTGGACTGAGCAGCAGCCAGTGTAGCATGGAGACTGCCACTTACTCTTGGGAGGCTGAGACTGGTTAAGGTGTGGGGGTGCTTCCCCAGGCTTGCGGGGAGAGGCCACATTTTATTGTGAGCATCATACTATGTTTGGTATTTGTCACTGGTGATAGCTCTAGAAGCTGTGGATCACCAAGAGACCAGAAGAAAACAAAAGAACAAGTTTGGGAAGTCCACAAGGCATTTTATTCCACAGGAAGAAAAATGATGACTCTGATATGAGAACCAGACTCAAGAGTCTTCACACACTGGTGACTGTAATAGTGTTTACATAATAGAGAACCAGATATTTTATTTTTAGAATTTTATCAAGCAGCTACTATGGTATTTTGAGGCACAGATCATACTTACAAACAAAGTGGCCCTGGAGCCTTCAGAACGTTGCGATGAGTACCCACCAAGCAGCAAGACACCCTGGGATTTGGGGAAGGGGCCGCTTGTCTGTTTTCCACTGTGTAGTGACCAGGCCCAGGGGCTGGGGAAGCACTGACCTGGCTCACCCTTCAGTGAGCACAGAGAAGCAGCGACAGCCAGGGAGTGACATGGGTCGGCCAACTGTGCTGGGTCAAGGGACTGAGTAGCTTTGGATATCTCCTTACCCAATTTACTCTTATTCCATTTATTTTACTTTCCTCAGAGACGAACTGTGTGTCTGAGGCAGAAAGAAAAGCAGTAGAAATGATCTTAACAAAGTCTTAGGCATTGCTGGCTGAATATCAGTTTACAAAGAGACGGAGCATTTAAGGAACCAGGGGCAGGGCCTGTTTCCTCCAAAGCTTTGGATGTTTTCCTGGTGAGAACCAGGAGGGGATGTCAAATGCCCCTGAAACCTTCTGGCCTTGTCTGGCCCAGGGCTGTAGGGCAGGGGAGAGCTGAGAAGTGGAGCAGCTCGCAGTTGGCCCTCCCATCTCCCACCCAGCCCCGCCCTAGATGGTCTTTGGATTCCATTTTAACATCTGCCTCTCCTAAGGTGCAAATGTCAAAGTGCTTGGTTGTGCAATCACAGGAGATGGGCAGCTATTTAAAGAGCTGATTAAAATTAGAAAGGAGCCCAAGGGGGGCATCTCAACACTTCTCTGGATTCCTCCTGAAGCACCAGCCCACAGGGCAGCCCGCAGCTAACTTCCTCAGTCAGGTCTGAGAACACCCAGCACTGCTGCGGCCCAAAGCAGATTTTCTTAGTAACACTAAACTCCTTAATCTCATCAAGAGATTTCAAGTGACTTTGTTCCAGAAGGTGATAGAAGGCTCACTGACGCATACAATCAGTCCTTCCGAGAGTCTCATCTTTTAAGAGATCACGATCTCAGGCAGTGGGTTACTGATGACAAAAACCACAAGCCAAACTTGTGGGGGTGCAAGGAGGGAGGCTGAGGAGGAAGCTGCGGAGGAGCTGCCACTTGGCTGTATCCCGCTGCCATCTTGTGCAGTGCGTGAGTGCTGAGACAATCATCACCACCCCCCAGCAAGACACACACAAACTAAAACTCACCCAGTGCTGCAAAAGCCAAGTTTCCATTCTGCAATCCACTAACTTGGAGTTCAGCAAAGGCAACCAAGGCTCGGAGTTCAAGAAAGCTGATCCTTGAACACTATGTAGCTACTTGTGCTAAAGCTCCCTTCCTTCCTCTCTGCATGCGTGCATACACACACACACACACACACACACACACACACACACAGAGAGAGACACAGAGGGGAAGTGGGAAAGGAAAGGGAGGGGAAGATTAGCTTCATTTGTGTCTTGGAAGGATTTGGGTCATGAGTTATAAACACCAAAACCTTCCACGCATCCACTGATCCACTGAGTCATCCCAGACTCAGCTACATGTGACAAGGTTGTAGAAATTGATTAGCTTTATTAAAATAAAAATTTAAAAATCACAAGGTGACTCATTCATTCTAAAATGAGGCCTTTTTTCCCTTCTCCCTATCTGCTTAATCCTTACAGAAAAGCAAAACACCAAAAACAAGACCCAGGGCGCTCATACCAGGCCTTGCTCCCAGCAGGAATTTAAAACCAAGGATAAGAGATGCCTTCGTCAAATCTTGGTTCCATGAAAAACTTACCAACGCAGCTTTTTAATACTCCTATTTCATCCCCCTTTCTGGAACTCTCCCTGCTCCCTTCTCATCCTGGAGTTTCCATCCTGTGTGCCCTCGGGCTGTGGAGCTGCGATGCCCACCTGTGGCTTTATTAAAAAGAAAACAGTCGCGGGGCTTTGTTCTTGGTTGTTGCTGCCCAGGCAGGAGCGCACTCTTATGTGGATTTCTGATTTGTTGCAACAGTTCAATGGGATTTTTTTTTTTCCTTCTCAATCAACAGAGTTTACCAATGTTTCCAACCTCTCTAATAATAACCTGAGAAAACTTACAATGCTGACTTGCACACGTGTGGTAATGGAGCACAGGTTTCCCCCTAAGTTTGGTAAGACTAGTTAGGAAAAAGCCAAATGCATAACTTACAACATAATTTGTGAGAATCTAAGCACTCTTTGTAAAATGGGGGTGAGAAATTAAAAGTGGGCTCCCAAACCCCTCTCCTAGATCCTTCCGAAGGGCCAGCGCCAGTCCTGGGTGCCACAGCTCACGGCCCAACTGGACGGCCACAATGTCAAAGGCGTCCCTTTCAGGACCACAGCCCTCGCCTCAACCCACTTTACTGGGAATACTTTAGTCTCCAAAACTAAGACGTAACATTCTTTAACTTTTAAGAATGCCTTTCTATAGACAGTATCCTGAATTAGACATCTAGAATTAGTGCAATAGAAGATCCAATATAATTTTATATTACTTTACAGTTAACAAACCTTTACACATAGCACAGGCCCTGTTCAGAAACATTCCTATATATTTACAAACACACTGTTGTACATATATACATGTTAACAAAATACAGGGCAATCTAAAAATTAGATTCATCTCAGTACATGTTTTTAAACGTTATTTAACCAATACCTTTAAAAATTATTTCCCATAATCTAAAATAACTCCCTGCCTCACAAATTAATACGATTTCCATTTATACTTTTCCTCATGAGGATTTACTTTCCCTCATTCCTTGACAACTTCCCCAAACCCAACTCCGGTTCTGCCTCTAATGTCAGCCGAGAGCTCGGCCTCTTTCCTCCCGGTGGGTCTGCGCTGTGTCGGGGGCACCCGTCTCGGCAGCGGGGCTTCAGGAGTCCAGCTCCAGCTGCTCTCGGTTTTCACTGAGTCTTAACATAAGCTGCTGTTCATAGTAGAGGCTCTTTGCGTAGTTTATTTCTTGTGACAGCTTGACAGCGAGGACCTCAGATTTCACGTGGACCTAAGGAGGAGAACAGGATGGGTCACCTGTCCCCAGGATGGGGACACCCAGGAATCAGATCCACCGAGGCAGCGGCTCCCAGCCCAGCTGCGTCTCAGGATGGGATGTACACGTTAAAGAAACAGTGATGGCCGGGGCTGCTCCTACTTCACTCACACTCACAAGTCTGGGGTGGGTCCCTGCAATTATTATTTTTTTTTTTTTTGAGACGGAGTCTCTGTCGCCCAGGCGCGATCTTGGTTCACTGCAACCTCCGTCTCCCGGGTTCAAGCGATTCTCCTGCCTCAGCCTCCCGAGTAGCTGGGACTACAGGCGTGTGCCGGGCTAACATTTTTTTTTTTTTTTTCTTTTAGTAGAGATGGGGTTTCACCGTGTTAGCCAGGATGGTCTCCAACTCCTGACCTCGTGATCCGCCCGCCTCGGCCTCCCAAAGTGCTGGGATTACAGGCATGAGCCACCGTGCCCGGCCGGTCTGTCTTTTTAAACATTTCCCAGGACTGTACAGCCAACCCATACTAACCTGACATTTGGGACCTCCCCCCCGGCCATAACTGATCTGCAGAGGTAAGACCAAGAGCAAGAATGTGGGATTCACATCTAAGGTCTGGTGACGGCTGATGAAGGAAGAAGAATCAGCGAACAAAAGCCTCTAGGTCTTTCTTACCACGAACACCTCTGCCCACCTGCTTTGAAAGGGGCAGAAGTATAGTGGGCGAGGCTGCCCACCTGCTACAGTGAAGGGATGTGGAGAAATACTCACACTTTGAGGTGCTCGCCCTCTTCATCAGCCAGCTCTAACTTAAACCGATGACCCCAGGGGAGCCTTACACAAGCCCAAACAGGCCCAAGGGCATTCCTGAGCAGGGGGAGGCCAAAGGACTCTGGAGGAGAGAGGCCCAATAAGGCTGGCGCTATTTCCGAACCGTAGAGAGAGCAGATTAACGTATCATTCTTGAATGCAAACTTCAAAATCTGGGTATACTGGGTGAGAATGAGCAGGACTAACACCTGGGTGTCATGGCAAGCCACCAGGGCCGACTGGCTAGAGACAGATCCGCGAGGGGCTCTGCAGCCAGCTCTGGTGCCAAGCCACTTGGATTTGAACCCCGGCTCCTCAAGGTCAGCTGTGTAGCCTTGAATGAATCACCTGCTATGACCAATAGTGAGGAGGGGATGACAGCAACACAGTGATCAGACAACCCACAAGACAACCAGCCCTCCAGGAACATTAGCTATTCGCAGGAGCTTTATTATTTAAAAGCCTTGTCATAACAACACCTTGTCCCCTTTGGAGGTAAAGTATAACTTTTATTTACTAATACTTATTGAGCATGCTAGATGCTACTAGAACAAAAGTTACGGTTTCCACTGTTAAGGAGAAACCAGCGTGAGCTCCAGTGCTTTCTTTGATTCGGTGCACTGAAGAATCCCATTTTGGGAGCAGAAAAACCCTGTGTGTTGTATTAGCTGTTCCTTATCACCAACGAGAGTAAGTATTGTTACCCTCACTACATCTATGGGTAACTGAGGCACAAACGTTGTGAGACAGTTAACGTTCCCAGGGTCATCCATGGGCCAGCTGGGAGGGCGGCATCGCCCCGTGAACATACCCTGGGCCCCTCCCATGTTCAGGACTGAGAGGCAGTACTCCTGGGAAGGGCCCAGCCTGAACCTCCTAAATGAGCTCCTGCTGAGGAGGGGGAAGCAGGGCGGAGGCATCAAGGCCCTGGCCCCGCCCCTCAGGAGCCTGAGAACAGGCGGGCACTCACCATGGGCTTCTGGTGGGAGGGGCCGGGGATGGACACTCCACTGCTCGTGCTCACTGCTTTCTTGGTCACCTGCACATACACCTTCCCATGGTCTTTGGAGACAAGGCAGTGGTAGAGGTCATCATATTTGACTTCTAGGAAAATGGCTTCTCGATCCACGTAGTCTCCACTTTTCAGGAAGTAAACAGCTTTGGAGGAGATGAGCACGCAGTAGCTGTCAATGTTCTCCACAGCGATGAAGCTGCAAAGCGAGACGGGAACACAGGAGTGACACCTGGGGCTTCGCCCAGCATCAGGGGGAGGCCCACTGCGGGCTCTGTGGCCCCAGGGCCTGAGTGCAAATCCCGGCCCCCTTGCTGGGAAATCCTTCTAAATCCTGAAATTCTATCTTGTGGGTGTTTGTTGTTGTTTTTCTGTGAGCATTTTTGGATAGCTTAAAGCTTACAGAAAACTGTAACAATACTCTATTGGACAAAACAGAAAACACGACACCTTTCAATGTGAAACTGAAGGAGCAGCTGAGAAAGTTCACTGCCTGGCAGAGGAGAGGGAAACATGAAGGGGTGAGAAGACACGGCTGGGGGCACTGAAAGCTGAGGGGGAAAAAGCAGAATTAAACAGGTTCACCAAACAGCACGCTATGAAGAGACAGCCTGGCATTAAAACACCTGCACCCCACCATCCGCTTCCTCCCTCTCTAAGCTCAGCACCCCCAGGGACAGGGCACTCCCCCATCCACTCCATGTTCAGAAAACTCAAAGAGTCAGAAAACGCTTTCTTAGGTAAAGCTGTCATCTTCCTTTTGGAAATTTCTGGTTGTTACTTCAGGAGCTTTAGGGCCACTCCAAAAAAACTGAATTCCTCTATCATGGAGCTCACACATTCAAAGTGGAAATTTATGCACATCAAACCTCTCTGGCCACTGAATGAAAAGCAGTGAACCTTGGGAACAGTGTGACAATTCTCCCGGGCCTGGCTGCCTCCCCCGCATCTTGTGACAGACCTTCACAATGGGGACAGCAGACGAGGATGGACAGCGGCAGGAATACTAAAGGCTGACGACAGAGTGGCAGTCGAGCTCCCGCTGGCAAACTGAATTGCTCAGGGCCAGGCTCCACCTGGAAGTGTTCTGAAACCTGGGTCCAGAACGGCGCTGTTCCCAGGTCCTCTGAAGGAGGCAGAAGCCTGGGAGCAGGAGGTGGCCTGCCTGTCGAGGGGAGCAGGCTGCCGGGCCCTCGCTCACTTGGGGTCCATGCAGGACGCACACTTGCTCTCTCAACTTCTCTAAATCCCATCCCCCTCCCCGCAAGGATCACAGGTTCTAACTTCTCTGTGAAGCATCCCCCACATTGAGCATTTAATTGCGATGGCCCCCAAAGCATGGCCAGGCACAAACTCATTCTTTCCACGTGTCCTGGATAAGTCTCTTTGCTCTCTGACTCTGAGGTGAGCCCTCTAAGTGGAGTCCATATCTCATAGCCCCGTGTCTTCCTGAGCACCCCACAGAGTTGGCCACCCCATCAGCGCTCAGTAAGTGACTGCCTTGTTCCAGTTGCCATTTTAATTACAGACGCCCGTGACAGAAACTGGGGTTTATTGTTCTATTCTAACTGGTTGGCAATGCCAAGAATGTGAACTTGTAAAGTCTCAATGCCGAAATTAGAAAGACCCGCAGCCCTCAGTGTTCAGGCCACTCAGCACAGACGTTCTCACATCTTGTGCTCTAACAGCATTGAGAGCGGCAGCATCACTGAACAGAGTTGAATGGAATCTGAAATAGCTGGTCCAGGGAAGAAAGGAGGGCACGGGGAAAGACAGAAAGACAGACAGAGAGGGATAAAAATGATCCTGACACAGAGAAGAGGTGACACAGCGCCAGCCAGAACCGGTGGGGACCTGAGCTGAGACCCAGGAGCAGCCTACACTCCTGAGCATTTGTTGGCCTGCTGCACAGCCACTGAGGCCGTCACGGGCTCTCCAAGGAGATTCCAAAGTTGGCCACCATGATTGGGATGACAGCAGGAATGTGCATGAAAAATCCGACTGAGATTTGAGGCTCTTTCCTCTAGGTGAGCACAGCACAGGCACTTCCGCCTCATTGCCCAGCCCCCAGCCCCCAGTGCCACCACACTGGGCACTCGACATAGCTGACATTTACATGTCAGCCAAGGGCTTCCCATCTGGGCAGATGCTCTCACACCCAGGCCAGAGTGGCTGACATGACTAGTGTGCTTTCCATCCCGGAACACTTCTATAGGCTTTAAAACAGACTCTTTTCCAAGATGCCCCAGATGGTTCAAGTCCTCCATCAGGCCAGAACCACTTCTGGAGGAGGGGTGACTCTGAGCTGGGACGCCCTCCGGAAAAGTAGAGAGCACAGTGAAGGAAACACAGGCCGAGCCGGCAGGAAAGCCCGGCCCGCTGGCTGACTCTGGCCGAGTCCGTTGCTTTCTTGGTAGCTCAGGCTCCTTCATCTCTCTGGTGGAGGGTAACCCCTGCCAGTTTCTTCACAAAGTGAGCACGGAGATCAAGGAATTCATGGCCATACAGAAGGGTAAGTGGGGGAAGGCAGTGCTTCACTCCACACGGATCTCTGTCCTGTAAGTCCAGGACCCTGTGCATGCCCCGAAGCTGCTACTGATAATAATGTATTTTTGGAAATTGTGCATGAAATGTTCTAAAGTCTTTTCAAATCAAAAGCAGATCAGAGCAAAAGGTCTGGCTGAAGGAAGGAGAAGGGAGAAAGTGAGGCCACAGCTGGAACTGGGCAGTGACCCCAGGGACCAGGCAGCCACAGCTCTGTCCCCATCATCCTCCTGCGGCTTTCCTGCATCCCACAACGGCCAGGGCTTTGGGTTGCATCATCATCGTTATTACTATTAATTTTAATTTTTTTTCTTTTTTCTTTTTTTCTTTTTTTTACAAAATCTGCCAAACACATCAAAGAATAATTAAACAGCTCCAGACCAGACCCCTTATCTAATGGAGCCTGATACCAAACTTGTCACTCTGTGAGAGAAGCAGCAAAACTCAGGGTGGTAAGAGAAGCCTGGCAAACGCGGCACGCTCCCCGCCCTCCCCTCTGCCCAGCTGCACCTTCTTCCGTTCCCTTTCCCTAAAGCCACAGGCAATTCCCCGTCCCTGGCCTAGTTCTCCCAGGCTTTCCTTTGCCTCACTTGAGGTACCTTGAGTGCTCACACTGCTTTGTAGTCTCGACCCCAGGCTCTCCTGTCTTCACTGCCCTTAGAATCAAGCTTCCCGCAAGGCCTGCTTTTGGTCCACGAATGAGTGACTGTTGGAAAAACCTCAAGGGAAGAAGGCCACCGTGGTCTCAGGTGGCCCTGAGCAAACTCCTTCTGTTCTCTGATCTGCTATTAACTGAGAGGAAAGGGGAGCAAAAAAATGCAGCCAGAAACACACAGCATCAGATAAGCTTTATCCTTCCAATCTGAGACCTAGAGAAACACACAGCATCAGATAAGCTTTATCCTTCCAATCTGAGACCTAGAGAAGTCACCTCAGTATTCAGTTGACACATTTTAGGTTGCTGTAGATACTATAATTGATTCTATTTAAAAAATAGGATTTTTATACTATTCTTAAACCTCGGTTAAAAGTTTCAACTCTTGGGGCAGAGCATGGTGGCTCCCACCTATAATCCCAGCACTTTGGGAAGCTGAGGCGGGAGGATCGCTGGAGCCCAGGAGTTTGAGACCATCCTGGGCCACATAGTGAGACCCCATCTCTATTACAAAAGAAAAGAAAAGAAGAAAGAAAAAAGTTTTAACTCCCCTTTAAGGAGAGAAAGAGGATACTCTGGTCTTGGGGCTCAGTGTCAGAAAGTTTCTTCTGAGAGAAGGGAAGGCTGCGGCACCAGCTTACACCCTTTTCCAAGATGACAGGTGCTAAGAGTGGGTGAATCTGCCAGGAGCCAGTGCCGCCTTAGTAGAACCCACTGTCACTAATGACATCCATAAACCATGAACTACGGGGCATTCTCAACAACAGCAGCCATGGTACCATCAACAGCAGCCTCAGGCCTCCTCTGGGGCAGGTCACAACGTCCTCCCAAGCCACACTGCAGCCTCGCCAGGGGAGCCAGCCACCCTGATGCCAGTCGTCTCCGCCTCTCACTTTGCCCAGAGCTTCCCCATCCTGATGTGTAGAACCCCATGGGTCTACTCCGCGGGGCCACTGTGATGGTGTGAGCTAATCTACGTGCCCCTCACAGAAGAGATCCGCAGTTAATGGTGGCTCTTCTGTTGAGAACAGGTGCCCAGTTACCCCAAACCTGTGGGGATGACCCCTCCTTCCCCCACACATCCTCTCATCAGCAGATTGGAGAGAGATGTCTCTCTAGAAGGCCACATGGAAAACAGACTCATGACCAACTTCTCTCAGGGAGAAATCTGCCAAGTAACTGTTTCAGCCACTCGACTTAATTTTCCTCCCGCTCTTTTTTTTTTTCGATATTAACTCGTTTATATACCTGATTCTACTCCCTCTGGAGTCATTTCAAAATCAGAAGCATTCTGAGACGCCTGACTCAGTGCTCCTGGAACAGGCTCCTCTACCCCTAGGCGTTACCCACCCCCGGTCTACCTATGGCCCTGACTCCATGTCTGGGCCCAGTGTCACTCTGAGTGCCAGGCCCTCTTCAGGGCACCTCAACATGTCCACTGGGGAGATGCTTCTTCTCCAACCCTTGCTCTTCAGCACCCCCAGCCTCATCAACCAGACAGGCAAGGAGCCCAGAGCCACTCTCAACCCTCCTCCTCACTCAGATTCCAATTTAGCAGTTGGGGGATCCACTGATGCTGCCTCCTAAATGCCTCTCCAATCTGTCCTCTTCTAGTCATCGTTACGGCCACTGTGTTCAGGCCTCTCCACCTTCTACCTGGACTACCCCATGGGCCTCCTAACTGGCTTCCTGCCTTCAGTCTCTCTACCTGCTGCTGTCAAGGTTTTATTTTTCATGAGGAATTTTGAGTGGGATCCTCTGCCTCACAATCTCACTCCCACCTACAGAAGAGGCAAGCTCCTCGGCATGACCACTAAGTTCAGCCTTCAGCAACCGGCCTGGGAACACACACTTCCAGCCTCTGCTCCTTCTCTCCACATGTGCTGCTGCTACAAAAGGCTGATCCCAAATTCTCCAGACCTGCCGTGAGCTCTTCTGGCCCGTGTCTCTGCCCAGCACTGTGCTCTGCCCATGCGCCTTCTCTCCTTGGCACATTCCTCTGCCTCCTGCAAGGTCAGGCGACTTGTCCAGCGCCTTCTCTGTAAAGCCTTCCCTGGCTTTCCAGTATAAATTAATCACTTCCCATCTGTGGTTCCATAAGACGTTGCTCATACTTCTATTTTAACAGCAATATATGTTATAGGTTGTTGGTAATACAGTGTCTGCTTCCCCTGCTAAACTGTGAACGCACTGAGGACAGAGGAAATTTCTTACTCACCCTGGCACATAGTAGGATTCAATAAATGTATGCGTTAGTCTGTCTCAGAAAATGACACTGGCATTATGGTAAGGCAAGAAATTTGCCAGTGCACAGGCAACTTTGGATGCTGGACACATGTTACCAGTAGGAAAGTTGAAAACTTCTCTTAGAACTCCTGATTTAGCTTTTAAAGATTTAGCAAACCTTTAACTTTATCAGAGTAGCTGAGCCATCTGCCAAATGCAAGTTTTAATTCAGAGGCATATCAACAAATGGCCAATTCTGTAAGTGTCAATAGTTACTAGTACATTATTTCCTGGTTTAGGAAATGGAATCTAATAAATTCTATTCCATTCCTCAGAAGGAGGAATTGTTTTTATTTTGAGACTGTATATGTTACTATAAGGTTTGTATTTATCATGATATGCTATTAGAATCAATATTATATGGTGTGCTCAAAAATTTTCCTGATTTCTCTCTCTCTGTGAAATTTCTCAAGGAGACAAGATACAAAAATCATAAACAGCATGTTTACAAAGTAGATAAGAAAAGAGACTTTTACTCTTGATTTTATTTTCTTCTATACTCTTAGATTTGCTAACCATGCATATGAGTATCTTTTTGAGACAGGGTCTCACTCTGTCACCCAGGCTGGAGTGCAGTGGCGTGATCTCAGCTCACTGCAGCCTTGACCTCCCAGGCTCAAGCCATCCTCCCACCTCAGCTTCCCAAGTAGCTGGGGCTACAGGTATGTGCCACCATGCCTGGCTAACTTTTGTATGGATGGGGTTTTGCCATGTTGCTCAGGCTGGTCTTGAACTCCCGGCCTCAAGCGATCCTCCCACTTTGGCCTTATACCTCTTTGGGAGACTGAGGTGGGAGGATGACTTGAGGCCAGGAGTTCAGACCAGCCTGGGCAACATGGCGAGACCTCACCTCTACAAAAAATTGAAAAGAGGAACGACTTATCTGGCTGGTGGATGCATAGGCTACTTTTATTTTTTTACTTTTCTGTATTTAAAAAATCCCATAAATGTTACTTTCTAAAACTACATTTAAAAAGTACAATTTAAATTGTCTTAATTCCAAAAAGCAGTACATTAGAGCAGCTTTGTAGGTCACGTGGGTTGCTCATAAGCGTTTTTTAAAAGGCAGGAGCCACCCTACTGCTCACCAGCCTGGTGTGCACCGTTATATGTGATGCAGTATTAGAAATAAAATAGGTACCTTAAAAAAAATAAAATGAGTTTCTGGCTACAAATGAGACATGAGTTAGAAAGAAAAATTAATTTCACCATATAGGACAAATTTTCCTTTAACATCATCTTAATCCAGATCCTGTTTCAAAACCAAAATTGAGAAAGATGGGAAGCAATGACAATTGTGCAACTCATCAGAGGAATATATAAGCAATTTGAAAGTGAAGACTTTTCAGCTGGCCAGACCAGAAATCATACGTCAGTAACTATCTTTTTAATATTAATTAATTAAATAGAATGACAAAATTAAATGCAACTCGATCTGGGAGAACAAAGTTGAAGTCACCAAGGCACTGGGGACTTTGTGGGGTTTTCACTCCATCGGGAAATAATTACACAACATTTTCCAGAAGTGAAACAGTGAGCCTAACTGGAAAGAAATGTGGAAACATTTAGTCAGAACAGTAGAGCAAGGTATTAAAGATCCTTTAAAGGGGTTAACTCTGAAGTGAAATATGCAAATAATTAGGTCTTTAAACATGTTTTTAATTACAAATATAGGATAAAAGTCAGAGGTATAATTTGGCGCTCGTGGGCTTTTCCTGAAAACTCCTTTCTTGCAAAGTGATGAGTGTAATGTTCACTCCACCGCGAAGACCCAGGCTGACAACCGAGGACACTTCAGAGGAACATGCGCCACACTCCCTGAAGTGTACAAGGAAGACTTGTACATGGGAAGGCCGTGGTCACGTGCCTCCTTCAGCATTCACTGGCAAGATTTAACCCACAACTTGGGTGGAGACACATGGTTTTCATCTTTAAAGTCAAAATTCATTCATGCCAATATCTCTTCCTAGTTCATATGAATTTCATGAGTTTCATGAAAACTACTGTACTGATTTCATTTTGATTCCAGTTTTTAGCTCTCTCTGGCTCTGTTTTTCAATGTGTGTATCTCACTGGGAGCAGTCCTATGCTGGCTGTACCACGCAATTTCTCCCATTGCAAACAAATTTCACAGTGACCAGAGATAGTTCGACTTGAATAGAGGTGAGTTGGGGAGGAAAATGAAAAGACAACATGCAATAATTTATATCTCATTTAGCCTGTGACTAAAAAACCCCCAAATGATTGGAAAATGGATGCATGTGAACACAAATGCTGAACTGCAGCTATCTGGCTATATGTACTGGGTACCTATTAGATGCCAGGCATTGTTCTATGTGCTGAAGATTCTTTCCTGAATGGAACAGGCAAAAATCCCAGCCTCACAGGGCTGCCATTGTAGTAGACTCTGCACCACGTCCTGCCAGACCTGAGAAATGACTCTCTAGACCCCCTATCCAAAGGCTAAAAGTTCCACCTACAGAGCAGTATCAAGAGCAGTCATGGTACCAAATCCCTGCCCCAAGGAAGGCAGGAATATAAAGTTCTCCCTGGAGTGAACTGATGGACACTCTGGGCACTGGACTGAAAAGGCAGAACCTATTAGCAACACCTGCTGTGGACAGAGTTACCCCCTCCCCGCCAATTCATATGTGGAAGCCCTAACCCCAATGTGACCATTTGGAGTAAGAAAGTAATTACAGTTAAATTAAGTCATAAGGTTGGGGCCCTGAGCTGATAGGATTAGTACCCTTATAAGAGACACCAGAGAGCTCCCCCTCTCTCTCTGCAATGTGGGGACACAGTGAGAAGAGGGCTATCTGCAAGCCAGGAAGAGAACCCCCACCAGCAGCAGTATCAGAAGATGCCTTGATCCTGGACCTCTCAGCCTTTAGAACTGCGAGAAGACAAATTTCTGTTGCTTAAGCTGCCCAGCCTATAATATTTTATAATGGCAACCCAAGTAGACGAAACAAGAAAATACAACTCCATTTTCAAGAGACCTTCTAATAACACCACAGGGGTCACACAAGGCACATGTAGGAAGATGCCATTCTATCCGGCAAGCAACAAATACCTTCTGGATTCGGCTTTTGATATCCCCATTCAAATACTGCCATGAAAATATGAGAGGAGATCTACTTAACACTGTCCCTAACAATGACTCTGAAGACTATCCTGACAGTTGACCTCTATTTCAGACATTCCTCCACCCACCAAAAAACACTCACAGCACTCAGAATCCTCCCAAGCTCGCTTTACCTTAAAGGAGATGACAAATAAGCATCAGAAGAAATTAAACTAGTATTTTGCTACTCCCAGACACAACTAACTGCTTTCTCTGGGCTGGTGGTACTAACACCTATTCAGGTTATAGAGCACTTTCATGCTACAAGGATCTCTGCAAAATATCCTAAAATAGTGAAATACTTAATTCTACCATGTCAACTAAGAATAATATCACTAACTGAAGATATGACAAGGTATATAAGGCTCCATATTTAAAGAGTAACAAAGCAATCTTAAGAAAAATACATTTCCAAAATGTCCAACTATTAGTTGTTTGCTATTTGTTTTTCCGTTTTGTTTTGCTAGCATTCTGCAGCAAAAATGGGATATCAAAGTTTAGGAAATTTTTACAGGAGAAAAACCTTAAAATTGAGAACATTTTATTCATGATCTTCTCTCTTTGAACTGACTAGAAAGAGACTGCCATTTTCTAGAAACAAAACACTTAGGCCAGGCTATGGCACACAGTTGAGAACCACTCCTTTGAGTAAAAGGCTGTTTACCATCAGTTATATGTAAATCTAAAAAACATTTGGGGCAAGGAATTCTTTGACCAGATCTAAGGTCCAAGAGTCATGAAAATAACTCAGATCAGATGGAGACTTCTCAGGATCAAAAGGAGAAGAGGCAACTCAGTAGACCCACAGGGCTGGTTTCCCATGCTCTAACTTACAATTCGTCCTGTATGTTGTCTGTGAGTTTGAAGAGCTGCTCCTGTCCTTCCGCCTGGCTCTCAGAATATCGGGGAAGCAGCCCCTGGGGCCCCGTGCAGCAACGCGGCTTCCGAACCCTCTGTGCTTGAGTCCTAGATGGGTAAATGGACAAAAAGCCAAGAGGTTAAGTGTGCAGGTTAAAATGATTTTCCTTTCTCACTAAGACAAAAGCACTCTGTAACACGAGACATACTCTACATTTAGTGAACAGAGTTAAACTACAGTATTGCCTGTGAATGCACCATGAAATTTGAGTTTGAATCCTGCCTCTACCATTTTCTGGCCATGTGATCATGATAAGCTGGTCACCTTCCTTAACCTCAGTTTCCGTTTTCTCTCTGAAACAGGACGATGACACCTACTTTACAGGACTGCTGTGAAGATCAAATAAAACAGTGCCCGCCAAGCCTGGTCCTGGCGGATGGTGAGCTGCCCACCAGCGGCGGCTCTCGTTCCTGCGGTTATTACTATAATAGATCCCCCCGGGCCGCACCCTCTTTTTCTAGGCATCTCTTCAGGAGAGCCATCTTTGGATTTGTGATGGGTCTGGAAGAAAATCCTGGGCATTTAGTAAGAACACACCAACCCTTGAGACTTCTTCTAAGATGAGGTCAGTTGCGTGGGCAAAGGGTGAGGGACGTGGTAATCATGCGAGGGGAAGAATGCCCCCTGGACCTGGACCTGGACCTGGCCCAGGCCACAGGCTGGGATTCTGCAGAGGCTCTAACTCGGGCCACTCAGCTGTCGGCTGCCCGGAGGAATCTGCTTTGTTATGGCTTTCAGGACAGGCTGATGTTGTCTTTTTCCGCACAGCATATACAGGGTAATTGGTAAGTACTTTCTGGTGTTTTCCTAGAAACAGGAGTGCACATTTGTCTTGCAAAGGCTGTGCATATTTCAGATGACTGATAAGAGCGCACTGGGTCTGTCCTCGGCCTTGTACTTGCTGTACTTATTATTTGTTCCTGGAGCTCACTGAAGCAAAACACCCCTCTCTAGACAGATCTAAAAGAGAGGAGAAGGCTTACACATTGAATCAGCACTTCAGAAACAGGAACTAACAGTAAGCAGCATAGAGATTTACTTACAAGGGAAGAAAGTGCCGTGGTGGGCAAGTCACGTTGGAAATATGGACAGAAACAACCCCAGAAACTTGTGACAGGCCATGCAATGGGCCATGCACAGCTAGGAAAACTGAAAAGTGCTCCCGAATCCAGGTCAGCACTCAGTTCATCAGGCTGTGACATCCGAAGGACAGCCCCATACCTTGGTGAGGTTTAATGTGTGCTGGAAAGACAAAAATCCAGCAATAATTTTACAAAAGTTCAGTTACAAAGACGTCTTCAGTACTATTAACTGTACTCTCTAAGGGTAATACAAAGAGACTTTATAGAAGTTTCAACGATCTGCACTAAGGGAAAGAGTAAAAAACCCATTGTGTTTATATCACACACTCACATACCCTGTCAGTCTCAATTCTTCCTTCAAGACGCAGGCTTACAGTTGGCTACTCAGAGCCCAACTATCGATTGAAAGTGGGGAAGGCAGTATAGGGGCCACTGCTAACCCATCAGCAGAGAAGCTGGACGACTGCTGCCGAGAGGATGCCGGTAACCTCTGTAGGCAGGGGGGTTGGGGGAAGGAGCTTGGCGTGCCTCTCCAGGTAGCAGAGCTCTGTTCTTATCTCCTTGCCTAGCAAAACACCTGCTGTCATTCCAACAACTGCCTACACAGGCTATTAAAGTATCCTTTCCCCAAGGCAGTCCTGCTGACCTCTCTGTCAGGCTACATGGTAGAAGCCCAAAGGCTCTCCAAGAGGAATATGGCAGGGTCTGCTTCCTCACCACTTTCAATGTAAGGTTTGATTCAGACTCGTCTCAACACATCTTCCCCAATCAACTGGGAGGCCTGCAGGCCCAAATTCAGTATATATCCCAAATCTGACTATTTCTCCATCTCCATCATAACTAACAAAGGATCCCTGGATTTGTAACAGATTATTACAGTAGCCTCATAATTTGTTCTCTTTCCTTCCATCCTTGTCCACTCTCCTCATGGTAATGAGAATGGCCCTTTCAAAAGATAAGTTACATCGGCTGGGCGCAGTGGCTCACGCCTGTAATCCCAGCACTTTGGGAGGCCGAGGCGGATGGATCACAAGGTCAGGAGATCAAGATCATCCTGGCTAACACGGTGAAACCCCGTCTCTACTAAAAATACAAAAAATTAGCTGGGGGGGGTGGTGGCGGGCGCCTGTAGTCCCAGCTACTCAGGAGGCTGAGGCAGGAGAATGACATGAACCCAGGAGGCGGAGCTTGCAGTGAGCCGAGATCATGCCACTGCACCCCAGCCTGGGCGACAGAGCAAGACTCTGTCTCAAAAAAAAAAAGGTAAGTTACATCAAGTCAGTCATCTGCTCAAAACACATTTGCTTTCCATCCCAGGTGGATAAACATGTTATTTACTGCTTGGCTCCCATGTGGACTGGAAGCTCCAGGAGAAGGGGAATTTGTTTCCTTCACTGCATTCCTGGGATGGAGAACAGTGTCTGGTTTATGGTAGAGCAGCAGTCAGGATAAGCTGAATAAACGAGTGAGTGCCTGGTGGCTGGCAGACGGTATAAGGGCCATTAATTGAGCTAAACAGGAAGGCCAGTATGCAAGCTTTGGTGGAGAGTTTGAAGACTAGGGATTTTGAGCCCTGAAAGCAAAATCAACATTGAGGCAAAATAGGAAGCAGCTAGAACCCCATCTTCCTAACAGAAACGTCACGGCTGTCTCTGCCTGCCCCACTGATCAAAACACAGAAAGGGACCTGATGGCAACATCCTGAAGCGGACACTGATGACAGGACTTTCCCTTACATGAAGCAGGATTTTCATCAGTACTCAAAGCTGAGGGAAAACATGCTACCAGGCAGGAGAAAACTTGCTAAAGTCCTAAATGCCTCTGGTGGATCCAAGGAAGCCAGAGAAGCCGAGGAAAGGCGGCTTGTTTCTGGACCCGAGCTCTTAAAAATTTAATCTCATGACAGCTCCAGAATAGTTGAGAATGGGAGTAAAGGGCTCCCCTTGTTGATCTTCTCACACGATCAAACAGCTTTCTAGTGTGAACAGTAAGTTCCTGACTCAGTGGACTCCCTCAGAGCCTTACCCAGGTTTCAGTGATCCAACCTCACCCCCACTCCCAATACATTATTTTTTAACCTGCAAACTGCAAACCCACCAAAACATCAGAGAATACAAAAGCAGAGTGGCTCCCCTGAGGATACACACTGACTACTGTTATGTTTCTTTTCTTGACTGTCTTCACAACAGGCCACAAACTATCTTCCCATTTCCAGGGTTCTTGCCTTTTGATCAAACAATATCAAGGGCAAAGTTGGATTCAGTGCTCAACATGCTGACTAGCGGAGCTCACTGTGGCATTCAAGGCTAATTTTTCACATCAACATGGAAGAAAAGACAGATGAGTTCAATTTTACCCTAAAAGGAAACATCTTCTGTTACAGTCTTATGAATACAAGGACTTCCAGAAGGCATACTCTTCCTAGAAGCAGAAAGCTGGATTAAAGGAATTTTCCCCCCACTCCCCTATCACCTCATCAATGTCAGTGCCTGAAAAACTCTTCTTTCTTCTCTAAAACTCAACTAAAAATTTACCTTCTCAGGTCCAAGTTGGTAGGCTGTGGGTAGGGGGAGAGTATTTGAAGTCACTGCATATGAACAAATTTAGTTCCAATCTTAAAGAATTACTAAAATAATGTAAAAAGCTAACAGTAAGCTAGTGTTTTCAAACCTTGTAAGCCAGCAAAAAGTTTAAAGTGAAGTTCTTCAGCCCAGGCCACTGTGTGATGACGCTGTTTTCTTCATCTGTTGATGCGACACCGTACATTCAAGTAGGCCTTTAAAACGAGTATGACCATGTAACAGTAATCCTACATTTGTTCATGCTCAGTGACAGTGTGTCCATTTTTAAGTGACTTTCCTGTATGTTCCAGTGAGCCTATGAGCACCTGGAGGGAAAGGACTCTAGTCTTTTTTTTTTTTTTTTTTTTTTTTTGAGATGGAGTCTTGCTCTGTCACCCAGGCTGGAGTGCAATTGTGCAATCTTGGCTCACTGCAAGCTCTGCCTCCCGGGTTCATGCCATTCTCCTGCCTTGGCCTCCCGAGTAGCTGGGATTAGAGGCGCCTGCCACCACGCCTGGCTAATTTTTTATATTTTTAGTAGAGACGGGGTTTCACCGTGTTAGCCAGGATGGTCTCCTGACCTGGTGATCCACCCGCCTCGGCCTCCCAAAGTGCTGGCATTACAGGCGTTGAGCCACCGCACCTGGCCAGTCCTTTTTTTTTTTTATAAGTGGTCTTTAGGACTGGGCTTATTATCCTCAGTTCAAGGCCCACTCTCATCATTGGGCTCTCTTTATTTATTTGAAATAAACATCTGTGAAAGCAAAAAGCAAAAAAAAAACTCCATCACTCTATCGTGGACCACAAGTTGGTCTTCTGCCACCCCAAATCCCTGTTCCTCCTTTACCTAAGGCAGCCGCTGTTCTGAATCTTGTGTTTCTCATTCCTGTGCTTTTCTTTTTTTATGTAGTCTTACCACATTTCAAAGGATGCTCCAGTACCTTCTTGTTATGTTTTGGGTTTAGTTTTGGGCTTTTGTAAAAGGATGTCGCTGTCACATTGCTAAGATTCAGGCATTCTTTTGTGTGTAGCTATGATTAATTCACCATGTCTCTGCTTTATTCATATTCCATTGTATGACTATCCCATGACATATCCATCTTCCTGTTGATGGCACATGGGTTTCTTCCAGGTTCTGCTATTACAAATGATGCTATTATGAACATTCCTGTACGTGTTTCCTGGTGAACTTTGAGAATCTATCTAGGGGGAATTTGCTGGCTCACAAGATATAAACGTTCACTTAACAAGATAATCCAAACTGTGTTCTAAGTGGCTGAACCATTTTTACACTCCTGCCAATGAGGCATTTAAGAGGCCCTAGCAATCTATATCCAACACTTGGTATTGTCTAGGACAGCACTGTCCAATACATAGCCACTGACCACATGTGGCTACTGAGCATGTGAAATGTGGCCAGTGTAACTAAAGGACTGAATTTTAAATTTAAATTGTATTTTGGATAGCACTGGTCTAGACTCTTGAATCTTTGCTGCTTGAATGGATATTAAATGTCTTCTTATTGTTTTTTCATTCCCATCTTCTCCTTTCAGCCTATAGCCTACAGCATAGTGGTATCCAATAAATACATAAATTAATAAATTTTAAAAAGTGGAGTAGCTGCAGATCCTGCCACTGGCACTACAGCAGCAGATCAACGTCTAAACGACTCGGGCCCACCACTGTTAGGCCTGCGGCCCCCATGGTGGCTTTGTTCCTTTCCTCTGACCACCTCTGCTGCTACTTGGGCAGGGTCTTGTTACAATAATTCTGGGGACAAGGGATCACCGAACAAGAGGTGGCCAAAATCCACCCACTCACCTCTCCTTAGTCGACAGCATCTCTTATGAACCAACACTCAACCTAAGAGTCTGTTCAGCGCACATGCAGCAACTCTGCCTCCACAAACCTTTGTTTGGCCAAAGGTCTGCCGTATATTTAATTGCTGCCAGCTGGAGCTTGTCGGCCATGTTAAGCCCTCAGCTGCTGCGGTTTATAAATTTCACAGTGTATAGAAAGAAGCAGTCCTTCCAGTCAACCAGCTAATCCAGAATGTCAGCACCAAACCAACTTGAGCTTTGAACTCCATGAAAATGTCAGGGAGTCTGCTGTACAGCATAGAGGACTCTTCCCCCAGGGAAGGGGCTGTGGATACAGTGGCTGATACACTGCAGATATCCTTCCAGTGAGGGCAATCAATACAGAGTGTGCCTGCATCTGGCCATTGCTATCTGACATACACCGGAGGCCCAAAACCAATGATCAGAGTAGTAACAACTCATGTCTTTTTTTAAAAAAATCAACAGTAAATCCAAACAAGGCGACACAGGGAGATCTAGCCAATTCCACTTGGTTGATCTTGCCTTTCAGCCTGAAAGTCAACAGTTAGCCAGGCATTAATTATTCGTAGCTTATACGATGAGTAACTATGTCATAGTTCTGTTAGTTAAGACAGGTGCTGTGCACACATACACATACCCCTATACGGCTTAATTTGGTTGAGAAGTCTGTCATGGCCAATGTCTATCAACAAAGTGATGTTCAAAAACAATCAGTAAGTGAGTAGAAAGTGTATGTCACACATGTGACGTTAGCATCATAGAATGTTTATTCAACTGATGGCTGCCATCTGCCTTAAGGGCTGCGTGATGGGTTGTGCTTGCATTCACTTTATGTATGTGTCCAGGGCTTTTGTTTTAATCAAGTATCTTACTGATATATACTGTGCTCGAGTGTGCACAATTAGACTGAGAACGAAGGTCAATCCAGACTACCTCTTCCAATACTGGTCACTGGTGACAGCTACAAGACACCAGGGTTCTTGACCAAATGGCCTAATCAAACATTTGTCATTTCTCTAAGAGAAACCATGCAGTCTGTCTAAATAGTACTGTCTGCAGTGGAGTGGATGAATTGGTGAAAAACCCTCTGGTATCCACAGCAGTACAATGTCTGCAAGCCCAAGAAGCCCACCATGCCATGGGCTGCATCTATCTTGAACCTGTAGCTCCTACCATGCCATGGGCTGCATCTCTCTTGGACCTGTAGCTCCCACCATGCCATGGGCTGCATCTCTCTTGGACCTGTAGCTCCCACCATGCCATGGGCTGCATCTATCTCCAACCTGTAGCTCCCACCGTGCCGTGGGCTGCATCTATCTTGGACCCCTAGCTCCCACCATGCAGTGGGCTGCATCTGTCTTGGACCTGTAGCTCCCACCAGGCCGTGGGCTGCATCTATCTCAGACCTGTAGCTCCCACCATGCCATGGGCTGCATCTATCTCGGATCTGTAGCTCCCACCATGCCGTGGGCTGCATCTATCTCCACCCTGTAGCTCCCACTATGCCGTGGGCTGCATCTATCTCGGACCCCTAGCTCCCACCAGGCCGTGGGCTGCATCTATCTCAGACCTATAGCTCCCACCAGGCCGTGGGCTGCATCTATCTCAGACCTGTAGCTCCCACCATGCCATGGGCTGCATCTATCTCGGATCTGTAGCTCCCACCATGCCGTGGGCTGCATCTATCTCCAACCTGTAGCTCCCACTATGCCGTGGGCTGCATCTATCTCGGACCCCTAGCTCCCACCATGCAGTGGGCTGCATCTGTCTTGGACCTGTAGCTCCCACCAGGCCGTGGGCTGCATCTATCTCAGACCTGTAGCTCCCACCATGCCATGGGCTGCATCTATCTCGGATCTGTAGCTCCCACCATGCCATGGGCTGCATCTATCTCCAACCTGTAGCTCCCATCATGCCACAGGCTGCAACTACCTCTGACTTGTAGCTCCCTCCTCTTGGCCACATGCATCTACTTCTAAAGACGAAGTGGAAAAGCATTTCTTCTCCATAAACAGATTTTACTCCTTTCAGTGCAAACCGTAATCAGAGAAGACTCTACTAGAGGATGAAAATTTCTAAAGTTTGCCTCTGTTTACATGAGAAATTCTTCCCCATAGTTTCAAGAGAAAGAGAAATACATCTTCTAGAACCCACTCAAAGATAGTATTCAATCCGTAGGTTGGGATAATTTGGATTTGGGACACATGGAAAATAGGTTGGGCAGAAAGAAACCCTATGCTAGTAGAGATTGGTTCTTAAATGGAATTACTGACTGAGGATCCAAACTAGGGTAGCCAGAAAAATGAGCCTACTTAGAGCCCTGCGAATGGTTTGTGCCTGCCTCCTCCAGTCCCCTATTCAACCAATCTTTCCCAAATTATCATATGCAGAGGCCAGCACTAGGTCCTGAAGAAGACTGGGATGAATTAAGTATCCAGGGAGCTTACGGCAATCCAGTGGAGGAGATGAACAGAAACGGCAACAAGAACACAGCAGGGAAGCACTAGGAGAGACAGGGAGCACTAGAGTAGGCAGCATAATATAATGGCTAAGAGGATCGGCTCTGGAGCCAGCCTGCCCAGTGGGTTTGAATCTCAGCTCCACCACTTACGAACTGTAACCACAGGCAAATTATGTGACTTCTTGGAGCGATGGTTTTCTCATCTATAAAATGGGGGTAATGATGGGTTGTTGTGAGGAGCAGATAAGTCAATATATGTACAGTGCTTAGAATAGAGCCTAGTACATAATAGGCACTCGATAAAATGCTACCTATTCTTTTTATTAGTGTATTATTTAGAGTGTCATGGGTGCACACGAGGAACCCTAGTTGAGGTGTCTGTGATCTAAGATGGGCTAGGGTGCAACATCCAACCTCTTGTACTTAGTTTTCCTACTGCGGAGGCTCACTGCTTCAAACTGAAGTATTTTCCTTTCCCCTTTGCTTTCTCGTTAACATTCTACTTACCTCTCCCTAGAGTTCTCAAGTCATACATGTATAACACACATAAAATCCCATGTTGTACTATTGCCATTGAAAATGTGAGAAAGATGTTGATTCAAGGAATCATTAGAAATTATATTAATATTGTTAAGTTTTTAGCAATTTGACATCCAGCAGCAGGGACGACATTTCCTGGGCTGGGTTTTCTCCCATCAGTGGGATTCACACCTGACTTGTTTATAGGGGTCAAGGCTTCCCATAATTTAACACATGTTTTGGGGACTCCATGACACTACAACTGTGACAGCTGGTAGGACTAATGCCAACAGATACGCCTATTGGGATTTAAACTCTAAGACAAAAATACTCCAGATTTTTTTTCTTAGTCAACTGCCTCAGGGGCGAGACTACCTGTTAATGGCTGAGTGGGGAGGGGCAGAGTTACTTTATAAAGAATTCCAAGAAAGTAGATCATGTTATAGTAAGAATGGAGCCTAAAAGGCTTGGATTTCTTAAAAGGCCATAATTTTTGCATGCATTCTGGGTTTGCTTTGCTTTTACAAAACAGTAGACAACCTATAAAGTGGTTTGCAACTTTCAACATCATAGAAGAACAAGGCGCTTTACAAATGTAAGCTTTCTTTGTGTTCTAAGTAGAACATTCTGAGTCAGAGAGTGTAGTGCTTTTTGGAATCTCTCAAGCCATTATCAAATTCCTTGCTAACCTGTCACCTCTAATGCCAATCCCAAGATATTTCACAAGAACCGAAATACACCATCTCTGGTAAGCTTTATTTTGTGGCTATTAAGTACACATGCTAATAATAACAAGCTGATTACATTAATAAACCACACATTTTCACTACTTCTTTTTTTTGGTTCAAATGATTTTCCTGCCTTAGCCTCTGAAAGTGCTGGGATTGCAGGTGTGGGCCACCGTGTCCAGCCCAATATTTTCAGATTTATTTCTGGCAAATGATTACATAATCTCTTTCTTTTAGTGTTTATATTGTCTACCTTCTCCCAAAGTTGACCTCTTTTAAGAGAAGAGATGAAATTTAAGAACGAATTAGTATAAAGGAACAAACATAGACTGAAAAAAGACAAACACAGGCTGAAATCCCAGTCACTTATTAGCTGGGTGACACTGAAGAAGTTACTAGATTGTTCTTAGCCTCAGATTCCTCATCAATAGGTGAGAACTTAATACCTACTTGGTTGATAATGTTGAGATAAAATATGAAGAATGTGTAGCACAGTGCCTGGCACATAGTAGATACTTGTAAAAGTTAATCATCTCCCTCTTTCCTACCTTTATTCAGAATTATTGGGTGTCAAGTCCATTTAAAATACCAAAGTGCAAAACTGCAGTATTTAAAATTTTATCTTGATGGAGCTCCCTGGGGGACAAGTTTTCCTGAACCTGTCTGAATGACTCATTAGGAGCACATCACATGTTGGGTACAGAGGTGTTTTCTGAAGAAATGAGTGCTTAAAACGTTTACTCACCTGACCCACTCCCATCCATATCCTATTGCCTGACAGAGCTTTTTAAAAAGAGCTACAGCGAATCAAACTAGCAGCTCAATGAATTATACCAGATATCAAATTCTCAGAATTGAAATTAATGAAGTTTTAGAAAAGTGCCATTAATAAAACTCACAGCAGGCGCTTTCAAAAAAAAATTTCAGGGGTAAAACACTTTCTGCAAATGAAGTTTGTAACACAATCTTAGTACGTACAACCGCTGACAATGAAGCTGCCTTGACTGAAGTGGGGAAGGTGTGTGTCCTAACTGTCACCTCTCCCCTGGGAAGCCCTGAAGCCCCCTCCCCCAGGGCCTCTTTCAATGACCAAAGCCAAGCAGATATGAGGATGCTCCAGCCCCCAGAGGGGACCTGCTTTGTGATTTGTTTGCTCTTTTTTTTTTTTGAGATGGAATCTCGTTCTGTCGCCCAGGCTGCAGTGTAGTGGTATGATCTTGGCTCACTGCAACCTCCGCCTCCTGGATTCAAGCAATTCTCCTGCCTCAGCCTCCCGAGTAGCTGGGATTACAGGTATACGGCACCATGCCCAGCTAATTTTTTTGTATTTTTAGTAGAGACAGGGTTTCACCATATTGGCCAGGCTGGTCTCGAACTCCTGACCTTGTGATCCACCCACCTCGGCCTCCCAAAGTGCTGGGGATTACAGGCATGAGCCATCGTGCCCGACCCAATTTGTTTGCTTTTTCAAGACCGCCTGTTCACTCAGCCTGGAGGTTTTAAATCTCCTTCTACTATCAAACAGAGACTACGGAGGAGGGTGAGGAGGAAATGAAAGGGGAACAGGAGCAGATGCTTCAAAAAGTGCTAGGGACACGGAAATTAAGAACTCAGGAGAATGAAAACTTATGCAATCACCACACTCATGTGTTTTTAAAGAGAATCTGTTTCAGGCCCTGCAGTTTGACTTCAGGTGGTAGAGGGAGAAATTGAGGCTCTTGGGAGGGTCTCAGGGGAGCCAGTGACATGCTCTCCTTCCAGTCACTCATCTCTTCCAGGGAGGGTGATTCCTCTGAACCCATGCCATGGCCTGGAAATGTAGGTGTTGAGAGAAGCCACGCGGAACCAGGGATTCTTGTCTCTTCTATGCATGGTCGCACCTCAGCACTCAGAACAGTGCTGCGTGCTGAGAGGGTGCTCAAGACATATGTGATAAAGGAGCAGACCAGAGCCACAAGACTGAGAACTGGGTGCAGGGAAGCCAGAGCTGCCACTTCCGAAGCCCAGAGGGTGAAGAAGCGGCAGTCCGCAGTGGACCTCCTCCTGCGAATCTGAGCCAGGGAAAGGCAGGGTGATGGTAACAACTCAAGAACTCAAGAACCCCTGGAGTATAGGAATGCTGATCATTCCAACGTGTGGGGGACACTAGAAAGTTACTGACCTGGGTCACGTTCACCCAGAGGGCAACTGGAGAGCTGCCTAGTGGCCTCCGGGGAAGTGCACTGTCTGCACTTTTCCAGGAAGGAAAAGAACAGTGGGGCTTGGAACCCTGGCCACTCCTCAGGGGCCTGGCTCCCTGTAGACAGTTGACACTCAGCACTTAAACAGCTCAGAACCGTCTGACCAAGGGATCAGGTCACTGCACTAGCTCACATTCCCCAGGAGAACTCTCTTCAAAGGATTTTTACAACACGGCTCTCATTATTTTGGACCCAAGTTTTAAGTTCTTTAGAACTAGACACAGGAAAGAAGCAACCAATCACCCACTCCTCCTCATCTTCCTCCCGACCAGCTGGTGCTTTTCATTGTTTGCCCTTAAATGTAACCTATGGCTGAGCTTTCTCAGAAGCCAGGGCCACCTCTAGCCAGATGTGCCCCTCTAGAAGCAAGAGATGGCACCTTCTCCTTGAACTTGTGTCAAACTGGCCTGGCTCATCATTCCAATGCCCTCAAGAGTATCTTGAATTTTGGGGCAAAAGAAGAGATTTCTTTGTTCCGCCTCTTGCCATAGCACCTGGGTATAAAGCCACAGCAGGCATGAGGCAAGAATATCCACGTGTCTGAGTGGGGACTGGGTTCAATGGTGTCCTTTCTCTGTGGACAGGAAGGAGGCAGGACGCGAGCTGGCAGCTTGGTAGTGCCCTTCAGTGCCTCTACAAGGGGTACATTTCTGCCTGGTGCTGCGACGGTCAACCTGGTAACAAAAGATTATTCTTTATTTGGTGATAAGGAGGTCAAGCTGCCTTTTAATTAAGTGCCGCCAGTGTTAACATGAATCGGACTGATTGTCATAGTCCATCAACCCTTGGCAAACTGGTTTGTTTGGTCTGGACAGCAAACAACATTCCACACTACTGGATTTTTTCTCCCAGATCCCCTGCGGGCCCACCCCGCCAACAACCTTTTTAAAAATTACAATCTGTTCTGATGTCTCAAGTTACATTCTGTAAATAATAAGCAACACTGATGAAATGCAAAAAGCTGAAAATTTGTAAAGCAGAAAGATCTGCAGTATGTCCCACATCTGTGTCACATTAAACATGCACTCAATGGATTTGCTGATTCCTGCCTACTCAGTACACAGGGTGATGCGGGCCAGAAGGGCTCTTTGTGCCATATGACACGGCAGGGCCAAGGGCCACCAAATGCAGGCAAGGAGGGCCAGGAGCTGGCAACCTAAGGTACAGATGCCAAGACCACCATGCAGACAACCCTGGGCTGGCTACCCTGCCTGTTTCAGTTTGCATGCATTGCAAGCTGGTGGGTCACTGCTACGGTCAGGTCAGGAGAGAACAGCCGCTCAGAACTCTCTTCACAGTCCTCAATGTTGCTGAAGCTGGGCCCATGTGGTTAAACTAAATAACATGTTTTAATGACAAAATGTCTCATTTGAAAGAGTTGGCTCCCCATACATTTAAATGACTACGAAAATAAAAATAGAATTGCAGTAAACCAGTTAAAGTCCATTTGGTTAAATGTTTAGAGGATACTAGAGGTGAGAGTTGCTATGCCATGCCAGACAAAATTTGATCCATCTTTTTTTATCCCAAGCATTTTACATACACAAAGACACACACACACACACGTGTGTGTACACGTGCACATGCACTCATATTCCCATTTTTAAAAAATTGGCAGAACATAAGAGACGAACTGGCAAGTTTTAAACTTGTGGCATCACGCTGAGTCCTTGAATGATTATGAGGCTCCATATTAGAAAAAAAAAAAAGATTCAGATTCAAAAAGGAGCATGTAACCCTCTGAGGACACTCCGTAAAAACACTCTGTGTTATCAACACCTCCTCAACCGCTCTTTTATCTGTACTTTCCCAGCAAACTTAGGTCAGAAGAAACCAGGATTGAGACTGCTGGGCCACCAAGGTCCATGCTATGTCTCTACAGCTGCACTGACTGAGTGCTGAATGTGTACTGGACACTCCAAGCCTCCCAAGATTCATATAAGGAAGTATCTTACTAGTATTTCATTTTATGGATGAGGAAGCTATGCCTGGCAAAGCCAAACTAGATCTTGGGTCTTTCTGACTCTCTTGATGTACTTGGTCAACTTACTGAATGGTGTGATTTTGATGAAAATCTCTTTAATACGTACTCTGAGTCCATCACTATGTGAGATATTCTGAACATCCTTGAGGCAATAACAACAAACTCACAATCCAATTGGGAGGATAAGATCTACATCCTTGAAGTGACTCTGTAGGAAACCTAGCCCATGTATCAACAATGAAAGAGTGAAGGAGGTAAGTGGGAGCGCTGGGGTGGTCCAGCACTATATGCTACAGAGGCTAGGACGGGCTTCCTGGGAAGGCCTGGCCCAAGCAGGGCCCTGCCTGAAGGCACAGCAGGATTTTTACTAATACAAGGATGTACGGCATCAGTACTAATTGGTCACATTTTACAACAGGAACTGGTGGAAAGAAATACTAAGAAATAGGAAGAAACAAAAATAAAAACCATTTAATAGGCCACGCCACATATAATCCAAAAACATCTGGCTGAAGCCTCATTCTTTTTTTTTTTTTTTTTTTTTTTGAGACGGAGTCCCGCTCTGTTGCCCAGCTGGAGTGCAGTGGCACCATCTCGGCTCACTGCAACCTCCGCATCCCGGGTTCAAGTGATTCTCCTGCCTCAGTCTCCTGAGTAGCTGGGATTACAGGTGTGCGCCACCACACCCAGGTAATTTTTGTATTTTTAGTAGAGACGGGGTTTCACCATGTTGGTCAGGCTGGTCTCGAACTCCTGACCTCGTGATCTGCCCACCTTGGCCTCCCAAAGTGCTGGGATTACAGGCGTGAGCCACCATGCCTGGCTGAAGCCTCATTCTTAATGCCAAAGCGATTCCTAAAGAACTGTAGGCACAGTGATGGTCTTTTATAAAGTCATGATGCAGATTCTAATTTACAGGAACGGAATTCACCAAGAGACTGATATAAACTTTGTCAATATCTGGAAGAAAGACATGTACTTACATGGATGACAAACTGGCTAAATGACAACTGTTGGAAGGGTTAGACCAACACTGGATAAGAATTAAAAAAAACACACACACTAAAAAGACAAACTCTGACCTTAATGGGTTTAAAAGGACTGAAGCAAAGAATACGCAATGTAATTCACAAAAGAAAAATCCAAATGGCCAACTGAAATACGAAAAGATGTTTCAACGCTTCTAATTCTCAAAGAAATGCAAGTAGTAACAAAGATACTCACTCTTTCAGATTGGCAAAGACTTAAAAGAGTAACAATGCCTGGTTCTGAGTACAGTATCTGGCACACTGCAGCTACTTCATAAAATTCTTGACTGAATTCTGAATGAATGAATAGCCAGAGCTGGTACACGGCTGGAGGAGTCAGTCCTCTCACACACTGTGGGTGGGAGTACAGATTGTTTCAACTCCCTAGAAGGCAATTTGCAATGTGTTTCAAAGCAGAAAATATATACACCCTTAAATCCAGCTATCATATTTTTAGGACTTTAGCCTAAGGAGAGAATTATTCAAGTAAGATGGGATATATGTAGAGGATGCTTATAATAGCAACAAATTCAAAACATCCATCAATGGCGGACTAGTTAAGTACCTTACGGAATATTTGTATTATAATATTATGTAAATGTTAAAATGATTTTTGGAATGGAAAGACGTTCTAGCGCCATTGTGGAGTGAAAAAGATTAGACATCAACATATGTACTCCCATTCATGTCAAATCATATATATATACACACACACACACACACACACACACACACATACACACTAGTGTATATACACATATGTCCCCATAGAGATGTCTGGTGGGGTTACCATTATTAATCTCTTAGTGCTTGTCAATGCCCAGGGACAGTAAGTCCTTTTTATTTTCTTCTTTGAAGTGGGAATAATAGTACCCATCACATTCGTTTTGTAAGGATTAAAGAGATAATTCATGCAAGGCCTCTGGAGCAGTGTCTATACACTCTAAGAGATCATATATTGTATGTATTTTCAGAAGTTTACATTTGTACATTCTTTAACTTACATAATCAAACTATTTTTTTTAAAAAGACGATACAGAGAGCATTCAGGCACAAATGCCAAAATGTCTAATATGCATTTAAAATCAAAGCATGAAGAGTGCAAATTTCTACCATCATTTACCACATACAGCACAGGCTGGGTGCAGACTAGGAAAGAAGGCGTCAGAGTGGCCAGGCTTAGTCAGGAATGGCTTTCTTCTGGATAAGGGGAGGCTGGGTGGAGTTTCTCAAGAGTAAAGGGCCATCAGTTGACCATTACTATCTATGCTTCTTCTCCCAAGACTGGGAGGCAAAGCCCTGTACTATCCTAGCTGGTGGTGAACAGGGCCGTGAAAGTTGCTTTGTTAACCCAAGGGTCATCTGCAGGTCTCCTTCCTAGCCTGCCTGACTTACTTCTCCAGCATGGTCTTGCTTTCTGACCCTGAACAGCAGGAAGGCGGGCTTCTCTTGCTTGCAGTAACCAGCCAGCTTGGAGCAGCATGCTCTAACCGAGGAGCAGGAAGTGCTGGCTGGTCCCAAATGGACCCAGGCGCTCAGCACTCTCCCTAAAGTGCCATGAAGCAAGACACAGTTTGCAGATAGGGGTATTCAATGAACGGGCAAAAGCAAAAGCTCTCTGCCTCCTTGCTTGCCCGAAATTCCCTTCTGGCCAATACAGGGAGAGAGAACATCTGGAACTGGTTTTGAGGCTCCCCAGCTGCAGAGCCACTAGAGTGAAGGGGTTTACAGACTGTCCTTTCCGATTCTCATCAGGGTGAACTACAGCCTAGAAGACAAGCTGGTTCAGAGACCAAATCAACTTTGCTTTGAAATGTTCTCCTTTCCCCATCCCCCATGAAAGCAGTATTAATGATCCAGGTGGTGGGAAATCAAAAAATAAAAGAGAAGGACTTGGGGTCACCTCAGGTGCATTTCTGTGCCTTCATAAAAATCAGACACACCCCTTGGGTCAGAGTTGACACCAAACCTTCAGAGCACTTGTCCTTCTAGGAAACAAGAACCAACAACACTGAATCCATTTGAACTCCTGGACTGTGGGGCTTGCCTCTACAAGCCTGGAAATCGATATATATAAAATGTGTTAGAACTTGTTGGAAGCCAGTGAGGAAAGAGGCTAGACCCTTTCAGGTCGGGGAAGGGGTTGGGCATGGAGGGGAAACACCCATCTGGTGACACCTATGGCTCACACTCCACTATGTGCCTTTTCTACTTGGCCCCGTTGGGTACTGGGATGCGGACGTGCAAGCAGGACAAACTGATCAGCAGCAGGCCCTGGGCCCCTGCCTGGGCCTCCCCGTGCCTCTGGGAAAAGCAGGTGCAGCCAGGAGTTGGCCAATGCAGAGGCAACAGCACCACTTCCTATCATGCGCTTCTGAGCAACACAAAGCCTGTGCTCTAGACTTTCCTCCAACTGAGGGTTTGTTTCTCCCTCTGGACCTGGGGGCAAAAGGCAGACAGAGAGGGCAGGCGCCTGTGTCTTCCAAAGACCAAGTTCCTTGGGGTGGAGAGAAGCAAGCAGGCCTGGGGCAAACTGGAAGTTGACAAAGGAGAGTGAGTCACACAGAAGGCAGGAAATGAGTCTCCAGTTACTGCTCTTCATTGCTCCCTTTCCAAAGGATTGCTCAGATCCAAGAAGCTGAGGCCAGATTTCCTTCTGCATGTTACATAAAGCACTGGGAACCTTCTAGTTAGAGCCTCTTTGTCTTGAGATTTTTGCAGATAAGAATTTCCATAAATCCCAGTTAGTCAATCATCTGGCTACCTCATGGCATTTTTAGGTACGGTTAAACAGAACCAGAAAATTTCAAAAGAGCAGCAGAATTCCTTTATACAATTTAACCTTAAATACATGATGAGGAGAACCCTCAAACAGGTACTCCATTAAAAGTCAGCCAGTACCAACGTTTGCTGAACTTCAGGATTAGCAATCATGTAATGGAGTCCAGATCATAAGTTAGCTCTATCCTGGGACTCACTACCAGAGCCAATTTCTAGGTTTTTAAAGCACTTTGACCATGGAAGCATAACACAATCCAACAATCTCTGGGTTGGCCAGCCATTTAGTCTCTTCTCCTACCTCTAGAAAGCTTTCGTCCAGGATCCGCGGCACCCAAACAGAAGCTCTCCCTGGCCTCCAAAAGGAGATGGCTGTGACATACTGAGCACATGCTCCTGGGACAGTCTACTGCGGAGGCTTCTTGTACTGTGTACCAGCTGGAGTTCCCAGGTTGCCGCCTGGTGAATATGGTCTTGGCTGCCTGGCAGAGCAAAGATGGGTTGCAGCAGAGAAGTGTCACTGCTATTCTGTGACAAACTGGCACACTGTGAACTTGGAAGGCTGCAGTAGTTCATTATTTAGGGAGTGGAATGGGGTACACAGTGATGGACCGGGGACAGCACAGCTCCTGGGCACAAAGCTTAGTGACCTGCTTCTCTAGGCACTGGCACTAAAAGGCCAGGGTCTCCTCATGTTCAGGCCCACCGCTGTTTGGCCCAAAGAAGCCCTTGAACATGAGCCCTTCCAAGCTTCCCAGCTACAGTATATCCCTCATACTGTCTCTGTGTTAAGCTGGTGGGCTGAGGGAATTCAATACATACCCTTCATTCACATTGTGGGGTCCAAATTTTATAGTACCTCCCCTCCAAGTGAACCAGGGTCTTTGCACAAATCTTCTGGGCTATAGGCAGATATTCAGCTCCTACCCTTCATATCCAAGAATCGAAAGGAAGTAGACCTAACACTTGGTCAGATGCTTTGGATTGAAATCATGAGGTCTTTTGATGTGAGGGACCAAGAGATGGCCCAGAAGCAGCACAGACATTAGGAGCATGTACTCTGTGTTCAGTTGGCCAGGGTCCACATTCTGGTTCCCTTCCTTACTACCTTTGAGATCTTAGACAAGTTACCTATCCCCTGTGTGCCTCAACTTTCCCATCTGTACAATGGGGAAAGTATAGCATCCACCTCATAGGGTGGTTGTGAGGACTGAATACTAATGACAGCGATACCACGCAAGCTAGTCAACGTTTTGGATCAATTTCTGCAGCACTGTCATCCCGAGTAGGTGTCTGCCTAAGAGGCGTCGTCCATTGCAGAAAAGCAGCAATCTGGAAGTGACAGACACAGATTTCTTCCTGGACACCATGGACAAAGCACAGGCAGGTCCCGAGTTTGGCCAAAGAACGTGACTGGCTGATGGACAGGACTGAACTACCCCTTCACCCACTTTCTTCCTTTTGTCCTTTGAACACAGGCGGCCCTTTCTTTCTGACTATACTTATGCTAAATCCTTGTTTGTCTGCCCATTTCCTCAATGCAGTGCCCACTGTAAGAACCCAGGCCACTCCAGGCCTTGCTGTGACAATGTGCCTATTTCCACATGCCTTCCCTATTGAATGGACAGAGTTCCCATGGGGCCACCGGCCTCGGACAGTGAGAACTCTGGGCTCACAGGCCACTCCGTGGGGCGGCCTTCCACCTGCTCTGTTTTAGCACCTGGGCTTAGCTGTGGAAGGCCAGAAAGCAAGGCTATTAACAGCTTTCGAGGTGGTGGGGAAGGAAAACGGCATCATCCCAAGCTTGACAAGAGCGCTCCACGGCCGGCATCTGACCCACCTCTGCCACCGATGCGGCCTCCTTGGAGACAGGCAGGTTTCCTGTGGAGTCAGCCCTGTTTCCTCCAGCAACATTATACCGCAAACAGAGAGCTACTCTGAAGAAAGCACTAGGGTGTCCCGTTTCTGGCCGGGGGGAGGGAGGCAGACTGCTTTGCTTCTCCAGAGAGAAACATCACCGTGCCTTGACCCTCTCTAGACAGCGCTTCTTCCTCTCCCCAGTCCTGAAAAGCTGTTTGAAGAAAAGAAACGTGCAGGCTTTCCTTTATGACCTCAGATGGGCAAGTTCTGAATGGCAGCTGGGTCTATTACATGCAGTGTGAGAGGGTTAAACAGGACAGCCTCGACTCTTTATAAACTTTTGCCCTGTGGATATGCACTCACTGGCGGCAGTACAAGACTTGAGCTGTATTACACGCCTTAACGATATGGTTCAACTGTCGGTCAGGCTTGGGCCTGGCATTGGGCCAGACCGCAATCAATGGGACACAGAACCTCCCCCTTTCAGATCATCACGAAGGCTCATATTATCTCCTTTTCGTCGTGCTGGTTAAATTTATGGAGCAGAACCCTGAAGCCGCATTCCTCGGCCTGGGCCGGCCCACGCGGCACTCCCTCCCTTTGTTCGGTACTGTAAGCCAGCCGTGCTTCGGAGGACTGCAGGGTTGTTAGTTCAGGCACTGACTGTTTGCTCATGACTGAAGTGAAAAGAGTTCAGGGGAAGGGCAAAAGGACAGCCCAAGTGTAAAACCCCATCCCAGCAGGCCCTGGGCCCCTATATATAGGCCCCGAGCTGCTCCTGAATGTCACATTTCACTTTGTTCTCACAAAAGCAAAATCTTTAGTCTGATCCCTGACAAACCTTCCATAAAACAGCTGCTGAGTCCTCCTACAGTGCACCCCCACTTGAACTCCTGGATTTTCTGGGGTGCCATGGGAGGCAAGCTTGCCCTTAATACAACCACACTAAAAGGAGACAGATTTCTATAGCTGTCTGCTAGTCCTCCCAGGTTCCACAGGAGATGGGAATGCCAACCCCGGTTACTAGCCGGTCTTATTTTTAATGTAGAAAAAAAAATAAACTTATTTTTTGGTCTTTGGCTATAGGGGAGGGACACATGAGTGCGGTATGTGAATGCATGTGTGTGTGCATGGGATGGAAGTGCTCATAGGGGTTTTAGTCTTATGGAATCAAATAGGAGAAGGTCCCAGGCATTAGACCTGCCGAATCTATCCATGTGTTCTCATTAGTACTCTGATTAGCATCCAAAGTGTTAAACAAGCAGCTCACATGGGCAGGACTTCATTTCAGTTTTAGAGTTTAGCCCAAGAGGAGGGCTTTCCTGGAATGTTCTAGAGTGGCACATTTACAGCTCACTACAGAGGACACCACTGGAGGGCTGGAAAGGCAGGTCATCACGGAGGTGAATCCAGGCTCTCCAAGTGATTAACTGTGAGTCTATGGTTTGTCACATCGAGCTGTTGTGTATTAGTGGTTCCACCTGTAAAATGAGGCCACTGGGTTGAATTTTGGAAGTCTGAAATGATTACTAGAACTCTTCTAACGAAGGCCCAAGCAAAATAGAGAAAGAAAGAGTAGGAGGAACATAGAGAAAAAATCCAAAACCAAAAACAAACCAAAGGTATAAAAGGAGTAGGTGGGAAAAATGGCCTCTGAGGGGTGAGCCACTGCTGACTTGATATGTGTTTTTCTGGTCAGTTTTGTTTTCACCCATCTTGATACAATACTAAGAGTTGGGCCCAAGCTTGTTAACAATAAAAACAGAAATCCCACACTAGCAACTACATGCCCACTGGCACTTTCCAATCCCGGGTAGAAGCAGACTTCTTTGATGGGGTTTAGTGAAGCCAATGGTCTGTTTCAAATCAGACCCTAGTTCCATCTGAAGGTGAAAAGTCATGCTTCCTCATTCAAAGTAAGCCATGTATTTCTGAATAGAAACTGTAAATATACTCTTGGATTTTCCTCACAAGGTTTCCTTGTCTACTGTATTTGAAGCTGGTAAGTGAATTTGCCATTCCAAATCTTAATTTAAAGCCCCTTTTGGTGGTGGGGGCGGGGTAGAGAGGAGGTGCCATGGATGACAGAAAACCATCTCTTGTTATATCCCTCTTGTCTATGCTTTTGTATACTATTTGTTCTGGTTTGTTTAAAATATAGTATTATAGAGAACCATTTAAGCTGGGAAATAAAAGGCAAGAAAGAGGTAGGCTAATTTAGGAAATTTTCAAGAAAAATGTGTAATCCAGTCAATCTGTCTCCAGTTATTCATATACATGTTCAGGGTTCAAGTAAGTCTTTAGTCATAATATCCCACATCTCCCAGGACAGAATCTACAAAGCACTTGCACTCACATGATCACACAGGTTACATTAATACACGTAAATGAATCCAGTCTCCATTAGGCGTCGAGTGTGTAACACGAGGACTCCTGAAGGCCTACTCTGGCCCATCATGAGCCCAGATGCATCAAGAGTCTCTGATATATTAAAATTTGGAAAGCTGGACCTACCCCTGAGAATCAGACTTTATTATGGGCCAAGACAGACTGAGAACTTATAAACTCAATGCCCCTGCTTCCTGTGGACTTTTTCTATCTCAGGATCACTTTTATGACAATATTCCAGGAACATGCAATTCTACGTAAATAAACTGGCCAAACTCTGAAAATGCAGGAACACAAGTTGCTTACAAATGAGATGTAGAAACCAGGACAAGAAGAGCTGCCATAGCAGACTCACGGGTATGCATGCTTCTCTCCTGTACATTCTGTGGTTTGCCTGTTCCACGAGCTACGTGACACTGCTATTTACTCTAGCACTGTGGCCAAGGCTAAGAAGTACTCATCTAATATGGGTTTGGGAACTAAAAGGAAATATGCTTTGGAATTTACTTTTTCACACCCACACACCATTCTTGTACAAAATGCCTCTGTCAAGATTTGTTTTGGTTTTGTTTTGTTTTTTAAACATTGATTTCTTGGACATCAACTAAAAGAAACTGAACATTCAAGTACCTCTACGATGACTGAGCATGCGGGAAGTGGTTGATTTACAACAGGTTCCCTGGACATTTGATTTGATGTATGCTGTCCTGACACACTCCACCCATGTGATCAAGCCTGCTATGTATGTCTGGGGCCACTTTGTAGTTTTCCTAGAGGTGAAATCAGAGGGAGGGCTGAAGTGGTGACAAGGCCAAATTGGCTACAGACTCAATCCCTTGTGGGGATGAGATGTAACTAACTTAAATGGTGCTAAGTCCAGCTGGGGATTAGGCTAGGGCCACAACCTGCTAAAGAATACTTTAGGTACACTACAGCTGCAGATTAACCTAGTGCTTTTTTATTTTTAGAATACATTATCGGGCTGCCATATATTCTTGCATGGGCTTTTTCTTTATTCTAATATCCAGCTTCCTCCCTGATGGCACAGCCAGCCCTAGGAAGGGAGCTTCCTCTGTGCCACTCCTCCAGGAAGTTACACAACTAGTTATTCACCTCAGCCGTGCAGACATGACCAGGGCAAGGATGACCCTCTCCCCCTTTGTATGGGGGAGAACGACCTGAGGTGGGGATATAAAGCTGTCTGCACAAGGTCACGAAGCACAGTAGCGTCAGAGCTGGAGTCAGGGTTCTGCTCTTGTGATTTGCAATCCTGTTCTCTTGCCAAGGGGCCAAGCTGCTTCCAGTACCCAAAGGGAACATCCAATAGCTTATTTTGATCACAGAGAGTTGAGTCAAGAAGGAACTGATCCTATGCTGACACACTGAATGAATGTGAACTGCTGCCACTTCCACACAATACATCAGGATGAGGCTCCATGCTACTCTGTCAGCTCCACCACTGCCTTTTGGGAAAAAGAATAAAATCCCATGAATCTCTCTAAAACTTAAAAAAAAAAAAATCTGCATTAGTATATTGGGCTTTAATAGGGTTTAAAAAAAATCTGTCACTACAGTGCGTTGCACTTATCATATGTTCTAAGAAGAGCCCAAGTCGCAAATGAATTGCCTGTGGCCTGAATGCTATTCCCCCAAGAGCTACCTCCCTTGCCTAAAGGATACCCAGAATTTCCTAGGAGGCTCAAAAGGCAACAGTTAAATTTCAGGAATTAGGACAAATGGGAGGATGAAGTTTGAAATGAAATTTGAAATGAAGTTTGAAATGAATTACAAATTATAATCTAGAGAATGTTCATTTTCAAAGGCTCAAGGCATTACGATAATCCAGTTATCGATCTTGTATTTTCATTATGCAGAAATCGTGAAATAAAAGGTGCATGATGAAAGCAGTGTTTGAAAGGGCCCATCATACTTAGCTAGAAATGAAAGAAATAGTTTTTCCTCTTAAACGCTTAGCCCTGAACTTTTTTTTTTTTTTAACAGACCTAGGGGACCCCGACCTACATAATAATATTGTTGTGAGATTGTCCTGGCTGGAGTCAGACAGATCAGCCCTCGACAGTTCCAAGAGCCCCACTGAAAAGGAATCTGATTCTACAATTTAAAACCCTTAAATAATACTGAACAGTGGACTGTCATGCGTTTGGAAAATATAACCATTTTTGAAGAATGCTTTCCAAACCACGTAATGCTTTTAAAGCTGTTTATCAAAAGAGCTGGATGAGCCACGGTGGCCTGAAACAGTTTATCAGCTGTTACAGGGTCACATGCCCCATCCTAATTTCCTTAAGCACTCCATCATTCTCGGTTGTCCTAGTCTCGGCAGACAACAGATGCCAATGTTTGGAGACATTTGCTACATAACTTTTACCCGACAAACCTGGCTCCAGGACAGATTTCCATGTCATGTGGGGCTTTTGGCTGAACTCTGCTCGAACCCAGAGGCATATCATTTACAGCAGACACTAACAATAGTTTGGGGTCACCTGCTCTTCACAAGTGGGTTCAGAGCAAGTTCATGGCCTCTGCACACCTTTTCCAGTGCGGTTCCCACACACAAAGGCTCAGAGCCCAGGAGAGTCCCTCCACCCAGCAACTCAACCAGGCTTGGTGGCCTGAGTTCAACTGTTCATTTTGTGTGAAGAAAGAGAATGGGAAGGACAAAAGCCCAGCCAAGCACATGAACTCCTAGTCCTCACACTCTAGCAGGTGGTCAGCAAGAATTCGGGGACAGGGTTGAATTTAAGTAAGAGCTATGGACACAATCCCTGTTTCACCTTCACACAACATTCCAACATTTAGGGGAGAATATTCACACTGACACGATGTCTTGAGCCCTACCTGCATGCCACATGCCAGGCTGAGTGCTTTATATACATGACATAATTTAATCCATGTAACCACCCACTGAGGTAGGCATATGACTCAAAGAAATCTCATCTCAGAGAGATTAAGAGGGGAAAAACTTGTTCCAGGCCACAGCCAAGCAGCGGCCCAAGGACTCAAACCCAGGGCCATCCGACTCCCCAGCAGGCCTGTTTACCCTCGCACTGCAGATGCAGGAAGCAAACAGTGCTGCGGAACCCCTTCTTGCTTCCTGCAAATGCGTGGTTTCTTTTCACACTGACTGCCACGTTGCCCCTTCCTATTTCTTTTTCAGAACTGGGGAAGAACCTGTGATTTTACGTCCTTTCCACATCTTTTTCTGAAACAAGCGCTTCTCTTTGAAGAAAGACCTCTTGCCCTTGGAGTGTCAAGATAAGAAAACTTTCAGCAACTTCCCTTGGAAACTACAAAACACCCATCAGCACCCAGGATCTAAGTACAGTCGCTCCCCAGCTGCTGGCCCCTCTGAATAGCTTTTATGGTTCAATGAGGGGTGGTGACAGGGCCATGTCACTACCGTAGGGTGTGCTATTTCTTTCATGTTCCTGGGATCTGACAAGAGCCTTCCACAACCTGTTTCTTTACAACACACAGAATGAGAGATTAAAGACCAATACCAGACTCAAAGCAGGGGCTGGGACTGGCAACGGCTTCTCACCAGATGTATTCTCAATCTTTTGGGGAAAGAAGAGCCGCAGACTGCCTGAGCAGATGCTGTGCAAAAGCTGCTGTGATGACTAAATGAGATAATACATAGAACCATGGCTGAATGGATATGGGTTTCATAAAACCACACTAATTCAGAGCCACTAGTTGGGGGTAAAGGGGAAAGAGCACCAAGAAAGGAAACACAAATTAGTGAAAAGTCTAAATTATAGGACTTCTGATTAAACATGAGAGATCTAGTCCAGAGATCCCTCTAAAGGGAAAGCAAAGGGATACAAATGGCACGAATCCAAAAGGATAAAGAGAAGGTGTCAACAATATTTTAGAAGCTGAAAAGCAGATGGACACGTGGCGCTGAAATGTAAGCCTGAGGGAGTGGAAGCCACAAAGCAGAAAGCTAATTAGGATGGTGGCCTCCACTGCATTTCAGAAAGATGGAGACAGCAAGTAGCTCTGAAGGCCTGGAGCATAAAGGAGAAACAGGTAGGCCTGGAGTGAGGTGAAAACAGGAAGATTGGTTAAAAGGCTGCATGGGAAGCAGTTAGAGCTTCAGGTCCCCTCTCTCATCCCCATTCAGTTTTGCTCCTCTCAACAGAAGCCCAGAGTCAGCAGGTCCCCACTTGATCATTCCACAGTAAGGCCCCCTCAGCCTCAAACCAAGAGCTCCCAATTGGCTTTTTAGTGCCTCATCTTTAAAGAGGAGTAGAACAGATAGTCAAGAATCACCAGATTCTCTGGGGACTGTCTCTATTCATGAAAGAAAAAGACCAAAACAAATAAGTGGAAGAAAGAAACTCAGAATAGTACTGCTATAGTACTACCATAGAAAAATAGCTTAGAGACAAACATAGCTAGACAACAACCAGTCAGATGGGAGCAGGGGACATCGAGAGGGAGAATTTAATTAGAAACCACCAATAAATTACTCAGTGCATTTGTACACATACAGAAGAGTGTTTGTGGATAAATTAGCAATAGGAAGATAGAATTTTTTTTTTTTTCTTTTTTAAAGAAAAACGAGTTACTAGGCCCAGGGTTAAAAAAATGTGGAAACTAAATAAGCATTTGAGAATAAATTACGAATGTGCAAATAGAAAATGAAGCAGACAATACTGAAAGAGCAGTTAGTAACTCCAAGGAGAAAAAAACAAAGCACAACATTTAAAAAGGAAACATCATCAAAGTGACCTGGGTGGGGGGCTTCACTGGGAATACTATTTACACAGTCATAATAACGTAAAAATGGAATACTAAGTTATTCAAAAAGGATCATATAACTGTACTGAAAAATGGGGAAAGGAAACATGTATGTATAACAACATGAAGTCAAATGATGTCAAGAAATAGCAGTTCGTTTATTTATTTATGAAATATAAAGGTAAATACCTCCACATTGAAGAAACGGCCCAAAGTGTTGAAAGTGGTTGCCTCTGAGGGAGCAGGAAATCAGGGAAAGGCAGGGCAGGAGATTACTGTGTTTTGGTTTTAGACATTCAGAAAGACTTCAACGTAAAAAAAGTGAATACATATCTACTTTGATAAAATCTAATTTGAAAGATAAATTTGTCATAGCAAAATAATTCAGGTAAAAACAATAGGTTTTTAAACACTGTTCTTCTTTTTTTGAGACAGAGTCTTACTCTGTCACCCAGGCTGGAGTGCAGCGGCATGATTTCGGCTCACTGCAACCTCTGCCTCCTAGGTTCAAGCGATTCTCATGTCTCAGCCTCCTGAGTAGCTGGGACTACAGGCGTGTGCCACTATGCCCAGCTGATTTCTGTATTTTTAGTGGAGACAGGGTTTCATCATGTTGGCCAGGCTAGTCTTGAACTCTGGCCTCAGGTGATCTGCCCACTTCAGCCTCCCAAAGTCCTGGGATTACAGGCTTGAGCCACCATGCCTGGCAACCATTGTTCTTATTAACTGCACAGAAGATACTAAATATTCATTAAATACAGCTAAGGCATAAAAAAACTAAAAAATCAAAGGATCGTTAGCTAATTTTATAAACAATTAGTAAAACTACAACAATTTGTTTTCAAGGAGCTGTAACGGACCCGGTAATGAGGGAAAAAATGCCTGTAATTACCCCCCTCAACACATACCATACGCACAAATGCAATTTTGTTGTTTTCAAGAATAAACAGTAAGTCAAATCACTAAAAAATGAGTTCTTCAAGAAAACTATAGGGAAACTTGCTTTAATGAACATGTAAGAGTGGCTTAAGAATATTAACACACAAACCAAATAGCTTGGTGATTCTTCAGAGCAGTTTGTCCTCAATTATTTAAATATTCCCAGTATTTAATACTTATTAAATGCCTGAAATACAGTAGGAGTTCAAGACTGAATTAATAAATTTCTACTGTCAATTTGCCTGTACGTACTAAGTGATGGATCTGAATATCACAAGGTCAGAATTGGCTCAACTGAATTAACTGGGCCCTCGATAGTTCAAACAAAAATAGAAACACACTTCAAGGTTTGCACCTCCTCACTAAAGGATAGAAAAGCACTTCACATATGGTAATTTGGCCTCTAACGCCTCAGGAGGCGGGCAGGTGCCAGTTATTACCACTCTAACTGTGCTGCTGGGGTCAATTAGTAAAGTCTAGGGAACCGATGAGCCCTGGCCTCTGTCCATCCTGGCATTACTCCGCGAGGTTACCATGGATTCTAGCCAGGATTCCTGTGACCCATACTCCTCATAACGAGAAGTGAGGTTTTGCTCTGTCTCCTCTTTGAAGTCTCCTGCAGTCCCTGGGATTTTATGATAGAGTTTGGGTCACCCCTGCCATTATCGATGTTTGAAGTATGTTTGGGGAAATCTGCTAGGAGTTGTTCTCTGGTGTTAACACAGAACAACTGCCTCATAACAACTGCTTTCTACAAGGAGTTCAAAGGAGTTTATCCAAATATTGTGGGTTTATCCTACTCTAGCAACTTTGCTAGGGGAGAAAGTTGAGGTTTTGGCAAGTGAATTCTGAAACAGATACACCTTCTCGAGTACCTGCAAGAGTCAGGGCAGTGCAAACACAACCAAGCAGCCTTTGGACAAGATCCTGCACTTTGAAGTCATCTGTTCTGCACTTACTACCCTGCCAAAATTAAAATTTATTGGGATGGTAGGTTAAGGTGAAGGACTAAATTAGGTAAATTATTCTAAGAGGTCTTTCTGATATGTGATAAAATCTTTCCAATTGTTACTTCCAGAAACCCAGTAAAAGTCAGGAGCAAACCAGGAGGGCTGACAACTGTTGGCAGGAAGCCAAAGGGAAGCATTGCATTACAGTGGCTCCTACGGTTTAGTCCGAATTAGCCCATCATTGACGATATGTGCTACTTATCAGCAAGATGATGGATTATCGATCACCGTATTTTCAAATAGAGCAGCTTGTCAAAAAAATTAACCAGGTACGTTTGTTGGCTGGTGGCGTGTATGCAGTCACAGAAGGTGAGGAGAGTGGCACCTGCACATTTTCGTAAATCTCTTAAGTCTTGCTAACTGGAAAACAGCTGTATTCTCCTATCTGCTTCTACAGTCAATCTGTTACAATATCACACATTGTGTAGCTTCTGGAAAACTCCACTGTACACTCATTACAGAATACTATTATAAAAATTGTTATATCTATAAATTCATATATAAGTATATGAATATATACTAATAGGTTTTAGGTTATGGATCTGGGGTTCCGTAGGGGGTCCCTAAGACCGTATTTTGAGACCCTCTGTTCTTAAAGAACCCATATGTACAAATTCTCTCTGCTAATCAGAAAGTGGTTTCCTCAATGTATTAAAGTAAATCCACTAAGGATATAGATAAGTAACATTATTAATTTGAATTATATAAGCCCAATATAACAAAAGTTTTTTTTTTTTTTGAGACAGGGTTTCAGTCCCATCACCCAGGCTGGAGTGCAGTGGTGCAATCTCAGCTCACTGCAGCCTCAACCTCCTGGGCTCAAGCGATTTTCTTGCCTCAACCTCTGGAGTAGCTGGGACCACAGGCGCGTGCCACCATACCCGGCTAATTTTTGTATATTTTTATAGAGACAGGGTTTCACTATGTTGCCCAGGCTGGTCTCAAGCTTGTGAGCTCAAATGATCTACCCGCCCCAGCCTCCCAAAGTGTTGGGATTACAGGCATGAGCCACTGCGCCCAGCCTCTTTTAGAGTATATTGTGATAAGAATGTTTTCCTAATTCAATCTTATTTTCCCTCCATTTGACAAGTTAGTGAGAAATTTAGCAAGAAAATGTCTTTGAGAAGGAGACTGGCAAAAGAGTACCAGATAAATATATCAGGGCAAGAAAACCACGGATGAATTATAACACCCAAACCTATCTTTCCTTCCCTCAGTGCTTCCGAGCCATAATCTGTAATACAACAGTGAGTCTTTAAGTCCCTGCTAGTCCAAATGTCCTCTGTGTATCTCAGAATTATCTTACAGTCTAAAGCTCTCTGGGAGCAGGGGAGTTGAACTCAAACCTGGGTCATCTTGTTAAAGATTTCAATTTTATCTTGGGCAAAGGTGGATGATTCTGTAACGGAAAAACATGAGAGACATGGGATAGTCATGAAAACCTAAAAATAAGTAAATCCAATGCCTTTACAGAGGAGTTCCACAAATAACAAACGGCTCTTCAACCTTCTCTAATGCACAAAATACAAATTTTTTCTCAAAAAGAAATAGACACTGTTTTATTTTTTCTTGAAGTTCAAACCAAAAATCTCCAATGTCTATCTTATGTATGTAATATTAGGTGTCACGTTAGAGTTTTAAAAACAAATTCACTGAACACAGAAGGGACTACAGATGTATAATGGTAACATTATTTCATTTTTAAATGGAATAACCCCAAATCAGAAAGTAAATGGAATAACCCCAAATCACACTTCCCATTCATTTTCTTTGCACAAGGACCTGCTGGTTGAGATGCAAGGACTGGACTTTGAAGAGATGTTGATTCAGATGTAAATTCAGTAGGTTTTTTTTTTTTCTTTTGGAAGTAGGATAGTGTGGTTTCTATGAAGTCAGTCATCTCAGCATGCCAAAAATGGCAAAAATTAGACGCTCTCCTTTCTAGAAATGATTATAATGTACCATGACCAAAAAAGTGGGTTTTTTCCTAACAGATAATCTTGCATAAAAATGACTCTTGGGATTTCAGAAATGGAAAGGCTTTTCTCAAACACGTGTGTGCATGAACACACACACTTTGCATTTTTTCCAACAATAGATCTGAGCTTTCCATAAGTTATGTTATAATGAGAATGGCATCGTCTGGGGCCTTTGAGTGAAAGGGGAATACAGTATTTAGAGTTCAGCGAGAGGGAAGAAGCCTGTCTCAGAAAATAAGATTTCTCTGCTTATGTTCCTGTGAGAGGAATTTTAACTTATAAGGCATGAAGGACTGTTAAGATGCTTCTTTAAAATATCTGATTCTGACTGGGTGTGGTGGCTCACGCCTGTAGTCCCAACACTTTGAAAGGCCAAGGTTGGCAGATCATGAGGTCAGGAGTTCGAGACCGTCCTGGCCAACATGGTGAAACCCCATCTCTACTAAAAATATAAAAATTAGCTGGGCAAGGTGGCGTGCGCCTGCCATCCCAGCTACTCTGGAGGCTGAGGCAGGAGAACTGCTTGAACCTGGGAGGTGGAGGATGCAGTGAGCCGAGGTTGTGCCACTGCATTCCAGCCTGGGCGACAGAGCAAGACTCTGTCTTGAAAAAAATAAAAATAAAATATCCGATCCTATAATTTCATCAGCTTAATTTCAGAGCCAAGTGAGACATCCAATGTCATCAACACAGATCTTAGTGTTCTTCTGGGGTTGCTCACGTAGAGGGAGGAATGAGAAAAGGACCCATCTACCTTCAAGCATTCTCTGGAAAGACCTGGTTTGGCAAGATCAGGAAGTGAGAATAGATGGCTGTCACCTCACAAATATATACGCAAGGGTGAGTAGAAGATAAAGGGACTGTCACTATATCTACTGTGCCATGTTTGGACAACAGAGGAGAGATTTGACAGTCCCTTTCCTTCAGCTGGATATAGCAATAATTTTTCAGTTTCACTGAAATGTAATGGCTTTTTCATGATGAAACTGACATGTTAACTAACACAATGGCTGTCCCAAGCAGCAGATGTTACACCAAGCCAAAAGACAGATATGCCCAAAGATTAGAACCAGAGCCTTAGGGTCAAACAGGTGCAAGTTCCAGCTTTTCACCTCTACCATATACATGCCTCTATGTGGATGCTACTACAGCATACAGGACTCATCTGGAAGGAGCGTGCTGGAACTTCCTAGATAAGTATGAGGCAGGAGCCACAGGATAACATATCAGATCTTTCTGAAATGTTAATTTTACTGGGTAGCAATTAGAAATATTTTCTTATTAAGCCAAACATGGAATAAAATATAAAACCCACTTACAGTTTTAAGGAACAGGAACTCTGAAAGAAATATTGGACTTGATCCACTCTAGATACATGGGATATCAGCCTACTCTCCTGCCTTGAATGGAATATTAGTGGGAAAAAAATGAACACTGGTATATCCTAATAAATATTTGAATCTTTACTCAATTTTTACCTTTGGAAGTTCCCTAAAGGCTCAATTCAAGCCAATTCTGCTTGATGTGCTATGTGTAATACCAAGTATAAGAAATGGCTGCTCTCAGAGCAGAGTAATTAAAAGCAGTATTACCCAACTAGGATGAAAAAGTTAATGGAAGCATTTCCTAAGTTCTCTTTGCAGATTTTTTTTTTTTTTTTTTTTTTTGAGATGGAGTCTCGCTCTGTCGCCAGGCTGGAGTGCGGTGGCGCAATCTCGGCTCACTGCAACCTCCACCTCCCGGGTTCAAGCAATTCTCCTGCCTCAGCCTCCCAAGTAGCTGGGAGTACAGGCACGCACCACCACGCCCAGCTAATTTTTGTACTTTTAGTAGAGACAGGGTTTCAACATGTTGGCCAGAATGGTCTCGATCTCTTGACCTCATGATCCGCCCACCTTGGCCTCCCAAAATGCTGGGATTACAGGCGTGAGCCACTGCACCCGGCCTCTTTGCAGACTTTTTGCTGACCTGTCCAACCTGACTGCATTCAGGCTCTGGTGACCCAAAAGAGTCTTAGTCCTTTTATCCTGGAGAGTCATAAGTAAGGTGCAAACACTGTTAACAAAACGGGCCTTTCCTTAAGAAAACCCATTTCCATTTCACATCTAAGAGGTCATTCACGAGAAGTGTCTTGACAGATTTTGGGTGGTGTTTTGGGGCTGTTTTTACTGAAAAAGTCAAATATGCCCACCATAAATCTTTTCTGTGAAATCAACCAAAAAGTTTCTTTTTCAAAAGTTCTCAAAGCAAATGGAATTTACATCTACGTGCACAATCCAAGGGTCCTGGGATTCCAGAACATTATCAGTCCTGATGGCTATATTCTTAAACACTGATCTATCATTATCCTCCAAATTCCCCTTCCTCCTTATCTAACTTAAATAATGAGATAAGCTCCAACACTCCTGAGCTTTGCTAAATTAGTTTAAATATTTCAAGTTCTGCCAACTCCTACTTCTCTCCCCACTTTTGGGTCTTGACTTAAAAGGTGAAGAAATATTTTAGAGGAAACCTCAGGGCCCAGCTTCATAAATCTTCATCTGCTACTTCCCTAAAATGTCATGCACCCCAGTCTGCAACAGATGGTATTTGGAGAAACAAACAAGCAAATACATAGTGCAGAGGCAGACATTCCTTTCTTCTCAAAGGTATTTTTGCCTTCTTTTGTGAAATGGCTGCTCCCGGGTCTCTGCAACTTTCTACCAAGTATCTTTGCAAACACTACCATCAGAGGCCGTCACATTTACACAGTGGACTGGGCACTCTCACATGGCTTGGCACCTTGCTTGGGCCTGGTCTGTTTGAAGGGTAGCAGGCTCTTCACATAGCTTCAGTGGCACCTCAAGTGTGGCTGCATCTGTGCCATTTTCATAAACTTTACTTGGGAACAGACAAATGTGGCCCAATACACACAGGCCAGAAGATGCAACCTGAGCCAGCAGAACGTTGCCTTGGAAAAGGTTTCTTATTTCAGTTCCAAACCACACATACTTGTACAGTGAACAAATGCAGTGGGGGATATTGGTCCACAACACTCATGTTGAGGCCAAAGGCTCTGCAGTCCTCCACCCTCTTCTCTCCCAACCCCCACCTGCCTTCCTGAGAACTATTGGGTTGCCTGGAAATTTCAGAGGAGTTAGGTGGCTGTCGCTTGGAATGCCAGCGCACTCCAACAAGGAGAGGAACTTGGAAGTATTTTAATCTAAAAGAACATAAGGAGGGGGGTTCCCTATAAATAAAATCATGTTCAAATAAACACAAAAAAGGAGCCAATGTTTCCTGTAAGGCCACTTTTCAGATGGATTACTGGAAGGAGTACTCTTTCACAGTTTTATGGCTTACTTTCCTATCATCTGCTTAAAATTTGGGTCTTTTAAAACATAGATGCTAAGATCTAAGCCTTTACTTGGATGAAATATTACAAAGGAAGCAGAAAGTCTCATTCCAATTGCAGGCTCAGAGGCAGAACTCTTGGACTCTTGGGTTCTATTCCTGGCTTGGTCCCTGGGCTCAGGTCAACCCTCGGTCAGAATCTCACTTCTAATCCCTTCAAATCATTTGTTAGTCCCTGTTGTCTAAACAGTGGGGAAAAACCCTGAGTAACACCCCTGGATCCTGTTCAATCAACTGGGATGGTTGGAGATGGTTATAACTCACTTCCAAGAAGCCAGGGTGATTTATCCCTCGGTGATAGTGTCAGAGCCAGTATGTTCCTAAGAGATACAGTGTCATCAGAACAAACCAGCACCGAAACATTTCTCCACCTGCAAGGATCTCTGCGCTCCTTTAATAGGACTTTAAAATAATATCACCCAGCATTTTTATAGTTCTTTATAGCTTCCACATTAAAATAACTCTGGTTGGGCTTCAAACCCCTGAGAAGCAGAATAAACAGAGAGATAAATTTATCCCCACTTTATAGATGAAAAAACTAAAACTGAGTCTTACATAGATGTCTTGACTTGACCCAGGGCCCAAAGCTAATAAGTAAGGTGGCTGGGACTCTGGCCTGTTGTTTTCCAGATCAAGTGTTCTCTTTCTTTGTTTGACAGGGTCTCACTGTTGCCCAGGCTGGATTGCAGGGGCACAATCATAGCTCACTGCAGCCTCAACCTTCCAGGCTTCAGCAGTCTTCTCATCTCAGCCTCCCAAGTAGCAAGGACCAGAGGTGCACACCACCCACCACCATACCCAGGTATTTTTTTTTTTTTTTTTTTTAAAGATGGGGGCATTATGTTGCCCAGGCTGGTCTCAAACTCCTGGGCTCAAGCAATCCTCCCACCTTGGCCTCCCAAAATGCTGGATTACAGGTGTGGGCCACCGTGCCCAGCCCAAGGGCTCTCTTCTAATGCATAGCTCCTCATGAATACTTCTGGACCTGGACAAATGGACTGAGGGACATTGGTGAAATGGCTGCTATGTAGCCCTTCAGAAGAATCTGTAATTTTAGCTTTTTCTGCACAATAAAGGACACGGATCCACTGATCCAAACATATACCCCACTTGCCTCTGGTAACTTCTGCCATGACTCTCCCACTACTGGCACCTCCAAGAATAGAGAAGGGATGTGGAAGCTAATCCCCCTCCTTTGAGGATATATGAAGACTGGCTGTGCCTCAATTATCACGGTAGCTTTTGTTTCTAGGAGGAGTGAATGGTTAGGCAGATCGCTGTCTCATGAAACTTGCAGTTAAACTTTGTTTGTTTTTTTTTTTTTCTTTTTTTCTGCAGCCTACAAAGTTGGAACTTGCAGTTAAACTTCAATTAGGCTGCCCAATTACTGTCTGCTTTGAGTCAAGCTGCACAACTTTTCTATATCCCGAGTGCCTCATCTACATGGAAATGTAAAACTTCACTGGGCTGAGATGAGGAGTGGCCAGTGCTGATTGTGAATGGCTCCCCAGTGCCTTCATGAGGGCATGGTCTCTGCTGCTGAGGTCCAGATAAGGCTAAGGTGGCAGGCCAGAGGAACCAGACAGAGAAAAATGCAGTGCTGGTCAAGACCTGAATCATGTCAGCGTGCAGGTAATAGTAAAGTAAATCTTGAGTCAGCAGGGAAGAAACTATGTGGAATGCCATATCTTGACACTAACTGACTCTGAAACACGTACAAGAGAAATCCAATGAGCCCCCTCCTCGCAGACCCAGGCAGCAGGGTGCAATGCAGTGGTGCTGGGCACAGGGTCAAGACATAGGCTGGGTCTAAGTCTAGGTCTACCATCTCCGACCAGCTGTGTGGCTGTGGACAAGCTCCATGACTTCTCTGGACTGTCTTGTCCTCATTTGTATATCAAGTATGAAGATTAAATGGGATTCCACACGTGGAGGCACAAAGACAATGCCTGGCACATAGATAAGTTCCTTCCTTTTGCTGTTGCACACACAGTAGTTCCCTTTTACCTGGAAAGTGATTCTCTCTTCTCTTCACCTGGCCAACTCCTACTTCATACTCCAGGCTTCACCTCAAATATTACTTCCCTAGAAAAGCCTGTCTCAACTCCCCTGATCACTAGGTTAGCCACCCTCCTTCTCCCCATCACCTTCTCTGATCATAGTCTCACGGTACCCTCTAAGTCTCCTCTATGTCATTTGTCACAATTTCAGCAAATAAGTGTTTATATAATTTTTTATGTTTGCTGCCCTGCTTGATTATAAGCTCTTTGAGACCAGGGACAGTTTTGGTTTCTGCTATTCCCAACCCTGAGTTCACAGGAAATTTTCAATCACTATTTACTGACAGGGAATGAATAAATGGGAGCTATGTACTGGCTGACAGAAAAATCAAACTTCTATGGCAATGTTGAACAACTAATAAAAACGACAAGAATGTCCCTCTCAAAGACATTCTTTCTGCAGTAACTGTGGCTACATGTGCTCCTAAAAAGAATGAAAAACCTCATCAAGACTTTCAAGCTGACAATGTATAAAATTCAAGCCATTTCTTTCTCGTCAACATTATTAAAACCTCACAGCACAAAATCACCTTTAAAAAATTTATCACATATACCTTGAACCCTTTTTATCAATCAATCCCTTGGCTATTTTGACATTTTAAGAATACACATGCTTCTTTGGGAACTCTTAGGCATCTTCAGCTTTACACTTCATTAAGTCTTATTATCTTAACAAATACTGGAGGTGGACTTCTTGGGCTTTGAGCAGAGATGGAAAAACTAACTGGAAATACTTTCGAAGCCTCCTCACTGCCTGCCCCTCCCCACAACTTCATAAATGCTTCAAAATATACTCAAGGATTGTTTTAGTTTTGTATCTGAGAATAGAATGTAACTTAACTAAAGTAAACCATACAGAGTTTACTCAGCTGCTTCCAGATGGAAGGCATTCTGGCACAGCACACTGCATGGCCCCAGTCCACAATCGGAGCGTCTCCCCTACTGCAGTAATGTGTCTTCAGTAAGTTTTCCTGGTGACAGACAAATGGATTCACTTCAATTGGGGACAACTTCACTTCACATCCTATTTGAGGGAGTGATAGGGTGTGGACGTGGGCCAGGCCCTAGGCATTCTAAAAGGGCGTACTAATTCACTCAGGGAAAATCTATTATCCAGGCAGCAGCAAAATCCTTCTGGGCTTAAGTCGAGTCTAGCTTGGCTGGGCCCTTAACATTCATTATACCCTTTGTTGATAAGAATCCCCAATTAGTCACTCTGGAAAAGGGAGGCTAAAATAGGCCATTCAAGCAAACAGCTACATTAAAGCGGTTGGGTTCTGTGGGGTTTGGAACCATATGGGCTGTCCCTGATTTCCAGTCTCAGCTGGTATCAAGGCCAGACAGCAATCCCACAGCAGAACTGCCGACCTGCTGGGGGGATGGGGGGTGGCACTTTTCTTTATGAGGCTGGGGCTGGCACTTTCAAGCGGAAGGAAAATTAAGAAGGAACAGACCCACGTGGTGAACAACAACTGCGGGGATTCTAGAACTATACCACGGGGTGTAGGAGTAAGAACCAGACTACAGTCTGACAGTTTTCTTCATGGGCATGTCGGGATCCAGTTGGCTTGGTGAACAGAAGAAGCTTCTAACAATTTAATCCTAATTCTGACCTCTCTAGTGGAGAAAAATAACATAATATACTCATACATACCTATATATATAATATGCTATATATACATGCATATATAAAATATATAGCATATATAAAATATGCTATATATACATTTATCTGAAAAAATTCATGCCAGGTTTCTATACCTCATTTTCATCTTTTTATATTAGGCAGATCAGAAATTTCAGTTACAAGTATTCGAATTAAAAACCCTATAACTAAGAAAGTGCACAATTAAACACATCAGTATGGATTAGGAGAAGCAGCAGACCTAGGCTGGAAACTGCAAAAGCCACTCTCCCCACACCACTGACCTGGGGCCGCTGAGAGTGGCTGTGTCTCTCACCGCCTGGGCTGTTTCTGATGCAAAATCCAGGGCGCCTGCCACTGGCTTGGTTACAGTGCCAACAAGCCCTTTTCCAAGGCCAGATATGAAACCGCTGACACCCCCTTCTGTTTTCACACCTTCCACTGTCGAAGTTATAACACTGGTCAGTCCACCAATGATACCTAGAGAAAAAGACAAGGGCTGTTGTAACCTGACAAGGACAAAAGCAAAAGCATTTAAAGCCAAACCCCTTGATTATGGAATGATAACTTAAGGCCCTTCTATTAATCTCTGTGCCAGAGAGGCCACAGACAGGCCAACTCACAGAAGAGGATCCTGCAGATTTGCTCATTAAGTCCAGAGTCAGAGGATATATGTTACATGTTAGTCAGAAGTAAAGTGTGTTCCAGTTCAAAAAAAAAAAAAAAAATCAAAGAAAAGCTGAGAGGTTAACAGTGGCCAATTTTTCAATCCCAGAGCTTGGGCAGCCTACGGACGATCAGGAGAGGATACAGATAGAGGATTAAATTAATAGGAGACTAGAAAATTGGGCCTTTGGGGAAAGTTTGAAGATGATGGCATCCTATGAAATATAAGGCAGAGGCTGGGCGCGGTGGCTCACGCCCATAATCCCAGCAATTTGGGAGGCTGCAGTGGGCAGATCACGAGGTCAAGAGATCGAGACCATCCTGGCTAACATGTTGAAACCCCATCTTTACTAAAAATACAAAAATTAGTTGGGCGTGGTGATGCGTGCCTGTAGTCCCAGCTACTCGGGAGGCTAAGGCAGGAGAATTGCTTGAACCCAGGAGGCGGAGGTTGCAGTGAGCCGAGATCGCACCATTGCACTCCAGCCTGGCGACCAAGCGAGACTCTGTCTCAAAAAAAAAAAAAAAGAGAAAGAAAGATATCTAAGGCAGAGAGAGATAACTAAATGTAGTTGTTCCTTAGTATCCATGTGGGATTGATCCAGGATCCCCTGCAGATACCAAAATCCTAGGATGCTCAAGTCCCTTACATAATGTGCTGTAGGTGTTTGCATATAACCTACACACACCGTCCTGTATATGTTACATCACCTCTAGATTATTTATAGTAGCTAATACAATGCCCACATATCACTTCAGTTGTGTGGAGTCAATACAGTATTTGAAACATGTGGCAAATTCAAATTTTGCTTTCTGGCACTTTGCGAAATCTTTTTTTTCCCCAAATATTTTCCATCCATGGTTGGCTGAATCTGTGGATATGGAGAGCTGATGGTATACATTTGCAGTTTTCAAAGAACACTATGGGGATGACTGGCCAACCCCACTGGATGCCTGAAATAAGGTAAAAGCTACTGCATGCTTTGATGAAATTCAGTATCGGCAATTATATAAAACCTTCTTGAAGAGCACCCCAAAAAGCTGTGAAAGCTGGCTGGGACCCTCAATGGAGTCAGTTCAAAAGACCAATCCAGGTCAAAAAGACATTCCAAACATTTTGCAAGTTGACAGCAATGGCTGAAAACACCTTAGAAGAGGCCAGAAGCTGGCAGAGGCTGAAGAGGTCACAGTCACTAAAGGGAAGAGGCAGCCCATCCGGGGAGCATCTCCAGGACCTGTGCCAGGGACACTCACAGGATGTTTACCCTCTGACAGTGGGGTGTGAGGAAGCTCTCTAGACTCTTCAGCTCTAGTGAGACAAATTGGTAAAGGAAACTCCTTGGGTGAGAATGTACTAACAATTCACAACATTTCTTTTGGATTCTGGGTAAATTTGCTCCAGTGAGGCAATATCTCTTTCCCAAACTTTTTTTTTTTTATTTTAGAAACAGGGTGTCCGTCTATCACCCAGGCTGGAGTGCAGTGGCATGATTACCGCTTGCTGCAGCCTTAAACTCCTGGGCTCAAGCGATTCTCCCTCTAGGTCTTCCAAAGTACCGGGCTTACTGTCCTGAGCCACTGCACCCAGCCCTTTCCCAAACTTTTGAACAAAGTTCTTGGCAGAGCACACACAGAACAGGAATTCAGACTGGGACCTGAGAGACAGAACATGACTGAACCTGGGTCCAGCAGGGCCTGCAGAGAGAACTGAGCACAATTCCCAGTTCTTACACCAAGGCGATTGAGTGGATTCTGGTTCTTATCATCTTCTAAAGGTCTTTTCATCCTAAGGGAAGACTCTCACTCTAGGATACTGCCTTCATATAACCCAGAGCTCAGTGGATCCTCTTTGGATGAAGCCACTGGCTCCTGGAGAGAGGCTGTACATATTGTAGGAATGATTCTTTTTTTTTTTTTTTTTGAGACAGAGTCTCGCTCTGTCACCCAGGCTGGAGTGCAGTGGCCAGATCTCGGCTCACTGCAGGCTCTGCCTCCTGGGTTTATGCCATTCTCCTGCCTCAGCCTCCCGAGTAGCTGGGACTACAGGCGCCCACCACCACGCCCGGCTAATTTTTTGTATTTTTAGTAGAGATAGGGTTTCACCATGTTAGCCAGGATGGTCTCGATCTCCTGACCTTGTGATCCGCCCGCCTCGGCCTCCCAAAGTGCTGGGATTATATGCGTGAGCCACTGCGCCCGGCCAGGAATGATTCTTGATGGGAGGTGATTTTGCAACTTTGAACCAATCATGCATTTTCTCAGCACATTTGTGTGTTCATCCAGAAAGTGAGGAGAGCCATGCTCTCTCCATGTCACAAGGATGCTGGCCAGATAAAGGCCACCATACATAACAAAGCATTTTATATTCATTTTAAAAGTCTTCCAAGAGTCCAATGTACTGTCATTACCGTTACTAGAAAGAATGATTAAACCTTAACCCCAAATGATTGCCCAACACTCATCTTTTAAAATCCATAAACAAATTACTTTCAGCCAAATTTCACTTCTGGCCTGACGTCTCCTTAGGGACAGCTCCCTTTACGGTTGGGCAGCCTTAGGAAAAGCAAAGGCATTTTGATCCAAATCTCACCATTAGGAAAGCTGATAAACAAAAACTCTATTCTAAATGTGTCCTAAGCACAAATACAAATAAAATTTTTTACTGTCTATATTTCTTCCTCTTCTTCCAAATGCAGATAATTAATACTGATCAGTCTTGATATGACTCTGATAGCTTTGGATGGTTCCTAAGGATCTGGTACAAAGAGTTTAATTTACTGAGCCTTACTATGCATGAGCTATGTGCCAGGTGTCATGTGAGGTACACAAGGATAAAAGTGAATGCAAAGTGGTCTTTCTCCCTTCCTCACATTCTCAATCTATCAGATGTACACAGCTGGTGACATACACAACCCAGACTGTGCTCTGTCATTAACTCTAACAGAGACAATCGAGCTGGGAAAATGTATTGAGTTGGGACTTATAGGCTGAGTAGGATTTTGATAGACAAGGAAGTGAGGCAGATGAGGGAGAGCAGAAGGACCATGTGTGAGCAAGGACTTGGAAGCACACCTGGGAAGCAGTACATAGCTCTGCGTGGCCAAAGTGCAGCATGGCTGAGGGATGGTGGTTGGAAAATTGGCTGGATTTATAGTTCCAAGGGCCTTGGATGTTGTACTAAGAAATCGTTAAGAAAAATGCAACAAAAGGCAAATGACTCAGAATTAAAGCATTAAAAGAATTCAAACTCAGAGACCAAATGCATTCATGCCATCACCAACATCTCTTAGGCAGATAAATTTATAATTTTAGTGAATGCATATTATGCAAAACTAAAAAACACCTGGGCTACAAACCTGGCCACAAATTCCCCATTTCAATTTCTTTGGAAGGAATGATCAGTAAGGAGAAGGCAGAGGTTACAATTCTAAGAGAAGTAGCAGCTACAATTCTAAGAACAGGTCTGGTTGATTACACCTTATGATACTTTGGGAACAGAAGCCAGAGAACGAAAAGGAATTGCAATGTGCACAACATTCAGAAAACGAATGAGGAGTTCTCACCGGCTGTCGTATTTCAACTGCAAGGAGGATAAAGTAAGAGAGCTTGCAAGGCTATCAGGTACACCAACGCAGGATTTCCTCTGTTGTCAGCTTTTTTTTTTTTTTGGGAAATGGAGTCTTGCTCTGTTGCCAGGCTGGAGTGCAGTGGCACAATCTCAGCTCATTGCAACCTCTGCCTCCAGGGTTCAATTTTCGTATTTTTGTCTAATTTTTGTATTTTTGGTAGAGACGGGGTTCCACCATGTTGGCCAGGCTGGTCTCAAACTCCTGACCTCAAATGATCCACCCGCCTCGACCTCCCAAAGTGCTGGGATTACAGGAGTGAGCCACTGTGCCTGGCCTAATTTTTGTATTCTTAGTAGAGGCGGGGTTTCACTGTGTTGGCCAGGCTAGTCTCAAACTCCTGACCTCATGATCCGCTCTCCTAGGCCTCCCAAAATGCTGGGATTACAAGCATGAGCCACCACGCCCAGCCCAGCTTTCTTTTTTCATAGCTGCAATCAGATTGATACAAAGGCGCCTCTGAGGACCAGCAGCAGCAGAGCCTGATGTCACCCATGACTTACCATGAGCCAGGCCATGGATGCCGGCTACAAGGTGTTCACCACTTGTGGCTGCGTGGTACCTGATGTACTCCCGCTCTGACTGATGCCGATTGTCCATCGTCTTCCCTAAGCCATCTGATAATGTTCCAGCAAACTAGAAGGAGTTAAAAACAGGAGAAGAGTTTTAAAGTCTTAGCACTATTTTTACTATTTGAATTACTTTAAATAAATTTAAATTAAATACATTTAGATAAGCCCATGCTGGTCTGTAGTGGTGTGATCTTATCTCAACACAACCTCCGCCTCCCAGGCTCAAGTGATTCTCCTGCCTCAGGCTCCCGAGTAGCTGAGATTACAGGTGTGTACCGTCACACCTGGCTAATTTTTGTATTTTTAGTAGAGATGGGGTTTCACCATGTTGGTCAGGCTAGTCTCAAACTCCTGACCTCAAGTGATCTGCCCATCTAGGCCTCCCAAAGTTCTGGGATTACAGGCCTGAGCCACTGTGCCTGGCCAATAATTTAAATATAAATAAATTTAAATATTTTAAATGCAGTTACCTATACTGTCTGCCCCAGGTGAGTGGTTCTCAAAAGGACTGGACACATACAAATTGGGGGATGCATACAATGGAGGACACTAGGCTTTGCAAAGCAACTACTAAAAATCTTTAATGACATTCACTTTCCAGAATACTACTCCAAATTTACTGAAAAAAATCAGAGGTATAACAAAATAGTCTTGAGGGAGGAAAAGTGAGCTTCAGGACTGTATCATGGTAAGAACATAGGCTCTTTGCTCTAAGAATTAGTGGAATTCAAAACAGGAAATGTGTCAGATTGTTGCTTTAGGGTTTGGTATCAAATATTTGGAGACATCAAACTCCCTCCAGTAATGCTGTCTTTCATTTATTCAATAATTACTGAGTACCTATGAGGTGCCAAGCTCCATTTGTCAAAAGCCAAAAACGAAATCGATGGAAAGATTAACAGGTTAGGTCACCTTTCATAGGAGGTGGCAGACTTGAACTCATGATTTCAAATGCAAACCCACCCTTTCCACAATTCAGAGATTTTATTTATCCTGGCATACTTTAACCAGAAAAGCTGTCTCATCCATCAAAGCTGGGATAAAAAGGACATAAAACTCTGTTTTGTCACAAGACAATCTGAAAAGGTTTAAAGTGACAGTTAATAAACCACAGAGTACTTATCCTCATCATTCAGTCATAAAAAGAGAAGGATATCAAATATATAATTAACCTCCTCAGGAAGGATCTACCAAAACAAGTGGTTTAAGTGCCAATGACCCAGGACTAACCTCTTAGAAAACTCACAGGAATGTTCCTTAGATACAAGGCTCAGGGGAAAGCCTCAAGGCAAGCTGCCTGCCTGCAAGGCCCAGGAACTGGGTGGCCATCTAGGGGCCTATTTCATTCTCCTTTGGCAAGGGGGTTAGGGTGCATGTTACACAGATCAGATCTGCCCTGGAAACCTCAGTTATGAGGATTCTTGACACAAGTGACACGTAAGTTCTGGGCACAGAAGAGGGACTAGTGAACACAGCAGTAATTCCATGTAAAGCAACAGTTCCTGGAAGAAGCTATGGGAAGACTCATGCCTTTTACTCAGTCCAAATATTTTACAACCTAGGGCAGTGATTCCTGACCTTTCTGGAGATGTAACCCCTATCATTATTTGTTTGCTTTCTGCCTTGCCTTCCATATCACTGCCTGTCTAATGAGAGAATTAAAGTTAATGAGAATTAATAACTTTCTTTAGGACAACTGGAAACACCACACAATGCTGCCAAGCTAGCACCGTGAATCACTAAGGAGTGGCTTCAGTCACAGACCCCATCTGAGAGTTACCACAGTATAGGAGAAGGGCCACAAGCTGGGGCATCTGACCAAACTTCAGTCCTCCCTCGACCATTCTGGTAACTACATGACCCTGAGCAAGGCCACCTACCTCTGAGCCTCCTCTGCATCTGGAGAATAGCGAGAGTACCTACTTTGTCATGTGGCTGGAAGCATTCATGACAATGGCTCGGGGGCCTGGTATCTGGTTAGCGTTCTTACTGTTCTTATTACTCTGCTACTAGTCCAAGGAGGAACATGCTTGCAGTGTTTGAGGGAAGCCTGTCGAAGGTTTAGAATTATGGTCATTTGCACTACAGTTTAACATAATAAAATCCTCTCTTTCCAGCAGATAAACACCAGCCTCCCAAGCAAGTTTTTGGAGTGGTACCACTTACAAAATTAGAGTGTTGGACTCTACGATTTCCAAAATCCTTTCCAGCTCTGGCACTGTGTGACCTACAACCCAAGGTAGAATGTCTTTACTAAGTACTTCCTCTGAGCCCAGGACAGATTTAGGTACTGCTGAAGACACAAACAAACAGCAGCCTTGAACCCTGCCCTCAAGAACTGACAGTCTCTTTGAGAAGGTAACAATCGTATACACGAAACAGTCAGCAGGAACCCAGGACACAAACTACACAGAAAGGAGATGTGGCCTTTGTTTTGGAAAGAATCAGTAAGAGTCCCCGCTATGTTTAGAATTATGTAGGCTGCCAGTGTTCTTCAGGTTCTGGACAAAAACGTGTCTCTCTGGTGCCCCAGACGCTGTGAGAACCACAGTTATGTGACGTGTGCCCATGTCCTGTTTGTCTCCAGGGGACACATCTCCACCTGAAGAGACCCAGGAGCACCGCAGCCAATTCAGGGTCTTATTCAGGTCTTTCCTGTTTCTCTCAAGCTCTTACATTCTTTGTAAGAGCTTACATTCTCTTTCTTGGAAGACAGATTGGGTAAAGTGCTTTTTACCTATTGCTGGCCGCTAACTAGGAGGAAGTTAAAAATCCCATAATACACGCCCCCCCCCCCAAGAGAATATGGGAGGATAATCTAGGCAGAATACCCAATATCACTCCCTCTTCTTCTACTCCCATCAATTAATATCCAAAGTTGATGAGTGAGCCTATGCCAAAAGCTTAATTTCCAACTAAGTCTGCTGTGGCAGCCTCAGCTCCCCAGCACCAACTGGGTCCTGGGTATTCTCTGTACAAAGCCAATGTATTGACCCAAGGAGGATGGGATGAGATGACCTAAGAGATCACTCTTCCCTCTAATGCTGGATTCTTCCGTAAGATGAAGACCTTTGCCATGGAAAGGTACCTACACCTATCTCAACTTACTGTAGGACTTCTGTCTGAATTCCTGTTTCTCTGTCCATAAAAAATTGCTTGTGCAAGCCAACTGGACTTGTCCTTTGCCACTTGTTAACAGTCAACCATTACAAAAGTCTTCACCCCTAGAAATACAGCTTTGAGAACCCAGAAAACTTGAGTAGATGTTGAAATCTATGATCCAACCAAACCTGTATTGATAAGTAGTTAATCAGATTTTACTGGGAAAGACGTTTTACAGAAACTAAACCAAAGCCAGCCAGATGATGGATACAGTGGTAAAGGCAGGGCCCTGGGCCAGTTCACTGCACTCTGAGTATTGAATCCAGACTACCATAAAGCATGTGGCCTCCTTTTACTATGGAGGCATTTAGTTAGGCATCCTTAATTCTACCCCATTCCCCACCTCAGTGGGAAGGTAAGTCCTGCCCAGCCGTTATTTCTCCCTCAAAGACAGCAGAAAACACGTGGGCTGTGGAGGGAGGGAATTCCAGTGGTGCTCATCATGGGTGCCCTCTGGCCTTGCTCTTCTCTGAAGCTTGAAAGCACTATTTTACCCAGGTCCTTGACTTTGAAGATGGTCATCAAAACAGGGCAGAGATACCCAAAAGAGCTACACCATCATGTAGGGAGTGACTGGCCCAGGCCATCCTTCATGACCCCATCTTCCCACTGTCTTGTGACAAGTAAAGCCTGGAGGTAGAGGTCCAGATTATTCAGACGAAGGAGAAATGAGTCCCGATGTGAGCAAGTACAAATCCACTACACATCCAGTCAACCAAGAAATCCAACATGTGCAGAAGCCCTACTTGTATGGCAGGCTAGAGACAGAGAATCAGAAATCAGAAGTGGTTTCTGTCGCTTGCCTTCAAGACCTCAGTAGGGAAGTATGGATGTGGCATAATAGAAAGATAATCACACCTGAGTTTGAATTTTGACTGTGACACCCAACAGCTATGAGATCACAGACAAGTAACCTTTGCGGGTCTCTGTTTTCCTCCTTTTCAAAATGGGGATACAAATATTCCCTACAAAAATGCTGTAAGGATTAGGTAATACATGTAAGGCACATAGCACAGAGCCTGATACATATGAGACATTCAATAAAAACAGTATTATGTTATCTAAACTTTGACTTCTTCATATGCAAAATGGGAATAATCGGATTCTGCAGGACTGTCTTGAGGATTCAGGGATAGTGTGCAGGTAAAGCATCTGGCATGGCATATCCCCCCTAGCAAAGCGGAAGCTATCTGCAGCAGGGCATAACAGCACCAGGGTGTGCTACGCTTCTCAACTGGGAAAGCAACTAGCAACTGGAAGGTAATCTGCAGACAATTTGTAACTCTTTGGTTATAATACCTTAACACCAGAAGGAGCATTTACGGAGACTTAAGTCTGCCTACCTCATTTTGCAGCAATCTCAAGTCCACAAAATACTTAAGGCTTCAAGTGCATGTTGTTCTAGCTAAAATGAAAGGTTCCAAGGAACAAAATGTCCTTCAGAAAATCTGCTGTTATACTCACAAAGACAATGATTTTCCCCTTCCTTTCACTTCAACACATGCCATACTTGTGAATTCTGGCCACAGTCCAAAGTCATTAACTTCTATAAAGCAATATTTTCAGCAAGGGGGTAAAAATCTCAGAAGTACTTCAAGATGCCAGTTCTACTGAATAGCTAACACACACTCTGTCAACACCCCCCTTCCCAAAATAATGTCATTGTCTACACAAATGGAGACACTGCAAATTAGCCTGGGTTTTGGGCCTGGCTCCGAAGGGCTGATTTTATAAAACCGAAATTCAAGTAGACACTGGAATGGGGCAAGGGAAAAAATTCACACTGTGTTCCTCTGTTCTGTCCGATCAGTTTACCTGACCCTTTTATGATCTTCAGCAAGCATGGAGTGCCAAAGGCATTTGGCCAGTGTAACAGGAGCTGGGGCTTGAATTTCTCTCCCTTCTCTTGGGTTCTTCTTTCACAGTTATTTACCTAATGGAAATTTCCTCTTTAATATCTTTGCCTCACTGAGTAATTGCTGGTGGCAGTATCTTCCTTGTCACCAGGGAAGATGGTAACCAAATACAACAGGAAAAGAGAGAGAAGTGGCAGGACTCTGTAGTGTGATGGAGAAGTTTTATATTCTTCCAAGTACAAATGCTCCTTGACTTATGATGGGATTACGTCCGGGTAAGCCCATTTTTAAGTTGAAAAGGCTGTAAGTAAAAATGAATTTCATACACCTAACATATCTAAACATGCCCAGAACACTTATATTAGCTGACAGCTGGGCGAAGTCATCTGGCAGCAGGGCCCACTGTAGAGTATTTGTTCCCTCTTCCTGATCACGTGGCTAACTAGGAGCTGCGGCTGCTGCTGCCCAGCACTGTGACAGAATCGGATCACATGTCACCAGCCCAGGAAGATCAAAACTCAAAATCTAGTAGTACAGTTTCTACTGAATGAATATAGCTTTTGCGTCATCGTCAAGTCAAAAAATCTTAAGTTAAACCACCACAAGTCAGAGACTATACAAGGTTGTACAGCTGCAAACCTCAGCTACCAGCACAGCTCTAATTCTAATCAGCATTGTCTGCAATAAGCTATGTTTGAACCCATAAATTTGGAAAACCCAACTATCTATTGTGCCTCTAAGTAAGGCTGCCATGAACTTTTTGGGAGCTGCCATGATGTAGTCAAACAAGCAGGAGCAAAGGAATCAAATCTTACCCTGACAGTTACCAAACATGCATGCTGGTGGAAGAGGCTTAATTTCTCTGAACCTCAGTTTATCCACCTGCTAAAATCACATACTTTCTACTGTAAGGGATTGCTCTTTTTTTTTTTTTTTTTTGCTGGCTGAGTCTCGCTCTGTTACCCAGGCTGGAGTGCAGTACTGCGATCACAGCTCACTGTAACCTCCACCTCCTGGGTTCACGTGGTTCTCATGCCTCAGCCTCCTGTAGCAGGGATTACAGTTGTGTGCCACCACGCCTGGCTAATTTTTGTATTTTTAGTAGAGACAGGGTCTCACCGTGTTGGCCAGGTTGGTCTTGAACTCCTGGCTTCAGGTGATCTGCCTGCCTCGGCCCCACAAGGTGCTAGGATTACAGGCATAAGCCACTGAGCCTGGCCTGCAAAGGACAGTTTTGAAGAGTTAAGAGGATAATTACTGCAAAATGTTTGGTGTAGCATTTGGCCAACACTTTTTACAAGTTTCTTAGAAGTAGTATGGGACTTTCAACTTCAGAGTCATTTTCAACTCTGCTGGTATACTACTAGGAAAACCACCTTTGAGTCATGTAAGACCTAAGTCACTTCAAAACGAAAGTCTTCACCACTGACTTCTGTTTGATACTGTCAAAATATCCACAGTTAAAAAGTATTCTGAGTGTGAGTTTTGCCTTGATGTTGAAGAACCCTTTTGTGATACTCATAAACAGAGAAGAGTTAAAGGAAAATGTGACCTGAAAAGCAGTGAATATCTATTGTTGATAAAAGGCAAACCAAACAGCTAGTCCTCACTCAGCCAAATCACGAAGGGGTGGGGAGGCTGGGAAGAGGCATTAAAAAAAAAAAAAAAAAAAAAAGGCACGGAACAAGTTGAGGTTTGGCAAGAAGGAAGCATTTCTGGATTGCAGATTTCTATCCACTAGAAGAGGAGTGCGTTTGTCTGCTTTCAGTTCTACTTGGTTATGGATTATGTATAGCCCTTAAGGCAAAGAGAAAAGAAGGGGAGGAATCCAGAAAGGAGACCATGAATAAAAACAATAGAGGCATTTTAAAGTTGGGACTGACATCCTAATTCCAGTAATATGCCTAAGCCAATGACCTTGCTTTTTTTTTTTCCTGGTCTCTGGAGATCTAAAAGCCCTCCTACCCTAAGATGCACACCATGTTGCTATTTCACGGATAAACACTTATCAGGCAACAGACACTCCTTTTTCAGTTAAGAAACAAAGTTATCTAAAGCCACCCAGAATTATCTCAGCACACAAGGTTGAAACACATGCAAGGAAGTCAGGCCTCAGGACTGTCCTGCTGTCTTAACTAACCCAAGACACACGCCTGCTGAACTGGCAAGTTTCTCTTGCTATTCTGCAACTCTGACCCAGTTGTGAACTCAGATGCTGTTTCAGATTAATCTGGAAGCTCAGAGTGGTTTGAAGCATTCCCATAATAGGATTTTGCTTTTTCCTTAAAAAGGATTGGTGGAGTATGCTATAAAGTAAAAATCGCAGAAATAAGCAGGATGTACACAGGTAGAATCAAGACAACTGATCTTCAACATAGAGAAGTCAGGGCTTAGTCAAATCCTATTTTCCCTATAGTTTTTCCACATTGATTATAAAGAACTATGAAGGACGGATGAATCCTGAAGCCCAGCTGTGGACGGAATTGTGTCCTGCCTTTCAGCTCTTCATCAGCTAGGACCCAGTGTAGGACTTTTTGGCAGAAGGGGTGCATGCTCATGTTGAAAATGCCAGGCCCCTACTTGTCCGTTACTGAAAACCCCATGAAGCGTGCAGAGGGAAGCCTGAAGATAGGTTTCCATACAGTTAGTACTGGCCATGGGGAATATGCCTTCCCACCCCATGAGAGCTCCAGTTTTGCCATCCTAACAAGGTTTTTCAAAATGCATAAATAGCTTGTGCCTCAGTACTGAACCAGGAGACAGATTATAACGCAGGAAAAAAATTCCCTCTATGGTGGTCACACCATAAAGCCTGATTTGGCAGATAACTTATTTCAACTCCAAGAAAGCACACAGGCTTTCAAAAGCAGAGTCCTGATGCCAACTCTGTCATTAGTATCAGCTGGGTGAACATAAGCAAAAGACACACTCTCCTTAGGATCAGTGTCTTCATCTACAAAACAGGGAGAACACCACCCATGGAGTTACCCACGGAGACCTTGGTTACAAAAGCACTTGGAAAAAAACACAAATCAAAGGGTTATTACTGGAAATCCTGTCCTTTCTTCCAATGAGTGCTCTCCGGCACCCTCCTCTTTCTCCCCCACTGAATCCTGCATGTCTCATCCTAAACTATGGAAATCACCTCATGCCCATTCTGGAACAAAGGAAAGCATCAATATGTCAATTAAAATCGCAAAATACACAACTTTAGAAATGAAACCGAACATTCCTCAACAGAAAAGAAGCTCAAGATGATCTCCTTCCTAGTCACAAGACCTCCATTCTTACAAAGTACTTTGTATTTATTTCAAATAATAAATATATTCACTTTAATGCCAAAGGCTTAGAAAAAAGGAGGTTGGTGATGTCAGAGAAAATAATCATAGATGCTGGGCACCAGTATAAGCTGAGCTTCTTGTGGCAAAAGTAAAATAGGTTTCAAGGGTTTGGAATAAGTTTTTTGAGGTTTTTAGAAAGAAATCCATTCCCAACTATTTCTTTAAATAAATTAAGTTTTAGATGAGTGTGTAGCAGAGTAGGTAAGGGCAAACTTCCAAGTACTGAAGACCACAGTGGAACTTCTGGAATCATAAGCATCAGCCAACAATGTGCCAGCCACTGTCTTTGGGGCCTCTCATCAATGAAATATTTAACTAGCTTAATCCTCACAACAATCCTGTGAGGTAGTATTATTATGCTCATTTTACAGATAAAGCTGGAAAGATTATGAGCATTTCCAGCAAAAGTCTGCTAAGTATCTATAACCTAGAGAGGTAACCCAACCATGACTTTTGCTATTGTCTTCATAGAAAAATTCCCTCCTAAATGCCAGTGAAAGTTACACAGAAACATCAGGCATATCTCTTTTTTCTCCCAAGCAGCAGAACTGACAAAGGAAGGCAGCTCACAAAAATATATTAAAAAATTTCTGAAAAATTACATGCAAATATCTGGACAAGAAAGAGGAGTCAGGCTCCAGTGTTCTTTCTTGATCCATATCCCTAACTCAGACACCGGCCCACTTCCATCACCCAGACCTTTCCGGAGGCCACGTGGCCTAGAATCTACTTCTTTTCCCGAAGCTACTACTCTGACAATCTGAAATAGGCCCCAAAGAAATAGGAGGCTTGGTACATGTCCGTTATGTGGATCACGTCACACCACACCAGCTTACATTACTAGTATGTACCATTTATACTAGGAAGAAAGATGGAGGCCAGACTGGGGTGGAGATTGGGACCAGTGATTTCAAGAGGTGCTGCCTATGGAGGAGAGGTCTCCTCTTCCACCCCAGCTTCTTACAGGAGAATGATTTCCTGAAGGAGGTAGAGCACCAAAGCTAAAACATTTGCTTAGTTAGAGCTGGTCTGGTCAAGCAAACTAACTCCAAAAGAAGCTACTGCTCTGGAAAGGCCTGTTTCATGTACCAGTAATGGACATATATGGAGATACAAATATAGGGGGATATGGAGAGAAAGAGGACTACGGAGAGAAAGAGGACTTATGGAGAGAAAGCAGGCAAAACCAACCATGCTCCTAGGGTAAAAAAGGAAGATTTTGAAAGTTCATCTGGTTCAATCTTCATTCCTCTTGAGCTTTGCCATTGTTCATTTTTTTTTTCTTTTTTGAGAGGGAGTCTTGATCTGTCACCCAGGCTGGAGTGCAGTGGCATGATCTTGGCTCACTGCAACCTCCGCCTCCTGGGGTCAAGCAATTCTCCTGCCTCAGCCTCCTGAGTGACTGGGATTACAGGCACGCGACACCATGCCTGGCTAATTTTTGTATTTTTAGTACAGATGGGGTTTCACATCACGCTGGCCAGGCTGGTCTCAAAGTCCTGACCTCGTGATCCGCCCGCCTTGGCCTCCCAAAGTGCTGGGATTACAGGTGTGAGCCACCATGTCCAGCTGATCTTTGCCAGTCTTCTGCTATTCAAAATACCCCTGACCCATCTAAGAGTAATACACCATACACCATTCACAGTGGAAACTAAGCTATTGTTTCTAACAACTAACTTTTCATGGTGGTGGGTAGGATAGACCTGCATTTTGGGAAAGCTACATATGCAAAGCTGATACTTCACTTCTAGCAATGCCCAGGGAAGTTATTTATACACAAGTTTCATGTATCTGGGTAAGACCACCAATTGGGAACTGGTCTTTAGCATCTGGGAGAACAAAGAAGTTGAACCTGTCTTTTGCGGAGGAGGTAGAATGGGAATGGGAGGTAGTTCAAATCTAAGGTACTTAAATTAAGTCCTGTCTCATTTCTTTAGAAAACTGGCTTGATCCCAGGCTCAAATGAAAGGTCCAAAGAAGGTTCTTTTAAAAATGAACTCAAATGTTCCCATTTTTTTTCAGATGGGCTAAAATAGAAATAAACTTGCAGCTTAGCTACTTCCCAACAGTTCCTCAGAAACCTCTGGTCTTTGCCTAGGATTTGCCTAGGATGTCCCTTGGATTCCTCAATGGCCTTTCAGTCGGCATTCCAACCTTTGCTATCTCTCAATCCACAAAGGGTGACCTGGGAAAGGACATTAAAAATTCACACCCGTCTACTTCCAGCAGATCTGGTGTCTTGAGCCTGAATTAGTCATCTCCAGGTTAACTGATTTCAGGTCTGAAAAGTCCTGGACTATGGAAGAGAACAGAATCCACTTAACTCAACATCTGCCCCTTCCAAAGGTGGCTACACGCCTATCCCGATGCCTTTTGTTGATTTTAAGAGAAAACCTTCAACGACTAGAAGGATATGAAAATGAGAGATCTGGTTCAATATACTTTTTACTTAGAAGAGAACTAATTAACCCTTGTTTATAAAAAAGATCCACCGACTTTCCTGCTTAAGCAGAACGGATTCTTCAGGACTCAGTTTCCTTTAAGTCCTCTGTTGTGATTCCAGGGGTTGAAGCTGATTACTTTCCACCTCACACACACTGTCTCAGACCTCATCTTTCTATTGTCCATCCCAAGAAACAGAATCCTTTGTCTAGACTCTTCCCTTTAAGCATCAGGCTTTGATCCTTTCGAAAACACAAGTCCCTCTGGGAAACTCCTGCTAATATTTACCCCTTGCCGCAAATAAAAGGTTAAAAATGCAGGGGAGGTATGCATGGGGGAAAATTTAAAAACTGGGTATCTGAGGGAGAAGGAAAGAAGAAGTTTAACTCCTCTCTGGAGAAAAATAATATTGGCCAGAACCTCTAAAATCTTTCTTATACAATGTCAGGCATTCAATTAAAATTTCCAGATATGTAAGAAAACAGGACTAAATGACTGAAGACTAAGAAAAAAAAGACAAGATTAATCACTGGTATAGTATGATTACTATCTTCAGAAGAAAAATAAGATAGAGAGTTTTACCAGAAAACTAACATTAAGATTTTAGTAAATGGTGAAACAGCAGAGTTGACAGGATTAGCAAACTAGAAAATGAGGCAGTAAAAAATATCCAGATGAAACATGAAGAAAAACCAAGGGGGTGAAAATACAGAAAAGAGAATGAGAGGTGTAAGTGACATAGTAAAAAAGGTCCAAATTCTGCATAACTGGAGTCACAGACGGAAAAGAAAGAAAGAAAGAAAAAGGGGGCAGAAACAATATTTTAAAGTGACGCTGGCCAAGAGTTTCCCAAAATTGTCCAAAGACTTCACTACAAATTCAAGAAGTTCTACAAATCCCAAGCCTGAGAATCACATCGAGGCATATTATTAATAGAAACTAAAAACAAAGAGTAAATCTTAAAGTTGTCAAAGAAAAAAAAAGGACACATTACCTTTGAAGGATGAACAATAATACTGAAAGCTGTTTCAAGAGAAATGGATGGAACAACAATGGGATGATATCACAAAAGACTGAAAGAATAAACACAGTAAAAATGTCTTTCAAAAATATAGGTGAAAGAAAGATGTTTTCTGAAGCTGGACACAGTGGCTCACACCTGTAATCCCAGCACTTTGGGACGGGCGGGCGGATCACCTGAGGTCAGGAGTTCAAGACCAGCCTGGCCAACATGGTGAAACCCCGTCTCTAAAAAAATATACAAGTTAGCTGGGCATGATGGCGGATGCCTGTAATCCCAGCTACTCAGGGGGCTGAGGTGGGAGAATTGTTTGAATCCAGGAGGTGGAGGTTGCAGTGAGCCGAGATTGTGCCATTGTACTCCAGCCTGGCCAACAGAGCGAGACTGTCTCAAGAAAAAAAAAAAAAGGAAAACAAATCTGAGATAATTCATTGCCATAAGAGCCACAAAAGGAAGTTCTTTAGCAGAAGGAAAAGGGCCCAGATGGAGGCATGGATAGGCAAAGAAAAGAATAAAAGACGCGGACAGGATAAATATGTGTAGAGATCTAAATGGATATCAATTATTTAAGCCAAAAAAAAATCATGTTTTGTGAGGGTTAAGCATAATGTAAGTAGAACTAAAATACATGACAACAACAACAGCAAAAAAGGCAGGAAAAGGCAAATGGAGGTCAAGTGGTATAAGGACTATGCATTGCCTGGGAGGCAAGAAAAAAAGAAAAAGAAGCAAAATAAAGATGGGACCAAAAAATACTCTCTAATCAAGTAACTCCCATAATGGAGAGACTTTTATATGTGTTCCAGGAAACATGAACAGGAATGTTTGTAACAACATCAGTTCATGCCAGCAAAAACACTGGAACAGTCCAAATGTCTAATAGTAAAATAAATAAACTGTGGCACATTCCTACAATGGAATACTATACAGCAGTGACAATGAATGAACTACAGCTACATATATCAACATGCATGAATCTCAAAAATATCACAGTGACAAAAGGTCACAAAAGAATATATTCAATATGACTTATATGTGAGTTAAAAACAGGCAGAATTAAAAATATATGTTTGGTAAAATTGTAAATAGAAGAGAAAGATTTGATTAAAACAATATTCAGGACAGTGAACACCTCAGGGTATAAAGTGAAGGAAGAAGATGTGATCAGGAAGGCTTCAAAAAGTACTGGTATATTCTACTGTCTAAGCTAAGTGCTAGGTCCTTGTTTTCATTTCATCGTTCTTTAAACTGAACATATACTACACAATACTCTAATGATCAACTCTTCTGCAATTTAAAAAATGTAATGGAATTTGTTTTCTAAGCATGCTACCAAAGGAAGAATTCAATTTAAGAAATAAACCTTAGGCTGGGCATGGTGGCTCATGCCTGTAATCCCAGCACTTTGGGAGGCCGAGGTGAGAGGATGACTTCAACCCAAGAGTTCAAGACCAATCTGGACAATATGGCAAGACTCCATCTCTATAAAAATTAGCTGGGTGTGGTGGCATGCACCTGTAGTCTCAGTTACTCAGGAGGCTGAGGTGGGAGGATGGCTTAAGTCCAGGAGAGGTAGAGGCTGCAGTGAGCTGTGATGATGCCACTGCACTCCAGCCTGGGTGACAAAGCGAGACCCTGTCTACAGAGAAAAGGAAAAAAAAAAAAAGTAAGGGAAATCTTGGAAACACTTAGCAAAAGTTTTGAGAAGCTGACTAAATAGTAACGGAGAATTATAATAACTTGTATATTCAAACAAGTTAGCCACAGAGACGTGAAACTCTTCTTTTGAAACACACAATATAAGTTTGTTTCTCATAACTTTAGTTTCATCTCTTAGTTTATAGCCACACTGTCCAATAAGTTGACACACTACAGAGCACTTAGAAGGTGATTAGTACTACAGATTAAGATATGCTATACAATGTATAAAATATATAATAAATTCAAAGACTGGGAAAAAATATAAATCAATTTTTACATATTGATTACATATTGAAATAATATTTGAAACATAATGAGTTAAATCAAAACATTAAAAATAAGTTCACTTGTTTCTACTTTTTTAATCTGACAAGAGAATTTCTATCGGATAGTGTTGTTTTAGACATCTGACTCTAAAAAGTTTAAGGACACAGCTTACTAAAATTAAACTCAGAAAGTACCAATATACAGGATAAATATGTGTAGAGATCTAAATGAATATCAATTATTTAAGCTAAAAAAAATCATGTTTTGTGAGGGTTAAGCATAATATAAGTAGAACTAAAATACATGACAATAACAGCAAAAAAGATAGGAGAAGGCAAATAGAGATTAAGTGGTATAAGGACTATGCATTGCCTGGGAAGCAAGAAAAAAAGAAAAAGAAGCAAAATAAAGATGGGACCAAAAAATACTCTCTGATCAAGTAATGAATTTCAGTTAATTCCTTCCACATAGACTTTAGATGACCAATGATATCTTGCAAATGACTGCTATCGCTTAACCAGAAAACAACAGATGAAAGGTATTGGTTTGGATTGAAGAAGGAAGAACTTTGCAACTCCAGATGGAAATATCCAGCAGGAAGGTGGGGGAACAGTTCATCACGGAGTCATGCCAACATCAGCTACTACTTTTATCGTTCCTGCCATCAGCAGGAACCCTTCAAATCTGTGACTTCTCAACTTCGACCTGGCCCTCAGGAATGCCTGTCCATGCACACAAACCACTGCTTCTACTGACTGTGCTGCCTCTGCGTGTGGCTTTCTGAGTGTGGGTATCCGACTGTTGTGTGACCATTTGTTCATATCTCTTTTCTTCACAAGGCTGGTTGGGGTGCTGCATGCAATGCTGAAAAGCTGGCGTCCATGCTCTCATGACAGGAGGCCACCCTGGTCATCTTTGTACCCTGCGCCCTGCCCTGGACAGTGCCTGAAACACGGTTTGAGTGCAATAGAGATTTGCTTTGTATTCCTTTTCAACTCCGTCCCCATTTCATACAAATGACAGATTCCATTTATTTCACTATGAAAAACAAATCTTGGTTGGGCACAGTTGCTCACGCCTGTAATCCCAGCACCCTGGGAGGCTGAGATGGGCAGATCACCTCAGGTCAGGAGTTTGAGATCAGCCTGGTCAACATGGTGAAACCCCGTCTCTACTAAAATCACAAAAATTAGCCGGGCGTGGTGGCGCACACCTGTAGTCCCAGCTACTCGGGAGGCTGAGGCAGGAGAGTTGCTTGAACCCAGGAGGCGGAGGTTGCAGTGAGCTGAGATCGCACCATTGCACTCCACCCTGGGTGACAAGAGTGAAACTCCATCTCGAAAGAAAAAAAAAATCTTTTCCTCCCTTCATTTTATTTTTTAATTTTATTATTTTATTTTTTTTTTTTTGAGGCAGAGTCTCGCTCTGTCACCCAGGCTGGAGTGTAGTGGCACAACCTCAGCTCACTGCAACCTCCACCTCCCAGACTCAAGTGATTCTCATGCCTCAGCCTCCCAAGTAGCTGGGATTACAGGCGTCCACCACCACGTCCAGCTAATTTTTGTATTTTTAGTAGAGATGAGGTTTTGCCACGTTGGCCAGGCTGGGCTCCAACTCCTGGCCTCAAGTGATCCACCCACCTCAGTCCCCCAAAGTGCTGGGATTACAGGTGTGAGCCACCGCGCCTGGCCTCCTCCCTTCACTTTAAATTGCATAAATAGACTGACTCTTCTAAGAATTCAAACCCTTCTTCTGTGCTCTTGTAAGACCCTGTCCTGCGTATTACTACTGCTCTGTCAATCATCTCTTTTCTCATCTCTTCAATCTTTGCAGCCTCTTCCTCTTAATCTACACAACCTTAAAAACGCCTGCCTTTAGCTTTCCCTCCCATTCAAGCTGCTGCTCCAGCCCTGCTCTTCCCTCTACAGCCACATCTTTTAAGAGTGTTCTACACTTATTGCTGTCACCACCTCTTATTTTTCATTCACTGAAAACCCCCATAGCATATACTGATAGTAAATAGGCCAGGAATCAAAACACAAAATGATGTCCCTCAATACCGAAAAGCCTGGATGTAACTGGAAATATGGCAAACATATTTAGTGACGGTTGCTTACAGATTTCTCAGCACCTCTCTCTCTCGGAGGAGCCCAGGCATCACTTGTTCTTGGGCTGTGCTGTAGAAAGCTTAGTGGAGTATCCAACAGGCAGCATCTAGGGAGCTAAGAGATTCTGATGCAGTATTCCCTTTAAAACATTTGAATGTGTTCATATCACTACAAATGTGCATACAAATTCATAGAGCCAATATTCACTGCAGACATATATAAGGGTGAGGCATCCATAGGAAAACAGCACAGTAAAGTAGAAATCAGAAAAGCTTTGGGGTCACACATTAGGGTTCAAATGTGTAACCCCAAAGTGGTTTCACTTATTGGCTGCGTGATCTTGGGAAACTTCTCAGAGCCTCAGTGTCTTCATCTATAAATTGAGATAATGCCTAACCCCAAGGGTCTGTCTGTTCCTTCCTTCTTCCCTTTCTTCCCTCCTATCAATAAAAACTTACTTAGCACTATTTGCCAGGCACTGTTCTAAGGGCTGGGGATGTAGCAGTGAACAAAACAGACAAAACTTTCAGCCCTCATGAGATTTACATATACTATGGACTGAGTGTGTCCCTCCAAAATTCGTATGTTGTATGAAAATTCATGTTACATTTCAGTTGTACTCATAGCTGTACAGAAAATAGATAGTATAAAGAAGTAAAATAAAAGCAGTAACAAAGGTAGAAAAACAAGAGGGGAGGAGGAGAAGAGGTATAGCTGGAGTGGGCTGCAATTTTAGATGGGGGAGGGGATGTCAGGAAGGGCCTCCCTGAGAAAGTGACATTTGGATAAAGAAAATGTAGATGAAAACCATGTGGCCATAGAACATTCCAGGAAGAGAACACTGAGTGCAGAGACCCTGGAGTGGACGTTTGAAGGCAGAGGGTTGAGCAGCAGCGAGGAGAACAGTGTGGCAGGAGCTGGTGAGGGGTGGAGGGTGGTGAGACAGTGAGGCACCAGGTCAGAAAAGGCCTGCGGGAGGCTGACCTCGTGGGCTTCATGAGGCTGCACAAGCTGGAATTTTCTACGTGGAGTGAAACGTGAAGCCTCTGGAGGGGTTGGGTGACCAAATCTGAGTTATGTGTTGACAGGATCACTCTAGTTGTTGTATTGAGGTTCAATGTCAGTAGTAGGAAGTAAGGGTGGAAGGAGAAGTGTACTACAATAAAAACCAGGCCAAAGATGAACGAGGACTAGAAGGTAGGCGCGGAAGGGATATGTTCAGATTCGGGATCTGCTGAGGGACTGGACATGCAGCATGACAGAAAGGAGCCAAGGATGACTCCAAAGTATTTGAGCAACTGGCAGAAAGGAGATGGAGAAGAATAGCCAAAAAGCTATGAAGTGGCTAGCACTATGCCTGGCACACAGGAGAGGATCAAATATTAGTTCTTCTTTACATCTCAAAATTTCAGTTCTGACTCAGAGCAGCTAGCTCTAATGTGCAAGCATCCCAACACTGGTTAACTTTCTCCCGAAACCAGAACACCTCTCATTATCTAATTCTTCTTTCGCCAGCGAGGAGGACGTGAGATCTTAGGTTTCATGTGGTCGGCAAGGGCTGGGTGCTGATCTGTGTTTCCCCACTGAACAGGGAAGGATCAGTGAAAAAGATAAGTAAACCACATGGTAAAAACTCAAGAAAATTGTAAAGAAACAGCATTCTGTGTTATGTGCTGTCTCAGTGTGTTCATGCTGCTACAACAAAATACCATTAACTGGGTGGCTTATGAACAGCAGCAATTTGTTTCTCACAGTTCTGGAGGATGGGAAGTCCAAGATCAAGGTGACAGCAGATTCAGTGTCTGATTCAATGTCTGATGAGGGCCTGCTTCCTAGACGGCCATCTTTTCACTGTAACCTCACATGGTAGAAGGGTGGGCTAGCTCTCTGGGGTCTCTTTGATAAGGGCACTAATTCCATGACCTAATCACCCCTAATGACCCCACCTCCTGACACCATCACCTTGGGGGTTAGAATTTCAATATATGAATTCTGGGGGGACACATTCAGTCCACAGTATAAGAAAATTTCTCTAAGTCCTATAACGGAGACTCAGTTTACTGAGTTCAGGACATAAGTGATGAGCTTCAAATGCTCAAGTTTTAGGGGATGGGGGTGGGGAGACAGCTATGGAACACACCTCAAGGTGTGCTAAGAAAGCCAGGGCTGGGAGAGTCCATCCAGACTGATATTTTCCCAGGTTTTGCTCAGGGAACCCTTTCTTTGCCACATTTGCCAACCAGCTCAACCTAAGTTCTGTTTTAGGAGTCAAAGGGCCCTGCCTGTCTCCCATCCCAACAGCTGGAAAGATGCCATCCAGCACCGTAATTTTTGAGTGCAGGGAAAACATTAGGGCTCAAAGGTTCCAAGAAGTCCACAGGAAATCTACCTAGCCTTAGTCTAAACAATTGCAGAAAAACAGCCATTCCTGCCTCAAGATAAACATCCACTTTTAGTCTATACATGGAAAACTAAAATTACGAAACAAAAATTGGATACTGTTAGTTGCCTTGAATGGAAAAAGGAAGGATGGATTTCCAGAGAAAAATCTACTCATTGGAATGGATGGGGCAGGGGAGGGTTGGGTTAGAAAACCATGAACCACATTCCCATATGTAATGTGCTCTTCCCTCTCAAATTTAGCTCAATCTAGTTTAGCTTTGTGTAAAGAAAATGGTGGAACAGTTGAATGGCCAGTCAAATGGGATCAGATAAGTTAGTTTCCCAAAATGTGGTTTGGGGATCAATGGCAAACACTTCATCTGTTGAGCTCCAAATTGTACAGGAAAGCACAAAGAATGCCCCCCTCCCTCCTTTCGTCCTGCCTTTCTAGTCAGTTGTTTTGGGGTCTAAAGGCCTTTTCCTTCACAAGGACCCTTAGTTTGTTTCCTCTGGGCTTTAGGGAGGGTAAATTTCTACTCTAGATGGAGATATTAGGTTAATGAGAAATGCCGGAGGCAGTTCATGACTTTGTACTAGACTGAGTCACTCTGGCCAGAAAGAACAATTTGGTAACTCTGCAATCTACCTACTGCAAACAAGCCATGACTCGGTTTGGTTTTAGCTCTAATTATATAAAAAGTGAGTCAGGGTTTTTGGGTACCCCCCTTCCCCCGCCACACACACACACACAGGGTGTGACAGGCTGTTGTTTTTGTTTGGGCCCACTCAGTGAAAGGTATAACTGTTTTACCCACATAAAAATACTTGCAAAGGCCAGGAGCGGTGGCTCACGCTTGTAATCCCAGCACTTTGGGAGGCTGAGGTGGGCGGATCACCTGAGGTCAGGAGTTCGAGACCAGCCTGACCAACATGGAGAAACCCTGTCTCTACCAAAAATACAAAATTAGCCAGGCGTGGTGGTGCATGCCTGTAATCCCAGCTACTCAGGAGGCAGAGGCAGGACAATTGCTTGAACCTGAGAGGCGGAGGTTGCGGTGAGCCGAGATCACGCCATTGCACTCCAGCCTGGGCAACAAGAGCAAACCTCTGTTTCAAAAATAAAAACAAACAAACAAAAAAAACTTGCAAAAAAATAATAGTTAACATTGTATATATGCACATTATGGTCAAATCATGACAAACAACAAATACCAGGCTCAAAAAGTGAAACATTCAGTTAAGTCTCTTCCCCTTTAAATTCACGTGGTGGGTGGGGGCGAAACAAGGGAAAACAAAGGGATGTACAATGAGCCAGTCTTTCCCCACTAGGCCAGCTCCTCATTCCAGAGGCCCACCTGCTAAGCTCCACTGACCTCTCCCCAGTCCTGCTGCTGCACACCCCAAGCTTCCTCCTGCTGGGACTGCTCCCTGTGTGCCTCTTCCTGTCCCCACCTGTCTCTTGTCCTCATGGCAAGCATCTCCTTGGACTTCAGGACTGGGTACCGGCATGCCTTCCCCTGTGCAGACCTTCCTTGTCCTGGGTAGAAGGGTCCACCCCTTCCTGAGACCCCCCACGGGAACCCGCACAGACGCCAAACTCAAACCTGGAACACTTTCCCACATGTGTGTGACTGCAAGTCCTCCTCCCCTGCTGGATGGTGACCCCAAGGGGAGAGGGCTTTGTTTTGTTTATGTCTGTATCCCCTGTGCCTAGCACAGAGCCTGGCATTTCTAGTTGTCCATATATAGTTGTGAACTTGCTCTAGAGACACAATAAATAGACCTGTTAACATGAGGTTATGCTTTTTGCACATAAATCTATAGTCAGCTCGATGTGTGGAGTTACAGCAAAGTCAAAACTCCTTCACTAAGTGTCTCAGACAGGGTTAGAACAATTTCCTGGTTTCAGCCACACACTTTGGCCTGGATGGTATAGCATCTACAAAAGAGCTCATTATACAACAGAGGGTAGCACAGGAAATGACTTTAAACTGTGACTCAAATTCTCTGTATCCCCTTGATAATACAGCCTTACATGGTTAATCCCTGCAAATATGATATTGCAGAGAGGTTCGAGAATGAAGCCTACTAGATAGAGTGCTGCTTTTGCACTGGTACTAAGAGGACGGGCTCTAAATCAGAGAATCTCGGTTCTTAGCCTGGCTCTCCTTGTAACCTTGGGCAAATTACTTAATTTCTCTGAACCTCAGTATCCTCATTTACAAACTAGCATTCCACAGGGTCGTTATGAGGATTAAACAAATCAATTTGTATGAAGACTCAGAACAGTACCTGGCACATAGTGAAGCAGTCAATAAATATGAGTGTCTTTTTGTTGTTGTTGTTGAGACAGGGTCCTGCTCTGTCACCCAGGCTGGAATGCGATGGTGCAAACACAGCTCACTGCAGCCTCAACTTCCTAGGTTCGGGTGATCCTCCCACCTCAGCCTCCCATGTAGGTGTGACTACAGGCAGGTGCCACCACGCCCAGCTAATTTTTGTATTTTTTGTAGACATTTTTTTTTTGTCATGTTGCCCAGGCTGGTCTCGAACTCCTGAGTTCAAGCAATCTGCTCACTTCAGTCTCCCAAAATATTAGTACCATTTTTAAAGCTATCCATTCAACTACTAGTTTAAATTCAAAACTTATTTCAACTGGGCAATCAGTATCAGTGTCTATCCCATGTTTTCTGTATAGCAATGCTGAGAAATAAAGATAAATGTAATTAACATTTTAAACACTTATGGTAAGGATACACTAACATATTCCACAGGGCTAAGTTAACTACTCCACTGTAACTATTTATTTCATAAACTGCATGGCAAGCCTGACAAGCCTCCTGGTCAACTTTGACAAAAGATTATGTGAGACAAATGCCAAGGAAATACAAAATTAACATTGTTGTTACTCCTTATCAGACCACAGACAAAGACAAACCCACCAACAGTCCAGAATGAAGGAAACAGGTTGTTGGCTTTTGACTGGAATTTCCTAGGATTGTTACCATGTAGTACAAGATTAATCTAAATGTTTCTTTGCACATAGACAAGCTTATGTGGAATGTATCAGAATAATATAATAAAGGCTTAGGTTTATGTGTGAATAAAACTGCTTTCAAAAATGTATCATTATCAGGCTGATTAAGAAAATACCACAGATTTAAACATACCTTAGGCCTATAAATAAGTTAGTTTGTTGCTTACTGGGGGTGGGGGGAATACACAGGCTAAATAAACAAACGAAAGTACAGGAAAATCAAACACTTTCAAATGAGCTTTTTTCCTTAAGTAGGTGTAACTAAAATCCAGTTGTATGCTAGGACTACTGAGTATTTTCAAGATAGTGCATGCTGTGGCATTTTAAACCATAGAGCCAAGCTGCTACCATCGCCACCTCAACCACCAAACTTTAAGAGCACACGCTGTGCACTGACTCATTTCATCCTCCCAGCAGTACCCTCCACAGCTGGCAAGTGGATTTTCCAAGCAAAAGGGAGAAACCTAGAACACACCACAAATAGGTACCTATTTTTGCCTTGATTTGTCAAAGTCAGAGAAAAGGGCAAAATTCAAGCAGCTGACCAATAGTATTTCAACAACAGGATGTTCCCAGGGAGTCTGCAGCAAAAGATGTTTTTCATAGTATATGTAAATCCACAAAAATAGCAGTTAAAACCAATACAGCATCAGGCACAATGAATGACAATTTCAGGTTAGAAATAACCAAATGCTCAGCCTCTCATTTGTTTTCTTCTGTTTTGAGGGATAAAACAGAGGAATAAAGAATGTGCTGGAAATTTGGGGAATGCACTTCAAACTTCTTTCTTCCTCCTCCTCCTACACACACACACACACACACACACACACACACACACACACACTCTCTCTCTCTCTCTCTCTCTCTCTCTCTCTCTCCCCACCCCCACCTCCTCCTCTTTGTAAAAGGCCTTTAATTAGCTCACATCCTATCCTGACCAGGGCTACCTAATACATTCTGACACCAGCCTGTTGGCCAGGCAGTGGGGTCTAAGTGCAGGCCTGATTAGCGGGATCCCAGTGGATCCCCTGCCGCTCTTATCTCCACAGATGCCTGATGAGTTTGGTATCTTCCTCCCAGCCCTCCCGGGAAGCTGCCCCAGCAGGTGCCCATTGGCAATAGTTTTGTGTTACAGGCCTGAATGAATGATCCCCGCAGGAGCTGCCGACTGTTTTCACAGACACAGAAGGCAGTCAAAAGTCCACTGCGTGAACTTGGAATGACCCCAGCTGCAGAGTCACTGGCGGGTTCATCGGGAGGGCAGGCACGCTTTATTAAACAACTAATACTCTTCACAGATAACTTTCCGAAAAAGCAAAAGTGTTAACTCTTTGCAATCTTGCTCCGACAAAACACTTCAGCTGTGGCGGGGCTCCCTGTGTGACTGAGGGTCTGAACCCAAGTGAGGGCTGTGAGATGGAGGAATGGCGCCAGCAGGGACCATGATTTCATCTGGCCTGAAGAAGGGTTGGGACTCAGTCACCATTTGGTCTACTGTTTTGTTATTTTTTTTTTTTCCCCCAAGTGTTGCAGATTAAAGAAAAAAGGCAAAAAGCAAAGGTTTCGAGCACCTACTCCAGGGAGGACAGTGTGGCCAGGAGTCAGCCTGACAGTTACAGCCCCGAGCCAGGCCGGCTCTCAGCACCTCCAGAACAAGAGGGTGGACCCTGGCTCATTCTGCCACATGCCTGTATACCCTGGCAGACATGCATGGGCCGCCGTGGGGCTTCCATTCTAAGTTACCAGGAGAGAAAAGGTACTAAGGTACTAAGCTGTGAGGGCCATTGCAAACTCTCATCACCTGTGGGGCTGGTGGGGCAGTCATTTTGTTGGCAGCAGCCAGATGCTGTGCAGTGAGTTCCTTTTAGAAGGAGGACTCAGATGCCAGGCACAGTGGCTCATGCCTGTAATCCCAGCACTTTGGGAGGCTGAGGCAGGAGGATCACTTCAGCCCAGGAGTTTGAGACCAGCCTGAGCAACACAGCAAAACCCCATCTCTACTAGAAAAAATTTAGCTGGGTGTGGTGGTGTGCACCTGTAGTCCCAGCTACTCAGGAGGCTGGGTTGGGAGGATTGCCTGAACCCAAGAAGCAGAGGTTGCAGTGAGACAAGATGGTGCCATTGCACTTCAGCCAGTGAGACTGTCTTAAAAAAAAAAAAGAGAGAGAAAGGATTCAGAAAAGGAAAGGGGTTCAGATCAAAGTGTTCTCATAATGAAGACAAAGCCATCACAAGTTCTTCCAGGGTTGCTGGACAGCAGGCAACTAGACACATCCACTTTTTCAGTGTCCACTGAGAGGTACGGCAAACAGCCACTTCTGTCCTAGGGCAAGAACCAGTACTACAGATGTTTTCGCTCTTTTCTTTTTTTCTTTTTTTGAGACGGAGTTTTGCTCTTGTTGCCCAGGCTGGAGTGCAATGGCACAATCTAGGCTCACTGCAACCTCCGCCTCCCCGGGTTCAGTGGGAAGGCTCCTGCCTCAGCCTTCCAAGTAGCTGGAATTACAGGCATGGGCCACCATGCCTGTCTAATTTTGCATTCTTAGTAGAGACGGGGTTTCTCCAAGTTGGTCAGGCTAATCTCAAACTCCCAACCTCAGATGACCCGCCTGCCTCAGCCTCCCAAAGTGTTGGGATTACAGGCATGAGCCACTGCACCCGGCTTGCTCTTTTCTTTCACACAGCCTTTAGAAAGAACCCGATGACAATTCTAATAACAACATACAGAGAAAAACATATGAACATTTAGAAAAATTTTAAAATTCATTTTAACCAACAAAGTTAGATTAATTTTGGCATCACCCAAAGACGATGTGTCTATTAAAGTTTCATCTCTACTACATCTCACCACTGCCCACTAAATCTAATTATAAAGGGATTCCCTATTTATTTTCACGGGGGCAGGTCTTGTTCTGTTTTCAGGGGAGATGCAAAAGTTTTGCATGGGTTTACTCACTGGGTAAGATTCTGCTGAAGGACTAGTAATAGAAGGTGCTTTAAGGAGCTGTACTCCCTGCAACCCCTTCTGGTAAGTTGACCTTGACACAGAACAGACTGGTTCAGTGCAACAAACCCTTGAGGGCTTCCTAGATCGCAGGCTAAGTGCTTAGGGTTAAAGATACCAAGACGAGTATGACTTAGTCCCTTGTGCTCATGGAACTCAGTATAGTATGGGAGACAGACACACAAATGGATAAAAAATAAAGAACGCTGAGAAAATATACAGTAGGCAAGGCTTACACCCTACTACTTTTCTCCCCCTCACTCCTACCAAGCAGGTGCCCACAAGCTGCCGGCACAGTCTCAACAATCATACTAGATCTGTAGCCAGAAAGCCTGGGTTTGAGGGCTAGCCCTGTGACTAATTGGCTGTGAGAACCTTACAGGGTCTCAGTTTCTCTACCTATAATTTGAGAGGGCTAAAGGCTGGCCTTAAGGTTATTTCCCAAATCTGCTATCCAAAGAGTTTCTACTGAATATCAGCGATTGTGTTAAGAGTCTGCATCTGGGAAAAGCTATTGTAGCTTTGCCATATTCAGCTGGAATAACTAAGAAAAGTTTTAGTGTTGACACATCTCTTAGGAAGGATACAAGATGGCATTAAATAGAAAGGCAAAAGTTAGAGAGTTTAAATTATCATATGAAATATTATTAAAACTAGGCTTCTCACCAAATTCAATTTTTTAACATAAGTTAGACACAGTTCACTGTTATGTTTTTATCTTTTACAGAGAAACAACTGGCAAATTCTTCCTGTGTTTAGTCCTAAGAACTTTTATCTCTCCATATAATTTATTTGTTGAGGTACCTCAGTTTGTCATGTTAATTGATTTCTAAGCAACTCTTTTGTAGCAATCCTACAACTTTCACTTGCTAATTCTACTGGACACAAAATCCAAACAGGCTGGTAAAATCTATCTGGCTTTGCCCCCTTTTGCTTTGTTTCTTAGTGATCGTAGGACTGGAGATTTGCATGACCCGCTAAGATTGTAGAACCAAGAATTCACACAATCTGGCGTGGGTGCTAGGAAAGCAAGGCGCTCTTGGAAGCAAGATGTTTCACAGCTGTCTTCATGGCATCAGAAGCTCCTCTGGCTCTCCTCTGAGAAGGCTTAGTGTGGTAGGAAAAGAGTGGGCTCAGAGTTTGTGAAGCCTGGGCACCATCCCCTGGTTCCAACACTGACTGCACGGTCTTGGCAAAACCATTTAACCTGCGTAACTTAATTTCCCATCACTGGAAGGGAAATGATAATCATACCTAACCTACTGGCCCCACTGGGATGTTGCAAGGTTAAATTATCTCACAGACATGAAAGTGCTTTAATTCCTGAAGGAGGAAAGAGTGCTTTCTAGAGCAGCAGTGTGGTCTTTGGAAAAGAGCCTGGGGCTGTAAAGAGCCTGGTCCTCTTCCACAAACTCCCTGTTTGACCCTCCAGAAGTTAATTACCTTCACTGTGACTCAATTTCTTCATCCGTCAAATGGGGATAAACTTGACTCTTTAATGCATAAGTCTGTGAAGATCAAATAGTAACAGGAGGATGCTACAAAGGTTGAATTGCTATAAAACTACAAGGAGCCATTAGTGCCTCCTCTTTTATAACTAACTTTGGCATGATCCTTGCTCATCTCCAAGTTACCAATAAAGAGAAAATTACCTCAATGGCCACAATATCCTGCTTTGAACATTACAATGGCAACAAAACTGAGACAAGGGGCTGTTTTGGGAGGCATGTTCTGCTTAATTTTCATTTCAGTGAAAACAAGGTTTCCAAACCAATGTTTTATTATATAAATTCAATAGCTTGCAGGAAATGTTTACTTCAAACATTTTCCTTGAATAAAGCAAATATTTCCCATAAATATTCGTTTAATTCATTAGATTAAAAGGGACTAGGTTTTCCGCTCCTTCCTCTAAACCAGTTTCCTGCTACCTTAAGCCAAGCCTGGGTCCAATCAATAGTGCACACCTGGCCTCATCAGAGCCAGGTCAGTATCTGCTAAGCGCTTGCTGTGCCCCAGTGCTGTGCTAGACCTGAGGCATGGGGAAGGGAGGAGAAGAAATAGGATCCTAAAAGTCAATGTCCTTTTCCTGTCTATATTGCTATAGTACGATTTTGGCTATTCACCAGCTTACAGATATGTTTGGGGGGAAACTTGTAAATAAACTTTTAAAAAGTTTGTATGGGCTAGGTGCAGTGGCTCACGCCTGTAATGCCAGCACTTTGGGAGGCCGAGGTGGGTGGATCAGCTGAGGTCAAGAGTTTGAGACAAGCCTGGTCAACATGGCGAAACCTTGTCTCTACTAAAATTGTAAAAATTAGCCAGGCATGGTGGCGGGTGCCTGTAATCCCAGCTACTTGGGAGGCTGAGGCAGGAGAATCGCTTGAACCTAGGAGGCAGAGGTTGCAGTGGGCTGAAATCACACCACTGCACTCCAGCCTGGGCGACAAGAGTGAAACTCCGTCTCAAAAAAAAAAAAGGTTTATTTGTTTCCATAAAAAAAAACACCAGAAAATAGCTAGACAATAACACATTCATTGAATGTATAGCATGTGAAAAATGCTACGCCAGATAAAAGACAGCCCACATGGATACAACCTGGATCACTTTAATTTTCCTTCCAATAACTATTTATGGCTAGAGGGGAAACTGGCCAAAAAAAAAAAAAATGTTGTCAGAGAAAATCCTGGCCCCCCTCCACAGGGTCTACTCTGGGATGCAAATAAATACAGACCGTTGCATTCCATCTTTTGTCTCCAGCCAATCTCACCCTTGAGGAACACAATCAAGTGTTCTCACCCCTTGCCCCACAGCACTTCTCTCATGGAACTGTGCAGTGTGCACAAACCCCACTGCAATACTTATTTCCTCTGGATTGTCATTACTTACTCCTTCTCTGCCTTACCTGTTCCACATCCTCACAAAAAGAAGAAAACATTTTCTAAGTCTTCCTTTCTAACATTCTTTCACAGCGCCCAGCACCTAATTGGTGATGTGAGAAATGTTGACGGATATCAGAGACGTGTGCACAAATGGTTACAATTCAAGGTAAAATGTGGTGCCTGCTGTAATGGAAGCACACGGGGCCATGGGAACTCACAGTGCGGAGAGATCACGTTCTTAACATGGCAAGTTGGCTGGGCCTTACAGACTTGGAGCCTCTGGCCAGAAATGGAGAAGGGCACCCCAATCAGAGGCAAGACTGAGTACAAGCGCAAGGGGAGGACAGCACAAGCGTCACAGTCCACTCTCTGTCATGTTCTCTGCACACTTTAAACCTGACTTCCCCAATGTGGCTCCTAGTTTTTGAGCTTATCTTGATCATCCTTATGTGCCTAACTAGAAAATGTCCTTGTTCTTAGGAGTGGCACTGGAGGGCTTCCCCACTGGTGTGTAATAGAAAAGGAAAAGCGAAGCTGTAATTCCCCCTTGCCTGCTGCAGGTGAGTGTGATATGCCTGTGCCTGTATCCAGGGACCAACTGCGCCTCCACATCACTACTTCAGGACATGCTGAGGCCTCCCTTCCAAGTCAGGCAGGACACGCCATCATGTGGCTATGAGGAAAGCCAAGGAAAGCCAGACTCTCACCCGCTTCTAGAAGCATCTTCCTTTTTCTCTTAGGGGGGATTCTCCCTCATCCCCAACACTGTAGAAATTACTTAATGTAATGTCCTGACATAAGCTTAAATTTTTCTCCCTACTATCCTCCACTTCACAAAAACTCTGCTACAAGAATTATTCTTGTCATACATTGTTTCTTTGTGAACTCTCAGATATATGACTCTGAAATGCCTCATACAAATAGCAGCATGGTTAATGAACAGTGCAATAAGCCTCTAAGAGGGAAAGATACATGTTTCTCCACCTCTGTTCTCTGAAACTCATTCTGCAGGGAAGGAGAGGCTAACAAGGCTCACAGACAACACTGGCATTGGAAAACCCAACTATAATATGGAGACAATGTTGTGAATCTTAACCTGCAGTATCAGGTTAAGAAGTACAGCTGTCCCTCAGTATCCATGGGGGATTGGTTCCTGGACATACAGAAGACACCATCCATCCACAGATGCTGAAGTCCCTGATATAAAATAGTGTGGTATTTGTATACAACCTACACACATCTTCCTGTATATAAATCATCACTAGATTACTTATAACGCATTACTTTACCATGTAAATGCTACGTAAATAGCTGTTATCCTGTATGCTTTAGGGAATAATGACAAGGAAGAAAACATGTACATGTTCAGTACAGACATAACTATCCTTTTTTGTTTCGGTTTTGATCTGTGGCTGGTTAAATTCATGAATACAGAACCCACAGATATGGAGGGCTAACTGTGCTGTCCAGCAATGTTCCAGAAGTCAGGGGAGCTAGGAAGAAGTGCAAAAGCTCTACCACTTTTTGTTTGGCCATCTTGAGCAAAATTATTTACTTCCACTGGGTCTCTGTTTCTTCATCCATAAAATGGTAACAGGAATGATAATAATAATAATAATAATAATACCATTTACCTAGTTTTAGGCTTATAGAAAGGATCAAAGATATCTAAATGTTTTACCAACAACTAAAAATCGAGACAAAAATAAAGTGGTATTATTATTCTTCCAATAAGGAATGATGAAACTCTAAATCATATTGTTCCATTCCTCCAAGAAGCAAACCATAGTTCAGTTCAACAGAACTAAATTTATTTATTTATTTATTTATTTATTTATTTATTTATTTATTTCTTGAGATGAAGTCTCACTCTTGTCGCCTAGGCTGGAGTGCAATGGCGTGATCTTGGCTCACTGCAACCTCCACCTCCCAGGTTCAAGTAATTCTCCTGCCTCAGCCTCCCGAGTAGCTAGGATTACAGGCGCCTGCCACCACACCCAGCTAATTTTTTTATTTTTAGGAGAGACGAGGTTTCACCATGTTGGCCAGGCTGGTCTCGAACTCCTGACCTCAGGCGATCCACCTGCCTCAGCCTCCCAAGGTGCTGGGATTGCCGGTGAGAACCACTGCGCCCGGCTGCAGAACTACATTTAAAACTCTCAGGAATAACACACTATCCCCAACATTCTCCCTCTGGCTTCTTAATTCAAGCAATGGTGTCACTAAGCATCTGAAAGACAATCTGTTAGCAGAACTGAGAGAAAAAAAAATCTACAAAATTTGAAAAGCTATAGGACAGACTAAGGGGAAAAGGGTAAGGAAAGAAAAGGACTACTGGGGACAATGAGTTTATTTTCTGCCTGTAATTGTTAGTGGGAATGCACAACTCTCCCTAATTCTGGGTACTCTGCCCTGAAAATTAAATACTATTATTTTAAAATTATATCCTAGTTGTTTAGAAATGCTTAAAGGAGTGAAGTTCAGGAAATGGCTTAAAGAAATTACAACTTAACACACAGCATTTAGAGGAAGACAGTCATCAGGAAAGTGATCTGAAGCTCACTATCAGCTCACACCAAAGTGGTCCAAAGCTCTGCTCTGCTTCCCAGGCCAGGCAGGAGGAAAGGCCTGGGGACTGCACATCCCACATGATTTAAATTTGAATAAATCTTGGAACAGGAACATCAGCTGGGTCAGCTTACTCAGATGCTTTTGAGTCATACATTTTCTATTTGAATGAAGAAAAATCTCCCAATCCTCTTCTCTCATTTCAACCCTTTTACACTAGATTAGAGATTTCCAGATAGTAAAGATTAATTCGGAAAGCTCAGAAATTACAGTTGGAAAATTCCAAGGCCCAACACAGAGGTGTTAAAGTTGGGAATGAATGGAAGACTGCTTGAGCTTTACTTTTAAGTAATGTTGTTTCCAACGGCTCATGGTTTTGCTTCTACAATGTTTTGAGTTTGGTAAAAGATTATACCTGAGAAGTTGCATTGTGTGGAGGAAAAATAGAGGCTGCCTCCCAGATTAATTTTTTTCGAAAACTTCTAGCTCCAATAGTGAGTCATTATTAAATATCAGTCAAGGTTCCTGAAGAGTCTGAGTCTAATTTTTCTCATCTGTAAAATGGGCTTAATCCTCCTTCCCTCCCTCCCTCCCTCTCTTCCTCCCTTCCTTCCTTCCTTCCTTCCTATTGGGTATATGTGAAAGTTACATGAGAGAGCATAGGGAAAGATCCTAGGCCCATATTCGACATGTAGGTGTTAATAAATGATGGCTACACTCTTCACATCACTGATTTTTTTTTTTTTAAAGACAGAAACAACATTGTTCTGTCACCCAGGCTGGAGTGCAGTGGCACAATCTCAGTTCACTGCAACCTCCGCCTCCTGGGTTCAAGCGATTCTCCTGTTTCAGCCTCCCAAATAGCTGGGATTACAGGCATGCGCCACCACGCTTAGCTAATTTTTGTATTTATAGTAGAGGTGTGGTTTCACCATGTTGGGTCATGCTGGTCTCGAATTCCTGACCTCAGGTGACCCATCTGCTTCGGCTTCCCAAAGTGCTGGGATTACAGGTGTCAGCCACCATGCCCGGCCTGCTTTCTGATTTTTAAGCGTGATATTGACCAAGACATTCCCTCTTTCTCCTAAGAATAAACTTTGATTTAGCTTTTCTTCAAGATGGAGACAGACTTTTAGAAAGAACAATTATAAGGGAGAAAGAACTTTAAAAAAAAAAAATTAAAAAGAACCTTCCAAACAGAGTGAGTGTCTTGAAAATTTTATCTCAGTTAAAGTTTGTCACAATTTTTCAAGAAAGGCCAAAGACTGATATGAAGAATACCGAATCACAGAAAAAGGATGCATGACCACAATGCCAAGGGTCACCAGCCAACCTAAGAAAGCTTGAACATATGATTCCTTTATAAACCATGTTTACACTAGGGTAGAAAACCACTACTTTTGGGGGACACAAATATTTTCTGTCTTTTCAACTTAGCAACTGAACATACTTTTCTACCACACAGGCTCCAGTTTTGGAAGATCAAGTGAATTCCTCTCAAATATGACATGTTCAGGCCTTAAAAAAAAAAGAAATCTGAAGAAGCTTGTTCTTAACTGAACTACCATTAGGAAATGAAGAAGTTTTGAACTTTTTCTTTCTGTTTCAAAAACAGGACATCAACAGTGGCATCACTCATTCCCTGCTCTGTCACTTCTGGCTACTGAGCTACCTGATTAGGGTGGAAAAGGGGGAAAGCTAAACCCTGCTCACCTGGCTCCTTCATGAGCAAACTCTGCTCACCTGGCTCCTTCATGCGTGAGGCTGCTCAGTGAGGTACATGGGGACCGCCTGTGAATTTTGCTCACTTGCAGTTCTCATGACACCACTCTACCCCGGCCCCTACAAATATACTTTTATCTGATCCCCCAAGATGGTTGACAGTTGCCCAAGTTAGGGTGAGTCATTCAGCATCTAAAATTTGCTTCTAACCAAAAAGAGCTCAGACTAAGGGAATGATTTTAGTACTCAAGATTATCAGAGGAAAATAAAACAAAAATTCTGATGCCAAAAATTTGAGTCATTTCCCTACATACATACAACAACTTGAAGGTACCTCCTCTTGGCTGGAAAAGAAATCCCTCGGGTGACTTATTTAGGATCAAAGTCTTTTTGAAAATAGAAAGCCCTACATTCTCTAAGGGAAAGCTCACTGTCTGAAGTGAATTTCATTTACCCTGAAGTTTTGTGCCAACTTAAATACACTAAAACCCCAATGCTTATGAGAAAGCATTCACCTATTACTTGCTTATAGGTACATGGAAAAGCTATTATGGGGATAATCAGCTCAACTATAAAATGGAGCAGTCATACATAATGACAAAAACAGATACAAGTCATAAATTGCCTTTTCGCCTTCGGGATCCATGCAGGGACTCACTCAGTGCATTCTTTTGAGCAAAGATAAAACTTTCACCTTGAATAAACATTGCTCTTAGTTTTGTTTGAGCCTTATAAATACAGTGACTGCAAAGTAAACAACAACAAAAAATGCTGTTTCTTAAACAAAAGGCAGATGGGCCCCTCTCTCCTCAACAAGGTCATAGTATATATGATAGAAGGCTGGCTGATGGCAGGGGCTGGCTGAGAGTCTCTGTGCAGGGACGGGAAAGTCAGTTTCCACTGGATCATGGCTAGGCACCAAATCTGGTGTCCTGGGACAAAGGGCTGGTGAAAGGTTTGCTTCGAAGAGAAGCAGCTCCTCCACACTGCTGTCCCAAACAGAAACCAAAGAAATGGAACAAAATGGCATTTAAAGTCCTAGCTAGATTTTCTACTGAACTATCTGAACTGTCTGAATTTCTCGTTTTCTCGGTCTCAACTTGCTTGTATTTATCTTCAGACAGTTTTCCTAAAAGTTATCGAAGTTCTCTGTGGGACTAGGTAGGGCTTTTTGTTTGGTTTGCTTTTTATTTTTTTGGTTTATTTGTTTAACATATAGAGGCATGTCTAGAATAAATCTTGTAGTTAAGTGATATCTCAAAAGTCCAATTAAAAATGAGAACTGAGATGCCAGTATAGAAGAGCCAGGTCTCAGCTCTGTAGTGACCTGGCTGATCTCGGGAAAGTCACCTGACCAATCTGGGCCTCAGTTTCTTCATTTACATAATGGGGCTAAAAATGCCCATCTAACTACTGACCAGGTAATTCTGATGATCAAATGATATCACATGAGTAAAACCATGGTTGCAATTGCCAAGGTTCTTATTGCCTATAAAGAAGATGGTGACAGCCACAAACAACCTAACACAAGAATGACGGTGGGCACCAGCACTTCCTGAGGGCCTGCTTTGTGCCAAGAATGCTATGATAGTGGTCACTGACCAGCTACACAGTGACGTCAAATAAGAGGCTTCTGGTGGGAAGTCAGCAGTAATTAATGTTTCATATTCTCTGCAGTGCCTAGAAGAATGCCTTACAAACACAAAGGAAAAACATCCTGTAAGAAAAAAAAAAAAAAAAAAACTTCAAAATTAGCCGGACTTGGATTCAGATCCACCCCTGTCACCTCTAGCTGTGTGATCTTGAAGAATTAACTTCTCTAACTCCCAGTTTCCTGATTGGCAGAATAGAGCGTAACATACAGAAGACAATGTATATAAAGGGTCTCCCACCAAGCCTAACCAACAGGAGGTGCTCAACAAATGTTTATATATTAGTATGTATTCCACAATGAAGTGCAGTATTTCACCTTTTCCCACTAATGCTGTTTGCGCCAAGAAATCACCTAAAAAATTAGATCTTTGTCAAATTCATAAAAAACAAAACTGATTTAAGACAATGAAACAATGGCTAAAACAACATAGAATAAAATGCATTAACTAAAAACTGGCAGAAAACTCACATCTCCTTGACAAAAATTTGATCTGCAGAATTTGAGCTGGGAAATTTGGGCCTGGTAGAAATAAATACCACAAAGCAGAAGAGAAAAATAGAAAACTACCATACAACTATAAAAGTTATTAGTAAAATTAACATGTAGCAAACAATGAACTATGAATTCTAATTTATATGAACAGCAAATAACCACTATGAAAATAATTTGTAAAGAACATGACAAATTATGAAAATATCTGTATTCATAAACACAGAATCAAAACAAACATGGGATCAAAAAGGTACCCAGAATCAAAAGCATCCTATACTGACTTGATAAAGACATAATGAGGGGGATGAGGCTGGGCGCAGTGGCTCAAGTGTGTAATCTCAGCACTTTGGGAGGCCAAGGAGGGCAGATCACTTGAGGTCAGGTGTTCAAGACCAGCCTGGCCAACATGGTGAAACCCCATCTCTACTAAAAATACAAATTCGTCGAGCATGGTGGCACATGCTTGTAATCTCAGCTACTCTGGAGGCTGAGGTGGGAGGATCGCTTGAACCCAGGAGGGCAGAGAGTTCAGTGAGCCAAGATTGCACCACTGCACTCTAGCCTGGGTGATAGAGTAAAACTGTCTCAAAAAAAGGGGGATGGCAAGTAGGACAGAATGAGCAGAGATTTCATTAGTGATGACTGAAAGTGCTTCTCTCCTTTGCTGGAAGAAATTAAGTATGCTGTTGGCTTTCTTCCCTTAGGAAGACCAGATAACAGCTGTGCAGAGCAAACACAGTTTCTACAGGGGCAGAAAAGACAGTGGGATCATTTGCTGTCTTGTTAATATCTGAGATTTTATTAATTTAAGAAGTACTTTATTTATTTTGTTGAGGATAGCTATGTATGTGAAAATATCACACAAGAAGGAAGGTACAAATGAAGCTAGAGTCTATAAGAGAGGAAATTTCATCAACAGGGGGCCTTCCCAGTTCTCTGCCTTTAAAAGACGTTAGAGGGTCTTGCAGATATTCACATGACACACAACTAGAAGAAAGTATACTTTTTGCAACTCACGCTGCAGAAAGAAACTTTCTCCTCTGATATGGGTTTGGAATATGAAATGCTGTCATTTTCTTAAATAAATCACATTCAGAGAAGTCCTTCCAGAAGCGATTGCCTTGCCATGACCTCAGGAATGGAATCAGATCTTTGAAGTTCCGCTAAGGGCTAGAGTCATCTTGCCAAGACCCAGGCAGAGGAGTCAAGGGTTAGATGCTCACAATTTGGTGGCTAAGACTTAAATCTCAGATTTGAATCCATATGCTGATTTCTAGGGTTGGGAGATGAGAAAGAAAGGCAAAGAGAAATAACTGAGATAAAAGGGCATAGGTTATGTCCTATTTATATTTCCTTGAAGCCAATATTAAATAAATTAAACAACAGAGATGAAATGAGACGTTCCTTTTGCAGGAACGCTCTGGGGGGAGAAAAAAGAAATGAGAAATTCCACAAGTGGATACACTATAGACCTGAAATTTAAAATTTGTGCATCTATCCACAGATGACTAAAATCTACAGGTCTATTATCTTCTTATGTGACAGAATGAATTCCTTTTAACTCCTCACTGGGTTTCATATACTTCATCTCTTTTGCTCCTCAGGCCAGTGTGACAGGGGGAGTTACCATCATCTTTTCATAAATGTTAAAAACAAATCTCTTAACAGAGGAAAAGATTATTTAAAGGTAGAAATACAATTAAAGTGCTGGCATCCTCACTAGCAGCCCCAAGCTCCCCTCAATGTACAAGCCTATGTCTATAATAATGGCTTACAATCTTCGGAGGCAAGAATCTTTCCCTGATGATACAAAAGAAACATTGGACCCTCATCCCAGAAAAATGCACATTTATACAATATTTACAATTAATTTAAGAGGTTTATGAACTTCTCCACTACACTCAAAGCCCATTCAACCAGGCTAAAGCCCTCTGGTCTTTGCAGTAAAGTGCAGTGCACTGGCAGAGGCTCAGTGAGGTGCGGTTCTGTCCCCTCTGACCCTTTTTTAATCACTGGAACTCAGGCACCCTTTAAAGCAATAATTGACACAGGCCAACAGTTGATTCTTGTGGTCATTTGTACTTCCTCAAACTCCTCTGGTGTTTGAGAAAGTACAAACACCAGAAAGAGAAACAAACAAAATATTCCCCTAAAACAACTTTAAAGGTTGATTTCAACCCACAAAACTACAAGAAAATGCATATCTTTAGTCCAACCACATACGTGCAGAATCACAGATGACCTGAATGGGTATTCAACTGATAGACCCATTTAGATCTACCATTTCCTATAAGAAGTGGTAATTTTGTGTTTATTTGCTTTCTCATCTTAGAGATATAACTAGTTTTTACATCTCTATAAACACACCTAAGATTGCTGGTATCAAAATACAGTCATGTGCCAAACAACATTTTGGTCAACTATGGGCTGCATATATGACAATCCACCCATAAGATTATAATACCATACTTTTACTCTACCTTTTCTAGGTTTAGATGTCTTTAACATGCCGTACAGTTTTGCAGCCTAGGAGCAATAGGCTATCCAGATAGCCGAGGTGTGGAATAGGCTGTATTCCATCTAGGTTTGTGTAAGTATACTCTATGATGTTCGCACAACAATGAAATCACCTAGTAAAATGATTCTCAAAATGTATCCCTGATGTTAAGCAATGTGATATAGTATGGTGTTTGTCCCTCAAATCTCATGTTGAATGATAATCCCCAATGTTGGAGCTGGGACCTGGTGGGAGGTATGTGGATTACAAGGGTGGATTTCTTATGAATGGATTAGTACCATCCCCTTGGTGTTCATGATATTGAGCAAGTTCTCGTGAGATCTGGCTGTTGAAAAGTATGTAGCACCTCCCCCTCTCTCCCTTGCTCCCACTCCTGCCATGTGAGACACCTGCTTCATCTTCCACCATGATTGGAAGCTTCCTAAGACTTCGCCAGAAGCAGATGCTGGCGTCATGCCTCCTGTACAGCCTGCACAACCGTGAGTCAATTAAACCTCTTTTCTTATAAATTACCCAGTCTCAGGTATTTTTTTAGAGCAAAGCAAGAATGGACTAATACACAATCTATGCCTGTAAATTACATAGCAATCCCCTCAGGTGCAGCCTGTGGCTCCAATACTAGTAGCTTATTAAAGGCAAGACAACTATATGAAGGAACCCAACCCCACAGGAAGGCAAGTTCCCATACAAGAGGACTCGTTCCCTGGAAAGCAATACCCTTATATAAATCTGGCAACATACAAAGCATGATACCCAATCAAATGTATTGTCACTGCCCCCAGGCCTTCATATAGATCCAAGATGAGGATGGGGGTAGGGAGGACACTGCCCTTTCTTTCTGCCTAAGTTATAATCTCATGCTGACCCTCAAGCTTCAAAAACAGTTTTTCAGGGAAAACAGAAAAACCAGGAAACAAACGAGACTTCCACAAACCAAGGACAATAAAGGGCCAATCCTTTCACTAGGATGTTGCCAGGAGACCCTGGAGAAACTCCTAGGAGGTCTCTCCTGTTGAGATGTCACAGGCACGTGAACAGCTTCTTCATTCTTAACCCAGTGAACTATGGAGGTTCCTAAGAGTCAAACTGGCCCAGATGGGGTTTGACTCTCCTACTCTCAGTGTCCCCGACCCTCCTTCTCTGTAGTTCATAATAGATTGGTTTTCATTTCCAGAGCACTAGTGGCTTCCTGGTGACTCAAGTCTTGATGCAAATACTACAGTCAAAGTAATGACCTATTTATCTTCTTCACTCTGTGAAGAAAATTCAAAATTTTTGTAACGTCCTACCTTATTTTGTTCTCACAATAAACCTGTAAAGTAGGTGCATTTCTAGTCCACAGTGAGGAAGTCCTATTGTTACACCATAAGCATCTTCACTTTTAAAATTATGGTAAAGCCCAGGGTACAAAAACAAAGAAAGAAATTATAAAACCAAGAAGACTTTCTTATGTCAATTAGAATTCAATAAAGTTAATAAAATTTAATAAAATATGTTAACTGGGCATTTACAACTAAATATTTAAGTTCATTCATTTATATCAAGTCCAAGAGCTAAAGCAAGAAGAGTGAGGGATCTGTGTTACCACTATGAGGGTTTATGATGCGTGAGGGGTAAGGGAACATGGGAGTGTGAGAAAGGATTCAAGGCAGAGAAGTACACGCTAGTTCAGACTTTGAACCTGAGTCTCACTGCTTTTAAACCATGAGTGGGAAAGTCTTTCTAAAAGACTGTTGCTGTCTGGGTGCAGTGGCTCACACCTGTAATCCCAGCACTTTGGAAGGCCGAGGTCGGTGGATCACTTGAGGTAAGGAGTTTGAGACCAGCCTGGCCAAATGGCAAAACTCCGTCTCTACTAAAAAATACAAAAAATCAACTGGGTGTGGTGGCAGGCGCCTGTAATCCCAGCTACTTGGGAGGCTGAGGCAGGAGAATTGCTTGAACTCGGGAGGCAGAGGTTGCAGTGAGCAGAGATTGCACCATTGCACTCCAGTCTGGGCGACAGACCAAGACTCTGTCTCGAAAAAGAAAAAAAAGAAAAAAGAAAAAGAAAAGACTGTTGCTTATTTTGAACCACAAGCCAAACAGTACACTTTGGTCTGGTTCGATAATCCTACAGAACTGATCTGACCAATCTATCATCCCTAGAAAATAGTTTGGGGAAAAAAGAATAAATTCTCAGCTTTCACACATTATTAACGAGAACACCATACCACAGAGAAATGCTATTCAACTCTACTCTCTTACCTCCTCTTCAAGATACATTTCTACATGGTGCCACAAAGATCTCTTTGGTAAAGCTACTTTTATGTCATATCAGCCTGTGGCGCAAGTACACCTATGATCTCACTACAAAAATGCTCTCTCCACAGTAAATAAGCAGAGAGCACAGGTGTTTCCTCCAAATGAGTTCATTCATGAAAAAGCCAGTCTCTACAAGAAAAGTGTGTTGAGATGAAAGGAAGAGCAAAAAAGCAGAGCTCTTTAGAGGGCTGTATGTCAAATAGCAACTACCTTCAACTCGCTTCACCTTTTCCAGCTTCGCATATAATCAACTCCTGCCAGAAAATACAGAGTGAACTAAGAAAATGTCCACGAATTAAGATGTCAGTGAACAAACCAGTCAACTAGCTGCAAGATACTGGAGAATGACATCACTGTCCGTCTGCTGCTGGTTTCAGGCGGCTTAAAAGGTTGTGTCATTATAGAAGGCTGTACTTCAGCTTGAACTTTCCCTGTAAACTGTGGGTAATAACTGGTAGATCTTAGGCAGGAGAATGGCACGATCCAGTGAGTTCATTCTGGTGGCACAGTGAAAGGTGTAGGGGTCATCGTGAAAGGTCCAGGGTGTTGGGGGCTATTGCAGTGACCCAGGTAAGAGATATGCAATGCCTGGACTAAGGCAGTGGCAATGGAGAGGAAGGAGGAAGAGGTATTTCAGAGGTGGACTCAGTGCACCTGGTGGCAGGTGATTGGCGGTGAGGAAAAGGCAAGGCATGTGGGCAATGAAGCAAAAGCCATGAATATAACTTCTCACAGCCTATTAACTATAAAAGAAATTGTAGTACTGTAGAGGACGTATGAGGTCAATTATAATGGAGTTTCACCTCTATTTCCTTACCTTGGCAGCAGAGTTTGATACTCCGTGTGTAACATTTCTGATGAGGCCCCCGACATTTCCATATTTTATCAGTCCAGTAACCCCTTCAGAAACATCATTCAAAAGCCCCATAGGATTGCCAAGAAAATCCACTGATCCCAGGATTCGAGCTGCCTGGCTGAGGAGTTCCTGCCAAATGAAACAAGAAGAGAAAAGTCCAATCAGCGTCTACTTATATTTGCAGATACCAGTGTCCCAAGCAAAAAGGTTAGAAATCTATTTTGTCCTCCATTCTCATTACTACAAGTAATTAGCTTTTAATCTTCATCAACTGCAAAATAATCTCCTGTCCTTTCAGGAGCACCACCTAAGCTTCTCCCAATACACGTATCCCAATACACATACTCTTCCAAGCCAGTTAGAAGAATAAAAATAGCTATGAAACAGGAAGCATTCTTATGAGTATTTGCTACTATATACATCATACTCTCCTTTTCATCATGCCTACAAATAGAGAAGTAATCACCAGCAGGGAGAATTATAAAAGGAAAGTGAGGAAGAGAGGTAGATTTGCAGCTCCTCTCATAAGCTGTGGTGTGGGTGGGGGGCCTGAAGAAGGCATGGAGAGACTTATCAAGCAAACCTCCACTGTTTCTTTCTTTCTTTGAAGCAGGGTCTCAGTCACACAGGCTGAGGTGAGGTGGCATCACCGTGGCTCACTGCAGCCTCGACCTCCTGGGCTCAAGCAGTCCTCCTATCTCAGCCTCCCAAGTAGCTGGGACTACAGGCAAGACCTCTACAACCAGCTAACCTTTTTTTTCTATATTTTGTAGAGATGGGGTCTCAATACGTTGCCTAGGCTGATCTTGAACTCCTGAGCTCAAGTGATCCTCCTGCCTTGGCCTCCCACCAAGTACTCGGATTACAGGTGTGAGCCACCATGATTGGCCCCCTCCACTCTTTCTATACTTCCAATTGCCTGATCCCAAGTTCCAGTGATATCTGCTGTATCACTTTCCTTAGTTAGGTGGAAATATCACCAATCAGGACAGTCAAAAAAGGAAACGGGGAATGGAGAAAAGGAAGTGAGAATAAAATATACTTAACTTTGAAAGCTACTAAATTTGATATGATCTTGACCTATCTATTCATTGAAGAATATGCCTTGCCTTTACTTTTTGATCTTTGCAGTCTGGATAATAAATACAAAATGGAAAATGTCCAAGGTGATTTAAAAAATTTCAAGTTCAACCCAAGTGCAGGATCCCATAGACTCTAAGAACATGGGTATAGTTGCTGAAAGAAGGCCCATGCCTGGTAAATAAAAACATTATTTTGTTATTATTAAAGCATCAACTAAACCATTAAGAGTCATGACTAATCTAGCAGGAACCCCTCAGACTAGCTCTGAGGGATGAAACTAACAGCTCCCAGGTCAAATATACTATCTCAGGATTTTCATGACATATACGGGCTTCTTGGGAAGCGACCTGACCCGTAACACAACAGAGTTGAAATGTTTAATTGGGTTCTCAATAGTAATGTCTTAGTAACCAAAATTCCCAAACAACTAAAACAAACATTCTGCTTATGCTCCAGCCAATGAGTACTTCTCCAAGCCTCACCTCCTGGAAATGTTTGAGGATATCATTGATGATGAACTCCTTGGTCTCATAGGGATGTACCCGAGTGAATGGATCTAGATTAATCACAGCGTCTTCAAACCGTATCAAAGGAAATCCCAAGGTGCTTTTTAGGGCCTAATTAGGGAAGAAAGGAAATGACATACTTAAGATACTTAAGTCATATGATGGCTTTCTGTGATACTATAATTCTAGATTCCATTAAAGCTACAAGTCATGTTAACTTTCGGATAAGGGTCAGGTTTTGATGTTTATAAACAAGGATTTTCCCTATAACTATAAAAGTAAAATACTAGGGAAAAATACATATATAGTCGACATATATCACCCAAGTCACATATATCACACAGAAATAAACACTATCAGTTTGTGTCATAATTCCTTTTAGTCTGTTTTGTATCTGTTTGTCATGTTTTACTTTTTGGCTGATATATACCACACACACAGAAAAGTATACTAATCAAATGTATAGTTCAAAACCCAAATGATTTTTCCCAAAGTGAACACAATAATGTAACCACCATCAGATCAGAAAGCAGACTGTTATCCCCATCTTGGAAGCAGCCCACTCACCATGAGCACGCTCCCACTCCCTCCTCCCTCCTTCTTCCCCAAAGACAACCACAATGATGACATCTATCACCACAGGTAAGTTCTTTTGCTTTAAACTGCATATAAATGGAATCATCAGTATGCACTTTGTTGTAGGTGGCTTCTCATAGACAACATTACATATGGGAGTTTCCTAGACTGTTGCATATAGCTGTAGTTTGTTAACGTCCATTGCCATATAATACTCCATTGCACGAATAAAACAATGTATTTAACCACCATTATTGATGAAAAGTTCAAAAGTTGGGTTGTTTCAGGCTTTTTGCTATTATGAATAATGCTGCTATAAACAACACTAGACATGTCTATGGCAGACTAGATAACAGGATCTCACTCTGTTGTCCTGGCTGGAATGCAGTGGCACAATCACAGCTCACTGCGGCCTTGACCTCCTGGGCTCATGCGATCTTCCCACCTCAGCCTCCTTAGCAGGTGAGGCTACATGTGCAAACTACCATGCCCAGCTAATTTTTGTATTTTTTGTAGAGAAGGGTTTTCACCATATTGCCCAGGCTGGTCTCGAACACCTGGGCTCAAGCAATCCGCCTGCCTTGGCATCCCAAAGTGCTGCGATTACAGCTGTGAGCCACTGTTCCCTGCCTAGATATGTCTTTTGGGGCACATTTATGCATTTTTCTTGGACATATACCTGGGAGTGGAACTGGGTCATAAAGAATGTACATGCACAATCTTAATATATTCTGCCAAACAGTTTTCCAAAGTGGTCAAAGCAGTTTTTGCACCATTCAGCAGTCTACAAGATCCCTTGTTATTCTACATCCTCATCAACACTTGGTATAGATCGTTTAAAAAAGAAAAAAAGATATTCTGGCCAAGAGCGGTGGCTCATGCCTGTAATCCCAGCACTTTGGGAAGCTGAGGTGGGAGGATCGCTTGAGGCCAGAAGTTCAAGACCAGCCTGGGTGAAGAAGTAAGACCTTGTCTCTACAAAAAGCTTACAAATTAACTGGGCATGGTGGCGTGCACCTGTAGTCTCAGCCATTCAGGAGGCTGGAGGAGGAGGATCACTTGGACTTTGAAGGTCAAGGCCACACTAAGCTGAGATCATGCCACTGTGCTTAGCCTGGGTGACAGGGTAAGACCCTGCCTCACTCTTTCTTTCTCCAAAACAGAAAACAAAGTCTCTGTTGCCCAGGCTGGAGTACAGTGGCGGGATCCTGGCTCACTGCAGCCTGGACCTCCTGGGCTCAAGTGATCCTCCTGCCTCAGCCTCCCCCTACAGGTACATACCACCACGCCCAGCTAATTTTTTTTTTTTTTTTTTTTTTGGAGAGACAGGGTCTCGCTTTGTTGCTCAACTCCTGGCCTCAAGTGATCCACCCATCTCAGCCTCCCAAATTGCTGGGATTACCGTGGCTGACCCTGTCACTTAAACAATGACCCAAAACAAACAAACAAAAAAAACCCAAACAAACAAACAAAAAAACACCCAGAAAATCTGAACAGCGTGTAATGGTATCTCAGTATAGTTTTGACAGATAAACTGATGGGTGTGTAATGGTACCTCAGCGTAGTCTCTTTTCAGTTGAGAAGTGAGATTAAGCAACTTTTAAATGCATAAGCCATTTGGGTATCTTTTTGTGAAGTGCTTATTGAAGTCTTTTGCTCATTTTTGTAGTGAGTTCCTGTTTTTTATTTCTTACTGCTTTGTAAGAGTTCTTATATATCCTGTATACCAAGTCCTCTGTTGAACAGATGTGTTGCAAATATCTTCTTTCATTCTGTGACTTGTCTTATTACTCTTTAAATGGTGTCTTTTAATGATCAGACAGTCTTAATTTTAAGGAAATCTGCCTTATCAATATTTTCTGATATGGTAAGAGCTTTCTGTGTCCTGGTTAAGAAATTATTGTCTACACCAAGGTCATAAAGATATTCCCATGTTTACTTATACAAGTTTTATTGTTTTACTCTTCACACTTAAAATCTATGCTCCACCTAGAATTTATTTTTATGTATGGTAGGAGGGAGTGGCCAAGATTCATTTTTTTCTGATAAATATTGGACTAAATAATATTTATTGAAAAGGTCATCCGTTCCACTACTGCAGTATGGCATAAATGCTGTCAAAAGTCACGTGATGGTATTATACATCCATTTCTGGATTCTCTCTTCTGTTTCACTTTGCTCTGCTTTCTATTAATGCCACACTGTCTTAATTACTGTAGTCTTGTAATAATTTCTGAAATCGAATAGGGTAAGCTCTCCCCAACTTTGTACTTTTTCTCCAGGGTTACCTTAGCTGCTCTTTGCGCTTTTCAACTGCAGAGAAATTTTAGAATCAGCTTGTCAATTTGCTTCCAAAAAAACTGCTGGAATTTTCATCAGGACTGTACTGAATCTACAGATCAATTTGAGAAGCAACGACAACTTTACTGAATCTTCCAACTTATTGACATGGTATGTCCCTTCATCTATGTGGGTCTTTAATTTTTCACAATAATGTTTAATTGTTTTCTGTGTAGAGGTCTTATATGTCTTTTGTTGGGTTTATTCTTAGATACCTGTGGTAGATTTAAAATGACCACATATTATTTGCATCTTCTGTCAAGTGGTGAAGTCTATGTTCCCTCCATCTGAATCTTCACTAGCCTTGTGATTTGCTTCAGCCAACAGGATGCGAGAGATATAATAATGTGTGACCTTTGAGCCTAGGCCTCAAGAGAGCTTGGAGCTTCTGCACTGCCTGTTTTGATGCTTCCACCATGTGAAGAAGCTGGGAGTAGCTTCCTTGAAGATGGGAGACCATGTGGAAAGGGGTTCTTCTGACAGCCAGCACCAATCCGCTGGACATGGGACTGAGGTCATCTCATACCATTTAGTCTCGTTTAACTGCCAGGTGACTGCAGCCATATGAACAACCACTGGTGAGACCAGCAGAAGAAACACCCAGCTAGGTCTAGTCCAAATTATTAACCCACAGAATTGTAAACAAATAAGATGGTGGTTGTTTCAAACCACTACATTTTGGAGTCATCTGTTACACAAAATAGATAATGATACAGTATTTAATGTTTTCTTTCTCTCCCTCCCTCCCTCCTCTTCCCTCTCATCTCTCTCTCCTCCTCCCCCCTTCTCTCTATCCCTCCCTCCTTCCTTCCTTCCTTCCTTCCATTTTTGTAGAGACAGGGTCTCCCTATGATGCCCAGGCTGGCCCTGAACTCCTGGGCTCAAGTGATCCTCCTACCTAGGCCTCCCAAAGTGCTGAGATTACAGGTGTGAGCCACCACACCCAGACCTGTTTTCTTAATAGCCTCCAAATTTTTATTTTCTCTGTTATTATTGCTGACATGTAGAAATACAACTGTTTTCTATACCGTCTCTAGTGACCTTACTAAATTTACTTATTCTAATAACTTATCTGAAAATACTTTTAGATTTTCTAGTAAACGATCATGTTTTCTACAAATAACGAAGTTTTTATTTTCCTTTCCAACTCCTATACCTTTTACTTCTTTTTCAAAAAGATCATCCTTGACTCATTTTACTGGCTGAACTCCCGTGTAACGGTGAAAGAAGTGGTGATAATGGGTATCTTTCCTTCATCTCAAGAAAAAGCTTTTACTATCTCACCAATTAGTATGATGTTTGTTGTAGCTTTTTAATAAATAGACCTAAACAGATTAAAGTAGTTATCTTCTATTTTTAGCTTGTTGAATTTTTACTGTAGATGGATGTTAAACTTTGTCAAACGGCTTTTATGCATTTTTAAATAATCATATTCTATTTTATCGTGTTGATGTGGTAAAATACCAAATTTATCTGCAAATGTGAAACTGAACGTGCATTCCAGGAAAAAACCCAATTTGGTTATATTAGCCTTCTTACATATTTCTGTTTTTGATTTACTAATATTTTGTTCAGATTTCTTTCTTCTATATTCATAAAAAAGTGCTGGTCTATAATTTTCCATTATTTAATAATTTTTTTTAAAAAATTATAGTTTTCTGGTAAACTTCTTAGATACATTCATAGTATTTTAAATTCTCTGTCTAAAAATACCAACATCCAATTTATCTATGGTTCTGTTTCTAGTGTTTGTTTTTTCTCTTGGTCTCATCTCATTTTGGCCTGGTAATTTGTGACTGAATGCAACATTTTGTATGAAAACTTACAGAGACTTTGGATGAGTTTTTAGCTTCTGGCAGGCAGTTAGAGTAAGAAGCATAATGCCTAAATCAACCAGGGTTTGGGTTTTCTCAAGGCTGTGTTTCAGTCTTTATCTAAGTTCTGGTGTGTTTCAGTCCTTATGAGGCCTGGTGTAGTCCTTTAGCAGTCTCAATGAAAACCAATGCCATTCCTCCACTTTTAATCTCCCTAGTACCACAAAACTGCTGAAAAGACTGTTTAAGTTCTTGAGCCTCTTAGCTGCCACTTTTTGCTTGAGTTCTCTCAGACTGTGTCACTTAGAAAACATCAAATATCTCAAGAAAGAAAGTACCTCAGATTATTGGTGTTTGTTTTCTGCCTGTCCCTTCTCTGTAAGATATTAGCCCTTCAATTACCAGCTCTCTTAGTAGCAATGAAGTCTAAGTTTTGCTTTGCTAGCCCCATGAGACTGCCAAAAGCTTTACTTGCATTCTCTGCCTGTTGGCAGCTGCTTTCTGCTTGGCTTCTTCACCTTTCTCCCCACACTGCTTACAAATCAGAAAAAGTCTCAAGAATAAAAGCAAAATAAATGTTGGGCTCACCTTACTGAGTTTCTCTCCTCTCATAAATCTTGAACTCTCCAGTCCTGGCTGTTTTGGTAGCTTTCCAATGGCTTCACATGGACACTCCCCATCCCCGCCCCCACCATCTGTCTTTTCTTGAAGTTCTCAACTAGCCTGGGTGTGCTATAAGCTGGTTAACGATCTCTGGATATGGGTCTATTTTCTGATTATATCTTTATTTAAAATGATTGATATTTCAAGGTGTTTACAAGGCATGCCAAATACTCTTCCTTACTGAATATAAAAATACTTTTTCATGCTAATATTACCAGTAAATCTCTGATTCACTTGGAATTTATCCTTACATAAAGTGTCAAGAATAAATCTAATTTTATATTTTTTCTATTGTGATTTAGTATAATAGCACTATTGAAAAGTCTATATACTCCCCACTGAATTAAAGTCTCTTTATTATATATTAAAATTTCATATGCAACTTAATGACATTTCTATTCTGTTTTCTTACCTATAGTCTTTTTGCATGTGTCTTCTGAGACTGCCTTGAATTATTTTGGAACAAGAATAAATTTAATTGAAATTAAATCATATAATGGAAGAAAGGGTGAAATTTTTTAAAACCAGGGAGAAGGGAAAACTTTTTTGTGACTCAAAATTCAGATTCAAGACTATACTTTCAGGGATCATTTCTACAGTTTGTTACTAGAGAATTTCTCTGAACATGTAGTTTTCAAAAAAAAATTAGATTTGAAACAGCAAAAGACTAATAAATTTGACAACATAAAAATAAACAGCTCTTGTATAATTAAACACAAACACACACACACACGCCAAAAGCAAAGTAAAAAGACAAAAAGCTGAAGAAAAAATACTTGCAACTTTCATCAAAGACATAACTTTTAGAAAGAGCTTCTAAAATTAGAAGAGATAAAAGACCTGACAGAAAAATAGACAAGTGACATAACCAGACAGTTCACAGAGAAAAATCTGGACCTTTAACATACAGATCAGGAAAAGAAGAAGTAGAATAAAAGAAAACAGAAATAGGCAGAGAAGCAACAGAGCAAGAGGAGAACCAGAAAGGACAGATGTCAGGAACAGGGAAGTCAGCAGTGTCAAAATGGCAGAGGATGCTACAAAGATAAGGCTAGAGAGCAAGGTCACTGGATTTGGTGCCTTGGGAAGTCACTGATAACCTCTTGCTAAGTAATTTCAGAATATTTTAGAGATTAATAGCAACTTCAAGTTGAGCTGGGCCCAGCGGCTCATGCCTGTAATCCCAGCACTTTGGGAGGCTGAGGTGGGCAGATAACTTGAGCCCAGGAGTTTGAGACCAGCCTGGGCAACATGGTAAAACTCTGTCTCTACAAAAAAATACAAAAATTAGCCAGGCATGGTAGCACGCACCTATAGTCCCAGCTACCTGGGATGCTGAGGTGAGAGGATCACCTGAGCCCAGGAGGTTGAGGCTGCAGTAAGCTGTGATCGTGCCACTGCACTTCAGCCTGAGTGACAGAGTGAGACTCTGTCTTCCCCACCCCCCAAAAAAGTCCAACATCAAGTTAATTCAGCCTAACTCTCCCTCTCTCTCTCTCTTTGGTAAAAATAAAACAAGAAATGTTAAGTGGATGGCCTAAAGTCATATGGCTAGCTACCTGATTTTAGACTTGAATATGTGCATTTTCACAATAGCAACTACCTATTAGGTAGAAAGCTTGAAAGCCAGAATAGAGGATATTATTTCTCCTGAAAAATGTTCTGCTATTCATTCACCCATGCCTCACCCCACCTCATGGTGAGTGATGATAAAGTACGTGAGCAGGCCTTATTTTCCTCATTTCACTGGCGGAGAAACTGAGTGAACGTTCAGTAAGCTCAACTGCTTTGCTTAGAGCCATAAAATAAACACGCTGGGAAAACAGGGTACTGACAATCAGTTCAGCACTCTGTTTTGCCAATACTACTTTGAGCGTTACTTTATTCTCAGAGAAGAGAAAATGAGATCAAAACAAAGGCTTAAGGTAAAAAGCTTTTATACCCCAACTTCGTCCTTGCAACCAAATATTAAAGAAGAACCACACAAAGTAGCAAAGACTTTGAAACCTCTACTGAAATGTCAAAACCTTCATCATAGACACTACTATCTTTCTGAATGACTAAGGTGCTTGGTCTGAATCGAGGAAATATTCTGGCCCTTAAGTAAAAGTTATCCTTACCTAGTCATTTACTGCTTTTGGGACTCCACATTTGAAAAAGCTGAGATATAGCCCAGTGGTATGAATTATTCTGCCACCTTCAGGTTAATCTGGTCAGTCAAAGTCGATGAGATGAGGGAACGAGCCAAACAGGGCTTATTCTTGTAGTAACTAAACGACTAATCAAATACAGTAAGTAGTATACAAAGTTGATGCTTATTTACTCAAGCAGCAGACAGTTTCCTGTTATAAAATGGATTTTGGAGAAGGCAATCCTGTGTTCATAAGCTCCTAATAAAAATAGGAAACTGTCTATTTCTACCTCCCCACACGAAAACTGCTGAAGTCTTCCAGAAACTTCATCGAGTTGAAAGAAGAAATACCTGTCTATATACCATAAGGTCTCAGATCCCAAGCTGTTCCCTCGGCCATGTCCTTTCCTTTCTTAGTTTATCCTGCACTAAACAAAACTGTCTGGAATTCATTTTTTAAAGGTTTATTTATGGTACATAGAGACTGTTTATGTGAAGCAGGGTATTTGCCTATTTCCCTCTTGGGACAATGTTTAAAACTACAGGGATATTTCCCTCTCTGGCACTTTCTGAAATACAATTAACAATACTGGATCTTTTTTCCTTTTAACAAATCTGGTTTTTATTTAGGGAGGGAAGGAAAAAAGTAAAGGGTCTGAAGTTTCCCAACAAATTATTTCAAGCCTTTGAGAAGACAGTTTTAGGCTTTTTAAATAGTGTCTTTGTTCGAAACTCCCCCTAACCCCCACCCTCTCACTCTGACCATTAAAATGTGGGTTTTCTTCCAAACTAGATTGCTCAATTAAAGCCCTTCTTTTGTAATACCCCAATGCTCTAAATGGAAAAAGGACTGCTGTAGGCCACCTCATGAAACCTTTTAAAGGCTCCTGGCCTCTTTTGATCTTTAAAAAAAGCCAAAAACACGTATAAACTACCTGGCATTTTCAATATCACTCTGCCACTTTCTAACACGCAAACTTGGGAGAATGGAGAGGATGGGGAGTCAGGCAGGAATGCTGTGCTTTGGTCTCTGCATTTGTGAAATGGGACTATTATCTCCCCATTCTTCCATCGCAGAGTAAGGAATCCAATTGAGATAGCAGATGTGAAACTGCTTTCAGTCCTTTTGAACAGACACTATATCTGGCAACAATGTACCCTCAGTGTAAACCTGAAGAGACTTCCCTCTGAGATTTCTGACAGTCACTTCTGGCCTGGAGTCAGGAGAATCAAGATAATTATTCCTTCAATACCAAAGACGTGGTTTACCTTTTAGTCAGGCTCTCGTGACTCCTGTTCAGGGACAGGACTCCATTTTCTAAGCACATACTTTTAGCCATTATATATTCATCTAAAAGAGCATAGTACCCTTTCTAAGAGCTACTAATAAAGGCATATTACTCTGTTAGAAAACTCTTTGAATAAATGACATTATTTTATGAGTCCCAGACTCCACTAGGAGACTCAAGACACAGTAAAATGTGACTCCCACAAGCTGAGAATTTAACTCTTTAGTCCCAATTCCCCGCACCCTGCTGGAAACATTAACTTACTATACTCGGCGTGCCCCCCACACACCTCATCACATGGCTGCTCCATGTAATTGTTTCACAATGATTTGAAAAATGCCCTGAAAATGTTCCTTCAGTTCAGTGCCAGATGAAACATTCAACTGAAATGATTTCGTTGATTGTATGCCGAGCGCACACACAACCATCAGGTAACTGGGGGGGGGGGCGGGGGCTGTAGCTACTTCAACTGCAGAAAATCAGACTGCTTTTCTCAGTCTGGGGAGTTTTCTGCTGGGAGCAATTTGAAGGGAATAGTGAGGTGTCTGTGTTTCTTAGTAAGATGATTTTAAAAACAAGAAGTCTTCAACCCTCAGGAAATGCTTCACATTGGTTTGCTGGGCAAGTGCCAAGTGCTCTGGGTGAATATATACTTTATCAAACAAACCCATTCCAAAGGTCACACAAGTCAAGTGGATACTTGTGGATATTAGCAAGATAGTGGTTTTCCCATGGTTTTCCCCTCACTCCCATGCTAACTATAAGTATCTTTAATCTCCTGGGAAACATGAAATTAAAGCGAATGAAGCAGACAGGGCAGTGAGTGAAGGGCACGCTGCACTCTTCCGGAGATGGCTGCAAGAGCCATTCCTGCTCCAGGTCCCCACCAGCACTCCCTGCAGCTCGGCCCCAGTTTGCCACCCCAATGCTGTCACCCTTGCCCTACCCTTACCCAAATGTGATCTGATGTTGACCAGACTACTGTCTCATTACCTGTGTGTCGATTTTAGAAGCTGTGAGTTGGCAGACACGGCCACATGAGGCCCACACATGTGTTTTGTTAGGCCCACAAGGTTTAAAAAAAACAAAAAACTTGAATTGGTTGCCAATGTTTAAAAACCAGGAGATTCCACATAAAAATCCAGATTTCCGGCTTCTCTTTAAAAATCTGAAGATCTGGAAACACCAGGTTCACATTCCCCCATGACAGCAAGCGGCTGGAGCGGGTTGTGGCGGCCCCTTCAGATGGAGCAGGCACTCCTGGTCGGGCAGACACGACACCACCCCGGTGTGCAGCTCCACTCACTGCATCGCCAGCACAGCTCCTGCGGGCATCTAAGTTAGGACCCTAGACTTACTTCTTATCTGCTCATATCTCTAGCTGTTCCTGCGCAAAAAGATGACTATCTTGTAGCATTTTAGAGGAGGCAGCATGGGGCAGTGAGAAGAGTCCTCGACTGGTGGTTAGTAGGAAGATGGAGGTCTTGAGTATCATCTTTAAGTGCAACAGAATGAAAAACCAGAACGAATGGGTCCAAGCTGCAGGGGACTGACTTTGACTCAAACTAAGGAAAGACTTTCTAACACCCCTGGATCCATTCCTGCTCCTATCACTTCCTAGCCACACAGGCTTGACTAACAAAACACTTTGAACTTCAATTTCCCTGTCTACCAAGCAAGTACATCACTGAGGACTCACAGGTCTAAAATTCTCTGGTTCCTTATGTTCTATGGGGAAGCATAGTATAGTGAAAAAAAAAATAGACTTTAGAGTCAGACAGGCTTGGATTTGAATCCCAGCTTTCTTCCTTAACGAAGATAAACTTTATTGCTGAAAATGAAGATGGTGTTCAGGCTGTGTCCAGTAAGTAGTCATCAAGATGGTCTAAGGGTTTCATCCTGATGTGGTGGTAGAGGAGGACACATCCCAGTGGGTAAGTGGGCTGAGTCTACGTTAAACACTCCTAGTAGACAATCCTAGTGACAATCATTCAAAAAGAGGTGGATACTTAGGAAGAAAGAAGTAGGAAGGTGAGCAGGCCTCGGGCTGTCTTGACTTTGTTTTTTCTCTTGATCCTGGACACAACTTTAGGAAAAAGGCTTTTATCTCACTGAGGTAAGCCAGGAGCTAAACAGAGAGCAAATGGGTTTTACAGAATTATCTGTGAATCTCTTGAGCTACTCCTAGATCTTTGGCAATGTCATATTTAAGTTTTTTTTTTTTTAAAAAAAAGACAAATACACGTAAGTCAATAAACCTTCTGAAAAAGGAAATCTGTAAAAATAAAATGTCTGCTATGAATGATGATGAGGGACAAAAAAAAAAAGCACACACACACACACAAAACAACAACAAACAACAAATAGTAAACACACTCATTCTTTTCCAAGGAAAGATCATCTAAAAAAATTTACCCAAATAGCAGCTCACCTTAAGATCCAATGGGAGCTTGTTGGAGGTGAACACACTTAGCTTGATCTGAGGAATGCTGATTTTTAGATTTTCAAAGTAGTATCGAATTGGTGTTCCACCTTGCTCAGCTGTCTTTTCATGGAGGTTTTCATCATATTTTTCCACCTCTGGTACAAAGGAAGAATTAAAAAAACAAAAAAGAATTTCTTAGTCTCATGATCCAAACACTTGTATTCACATTGAAAAAAAATCATCAAAAAAAGGAAACCATCTATCACTCTCAATTTAGTTTGTGAGGTTACGGTGACATGTATAGTATTCTGATGCCATTCTTTGTGAGAGTAGATCTGTTTTATGTTGTTTATCAAAAAAGATTAGCACGTTAACTTGTGCCTCTATACCATCCAACAGATGTCATCTTTGGAAAAAATCATCCAGATGGAAAAGCCAAAGGACACAGGTGTATTTGTTAGCAATGTTATTATCAATGACCCAGATTATCTAAATTTATTTTCCTAGGATCATATCCAAATAAGGTCTTGGAGTGCAGTGTAACTGAATCAAAATGAGTATCACCAATTCATGAATCTGAGTGAAACATAAATGCCTGAAAAAGAATCAGGCTGCGGGCTGTAAAGACGTAATATCACTACAAGCAGCACCCTGTCTCCCAAATGGTGGACATTCATTTAAATAGGACAATCAAGGCAGATTTTTTTACTTGCCATCTCATGAAATAAAAGTAGTAGCATGGGCTACAACACAGCAATGTGCTCTTTGCACTTGATGCTGTATGCACATCCAACTGGGCAGCATATTTTGCCTTGGCTTCACGTGCCTTGGAAATAAAACCAGAGAGCTTGCACATACCTACTTATCAAACACATTTATGTTGTAAGCTATTATCAGTGCTACTTACAGAAAAATGATACTGCAACAGAGACCTGCCCATTTATGCTGAGAAGCGGAAACAGCTACAGACAGGATGGCAGGTACTTTAAGGAGCAGCAGGACTGGGCTTGTGGATCTGAGGGCTGCATGCTGCCTCTGTCCCATCCCATCAGCACTGGTGACAACATACCAAAAATATGGGAAGCAACCCCTTAGTCAGCTCCCACTTCAATGAAAGGCAGGCAAGGATTTTACAAAAGTCTAAATCCATGCTTGAGGAGAAATTTATTACAGCAACTTATAAGAAAATTTACAAGAAAAGCATGTCGAATCAAATTTAAAGTAAAACTTCCCAGGAAGGTACCAAAACAGAATGGATACCTGGCAGGCAGGCTCCCAAGTGGCTGTCTGAATACAAATAAACACTGGCGTTCCAACCCAAAGTGGAAAACACAGCATTAAACAGACAGGATCTTGCTCTTGATCCCAAATACTCTTAAAGCTTAAATTCTAAATCTGGGATAAAAAGAACAAAAATATTTTTCTTGCATTGTGTCTATGTATGTACATGTGTACACACATTCCCAGTGATTTTTTTCTCAAACCAATATGGGCATATAAACATAAAAGCCTCTTTCTTATCATTTCTTCAGGCTCAATATTTAGTTTAGGCTTCAAAAGACTGAGTATTATTGACTTTTTTCTAAGCTGTATACACAGCCATGAAAAGCCCATCTAAGAGCGGAAGGAAAGGCTGTGATGAGGAATTGAAAAGAAGCAACAGCTCAATTATTTCTGTAGCGCTGCTGGAAACCTGGGCTTTTCAATAGCTTATCTTACTCCCTTCTACAAAGAAGAGAGTAAATAAGTAGAAACCTTTGTAATTACAGAAAGGCACAAGGGTTTGGATGTCAAAAGTTAATGAATTGAGGCTAGCCAATTTTATTTTCTCAACTAAACCAAAGGAACTGCCAAAGGGATTTCTGATTCTTGGCCTGGAGTGTGTTTAATAAACAAAGGTTAGGAAACAAAGTGGTTTGCTAAATGACTAACATCATTTCTGTCATCCTAGAGCAGATGAATCAAAAAAATGCAAAGCAAAGAGGAATAGTATACTGCTTCCCAAAGGTGTACCACCGGATACTCCAGGATTCCAGAAGACCCTCTGAATGGCTCCTTTAGTTCACAGAGATAACTCAGACAAGTAATACTTTGAAAAAGCACAACTGAAACACAAGCCTTAGCTTCCTAGCTCAGGCTGAGATGTGGAAAGGGAGCCTATCAGACACCAAGGGGCTACTTATTTTTACAAACAGACTCAAAAATACCATCTTTGGACCAATTCCCAAACACAGACATAGAACATTCAACATTACCTGATTCTGCTTGATCGTAGCCAAAGAAACTTAGCAGCTTGAGGAGCAGCTTCTCCTCAATTTGCACTGTGAATCTCTGAGCTGTGATCATCAGATGCTAGAGATAAAGAAATTCTGGTTTAAAGTGTGAACACCAGAAGGAACATTCATCTGTGCTATTAAGAAGGCCTCAATGACATAGTATGCTTTCATTAACCATGTGGCTTTATAACTACAATGCCAAGTTATTTCTGGGTTCTCTCTCTTTATATTGTTATGATTAACTAAAAACTCCAAAAGATGTTTAATAGATGGTTTGCCATTCTATTGTTTGGTTCCCAGGCAATCTGGGCCTCATTAGTCAGGATTCCAGCCTCAGATGCACTGTGGTGGATGAACTTTATGGTGTGTGCTCAGATGGATGGCAGCTAATTTAAGGAGCAGCATGGCTGGGCTTGTGGATCTGAGGGCTAAAGGCAGGCTTGGTCCCATCAGCACTGGTGATAAAGGACCAGAAATATGGGAAGCAACCCCTGGTCGGCTCCCACTTTTCCAGAGTTTGCTGCTGGAACAGCTAGCTTGTGCGTGGAGACCCCTCCAAGAAAGAAAGTTTATCATTTGTAACTATCTGCTTTTGGTAAACAGTGTGGTAACTTAGGTAGCAGCACGTCTGTCTCAAGGTCAGACCCATCATAGCCCTTTCCCAATATTTTAGGGTTATTCTCTCTCTGTGTGTGTGTGTGTGTGTGTGTGTGTGTGTCTGTGTGTGTGTGTGTGTGTGTATGTGCGCAGGTGCACATCTCACTCTATCACACAGGCTGGAGTACAGTGGCGTGATCGCGGCTCGCTGTAGCCTCAAACTCCCAGGCTCAGGACCTCCCACCTTAGCCTGCTAAGTAAGTAGCTGGGACTACAGGTGCTTGCCACCAGGTCCAGCTAATTTTTGTATTTTTTATAGAAATGGGGTTTCACCATGTTTCCCAAGCTGGTCGCAAACTCCTGGGCTCAAGAGATCCACCCGCCTTAGCCTCCCAAAGTGCTGAGATTACAGGTGAGAGCCAGTGAGCCCAGCTGGGGTTATTCTATTTTTAATAATAGATCTGGATCATGCCTGGTCCTGACCTATCTAGAAGATGCTATACTTTCCTACAGTGACTTCACTCTGATGAATATGGACTCTGGCCCATATGGATTCAGTACTATCAAACTGTCACCTGCAAGATCACTGAAAACACAACTGAGAATACAAAGGGCCAGAAGGAGGAGTTCCTGTCAATTCCTCCAAACAATCTATTATGTCACATGTGGCTTAACCCTGCAGAGCTATTCCCATCAGCACCCGGCACTGCTGCTCTGAGACTTGGCTGTGAGAGAACAAATCAACGTTCCAGCATGGCATCAACCCACCAGCCTCCTCCACCAGCCCACCTTGTAGATGTTGGTCAGTGCACTCTTACTGGGGAACTTCACTGCGTTGACTTGCACAGCTGGGCCGGTCTCGATGACCTCATTCTCATTGCTCAGGGGAGTCACATAGAGCATGAAAGGCTGCGTGGTACCAATGAGCTGATTGTCCACCTACGGCCACGGAAAGGTAGCAAAGCAAAAACAAAAACAGACCAGTGGCTCAGTTTTCATTTTTACGCTTGAGTGGGGCCTCATAACGCGCAGGTTGCTCAGAAAGTACCCTTGTCATTTCTCCCGATCTCAGTAGCAGCTCACAAAAGGGCAGTCATAATAACAGACGCTAAATTTCATTAGGGGAGTGCTTTTCTAAGAGAATAGATTTTGTTTTCTCACCTCAAAAAAATAAGTATGTGAGGCAATACATATATTAGCTCAATTTAGCCATTCCACAACATAAAAATATATTTCCAAACATCATGTTGTACACGATGAATATAAACTTTTTTTTTTTTTTTTTTTTTTTTTTGAGACAGAGTTTCATTCTTGTTGCCCAGGCTGAAGTGCAGTGGCGGAATCTTGGCTCACTGCAACCTCTGCCTCCTGGATTCAAGCGATTCTCCTGCCTCAGCCTCCTGAGTAGCTGGGATTACAGGTACGCACCACTATGCCCAGCTAATTTTATATTTTTAGTAGAGACAGGGTTTCTCCATGTTGGTCAGGTTGGTCTTGAACTCCTGATCTCAGGTGATCTGCCCACCTTGGCCTCCCAAAGTGCTGGGATTACAGGCGTGAGCCACCGTGCCCAGCCGACTATATACAATTTTCATTCATTGGTTAAAAAATCAACTATTGGCCAGGTGTGGTGGCTCACACCTGTAATCCCAGCACTTTGGGAGGTTGCGGCGGGTGGATCACAGGGTCAGGAGTTTGAGGCCAGCCTGGCCAACATGGTGAAACCCTGTCTCTACTACAAATACAAAAATTAGCTGGGCATGGTAGTGGGCCCCTGTAATCCCAGCTACTCAGGAGGCTGAGGCAGGAGAATCGCTTGAACCCAGGAGGCAGAGGTTGCAGTGAGCCGAGATAGCGCCACTGTACTCCAGCCTGGGCGACAGAGAGAGACTCTGTCTCAAAAAAAAAAAAAAAAAATCAACTATTTGAAAAAAGTAATTTTTTAAGTCCAAGACCTGCTGAATGAAAAAAAAAATTTAATTAAAAAAATAAAACAGGTGATACTATGTGCGAAGCTCCATGCTAGCCACTTCATATGCATGATCCCAAGTCACATCATACCTGTAATGCTGGTGGTTAAACTAAGGGTTTGCTGCAGTCCTTATGACAACTTCACGAGCTCTGTCGTTATATCAAAGATGAAGAAGCTGAGAAGAGAGGCCCTTGCTTAGGGTCAGTGGCAGAACTAGAACTCGAATCCAGGTCTGTCTGACCCCAAGGCCAGCACACCTAAACACTATGCTATCCATGCTTCTCTCTCGCTCCAAATTCCTTCAAGACAATTTAAATTAGAGAACCAGGAGCTCAAATGGCTACCAAATTGTAACAGTTTCCTCTACCAAAGTCAACTCCCTTCTCAGGAATGAAACAATTAAGTCAGTGGCATTAGGGTTGACTCTATTTACGCAGCCCTGATCAGTGCCATCACTGAGGACACTTGCCACACTCAGACATGCATGGATGTCTAGAGGCTCCTTGCAGGAAGCAGCCATCTTCCTGTTCTGTCTCACATCGAAGTTCACCACCAGGAAGAGGAAAGAGGAGAGAACATCTTTTTGGGTACCCCTAAGAGACCATCTGCAGGTACTTTCCACACACCCCCTATCATATCACTTCCTAAACCCCTAAAGGCTAGGTATTATTCCTCCTCATTTTACAAACAAGTAGACAGAAGCTTAAAGAAGTTAAATTATGTTGGCAACAGAATGCGACTCCGTCTCAAAAAAAAAAAAAAAAAAAAAGAAAGAAAAAAAGTTAAATTACTTGCCCTCATTTGCACAGCTTGTAAGTGGAAGAGGTGGGATACAAATGCAGAGATTTCTGGCACCGACTCCTCTGACCTCTCCATTGTATTGCAGGGATTTCCAAACAGACATTTTTGTACAACCGGAAATGCTTTCCTTCGGTTCGTTCTCAGGACAGGGGTAAGGGCAAGAGACTTGGAGTGTTTTTTCCTACTTCCATTCCTTCCTCCTACGATACGATGTATTCTCTATACAGCAGCCAAAGTGATCTTTCAATAAAATATAAATCGAGTCATACATCCCCTTCCTTTACACTCTTGAATGGTGTCCCTTTCCCTTAGGATAAAACCAGACTTCTCACCACAGCCTCTAAGGCCTGCATGAACCGGCACCAAATTCTCCAACTTCATCACACACCACTCTTTCAGGTTCCCTACCATCCTCACCTGAGCCTCCTTATTGTTTCTAAAATGTGGGGGTCTCTGAATTGCCTGAAATGGTTTCTAGTGACCATCTCTATGGTTTGCTCATTCTATTCCTCCAAGTTTCAGTTCAGCTCTCGTTTCCTCAGGAAGATCTCCCTGAGCCACTTTTTCTAAAGTAGCACTTTATCTAAAGTAGCTATTCTTTACAGCAGTTATCACAGAATGTCATTATTCATTTGCTTGCTTGCCTGCATATTTATTGGCTGACTTTCTCTCTAGGCTGTTGGCTCAAGAGCAAAGCCTGCATTTTTGAAGTCACAGCCATATCTCCAGAACCTAGTACAGTGTCAGGCACACACTTGATGCTCAGTAAGAATGGACTGAATGAATGAATCATTACCTATCTCATCCAAATATGAAATGGCAATAAAGGGCTCGACCATATTGTCTTCTACTTTGTTCTTTCACTAAACACATCTGACACAAGGCGTCATAACTGAGAATTACTAACTCTAGCTAGTTTTATTCTCCCAGTTAGATCCGATGCTCCCTAAGGAGAGGATCTCTATTTTCTATTTTTAAAAATTCCTTCTTGCAGCACTGTAACCACAGTAAAATACAAACCTGCTTATTTTCTATGATTTGCAGCATACACCACATAAAGAGGTATTATAGGAAAAAACAACTTTTTGGCCAGATGTGGTGGCTCACGCCTGTAATCCCAGCACTCTGCGAGGTCGTCAAGGTGTGCAGATCACCTGAGGTCAGGAGTTCAAGACCAGCCTGGCCAACATGGCGAAACCCCGTCTCTACTAAAAACTACAAAAATTGCTGGGCGTGGTGGCGGGCACCTGTAATCCCATCTATTTGGGAGGCTGAAGCTGGAGGATCACTTGAATCTGGGAGGCGGAGGTTGCAGTAAGCAGAGATTGCACCACTGCACTCCAGCCTGGGCGACAGAGTGAGACTCCGTCTCAAAATAAATAAATAAACAAACAAACAACTTTTTAAAGTAAAGAATAAAGTTAAAGAAACTAATGAACAGCAAATGGTTCCTTGAATTGTCTCTGTAAGGTCGAAAAAAGGAGGACAAAGAAAAATAGCTGCAAGATATTAACTTTCTATCTGTGCACAAATAAACAGGATACAATTAGCCTGAATTCTCTGTTATTCGTGATATATAATAAAAGAAAAATTTCTTCTGAAAAGAGGTTCTGGTCTTGACAATCTGGATGGAACTGCACGACATGTTAAGGGAGATAAGGAGTCCCAGTCATGGGAGACACTTTGCACACACTCCCAGTATGGATGTAGTTTGTCCATTTGGGAAAAAGAACCACAGTCTGGGGCTTTGGATTCTTCTTCTGGAAATGTCTACCAGGAACTAGTTTCCTGAACATATTTAAACTTTGATAAAGGTTATAAAGGAAAAGCGTTCCAAGTATGATGTTACAAACAGATAGAAGTTGTTTTGATAGCACAGTAACAGTACTCTGCCAAAAACTGTAAAGGTCAACTTTTTCAGAACTCCGAAAGTTAGTAAAAAACTTGCGACAATCTAAGGAGCATTTATTCAAGAAAATAAGCTGAAACTCAGTGAGAACAGGGAGCTCTGTGGCATTTTAATTTGTCCTATTCTCTTTACCCCCACCCCAGCTCCACAGTAGCCCTGAAAACCAACGGCCCTACAGTCACACTGAAAACAAAGCAGTCCTAGCAGACACTCCAGGAGCCAGAAGGAATCTGCAGCTCCCCCAGCAGTCCCATCCCCAGACTTGTCAGTATTTGGCTTGTCTGGCATCTCTTTCTTTCCTGATATTAATAATCTGTGTCTTCTCTTTTTCTCCTGCTCAGACTGGTTAGAGGCTTATTAATTTTATTGACCTTAAAGAACTATATATATATATATTTATATTTAGTATTTATTTAGTATATATTTAGTATTAAATATATATAAATATATATATAAACTATATATATTTATATATAGTTCTTTATATATAAATATATATATTCAAAGAACTATATATAGTTCTTTATATATATATTTATATATATATAAACTATATATATTCATATATATATAAACTATATATATATTCTTTATATATATATAAACTATATATATTCTTTATATATATATAAACTATATATATTCTTTATATATATATAAACTATATATATATTCTTTATATATATAAACTATATACATATATTCTTTATATATATATATATATATATATATATATATATCTCCTATTACTTCTATCCCTCTAAGAGAACCCTGACTAATACAGATTTTGGTACCAGGAGTGGTTCTAGAGGAACAGAATATTAAGGATGGAGTTCTTTCATTGGCTTTGGGGTTTCTGGAGTTGGCTGCTTAATATTATTAGACCCAAAAATGCTAAGGACTCTACTTCTAATAGTATGGAGAATACTGATAGTCCTTGGCGTGAACTGTTTGGAGAATTATGCAAAATAAATGCATTTGACACTCCTGATTCACCGCTTGTGAGAGGCAAGGATTTTAGTGACTCTATACATAATACCTTTGACCATATGTAGAAAACCAAGTAACATAATGAAGCTGGTTGGTTGCTCCTAAGTTCAGTGGACAAAGTGATGAAAGAAAATGATGAACTCAGAGATTCTGTCTCCCAGCTTCAGAAGCAGATACTGAGCCTCAAATCTGCTAAGATTGCCCTAAGTGAGAGTCTTATCTCCTGCAGAGAAAGAGCTGAAATTGTGGAAAAACAGACACAAGCTCTTATCATGGAAGTGGCTGACCTGCAAGGAAAGATGCATGCACAGCCTCACCAGGTGTCTACTGATAAAGTGAGGGCACTGATTTCAAAAGAATGGGACCCTGAGACTTGGAATGGGGATGTGTGGGAGGACCCTGATGAAGCTCAGGGAAACTGAGTTTGTAAACTCTGATGAGCCTTTTTTTGCCAGAAGGAAGAGCTTCCCCAACCCCAGTAGTGGCAACATCCCCTCCTCGACCCATGCTGTCATCAGCTTTCCACCTTTGTCTGAGGAGATGAATCCTATGCTGCCTGAGGCAACAGTGATGACCTCCCTTGAGACAGTTGCCAGGCAAAATAATGTTGATTCTCCTCAGGAGTCACCCCCAACGCCCCTGTTTGCTTCTAGACCTAAAGTCCCAGCAGGCCCCTAGATGTGAGGTCAAGAGTGTGACTCATGAGGAGGTGTGCTACACTCGAAAAGAACTGTTTGAGTTCTCTAATTTATATAGACAGAAATCTGGAGAACAGATATGAGAATGGATATTAAGGGTATGGGATAATAGTGGAAGGAACATAAGGTTGGATCAGGCTTTATTGATCTGGGCCCACTAAGTAGGCACTCTGCTTTTAATGTTGCAGCTTGGAGAGGTAAAAAAGGTTCTAATAGTTTATTTACTTGGTTAGCTGAAATACGGATTAGAAGATGGCCCACTGTGAGAGAGCTGGAAATGTGTGATCTCCTTTGGTTTAATGTACAGGAAGGGATCCAAAGGCTTAGGGAGATTGGGATGGTGGGGTGGATTAGCCACTTCAGACCTACTCACCCCAGCTGGGAGGGTCCAGAAGATATACCCTTGACCAATGCCTTGCGGAATACATTTGTAAGGGCAGCACCTGCATCTTTGAAGAGCCCTGTAATTGCTTTTCTCTGTATGTCAGATCTAATGGTGGGAACAGCAATCATTAGCTACAAAATTTAAATACAATGGGGATAACTGGATCCCGAGGTGACAGGTTGCCAAGTGGCAGCACTCAATCGTCAAAGACAAGGTGGGCATAGCTACCATAATGCACAGCAGAGGCAAAGTGGCAATCAGAATAGTCTGACTCATGTAGAGCTCTGGCACTGGCTAATTAATTATGGTGTTCCTAGAAGTGAAATTGATAGGAAGCCTGCTGCATTTCTACTTAATTTATACAAGCAGAAAACTTCTAGGTTGAATGGACAAAAAACTAGTTTGAATTATAAAAACAGAGAATCATGGCCCCTCAGTCAATTTCTAGACTTGAGCCAGTTTACACACCCAGAACCCCTTGAATGAAGGGGAGGCCGGATTCCCTTGAGGAAGGACCCCACTACATTGCTGACAATTTATGCAGTGAATCTTTCTCCCATCCTTCCCCAAGGAGACCTTCAGCCTTTTACCAGGGTAATTGTGCATTGGGGAAAGGGAAAGGATCAGACATTTCGGGGATACAGGACACTGGCTCTGAGCTGACGTTGATTTCGGGGGACCCAAAACGTCATTGTTGTCCTCCAGTTAAAGTAGGGGCTTATGGAGGTCAAGTAATTAATGGAGATTTAGCTCAGGTCTGACTTACAGTGGGTCCAGTGGGTCCCCAGACTCATCCTGTGGTCATGTCCTCAGTGCCAGAATGCGTAATTGGCACAGATATACTTAACAGCTGGCAGAACCCCCACATTGGCTCCCTGACTGGTAGGGTGAGGGCTAGTGCAGTGGGAAAGGCCAAATGGAAGCCCTTAGAGCTGCCTCTACCTAGAAAAATAGTAAACCAAAAACAGTATCACATCCCTGGAGGGATTGTGGAGATTAGTGCCACTTGAAAGATGGAGGGGTGGTGATTCCCACCACATCCTTGTTCAACTCTTCCATTTGGCCCGTGCAGAAGACAGATGGATCTTGGAGAATGACAGTGGATTATTGTAAGCTTAACCAAATGGTGACTCCAATTGCAGCTTCTGTACCAGATGTGGGGTTTCATTGCTTGAGCAAATTAACACATCTCCTGGTACCTGGTATGCAGCCACTGACTTGGCAAATGCCTTTTTCTCCATTCCTGTCCACAAGACCTACCAGAAGCAATTTGCCTTCAGCTGGCAAAGCTAGCAATATACCTTTACTGTCCTAACCGCAGGGGTATATCAACTCTCCAGCTTTGTGTCCTAATCTTATTTGGAGAGACCTTGATCGCTTTTTGCTTCCGCAAAATATCACACTGGTCCATTACACTGATGACATTATGCAGACTGGATCCAGTGAGCAAGAAGTAGCAAACACACTGGACTTATTGGTGAGACATTTGCACGCCAGAGGATGGGAAATAAATCCAACTAAAATTCAGGGACCTTCTACCTCAGCAAAATTTCTAGGGATCTAGTGGTGTGTGGCCTGCCAAGACATTCTTTCTAAGTTAAAGGAGTTGCTGTGTTTGGTCCCTCCTACAACCAAGAAAGAGGCTCAATGCCTAGTGGGCCTATTTGGATTTTGGAGGCAACACATTCCTCATTGGGGTGTGTAACTCCAGCCCATTTATTAAGTGACCGGAAGGGCTGCCAGTTTTGAGTGGGGTCCAGAACGGGAGAAGACTCTGCAACAGGTCCAGGCTGCTGTGCAAGCTGCTCTGCCATCTGGGCCATATGACCCAGCAGATCCAATGGTGCTTGAGGTGTCAGTGGCAGATAGGGATGCTGTTTGGAGCCTCTGGCAGGCCCCCATAGGTGAATCACAAGAGAGGCCTCTAGGATTTTGGAGGAAGGCCCTGCCATCTTCTGCAGATAACTACTCTCCTTTTGAGAGACAGCTCTTGGCCTGTTACTGGGCTTTGGTGGAAAATGAAGGTTTGACTATAGGTCATCAAGTCACCATGCGACCTGAACTGCCCATCCTGAATTGTGTGTGTGTGTGGTTTTTTTTTTTTTAACATTTATACAATAATATTATTTTAATCAAGAGTTTCTTAAAATTTCATCAAGGACTTTTTTTTTTTTTTTTGAGACAGAGTCTCGCTCTTGTTGCCCAGGCTAGAGTGTAATGGAGTGGTCTCGGCTCACAGCAACCTCCACCTCCCAGGCCCAAGCGATTCTCCAGTCTCAGCCTCCCAAGTAGCTGAGACCACAGGCACCTGCCACTGCCTGGATAATCTTTGCATTTTTAATAGAGATGGAGTTTCACCATGTTGGCCCAACTCCTGACCTCAGGCCATCTGCCCACCTTGGCCTCCCAAAGTGCTGAGACTACAGGTGTGAGCCACCGGGCCCAGCCAAGGATCTTAATACAGTCATTTATGGCAAAAGAAAAATAACATTTTTGGGTTGGATGCAGTGGCTCACACCTATAATACCAGGGCCCTGGGAGGCCTAGGCGGGCAGATGGCTCGAGTCCAAGAGTTGAAGACCAGCCTGGCCAACACGGCGAGATCCCTGTCTCCACAAAAAATACAAAAATCAGCCGAGTTTGGCAGCACACACCTGTATTCTCAGCTACTTGGGAGGCTGACGTGGGAGGATCACTTGAGCCCAGGAGGAGGAGGTTGCAGTGACCCGAGGGAGCACCACTGCACTCCAGCCTGGGTGACAGAGCAAGATTCTTGTCTCAAAAAAATATATTTAAAAAAACCACAAAACATCTTTTGGGAGTAAAAGTGTTTATCCCCACTGCTTCATTTAACAAGCCTTAAAAAAGCAATAAAATAAAATGTTTTGTTTGATCACATAGATTTACAGCTACCCAAATGAAAGATTTTATTTACAAATTAAAAATAAAAACAAATGCTGAAGTGGGCAAATCACTTGAGGTCAGGAGTCAGAGACCAGCCTGGCCAACGTGGTGAAACCCCATCTCTACCAAAAAATATAAAAATTAGCTGGATGTGGTGGTACACACCTGCAAACTGAACTGGGTGCTTTCTGACCCACCCGTCTAGCCATAAAGTGGGTCATACACAGCAGCATTCCATCATCAGATGGAAGTGGTATGTATGTGATCGGACTCGAGCAGGTCCTGAAGGCACAAGTAAGTTACATGAGGAAGTGGCTCAAATGCCTATGGTCCCCACTCCTGCCACCCTGCCTGCTCTCCCCCAGCCTGCACCGATGGCTTCATGCGGAGTTCCCTATGATCAGCTGACAGAGAAGGGAAGACTAGGGCCTGGTTCACAAATGGTTCTGCACAATATGCAGGCACCACCCAAAAGCAGACTGCTGCAGCACTACAGCCCCTTTCTAGGACATCCCCGAAGGACAGCAGTGAAGGGAAATCTTGCCAGTGAGCAGAACTTCGAGCAGTGCACCTGGTCATGCACTTTGCATGGAAGAAGAAATGGCCAGATGTGTGATTATACACTGATTCAACGGAGGTAGCCAATGGTTTGGCTGGATGGATGGTCAGGGACTTGGAAGAAGCATGATTAGAAAACCGGTGACAAAGAAATTTGGGAAGAGGTACGTGGATGGACCTGAGTGGTCAAAAACTGAAGATATTTGCATCCCATGTGAGTGTTCACCAATGGGTGACCTCAGCAGAGTAGGATTTTAACAACCAAGTAGATAGGATGATCTGTTCCGTGTACACCACTCGGCCTCTTTCCCCAGCCACTCCCGCCATCGCCCACTGGGACTATGAACAAAGTGGCCATGGTGGCAGGGATGGAGGTTGTGCATAGGCTCAGCAACATGGACTTCCACTCACCAAGGATGACCTGTCTACGGCCAGTGCTGAATGCCCAATTTGCCAGCAGCAGAGACCAACACTGAGCCCTCGATACGGCACCATTCTTCTGGGTGATCAGCCAGCTACCTGGTGGCAGGTTGATTATATTGTACCTCTTCCATCATGGAAAGGGCAGAGTTTGTCCTCACTGGAATAGACGCTTACTCCAGATACGGGTTTGCCTATCCCGCATGCAATGCTTCTGCCAAGACTACATCTGTGGACTCACGGAATGCCTTATCCACCGGCATGGTATTCCACACAGCACTGCCTCTCACCAAGGCACTCACCTTATGGCTAAAGAAGTGCGGCAGTGGGCTCATGCTCATGGAATTCACTGGTCTTACCATGTTCCTCATCATCCTGAAGCAGCTGGATTAATAGAATGGTGAAATGGCCTTTTGAAATCACAATTACGATGCCAACTAGATGACAATAGCTGGGGCAAAGTTCTCCAGAGGCTATGTATGCGCTGAATCAGCATCCAATATATGGTACTGTTTCTCCCATGGCCAGGATTCACAGGTCCAGGAATCAATGGGTGGAAGTGGAAGTGGCACCATTCACCACCACCCCTAATGATCCACTAGCAAAATTTTTGCTTCCTGTTCCTGCAACATTACTTTCTCCTGGCCTAGAGGTCTTAGTTCTGGAGGGAGGAACACTGCCACCAGGAGAAAAAACAACAATTCCATTAAACTGGAAGTTCGGATTGCCACCTGGACACTTTGGGCTCCTCCTAACTTTAAGTCAAGAGGCTAAGAAGGGAGTTACAGTGTTGGCTGGGGTGACTGACCCAGACTATCAAGATGAAATCAGTCTACTACTCCACAATGGAGGTAAGGAAGATTACGCATGGAGTACAGGAGATCCATTAGGGATTCTCTTAGGATTACCACGCCCTGTGATTAAGGCAATGGGAAACTACAACAGCCCGATCCAGGCAGGACTACAAATGGTCCAGACCCCTCAGGAAGGAAGGTTTGGGTCACTCCACCAGGAAAAAAACCCACAAAACCATGACCTGCTGAGGTGCTTGCTGAAGGTAAAGGGAATACAGAATGGGTAGGAGAAGAAGGTAGTCATCAATACTAGCTATGACCACATGACCAACTGCAGAAACAAGGACTGCAATTGTCATGAGTATTTCCTCTTTCGTTAAAAACATGTTTGTGCATGTATACACTTGTACTAAGAAAATATCTTCGTTTTATTTCCTTTCTCCTTCATCATGTGACATAGATTTATTGACTTCATATCAGCATTCAAGCATCGTTAACTTTATGTAATAGTATTTGGGTTGGGGACTGGTGTGTTTCCAGCTGTACAAAGGATAGTTGTATTATGTTAGGTGTAATTATGACCTTAAAATCTCGGCAGTTGACAAAGGGTGGACTTGTGATGGTTAATACTGAGTGTCAACTTGATTGGATTGAAGAATACAAAGTATTGATCCTGGGTGTGTCTGTGAGGGTGTTGCCAAAAAAGATTAACATTTGAGTCAGTGGGCTGGGAAAGGCAGATCCATCCTTAATCTGGTGGGTGCAATCTAATCAGCTGCCAGCAAATATAAAGCAGGCAGAAACACGTGAGACAGGCCTACCCTCCCAGCCTACATCTTTCTCCCATGCTGGATGCTTTCTGCCCTTGAACATCGGACTCCAAGTTCTTCAGTTTTGGGACTTGGACTGGTTCTCCTTGCTCCTCAGCTTGAAGACAACCTATTGTGGGAACTTGTGATCATCTAAGTTAATACTTATATATATATCCTTTTAGTTCTGTCCCTCTAAGAGAACCCCAACTACACCGGTAATATTCTTTACCTGGAAATCTATTCCATCTGATGTTAATCTAGTCATTCTCACTTCCTATGACAAGTGTCAACATGTTGTATCTTTTTTCATCTTCTTTCCTTTTAACCTATTTGTGTCTTTATCCTTAATGTGTGTTTCTTGTAGGCAACATATAATTGGTTCTTGCTTTTTTATACAATTTGATAATCTCTGCCTTTTGATTATGGTGTTTACAAAATTTAAATTTAGTTAATTGATACCATTAGGTTTGAGTCTACCATCTTGCTATTTATTTTTTATTTGTCCTATCTATTCCTTTCCCTGCTTTCTGTTTTCTGCCTTCTCTTGGATTAATTTTTTTGTGATTTCTTTTTTTTTCCCCTGAGACGGAGTCTCCATCTGTCACCCATGCTGGAGTGCAGTGGCACAATCTTGGCTCAATGCAACCTCCACCTCCTAGGTTCAAGCAATTCTCCTGCCTCAGCCTCCTGAGTAACTGGGATTACAGGTGTGCACCACCACCCCTGGCTAATTTTGTATTTTTAGCAGAGATGGGTTTTCACCGTGTTGGCCAGGCTGCTCCCGAACTCCTGACCTCAAGCGATCCACCTGCCTTAGCTTCCCAAAGTGCTGGGATTACAGGCGTGAGCCACCTCGCCTGGCCTAATTTCATTTTATCTCCTTTGTTGAATTATTAGTTATTACTCTTTGTTATTTTGGTGGTTGCTTTAAGAGTTCATGCTGTTTATCTTTATACGTCTACATTCAAGTGACATCATACCACATCATGTATAAGATTACACTAATAGACTTCCATTTCTCCCCTTCAGCCTTTATGCTATTGTTGATAAGAATCTCACTCTTACTTTAAATAAGAAAATAATCTTATATATTTACCCAGGTAGTTATCATTTCTGGTATTCATTACTTTGTGTAGAACAGACTTCAAACTGATACTATTTTTTTCCTTCTGCCTGATGATGTTCTTTTACATTTTTTGTAGCATAGGTCTGCTGATACCTTTCAGTACTTTAAAGATGTTGCTCATTGTCTTCCCACTCCCATTGTTCCCAAAAAGCAATCTGTTGTCATTCTTATCTTTATTCCTTGGCACATAGCATGTCTTTTTTTTCTTGTTCCTTTGCTTTAACACTGCTTTTGAGTAATTTGATTATGATGTGCCTTGGTATAGTTTCCTTCACATGTTGTGTGCTATATTCCATCCAGTGTAGTTTTCATTACATTATAATCTCTACAAGCTTTAGTTTTTTTTTATGTCTTCCATATTGCCACTTAACCTTTTGAACACAGAGAATAGTTATATTAACAGTTTTAACGTCCTCCAAAACTTCTAACATCTGTGCCAGTTGTGGATCAGTTTTGACCAATTAGTCTCCTCATTATACAGAAAGTTTTCCTACTCCTTTGCACACCTGGTAATTTTTGATAGGATGTCAGATATTGTGAATTTTACCTTGTTGGGTGCTACATTGTTGTATTCCAATAAATCTTCTTGAGATTATTCAAGGATATGGCTAATTTACTTGGGAAGAGGTTGATTCTTTCGGATCTTCCTTTTATGATGTCTTAGGCAGGTCTACAGCAGTGCTCAGTTTAGGGCTAATTAATCACGAAGGCAAGGCTTTCCTGAGACTCTCCCCAATGTCTCATAAATTCTTAGTTTTTCCCGTCCAGCTGGTGGGCACAAGCACTATTCCCAGCCCTGTGTGGGCAGCAGGCACTGTTCCCTCTGATCCTTTCAGATGGGTAGTTTCCTCACATACATCACGGACTAATACTTGGCTAAATACTCAAGAGGGACTGTCTATAGATCTTCAGAGTTTTTCTGTGCAGCTCTCTATGCCCAAGTGTACCATCCTATAACTATAGATACCTTGGTCTCTCTAGACTCTCAGTTCTGTTTTTTCAATTTCTCCACTGTGCTAGGTACTTGCTTGGTCTCCCCTCCCTGGAAACTTTCTCAAATTGGTAAGAAAGGGCAATTACACGGCTCAGCTCTTTTGTTTCCCACCTCTCAAAGCACTGTCCTTCATTGTTTGATGTCCAGTGTCTCAATACCATTGTCTTCTTATTTATCTGGATTCTGGGGTTGTTTCAGGTGGGAGTGTAAATTTAGTCCCTGTTACTCCATCTTGACTGAAAGCAAAGTCCAGTTCTTTAGTTTGTTCTCCCTATGACAGACCTCAATTCCTCTGAATGATGGTTAGATGACTTCCTGTTGGTTTTTCTATTGGCAAGATGGTGAAGCATGGGTCACCTTCCTCCATGCCACCCTGACTGAGCTACCTCTAATATATGCGGAATTCTGCTGTATGTAGAAAAATTAATGAGACAAATGTAGGTAGAAACAACTATTTCATAGGATGATTTTTTGAAGGCCACAAGATATTTCCTCCAAAACATTAAAGTTCTTAGAACATCAAACATTAGATCTGGTTGAGTGATCAGCACGAAAACAAGGTGACTAACAGCTTTGGAACTTCCCCCTTACCTGTACATCCTGTATGCTGAGTTCAAGCATGTGACTGGTTGCCAGCTGTGTATAGTGCACATTGATTCCAGTAAGACTTGCAAAGACCAGTTCTTCTGGGACTTTATTAATTAAGGACAACCCAATTCCACCTTCTAACCTCACAAGCACCTGAAAGGAAACCAAAATATGGCACCCTAATTGTTTTAAACACAGCTCATAGTATCCAGGAGAGTATAAGAAAATAAAGCATTTTACATGCCTCTACTCCCGACCTCTCAGCAGGTGAAAACTACTTAGGGGAGTCCTATTATTTACCTGGAGGGCTCAAATGCCATCATCTCACTGGAAGCCTTGCTTTCTAGATATACCCTTCACCCCAACGAGAACTCCAGAGTATGTGATGATCAAAGGACCGATGACATTCTGCATTTCATTATAGAAATCTAATTATTTGGGAATCTTTCACCTTATTTGGGATGAAAGCTCATAATTTGTTATCCACTACACTTCCATAACATCCAACACAGTGTTTTACACATAGGCATTTGATTTTTTCAAAAATCACTGAATAAATGTCAAATAAATATACTTTTTCATGTTCATTCATCTCATCTTCCTTTTCAAACTTGTCACTCTCCAATCCCAAACAGAGAAAACAGAAGGAAGATGTCAGAGATGGCTGAAGCAAAAAACAAAAAATTGTTTGTCTTAAATCTTACTGAAATTCAAACAGTTTAGCTTCCTTTATTGTAATAATAGTTTAGCAATGCTTGCTACATGCTGATTCCACATAAACTTTGTTGTCATTTATATAATACATTCACACATTCACTGATAAACAGTAAACACTGTGAAGCATAACTCATATTTAGAATCATACAGGATAGAAAGAAAACAGAAGGTCTAAACTACCACCAAGTAAAATTCTAAAAAACTGATGATCAAAGAAATAAATTTACAATATTTAGACCTTACTTCCAATTCCTGCTCTGTATCTGGATTCTTTAATTTCTGCAGCTCTTGTTCGGTGACAGGAAGTTCATCCACTTCATAAGAATGGCTGCTTTTCCGGTGGCAGAAATCTGTTATCTGAAGTCAAATAAAACACCACATGAAGATGATTCACTCTTCCTTATTGAAACCCATTCTAACCCAGGACAACTGTGTAGGTCAAAAGTCATTATATAATCAACAATCCTACGGAAGCAAATGGTTTCCAAAGCACTGCTAAGGTAAGATTTGTGTAATAAAGAAGCAAACTTGGTTTTAAGTCTGCATGGCAAACTCAAGCTATACACCTTGAGAGCCTCACGTAGTGGGGTTAGATATCTGCAGATGATCTCAAATTATAGCTCAGGTCAAAATACGCAAACCTCAAGATCAATGCATTCATTCTTGCCTTAAGATTGCTTTTTAAAGTGGTATTGTGAGCCGGCACAGTGGCGCACACCTGTAGTCCAAGCTACTTGCGAGGCTAAGGTGGGAAGATCGCTTGATCCCAGAAGTTCAAGACCAGCCTGGGCAACATAGCGAGACCCTATCTCCACAAAAAATGAAAAGTAATTAGCTAAGCATGGTGGCATGCACTTAAGTTCCAGCTATTCAGGAGGCTGAGGTGGGAGGATCACCTGAGCCCAGGAGTTCGGGGCTGTAGTGAGCTATGATTTTGCCACTGCCCTCCAGCCTAGATGAAAGACAGTGACATAGCTAAATAAATAAATTAATAAATAAAAAGTGGTATTGTGAATTGTGATGTACTATCTCAGAGAGCTCATTGCTACATTTCAACATCTTTTTTTTCCTTTGTTCTGATTATGCTATGACCTAATAAACCCTTATCCCCATCACAGATCTCTCCCCTGGGTTTCAGAGCCATAGTTACAATGACTTATGGACATCTTCACATAGATATCACACAGTTACCTTAACTCAACAAGTCCAAAACCTAACTCCTCCCTTCCTCTGCAAGTCTGCTCCATGTTCATCCCTTAGTGATCTGGATTATCATCCTGTGAGTTGCCCAAATCAGAACCTTGGAGGCCATTACTGACTCCTTCCTCTCCCTCATTCCCACATTCAGTCACAAAATCTGCCTGACTCTACTCCTAAGTAAGCTCTCATTTCTATCTATTTCTCTCCAGCCTCCTCATGTCCACCCCTGCCACTTCTTCCAGTTCAGGCCACCATAACCTTTCATTTACATTACTGAAAGAGCCTCGTACCTGGTCTTTCACTATCTCCAGTCTTGCCCCACTCTGATTCTCTACATTGCAGCCAGAGGAAGTGATCTAAAACAATTTTCTAATCATGCTATTCCCTGACTCCCTGTTGCCTTAGAAAAATCACAAATTCTTTAGCATGTATCTCAGACTTTTTATGATCTGGCCCCTGCTTCTATCTCCAGCCTTCTTTCTTACCACATTCTGTGTGCCACTTGGGCTGAGGATCACTCTGCTACCTGTGGGCCTCCACTAGTCAACTTCCACATTGTATGTCATTTACTTCCTATGTTTATTGGTCAATGATCGTCCATCCCCACTAGAATGTAAGCTCCAAGAAGGCAGGGAGTTTTGTTCGTTCGCTGGTAAATGTTCCGTACCTAGACCTGTGCTGGCTCAAGTAGCTGCTCAGTAAATACCTGTTGATGAACATGCTTATTACTGAGGGCACAGCCCCTCCACCTGTACCTTTCTATTTGGCTAATTCCTTTCAGTTAACCTCTAGGTCTCAGCTGAAGTACTACTTCTCTTAGGAAGCTCCCCATCCTCTAAATCTGGGAATACAAATCCTTTCCATACACCCTCCACTCCTACTCTCATTAACACAATATTTTAATTATCCGATTAAGGATCTCATATCTTCTTGTTGTTAATGTTATTAAGATATTGTGTTATTAATAATAATTAACAACACTATCCATATGCACTGTTAACATTATATTTTTTAAATCTTATACTTTTTTAGATTACCACATATTTCATTCACATACTTTGCTTATACTTTATGCTTATCTTTTTGTTGTACTTTAGTTCTTGTAACAACTTTGTGAGGCAGATCCTATCCCCATTTTACAGATGAAGATACCATATCTTCATATCTGGCATAAACATGTTCAATAAGTATTTGTTAAATGAGTAATCATTAGGGGTGGGGGAAGTACAGAGTTTCACGTCAGCTCTTAGGACAAATTATCACCTGGAGTGCTCTAGTTGGTCCATCTGGGATGACTCTGATGGATAACATTCCAGAACCAGGTCTCATTTTTTGATTAACAAATTGTTGTTCAGGTGGAACCGGCCCCAAAAGCTCCATGGAAGTGTCAGGACCAAGAACAACTTCAGCTCCATCAAACAAACCAGAAAGTCCTCCTTTGGCCTAAAAGACATTGGAGTAGAGACATGTGAGAAAAGACAGAGGCACTGACTTTGACAATTTAACACATCATTTCAAACAAGTTCCTAAATTTACATTCTCCTCTGGAGGGTCATGATCAATGTGCAACAAAGCCTTTACTATTTGTTCAGCTTTGCAGATGATGAAAAACAGTAGAATTACTTGAGTAAGATGAAAAGTTATGCTCATAAATTTTGGTAATTATGAATAAGAGATAATTTCATGCATAGATCAGTTTAATTCTGCCTTTTACTAGTACTAACTTCTTGTCATTAAAATAAACTTCCAAAAAGTAGCCAAAACTAGCTGTTTCTTTGAGTATTCTTACTAGGGTTTGCTTAAAAATCTGAAATATGCTGAAAATAGAAAATAATTATTATAATCATTCAGCTTTCCAGTAAGAGGAAAATTCTTGAGTTGAAAACCTCCCCAAACAGGCCTATTGCTGGACAACCAACCCAAATACTCAAAAGATGGTGTTTCTTCTAGAATGGAATACAGAGTTGAGAATGTCACCCGATACTCAGTTATTCAGGCTGTTAAAAGAAAAACTTCAAGCCAGGCGAGGTGGCTCAGCCTGTAATCCCAGCACTTCGGGAGGCCAAGGCGGGCGAATCACCTGAGGTCAGGAGTTTGAGACCAGCCTGGTCAACATGGTGAAACTCTATCTCTACTAAAAATACAAAAATTAGCCAGGCATGGTTGCAGGCACCTGTAATCCCAGCTACTCAGGAGGCTGAGGCAGGAGAATCGCTTGAACCCGGGAGGCGGAGGTTGCAGTGAGCCGAGATTGTGCCACTGTACTCCAGCCCGGGCAACAAGAGCGAGACTTTGTCAAAAGAAAAGAAAAGAAAAGAGGAAAAGGAAAAGGAAAAAGAAAGAAAGAAAGAAAAAGAAAGAAAGAGAGAGAAGAAAGGGAAGAAAGAAAGAAAGAAAGAAAAAGAAAGAAAGAAAGAAAGAAAGAAAGAGAGAAAGAAAGAGAGAGGAGAGAAAAAGAAAGAGAAAGAAAGAAAGAGAAAGAATGACTGACTTCAGCCGAATTAAATTTAAAGCAGTTTAATTTAGCAATGAACAATTCGCAAATCAGGCAGCCTCCAGAATCACAGCAGATTCAGAGAGACTCCAGGGATGCCTCGTGGTCAGAACAAATTTATAGACAAAGAAAGGGAAGTGATGTACAGAAATTGGAAGTAAACAGCTGGATTGGTTACAGGTTGGCATTTGCCTTATTTGAACACAGTCTGAACACTTAGCTATCTATGAGTGGTGGAAGTATGGCTGCTGTGACTGGCCAAGGCTCAGCTATTGTTATAGGCACATACTCCTAAGTAAGGATTTCAATCTTGCCTGCTGATTACGCTAGGTTACAGTTCGTCCACAGGGATTCAATTATAGAAGTACGGAGTCCTTCTCAGGCCATATTTAGTTTGCTTTAACAAGGCCTTTGGAGGAAAACACCTTCTTGCTACATGCCCCAAGTAAATCGAGTCTACAGGATGATGGCTGTGGGAAAGCAAACACAAGACTAGAGAAGACAATGGCAAAGAGTGTCTAAATCCCCTTTGTTAACTTTTAAATATTGACTCACGAAAAGCAAACTTTCAGCAGGGTTTATAGTACAGGTTTCAACACAAAGAAAGCTTTTTATAGAAAGAAAGAGCATATACAAGCTAATAAGAGCAGTGTCAGAAAATGTTTTAATGTCTTCAATGACTTTATTCAGCATAATAAGATTGAAACAAGCTTACTTCCCTAACCAAAACACATTCTGCTCTGCTGAATACTGTTATTATACCATCACTAACAAGCAGGGAAATGATGAAATAGATTCACAAAACAACAAACACCAAAAAGAGATTTTAAGGAAGAAAATGCTCCAAGAGCATTGGAATTACATGGGCTTTAGAAACAAACTAGAAGTGAAGTCAGGGTCAGACATGAAACCCACCAATTATAACAAGCCCTCTTTGCCTCTAGAAGTTTGAATTGTATTGCTAATTGAAAATCACAAATCCATTCCAGATGTGTGCTACATATAAGTAAGCAGCTTGTCTTTGATGAAAAAAGCTCAGGGCGATAGAGATAAAGAAAATAAATCTCACCAAAAGCAGTCAGAGGCTCCTTACAGTTTTTGCAAACTGCCCTGGAGTACAATCTAACTATGCTCAGAGTTCTCTACCAAGGGTCTGATAGTCTCCTGTTTCCCTTTTGTGTAAAATCCCAGGCTGGACAGAACTGCACACACAATTGCAGGTGCTAGTCTACTGTATGTCCAAACCTCCTAGACACCTTCCTACTTCTCAGACCCCTGTTCTCATTCCCAGCCTGAAGCCAGAAAGGGCAGAAAATCCAAACCCTTGGTAATTTGCCAAACACATATTTGCTTAGAAAGTAGCTGGGAGTTTATCATGAGGTAGACTGGCTGAGGAGACGACAGAGGAAACTGTCCAGCAATCTTCATTCTGACATTTGCTACAGCAATTCAATGCTTATTTAGGCCAAAATGAACAGAATCAAGAGCATGTAGATGCCTGACAAATGCTCACCATGTCACAGAACCCTTTACAGAGGACTCGCAGCTATGCCATTAACTTCCCAGGTCTAAATCTAATTCATCTAACTTAGTGCTGGACTTTTAAAATGACATAGGTAATTTTTTTCTTTTTAAAATTACATAGGTAATATATGACATCAAAGAAAAAGTCCAGGTAAGCCATGAAAAACATATCTTATCATCCAGGGCAATCACTCTTAACACATGTATTGCATACCATCTCCAAGAACTTTTCCCATGTAAACATACACAAATGCGGGGCTGGGAGCGGTGGCTCACGCCTGTAATCCCAGCACTTTGGGAGGCCAAGGCGGGTGGATCACGAGGTCAGGAGATCGAGACCATACTGGCTAACAGGGTGAAACCCCGTCTCTACTAAAAAATACAAAAAATTAGCCGGGCGTGGTGGTGGGCACCTGTAGTCCTAGGTACTCGGGAGGCTGAGGAAGGAGAATGGCATGAACCCAGGAGGCGGAGCTTGCAGTGAGCCGAGACTGCGCCACTGCACTCCAGCCTGAGCGACAGAGCAAGACTCTGCCTCAAAAAAAAAAAAAAAAATACACAAATGCACAACAAAACTCTGACTTCCTTTTAACTAAAATGGAATAGAATAAGTATTGCTCTGTAACTAGTTTTCCCATTGAACAATTCATCATGTATAACTCAGTAGAGACTTTGTTTCAAAGAAGGCTCAACCACTGCTTGCTGCAATTGGGGATCAAAAATGACTGACCTGGACGACCAACCCATGTAACCCACAGGTCAGTTTTCCTTCTCGGAAACTCCACGTCTGAGTTGTGCTTCGCCTGCGGTCAGGCTTTCTCAGCATCAGCGGCTCATATCTGGAAAATGGAATGTACAATGAATCATGAACCCTCCGAGTCAACTGTTTCACGCCTGAAGGGAACATGAGGATGATGGCTTTGCTCTTCTTCCTTCTAATGCCCTCCACCCTTAAAATTGAATGGGTGGTTAGCTTGAATCCTAGGGCAGTTAGGTATCTCTTGATAAGAAAAGAGGAATAAAGCAAAATGGAAAAACATGAAGAGGGGACACAAAGTAAGACATCAAAGATTTCATAACACACAGTAATATGGCTTCTCACATTCTCAAAACGGCAACTTACCATGCAGTATGGAAGGAATAGCTGCTAAATATATGTAAAATCTTTCCAACAGTCTTTTTTCTGTTGTATTTCTAAATTCTTTTCTGTTTGAACTTGTAAGTCAACTAAAGTTTTTCTGGAAATAAGGTATTAACTGAAAACACACTGATTTTTATGGAAAAACTAAGGCACAGGCAAAGTAACTTATTCAAACTTAAAGAGCTAATTTGAATCCAAGGATTTATTCATAAAAACACATCTGATTATTCTCTTAATAATTAATTTCTGCTTTTGAAGGATTTAACAAAGTTATTAGAAAGATGTAAAAAAGAAACTACTTCCTCAGAATAAGGATGGACTGGAATTTGGGTGGAAGAAATACTCACTTTTCACATTATACCCATTTTATTGTTTGAAGTTTCTTAACATCTGCATGGGTATTTCATCATAGCTTAAAAAAATTAAAGGGAAAGCCCAATACTCATATTTGGGAATATGACAGGTTTTTGTCATTGAAAAAAATGTACATTTTTACTTTATTTATAGAACTCTTGGTTTTTGGTGTAGATTTCCTCTGAGTCTGAGTTTGAAAGCAATGAGCTTGAATCAAAAGTTGCCTAGAAAATTACCTGTTGTCAGTCACTGCAGCGAGACCAGCAATATCCAAGATGGCAGACCCCTCGGTGGAGCGGGCGGCTGAGGGCTTATTGGGATTGTGAGGAACTGAGGAGCCCTCATGGGCCAGCATTCCTGTTCCTGTCATCCTCCACAGCTGAGAACGCTTTCCTGGTTCCTGTTAAGTAGGTACAAGCAAAAAGAGAAAGAGCCATTACGTGCAGCCACAGCTAGCTCCTCACTTCAAGAGCTTCCTCTAGGGCTAAATAAGTTCTCACATAGGAAGTTTATTTAGACATTTTCCACATTATATAAATGCTTAATTCAAACTTTCATGGTTATCTATCTTTTGTTGTTCTTAGGGTAAAATATGCTAACCTCTTGAACCAAACAACCAAACATTACAAATAATGTGCATTTTAACAAGTGTATTATTTTCATAACCGAATTTTTTTCCTTTTTTAGAAATTAGAAACAAATGGCGGGGCAGCCTCCTACACTAGCTATACTGCCATGATCACTGCCATTCCAGATGATGACCGTCCGGTGCCCTTACCTTAAAGAAGAGTGCAATTACATAAAGACTATACGATATGCTCAATATCTGACTTTCAATCAGAATTTACCAGAGGTCTTCCTCCCTGTCCCAAATGTTTATAAGGAAAGCGTACTATACTGATGGTGTCCAATTTTCATGAATTGATTGTATCACAAGTGTTAATTTGGTTGCATTCAAATGTTATGCTAATTGATTGCTAGTAATTCTTTTTTTTTTTTTTTTTTTTTTTGAGACAGTTTCGCTCCTGTTCTCCAGGTTGGAGTGAAATAGTGCGATCTCAGCTCACTACAATCTCTCCTCCTGGGTTCAGGCGAATTCTCCTGCCTCAGCCTCCCGAGTAGCTGGGATTACAGGCATGCACCAACACACCTGGCTAATTTTTGTATTTTTAGTAGAGACAGGGTTTTGCCATGTTGGCCAGGCTGTTCTCAAACTCCTACCTCAGGTGATCTGCCCGCCTCGGCCTCCCAAAGTGCTGGGATTACAGGCGTGAGCTACCGTGCCCAGCCAGATTGCTAGTAATTCTAAACACATTTTCTCTTTAGAAATATTTTGGAAACAGCAGTTGGGCTTCCAGGTTAATCATGAAAGTCTATATAATCCATTATATACTAGAAGTCATTATACTTATTGAGAACTTACTATGTGCTAGACATTGGTCCATAAGACTTACATAAAACAACTCATTTAGGCCGGACGTAGTGGCTCACGCCTGTAATCCAAGCACTTTGGGAGGCTGAGGCGGGTGTATCACCTGAGGTCAGGAGTTCAAGACCAGCCTGGCCAACATGGTGAAACCCCGTCTCTACTAAAAATACAAAAATTAGCTGGGCGTGGTGGCGCATGCCTGTAATCCCAGCTACTCGGGAAACTGAGGCAGAAGAATCGCTTGAACCCAGGAGGCAGAGGTTGCAGTGAGCCAAGATTGCGCCATTGCACTCTAGCCTGGGCAACAAGAGCAAAACTCCGTCTCAAAAAAAAAAGAAAAAGAAAAAAAGAAAAAAACTCATTTACTGCTACAAACAATCCAGTGACATACGTCCCTCCTCATAGATGAGGAAGTTAAGGCTCGGTGAGATGAAGTAACTTCCCCACAGTGAAATAACTAGTTAGATGGTAGGTCCAACATCTGAATCTCTGCAGCCTGATTCCAGAGTCAGCACGCTTAACTGCTCTGCTATGTTGCCTCTCTAGCACAATCTGTATCATTGCTTTTCAGTCACACCTATACTCCAGCTAGATCTGCCAGGATCACATACACTCCCACTAGGCAGGAACTCCTCCAGAGCATCAGACATATCAGGGTACCACAAACTCATTTACATGCTACCCCCGGCCAGACAGATAGCTTTTCATTACATTCTACAAGGTAAAAACTAACAAAGTAGCATGAACATTGGAGTCAAAATGCCAGGATCTGAGATCCAGCTACACAATTTACAAGCTGAATGACCTTGGACAAGTTACTTAATCTCTTAGAGCCTCCATTTCCTCATCTGTCAACGAGAAAAATTGCCTCATAGTTTTTGTGATAAGTGTAATAAATGTAACATGCTTATTAGTACATGCCTGGCAGAGGGTAGAGCCTCAATAAATGTTTGTTGTGTTATTATCATCACATCTCTTTACAGAGCACTTTATGTACATTATCTTAGCTAATCCTTCCAGCAAACCTGGGAGGTCAGTTGAAAAATGAAACTGAGAGAAATGGGAAATACCAGATACTATATATCTTTAAGTGGCAAAGCCAGAACTCAAACCTAAAAACACATCATGCTGTCTCTGCTGTGTGCTACTGCCTGCCTCCTCTGTCTGCAAAAAGAGAGGAAGCTCAGCTGTGCTTCCCATCTCCAATTCCCACATGCTTGCTTCTCTGTTCACAGTAAGAGAAAACATCTCTCCACAGCACCAGAAACAACAGGAAAAGCATCTCAGTTATCCTGTAGATGCTGCAGATTGGGAATCAACACAGGACATACCCAGGTGAGATCAAGTTTCCATACTGGGATTCCTCTACTGCCTGCCCATTTGTCCAGGCTCATCATAATTTGGAAATTACCAAAATTTCCACTTGAAAATCTGAGATGTACCATTCTCCTTCTAGTTCCCTTCCTCCCTTCCCTAATAATTTAGTCCTAAAATCTTTAGATGGGACTGTGGAAGGCAGAACTCCATGGGGCTTGTGTGTGTGTTGGGGATGGGGGTTGTGGTGGCCCAGTGTGGAATTGTTAAAGCGCATGTGGAACAAGAAAGGCATCCACCTAAGTGATGGGGCAGCCCAGAGCAGGGGGCTGAAGCCAAGTTGGGAGGTTGGGGAGGGGTTTAATGGGAGCATCATAGAGGGAGGTGATGAGGGCATTCCTGCGAAGGGCAGGGTGGGAAGAGGGCAGGGCTGCCCAGTACATGGAGATCAGAGCCCAAGGGAAGAAACCAGGGTGTTCATACAGGACATGGGACAACTGTGATGACGGAGGATGAGTTACATTGTTACATTCAGGGGAACTGATCAAATCAATAAATATATTCTCAGTGCTGGACAAGAGAAGTACAAATATGGAAAGGGAGAAAATTAGAATGAACTTTGTCATACTGGACTTGAATTGGAAATATTGGTGTGAACTGCTAGTTTTTGATATATAGACACAGAAATAAATATGTACAGTATATAAATATGTACATAAAACACACATATGTATATTTGTGCATATATCTATTAAAAAACCCTAGGTCTGTCTTCTGAGAGAGCCTGGGAACCACAACACCACAATAGCAACAAGTGCACCTAATTCATGAATCTCAGGTTTCTAAATTCCATTCTCTGATAGAAGGGATGAGGGCTCCCTGGAGAAATGGCAAATTCCAGGAATGGTGCAGGGAAAAATATTAAGATGAACCCAGGATAACTTGCTGTGTCAGAAAGTAAGGAAGTGAGGGCACATGTTGAAAGGACATGGAAGGTTAAAGGAGCTCCCACTGGCCAAAGATAAGAAAAACTGAGCATCAAAATAAATACTGGCCAGGCATGGTGGCTCAGGCCTGTAATCCTAGCACTTTCGGAGGCCAAGGCAGGCAGATTACCTGAGGTCAGGAGTTCAAGACCAGCCTGGCCAACATGGCGAAACCCCATCTCTACTAAAAATACAAAAATTAGTTGGGTGTGGTGGTGGGCTCCTGTAGTCCCAGCTACTTGGGAGGCTGAGGCAGGAGAATCGCTTGAACCCCAGGAGGCAGAGGTTGTAGTGAGCTGAGATCGTGCCATTGCACTCCAGCCTAGGCAACAGAGCAAGATTCCATCTCAAAAATAAATAAATACATACATACATACATACATACATACATACATACATACGCACACACATACTGACACAGTAACAGATAACACACTGAATAAAACAGCAGCCCATACTGAATGACACATATACATATGCATACATAAATAGAAAATATGACAAATAGGAGGTTTATGTAGTCTCAAAGTACCACGCCACAAAATCTTGACTGATTATAAAAAGAAAAAGAGTAGCCTCACTTCTCAGTGGAAAAGGCTACCACACACCTTCTTAATCAATTGCAATAAGTTAACGTCACCAGTAAGGGGACAAATCAACATCACAGCCCCACTTTGGTAAAATTCTTGCCAATTTTCTGGAAATCTGAGATTGTTTCCAAATAAAAAGTAAAAAAACAAAAACAAACCAAACAAAAACCTAAAATGTCAAACTTTCTACATTTGGTTTCCAACTAAAAAGGAGAGGTCCATTTCTTAATGCCAATTTATACACTTTTACCTAATTTTAAATGTCAATGTAACTCTTTTATTATCTATTTACTAGCTGTCATCCTTATCAAGTGAAATAATAACTGAAAATGTTCTATAGGTTATAAAATGTCATATAAAATGTTACAATTATTGCTAGTTAATCTTAGAAATTTGTTCTTGTCTGCTTAACAGTCACCCAGCCCTTAGTAATTCCACATATATTTATTAGTCACGTTCTGCTGATCACACCTGGTGATCATATCCCACTCCAGAAGTCTTCTTACTCCTGATCTGGTACTCATCCGCCCTAACACTGACCTGGAAATGCCAAGAGGCCTGGGTTCCACACAAGTCCCTATGGCCTCATCATGAAATAAGGACTCTGTACTGGGTGATCCTGAGTCCCATCCAGTGATAAAAACCTTGTATTCTAAACTCTGATTGTAAGCTCTCTTACCTTCTTTTTTAAAATGACTCTTTGTGTCTTGGGCGAGACATCCAAAACAAGCTCCGCACAGGTAATGGCCTTGTTGGAAGCCACAGGCCTGCCTGTTCCCTCCTGCAAGCTAGAATTTAAAATATATATATATTACATATAAATATATATACAGGTATACACACATACTCACACATGTATTCAAGTATTAATAGGCAAATGCCCAAAACTTTTATTAAAGAGAAAATTTTTTAAAGGATAGAAGAAAAAGTCTGATGCAAGAGCAGAAAGATCAGGGTTGCATTTTTTCCCCACACAGTTTCAAGATTCATCTCTCAGAAGACATACTCTGACATTTTTCTTCTCTTAATAATTTTAGTGACTTAAAATTCAGATGTAAAAGTATAACCATATATCTTTAGAGGCCCCCCCCACCAAAAAAAAAGGCAAAAAATTTGGCCAGGCACAGCGGCTCCTGCCTGTAATCCTAGCACTTTGGGAGGCCAAGGCAGGTGGATCTCTTGAAGCCAGGAGTGCGAGACCAGCCTGACCAACATGGCAAAATCCCGTCTCTATTAAAAATACAAAAATTAGCCAGGCATGGAGGCAGGTCCCTGTAATCCCAGTTACTCACGAGGCATAGGTATGAGAATTGCTTGAACCCGAGAGGCAGAGGTTGCAGTGAGCTGAGACTGCGCCACTACACTCCAGCCTGGGTGATAGAATGCGATTCTGCCCCAACCCCCAAAAAAAGCAAAAAAAAAAAAAAAAAAAAAAACCAAAACCAAGCCAGACAATTCAAGGGACCAAAAATTAGCTTTACTCTGCCAGGCAGATGATCAGCATCATTGCATCCCCAAGTCTTGGCAAGAAATCAGAGGTCCCTTTAGGATGAAAAGAAAACAAAGGGTTCTAATCAACTTCCTCCAATTCAATCGTGTTACGTTTCTCTGAAGCTAAAGAATCCTAAGCTTTATGGAATGTTGCAGCCTGGCTACACTTAGGGATGTTTGGAAGTTTTATTTAGATTATTCTCCTCTTTCTACTAACCCCTATTAGCAAAAAAAAAAAAAAAAAAAGGAAATGGATTAATTCAGCGTTAAAAACTAGTCTTCATGACACCAAAAGCACAAGCAATCTTTGTTTCTCCCAAAGCAGATAAATTATATGTGATCAAAATGAGAAACTTCTGTGCTTGAAAGGACACAATCTAAAAGTAAAAAGAGAACTCACAAAAATAATGGGAGAAAAAAATTGCAAATCATACATCTGATAAGAGACTGACAGATATGAAGAACTCTGACAATTCAACAATAAAAAGGCAAATAATTCCATTTGAAATATGGACAGTATTTGAATACACTTTCTCCAAAGAATATACACAAATGACTAATAAGCACATGAAAAGACGTGTAACATCATTAGTTATTAAGGATGCAAATCAAAAGCCACAATGAGATACCATTTCATACCCAGTAGGATGGATATCATTTAAAACAAAACAAAACAAAACAAAACCAGGCCTGGCACAGTGACTCACATGTGTAATTCTAGCACTTTGGGAGGCTGTGGCAGGTACATAGCTTGGGCCCAGGAGTTTGAGACCAGCCTGGACAAAATAGTGAGACCCTGTCTCTACCAAAAAAAAAAATTTTTTTTAATTAGCTGGGCGTGGTGCTGCACACCTGTAGTCCCAGCTACGAGAGAGGCTGAAGCAGGAGGACCATTTGATCCCAGGAGGTTGAGGATGCAGCAGGCCAAGATTGTGCCACTGCACACCAGCCTGGGTGACAGAGACCTTGTCTCAAAAATAAAAATAAAAACAAAACCAAAAACCAACACACGTTGGCGAGGATGTGGAGAAACTGGAACCTCTGTACATTGTTGGTAGCAATGTACAATCGTTTAGCCACTGTGGAAAACAGTATGGCGGTTCCTCAAAAAGTTAAACTTAGAATTATAATAGAACCCAGCAACTCCACTCTTCTGTATAAAGCAAAAGAATTGAAAACAAGTACTCAAACAAATATATGTATAGGCATGTTCATAGCAACACTGTTTACAATAGCCAAAACGCAGAAACAACAAAATGTCCAACAACAAATAACTGGATAAACAAAAATGTAGTATATAGCATAGTATTCAGCCACAAAAAATACTGGGTACTTTTCATAAAAAGAATGGGCCAGGAGCGGTGGCTCAAGCCTGTAATCCCAGCACTTTGGGAGGCCAAGGTGGGTGGATCGCCTGAGGTCAGGAGTTCGAGAACAGCCTGACCAACGTGGTGAAATCCCATCTCTACTAAAAATACAAAAAAATTAGCCAGGCGTGGTGGCGTGCACCTGTAATCCCAACTACTCAGGAGGCTGAGGCAGGAGAATCGCTTGAACCCGGGAGGTGGAGGTTGCAGTGAGCCAAGATCACACCACTGCACTCCAGCCTGAGAAACAAGAGCAAAACTCAGTCTCAAAAAAAAACAAAAAAAAAAAGAATGAAGTATTGCCACATGCTACAATGTGTATAAACCTCAGAAACATTATGCTAAGTGAAAGAATCCAGACAAAAAAGGTCACCCTATGATTCCATTTCTCTGAATGTCCAGAATAGGTCGACCCATAAAGACCAAAAGCAGATAGGTGGTTTCCTGTGGCTAGAGACAGGGAGGAATGGGGAGTGACTGCTCAATAGGTTTTGGTTTCTTTTTGGGGTGATAAAAATGCTCTGAACTAGGAAGAGGTGGTGGTGCCACAACATTATGAATGTACCAAATGCCACTGAACTGTTCACTTTAAAATACTTTTATGTTATGTTTCACCTCAAAAACAAAATTTTAAAAAAAAATTCTTCTTCATCATTTATTCCTTCCAAGAATGCAAAGAATTAGTATCTAATATACTCCAAAAAATGGTTCAACCTCTTAGCACAGCAAGATTATTCTAATTCTGCTGTTAGATTCTGCACACCAAGATTCCAGGAGCTTCTCTTTGTATGTCTTCCATATCGGTTCAACCCATCAAGCCCATAATCCTCCACTAGGATTCTTCAGTTAAAGAGCTTAGTAACTACTGGAATTTATAGAACATAAGGAGAAAAACATGACTAACAACCAGATTTAGATTCGGTTTTTCAGGCATTAAACTTTAAGCATGTCCCACTGTTAAGTGCCATAATCTTTAAAAACAAATTAACAACAAACAAACATATTGACTCAATTACAACAAGATAAACATCTAGCACCATCGTTACCAAAGGGAACGTCAACAGACAAAGAAGAATGGTCCTTCTCTGCAGATTCAATTATTACTAGTGAAATCTGGACTCTAAACAGATGAGAGAGATAATGCAAAAACCCAGAGATTATTTTCTGGGCCCCAGGCATGTATAAAAATCTTATTCATATGCAAAAATGTTCCAAACATTTTGGAAAGGAATGTGACTTTAAACGCCCTATTCATCAGGTGATTTATATTTGTAATGTTAAAGATTAAGCTATTTTCCATTTCTTCAGATACACTTTAAAATTGGCCCTGTTATTTCAGCACAGAAACAATAAGCTATATTTATATGTTGGTAGAATGACTACTTTCTGAAAGCCCAGTGTTTTGAATCTCTGCGTGGCAATCTAACAGAATTAAAATAAGCTCAATATTCTTCATCTGACTTTTCTAAATACAACTAGTCAAACAACAGTGAAGATTATAATTCTAAGGCAATGGAATTTCTGTGAAATTAAGCTACTATATTTGGCTTTAGGTGAATATTAACACAGACCCTTAGGTGTCTGCTTAATCAGTATTCTCAATGGGATGGTGGGAGGAGAGTGAGAATGATGACTTGAATAATTATGATGAAGATTAGTCAGTTTCAAAAGAGGAAACAGGCAAAACAGACTAATAAATAGCAAAAAGAAAATTTAAATACTAGAATGAATTCTGGGGAGAGATCTTTAACACAAGAAGGGTCTTGACTCTTTCAATAAATTTTAATCTAGCCAAAAGTCAAGAGTTTAAATTACATGACCTCTTAAGATAGACACTGAGCCCAGGATTTGGTAAAGAATGAAAGAATCTTCCTTTGTACTTTGGTCTCCTAAGAAACTGCTTAACATTTAAAACCTGTTAATAATTAGAACCTTCTGCTTTATAAGAACAGTAATTTAATCAAGAATTACCCAGAGAATGTATATGTAGCAGCAATGTAAATGAAATTTTCATAATAAAGCTGCCGATTATCCTGGAAATCATTCATGTTGCAGTTGATCTCGGAGGACCCTGCCCCTTTAACAGTCAGAGTGATAAAAGGTGGCAAGGTGGGTTCGTCCCAGGCATAATCCAATGAAGTCATGGGCTTCACTTCAGTCCGGAGCCTGGGTTCAGCTACGCCATGCTGAGTAAAGACAACCGGGACCTAGAGTGATGGCAGAGAGGACAAAGAGGACTTCCATTCAGAGGGGGGTTACTGAAAAGTGAGTCAGTGCTTTCTAGGTTTAAGTTCCAAATCCCTCCTAAATGAATCTTACACAGGGAATAAGCCCCAGTGAAATTCATCATCTCACCTTTCCAATGTTTCTAATCATCTTACACATTCCAAAAAAACTCACCAATTAAAGGACATGTGCTACACACACACACACACACACACACACACACACACACACATATATATATATCCTATTGAATTAAAGGCTTTAAATGCTTTGCCAAGTCAAATATCTAAGGGGAGCAATTCTGTCCTTCCAGTGGCATCTTTCTAGCCCGAAGCCCCTGTGATATATTGTGAATACAGAAAAAAATAAGAATTTTGGAATTTGGCTACAAATCATCACATATAAGACCTACTATTATTTGAAAGCATAATTAAAATAGAATCTAAAGACCTACTATTATTTGAAAGCATAATTAAAATAGAATCTAATGATTTCCATATTGACTTTCTTGAAAAATGTATTAAAATGCTCACTGTAACTAAGCAACAGCAGAATTGCCCATTCCCATTGTCACTGACAAGCCGACGTCTTTCTCTGTTTGGACGGGATGTCTACAGAAGACACAGTGTCAACCAACCACTCTAGTCAAAATAAATAAATCTGGGGACTAAAAGATTACTTCTGCCTGGAGAAGGCTGCCCAGCAATCAAAATAACCAGCAGAAAACACCTCTTAATGGTAAGGATTTCTAGGCTTGTCCAGATATAAAGAACCTATCCATATAGCTTCCTTTAAACCCAAGTTGAAAATGTATTGTACCATTGTGTCAAGGGCAGTACACACTCCACCCTCCCACACATGAAACAGTCAAACTGGCTCTCAACTCCACTTGATACCTTAGAAAAGTTGTCAATTCGGAAAGGAGGAGGTAACTGATCTGTGTCACTAAATGAGATCCTATATGTAGCTCCTCGGAGAGTAATTTCCACTCGTAGGAAGAAGCATTTTCCCAAGGTATCCCTGCAGGACAAGGAAACAAAAGAGGCTACATAAAATGTAGGAGACAAGATGCCATCCACTTACTTCTCATATTTCTGACAATCACAACACTGTTTGGGCCTCAGTCAATACTACTGATCTTACAGCCCACTGTGTGTTCTTTCATCATCTGAAAAAAAGTAGAAATTGGAAAATGGTGATTTTCTAATTCTCCCATTTCCTCAACATTTATACACTGATATTCTGCTATAAAGAAGAGGATGGATGGATATAATGTATGTGTATGTGTGTGTGTGTGTGTGTGTGTGTGTGTGTGTGTGTGTGTGTGTGTGTATATACATTTATATACAGAAAAATCGCTAAAGGGAATGGAAAGTTTACCTTAACAGAAAAATATCAGCGAATAAATGTACAGGAAATTAGAGAATTAAAAATCAGCATTTCTAGCTAGGCATGGTGGCTCACACCTGTAATCCCAGCACTTTGGGAGGCCAAGGTGGGAGGATCACTTTAGCCCAGGAGTTCGAGACCAGCCTGGGCAACGTGGTGAGACCTCATCTCAATTAAAAATAAAAATAAAATAATTAATTTTTTAAAAATCTGCATTGCAGCCGGGTGTGGTGGCTCACACCTGCAATCCCAGCACTTCAGGAGGCCAAGACGGGTGGATCACGAGGTCAGGAGATCGAGACCATCCTGGTTAACACGGTGAAACCGCGTCTCTACTAAAAACACAAAAATATTAGCCAGGCGTAGTGGCAGGCACCTGTAGTACCAGCTACTCAGGAGGCTGAGGCAGGAGAATGGTGTGAACCCAGGATGCGGAGCTTGCAGGGAGCCGAGATCGCGCCACTGCACTCCAGCCTGGGCGACTGAGTGAGACTCCGTCTCCAAAAAAAAAAAAAAATTTCATTGCAACCACCAATGTAATAAGTGATTCAAGAACCATTAAACCATTGAATGAAAGCTTTTTGGGAAACAGAATATTCACTTAGTCTTAAATTATTCCCTCAATGGGATTATTCTTATTTACAAAGAACAAAGGAAACTTCACAAAAAAGAGGCCTGCTGGACACCACCTTAACCAGGTGATGAACAACTTATCACCACCAATAATGAGACCAACAGACACCACAGGCATCCTGATGTGACACGGTGGGAGACACACAGCATCACACAGGTAGTACAGTTATCGAAAATATTTGACCCAAATCTACAGACAGGAAATCACTGCCCAAATGCAGAAAATAGGACATTCTACAAGAAACTAGTTTGGAATCTTCAAAAATGTCAATGTCACTAAACACAAAATGGGCAAAGCGGGACTACTCTAGATTAAAGAAGACGAGAATACACGTGGCAAGTAAAAAATCCTAGATCAATGGGAAGGGAGTTGCTTTGAAGGACATTTTAGTCATTCGTTCAGTCAATGAAAACTATTTATTAGAAAACATATCAAGGTTAAATTTCATCAGTATGTGATAATAGTATTACATTTAATTAGAAAAATGTCCCTATTTTTAGGTGATAAGTGAAGTTTTTATGGCTTAAGTATCATGATGACTTTAATTTACTTTCAAATAGTTCAGAAAGGAAAATGTGTGTTGATGTATGTGAAGAGAGAAGCAACATGTAGCAACATGCTGAAAACTGGTAAATCTAGGTAAAAGATATAGGGATATTCATTTACTACTTTTGTAACTTTCCTATAGTTTAAATTGTTTCCAAATGAAAAGGTGAGGAAAGTAAATGAAATAGATGGCATAGGTCTGTTCGCAGTAGTTTAGGACTGCCCGTTAAAACCATTTTAAAAGGATTAACAAAAATTACACAAATCATCCTCCTCCTCCAAACTGGCTTCCAATTCTCACACAACGGATAGGGGCTGCCTCTATCCAGGGAATATACAAAACAATGGTGGTTTTAGCTATAGAATCCCTTTTCCCTCCCAACTCCTTCACCCAAATAAAATCTTACGGGGAACACATTATGCTAACAGACAAAAGCGCTGGTTGAGGTAGGGATGAGACTGCTAGAGCCCTACCCAGTAGGCTCCCTTGGGCACTAGAGTCACCTTCTTAAAACCCAACAGCTCCTAAAAACATAGCCTAAAAACCACTATATCCAGATCCAATTCACACTAAAAAAGGCCAGGGCAAAGTATAATTAAGAAGAGCTCACTACTGAATCAGATAATACATTTAAAAGTCAAATATAAATACTATTTTGGGGCCAGGTATGGTGGCTCACGCCTATAATCTTAGCACTTTGGGAGGCCAGGGCAGGAGGATCACTTGAGACCAGAAGTTCCAGACCAGCCTGGGCAACACAGTGAGACCTTATCTCTACTTTTTTCTATTTTTTTTTTTAAATTAGCCAGGCATGGTGGTGCATGCCTGTAGTCCTAGCTACTCAGTAGGCAGGAGGGTCACTTCAGCCTAGGTGTTCAAAGTCACAGTGAACTATGATTGGACCACCGCACTCAAGCCTGGGCAACAGAACAAGACTCTATTTCCAACAAAAACAAAAACAAAAACAAAACCACTATTTTAAGAAATATTTTGGAACATCTATTGTTAAATTATCATATTTCTGTTCCTTTGTAATAGTGTTCTCAATAGAGAGCTGACCATAAAGTATAAAAGATTAAATTTTGCTTCTAAACATGTTGAAATAGCACTGATTTCAGATTCTTCAACTTCAAAAGCATTTGATGAAAGAAATTTTTTTTTTTTTTTTTTTTTGAGACAGAGTCTCACTCTGTTACCCAGGCTGGAGTGCAATGGCACGATCTCGGGTCACTGCAACCTCCGCCTCCGGGTTCAAGTGATTCTCCTTCCTCAGCCTCCTGAACAGCTGGGATTATAGGTGCACACCACCATGCCTGGCTAATTTTTGTATTTTCAGTAGAGATGGGGTTTCACCATGTTGGTCAGGCTGGTCTGACTCCTGACCTCGTGATCCACCCACCTAGGCCTCCCAAAGGGCTGGGATTACAGGCGTGAGCCACCATGCCCGGCCTGATGAGAGAAATTAAAGACACAACTGAAAAGACTTCCCATGTTCAGGGACTGGAAAACATAATTTTTAAGATGTCAATACTACAAAACCCTATGGACTTAATGCAATCCCTATCAACATCCCAACAGCATTTTTTGCAAAATCCATCTTGAAATTCATATGGATCTAAGGAACTCTGAATAGAGAAAACAACCTTGAAAAACAACAACAAAGTTGGAGGTCTCACATTTCCTTATTCCAAAATTTAATACAAAGCAACTATAATCAAAACAGGGTGGTACTGGCATAAAGACATATAGACCAATGGAACAGATTAGACAGCCCAGAAATAAACTTCCACCTGTAGGGTCAAATGATTTTCAACAACAGTACCAAGATCATTTAATGGGAAAGGAGAGTCTTTTCAATAAATGGTGCTGAGAAAACCAAATATCCACATACCAAAAAGTGAAGCTGGACCTTCACCTTATGCCATACACAAACATTAACCCAAAACGAATCAAAGACCTAGAAGTCAGAGCTAAAACTATAAAACGCTTAGAATAGGAATTCCTACAATTCAAAAACAACCTAATTCAAAAATTGGCAAAGGAATTGAATAGATATTTTTTCCAATGAAGATATACAAATGGCCAAAAAGCACATGAAAAGATGCTCAACATCACTAATCATTAAGGAAATAAGAATCTAAACCACAGTGCGATACCACCTCATACCCATTATACAGAGGCAGGACTATCACTTAAGGCTTGTGTCAAAAACAAAGAAAACAAGTGTTGGTGAGGTTGTGGAGAAAGTGGAACCCTGTGCACTGGTGTCAGGGAAGTAAAATGGTGCAATGACTGTGGAAACCTATGGTGGTTCCTCAAAAAATTAAAACCAGAATGATCATGTGATCCAACAATTCCACATCTGGATCTATACCCAAAATAACTGAAAGCAGGGTCTTGAACCGATATGGATACACCTATGTTCGCAGTAGTTCATGATAGCCAAAGGTGGAAGCAACCCAAGTGTCCATTAATAGGTGAATAAACACAAATATTAATACGGACATTGACAATATTATGCTAAGTGAAATAAGCCAGTCACAAAAAGACAAATACCGTTTGATTAAACTTACATGAGGTACCTAGAGTAGTCAAATTTATAGACACAAAGTAGAACATGGTGGCCAGGGGCTGAGGGGAATGGGAATGAGGAGTTAAGTTTAATGGGTACAGAGTTTCAGTTTCGCAAGATGAAAAGAGTTTGGGGGATTATTTCCAAAATAATATAAATGTACTTACACCAGTTAACTGTATACTTAAAAATGGTTAAGACAGTAAATTTTATATCTGTTTTACCACAATTTAAAATATTTTTAAATAATTTTTTTAAAGTATTTGATGAAAGCAAGAAGAAAGTTTAAATCATCCTGGGCTAGTTAAGGCTGATTTTTTTTTTTTTTTTTTGAGATGGAGTCTCACTGTCGCCAGACTGGAATGCAGTGGCGTAATCTCAGCTCACTGCAACCTCCGCCTCCTGGATTCAGGTGATTCTCCTGTCTCAGCCTCCTGAGTAGCTGAGACTACAGCCACACACCACCACCCCCAGCTAATTTTTGTATTTTTAGCAGAGATGGGGTTTCATCATGTTGGCCAGGATGGTCTCGATCTCTTGACCTCGTGATCCACCTGTGTCGGCCTCCCAAAGTGCTGGGATTACAGGCATGAGCCATTGCGCCCGGCCTGGTTAATTTTTCTTAACAAGAACTGAGTGTTACCACATTAGGTGTAGAAAGCCAGATGATTTACTAGAACAGCATCAAATGAAAGAAGGGTTTGTATAAATATGTCAGAATATACAAAAATATTTATAATGAGCGTTACCATCTAAATGCAGACAGACCTTTCAAAGTTGCAGGTAATCAAAATATGAGCTCAGTGCTACTCTTTGGATTAGACAACAGCAATTACACCATGGTCAAAACGGGCAACACCTCCTTTAGTTTATTCCATCAAATTATCCTCTCACACTTCCCTGGACTTTGCAAGTTCTAAGATCTCTGTCTGAGCCAGAAATATTTGTGCCCATTTTACAAAAGGCTTGTTATTACAGTACCACATCTCAAACTGTTATTACAGTACTACATCTCAAACTACATTTGTGTCTATATTTAGAGTCTCAAACTTACCTCATGTTGATATGGAAGGAATTATTCTTGTTGACTTCAAAGCCTCCAGACCAAATACAATTGGGAACATCCATCAGTCTGACACACAATAGCTGATCATAGTCATTCCGAGGCCAGTGGAACACCACACTGGAACCAGGAAGGGTGGAAATGTAACCTTCGGGATTGGCTGTTCCCTAAAACACATAGGATCACAGGCTTTAGTCAACAAGTCGATTCATGACAATAAGTGTTACTGAGTACCTACTCTGAGCCTTACCCTCTAACAGGAGCTATCTGGGTACCAAAGGCACAGAGCAGTTACTCGCATCACAGAACATACAGTCTTCACAGAAGATGACATTAAAACTCGTGCTATTAAATAGGCACTCTCATCCTTCAAAAGCAAACTGCTCACCTGTCCCCTGGCAAATTCCCTCTGTGCAAATGCAAGCTTGTGAGATGATTTATTATCTAACAGGTAACGGGGGGCAAAGATGACCATGCAGGTGTCAATGTATCGACCTCGGCCTTTCTTGACATCAATACCTACAAATAACAAGAACCACTTTTATGAATTAACCATGAAGAGAGAAAACTCTTGGTCTGACAAAAATAAATAACCTTCACAGTTACTTAGTTTCTCTGAGAAAATAACTGTATCACCTGAACCTTCTAGGAATGTAATGAAAACAGCAATTGTACTCAAAGTATTATTACTCCTTATTCCCATTTAGGCCTTAAAAAGGTTCAGAGGCAATATCAACATCCCCTTAATTCCTAGTTTCTTCACACGGTGTGTACCATTTAACAGCAACTAAAATATATAGGTGTCCAGTCACATATACCTTAGGTTTCCATTTATGAAGCTGAATACTCACAACAGTTTCACATGATACTTTTTTGCTTACACCTGAGACACAAAATTTCCTTCTAGAGAACCTGCCACTTTTACAGATACAGTGGAAATTTCAGATTACTTAGTTGGATTCTGTAATGTTCTAAACTTCACTGACTCTTCTCTAGTATTTTATTTTAGCCCAGTGCCCAAGAATCCAGCTCAAACATAAGGCTAAGTATTATAGAAATTATTCATGGCCAGGTGTGGTGGCTTACGCCTGTAATCCCAGCACTTTGGGAGGCCGAGATGGGTGGGTCATTTGAGGTCAGGAGTTCGAGACCAGCCTGGCCAACATGGTGAAACCCCATCTCTACTAAAAATACAAAAATCAGCTGGGCGTGGTGGCGGCACCTGTAGTCCCAGCTACTTGGGAGGCTGGGGCAAGAAAGAGAATTGCTTGAACTTGGGAGGCGGAGGTTGCAATGAGCCAAGATCGCACCATTACCCTCTAGTCTGGGTGACAGTGCGAGACTCCGTCTCAAAAAACAAATAAATAAAATAATTTATTCATTTATAAAATTAATGTTTTCAGCACCTACTATATATTAGGAAAAAATAAGAAAACAGTCCAAAGGAAATCTCAAGACAGCTGGTTCCAAATATAGAAAAGCACTGAATTATCTTAAAAACTCTGATAACAATTTTTAAAAATAAAAAATTCAGTGGGATGAATTTATTCACTCATTCATTCAGACAATAAATATAGCAATGACATTCAAGATACTGGGCTGAGCTCTGGTCACCCATTGATAAAAATATTTATCATAGAAATAATAAAAATAACAACAACAACAATAATAATAATTACTGATCTCTTAATACATGCTAGGCCCTCCCCCAAAGGCTTTACATTGAATCCTCGTAACAACCTTCTAAGTTAGATATTTTAATTATTTCCATTTTACAGATGAGGAGACGAAGGCATGGAAAGCTAAGTAACTGACTCTATGTCACGCAGCTAGTATGTGCCACAGCTGGGATTCAAGTCCAGGCAGTCAGCCTCCGGAGCAGCACCCTCATCAGGCTTGCTTGTATTGTGATGAGACATATACAAGGACTCCACTCCATTCAGCAGTCATCAAGTATCAAGAGAACCATTAAAATAGAAAACTCCACCTTAGCATTTGACAACCGGGTGTCACAGATTTCTCAACACAATCCCAATTATAAATATTCCAATCTGTTAATGCCGTAATTCACTTAAACTGGCTTGAAAATGCTGATGTTCCTTTAACACAAGCCTTGAAAATACCTGAAAGACTGAGAAAAGTCACACACAAAAATCTCTCTAAAACTCTGTATCTAAGAAATGCTATGTAATACTGGGATATGGAGCTATACCCTATCACTTCTTTCTGTGACATACAGAGAAGCTTTCATTGTCAGAAATCAACATTATCATAGTTAGGTGATATCTAATAGGAAGTCTAACTATAAAAGATGTATCTAATTTAATATTATAAAAAGAGTCTAGGGTACTCTGGACAATACAGACATTCAATCTTTGGAAAAAGGTGGGCTTCTTTCCCCCTTCACATCTTATATTGCCCTGGGAAACCCCTGATAAATCAATAAGCTGATAAGATCAACAGGCACAAAATCGTTCTTTTTGGAGATCTGTGTGAGGCTACCTGGCAAGCCTGTCCCCGGCTTTTCAGTTTGGACTATGCTCTAAACTTTCCCGAAAGGGAGTTGGTTATCTATCCTATTCTTCAAAATATTCAAGTAGGAGATTCCACAAATTCCCTTGTGGGAATATATGGCAAAAGTTCATGACCCTCAAGAATTATAAAGTCCTATCTTAGCCCACTCCCTCTATGCCTTCCCTAGGTGGATCAACAAAACTTAAATCACAGTCTTAGCCCTCAAAACATATGCCACGAGCTTTAGTGAATGCTCCTAGCATAACAACTTATATGGGTAATCACTGCATATGTCTGATCAGTTTGCTCAACTGGCCTCTGCAAGACTTCTGTGGTTCTTAGTGCTAGCTGCTTTAAAAGGAACAAGCTCCTCCCACCCCAATTTGTCCCAACTACAGCTTCCAGTCAACCTGTGATATCTTGCTTTGCAAAATACATCAAGGGCAAAATACTCCAGCAGAAAGCCAAACTCAGCATGAAGCAGCCTTTGCCTATTCAAGGGGTGGAGCAAACAAAAGTGAGAAAAAGTTAAGATAACTATCTTGTGCTGCAAGATCAAATAAAGTTTATTTCTTTTAAAAATCTTAATGTCAACTTTAAGAAAACAGTTCACATGTCAAGGGAGAATGAATACAAACCTATGATTAAAAATCCAAAAAGGAAACTATACTTGAAAGATTCTTTTATTAATAAATCCTCAGACATCTAAACATATCTTTGATTCTCCATGGGACTCAGGATAAATATGTAAATGATATCACATCAGTTTTTCCTTGGTCTAGGAAGGAACTATGACTACTATGTGCATACTGTCCAATACGGTGCCAGTAGCCATATGTGGCTATTTAAACCTAAATTCATTAAAATTAAATAAAAAGAAAAATTCAATTCCTCAGCCATACTTGCCTTACTTCTCACTAATGTGCTCTCCAGGGCTCAGCAGCCACATGTGGCTAGTGGCTAGTGGCTACTACTAGATAGTGCAAAACAGAACATTTCCATCATCACAGAAAGTTCTACAGGACCACGCAGTCGTAGATGGTGTTCCAATGTTCAAAACTAAACATTGCTTTGAGATGCTGGGAAATTATATACTGAAAGGATGTGCTGCTACAATTTTCACCTTGATTCATATTTCAATCAAATTATCTTAACCCTTTAGAGAATCTTTTGAGTGTTCTCAAGTGGCTATGAGACATATGGGTACAGTATCCTCCCCTCCCCTTTCCACCCTTCCCATCTCCATAAGCAAAGTGAGTTTGGAGATTGCTTTAATTACTACAACCACCAAGTGCATTTTATTTGTATCCCCCAATCCTAATCCTACTTCTGACCCAGATTTCCCCTTTGCATCTAGGCAGGTCACTTAACCTCTCTCCTTCAGTTTCAAGGAGAACAATGTTTCTTACCCTCTTAGGGCTTGCAAATTTTAATGAATGCGTGGGAATACTTGGAGGATGAAAGGCATGCTAAGTGTTCCTATTATTCCCCTGAAAAACAAGGATTCAAGCCAAACTGATACTTTCCTGACACAGGTGAGTCTGAAATTAAACAGAGCCACAGACCTCAAAAGGGCAGTGTTTAGGTGGCTCCTCAGATCCCCAGGAGAATAGGTCTGTGTTGATATCAGTGTAGCATTCAGAGAACAGATACCTGACCCAATGCCAAATAAGAAAATCAGTACTTGTAGTCAGGCCAAAATGCATGGCCAGCTCATTCCTCCAAGCCTGAGGTCATCAGCCAATGGTTCTGATTGTCCCGCTGCCCCAAATGTAACCCACCAATGTTATAGATCAGCCCTGGGCGGTTTCCTTGCTGGATGACTTTCAAAGCTCGGACACCACTACCACCATCCAGGGAGAAGCCCTGACACCAGCCCGGCATGCCTTCTGGATGAATCCCCCTTCCGATTCTCATCGTGCAGCTGTGGGGCAGAAAAGCAAAGATGTAGATATTCATCCACAAGAAAGTCTTATCTGCCTGTTCTAACTGGGAAACACTAATACAGTTATCACCCAAATTCCATCTCTACCACTGACTCTCTTCCTCACTCTCATGTGATTCCCTAGCACAGTGAGAAAATTCATTAGTGGTTAAAGCTGTATCTTAGAGGCAGCCACAGTACAACACTGTGTGAAATTTATGGACATCTACAACTAAATGCTATAGGAGAAAACATTAGGATTCTATGAATATAACACATGAGGAAAATGGTGCAATTTCTAATATTCCCCTAAAAATCAAGGATTCAAGTCAAACTAATCCTTTGCTGACTCTGCTGTTTCAAGGGCTCATTTTAAAAAGCACAAGAAGCATATGTACAGAAGATGCAGGTATGATGCGTTACTTCTAAGGGCTGATACTTTTTTTTTTTTTTTTTGAGACGGAATCTTGCTCTGTCACCCAGGCTGGAATGCAATGGTGCAGTCTAGGCTCACTGCAACCTCTGCCTCCCAGGTTCAAGTGATTGTCTTGCCTCAGCCTCCCGAGTAGCCGGGACTATAGGCATGTGCCACCATACCTGGCTAATTTTTGTATTTTTAGTAGAGACGGGGTTTCACCATGTTGGCCAGGCTGGTCCCAAACCCCTGACCTTGGGATGTGCCTCGGTCTCCCAAAGTGCTGGGATTACAGGCGTGAGCCACCACACCCAGCCGGACTGATACTATTACAACAGCAAAGCACTGTTTAGTTGGCCAGTGTCCTGTCATGGATTTGGGCAACATAATTCCTGAATGTGTGTTCCAGCTCTACCACTAACAAGCGATATAAACTTGGGCAGGTAGCAATCTCTCTGAGCCTGTTTCCTCATCTTAAAATATAACAATATTTCCTGCCCTGCCTAAACCATTGGGATGGTGGGAAGAATCCAGTGAGATGGTCTATGTGAAATGCTCTGGGAACTGTGCAATTCACAGATAAAACACACTGTGTGACACACGTCAAATCCTAAATCTAACACTGTCCAAATCATTTCAGGAAAAGAATGAGACTGGGCTCGCTGCACATGCCAAGAGGCTGGCTGCATCCCCTACAATATCCAGAACTCTCATCAATCCTCTTTCCACGCCTCAAACACTAATCTACACTCCAATCTTCCCTTGTAAACACATCAGTACCCACTGAAGTGTGGTACTCCAGAAGACTTTCTGTTAAGCTGTCAGCACAATTCTACCGATAACACGGTATGGCATTTTAGCACTATTGGATACACCCATTTATCTTTGATTAGAGCTCTATTAAAAGACTCCTGTAAAAAGCAAAATGTCAAAACCAAGAACAAAAGTGAATTAATGCTCCTACCATACATTAAAAGCACATGTCATCTAATCCTCACAGTTGTTTTTTGTCCCTGCTTTTAAACATGCAATGAGTGCTTTGAGACCATAAAATGGCACATTTTACTTCAAGAGTAAAAGGGATGAATTTCCAAATGTGATACAAATCCTGGATTGGATTAATGAGGCTGATGGCTTTACCAAAGAACCAGTCTATGTCCATTCTGATGCCAGCTCCTGTGCCTGTGCTAAAAGTTTACAGGGGAAGAAAAACAGCAGAGGAGGAAGGAGAACACGTGGCTTTCTCTTCGTTGGCAGAGTTATGAATAGGAAAACTACTTCAATGCATGTAAAATAAAACTAGCTTTCATTATAAACCAACCAAATGGTTTATTTTCAGTATCAAATAACATAGAAATTAGATCCCCAAAAATCCCATTAGGTCATGGTTCTATTCCCCTGCCAAGTCAGGATTGTTATCTACAGTATATTTCTACTTACACGGATATATTATAGCCTTTACTAATTTCTTCCCTTCCCTGGGAGCTTATTTCCCCTTCCCATAAATAACTGTACTCACAGGTTTGGCTGCTCTTTGTCAGCATAGCAGAATAAGAGAGGACTCAGGCTCCGAGCCAGCTCATGCTCCTCAAACTGGCCTGCAGCATCTGTCTTGGCATTGTCCTGTCTGAAGATCAGTGGCAACCCTTTAGGAAGGAGAGGAAAGTTTACATCAATACCACCCAGTCTATCTGAAAGAGATGCAAATGGTGAACGAATAAAATCATCAAGCGGGAAAAGAGTGAAAATTGAATCTATTTAGTGGGCTCAGTTTCTTGCCTAAAAGGACAGTTTTGAGCATGATTAAGCATTTATGATGGAAGCAGGAACATTTCAGCAGTTCAGACTGTTGAAGTAATCTATTTGCATTGGCTCCATTTAGTTAGTTAAGCAAATAAATCTGAATTCCCATGACTAATGCCAAAGACCTACTTGAGCAGCCCCTGTATGTACCTGTTTTGTTAATTAGCCAATATGGAGCAGAAATGAAGATCTTTAAGGATCCTTCTGCTCGACACACAATCCGGATGGTGAGGTTCAGCTGCCGACGGTTGACGTCATAGAGTCGCATCCTCACCATATAGTTTTGGGTTCCAGGTGGAATGAGCAATTCTTTACAGAGGGGGAAATTCTCCAGTGATACCCCTAAAGAAGATACAAACTGTTAACTTTCAGAGTTCTCACTATAGTTTGTCAAAATAGCTCACAGCAAAAGTAAACTGGATTCCTTTTGGGAAAACCAGTAACTAAGTATCTAACTGCAAAAATCTTCATTAGAATGGCTCTTTCCCTCTAGCTAGGGTAGGGATCAATATAAGCAAACCAGATGGCCTGGAAGTCACACTAGAGAGCCTAAATTGCATAATCATATGGGTTAGATAGCCTAACCCATATGATTAGATATAAATTAGATATTTTGATATCCTAACCCTGGGTGACAGAGTGAGACTCCACCTCAAAAAAAAAATTAAATTTTTAATCAACACATAATAATAACTGTACATATTTTGGGGGTACAGTGAGATGTCTCAATACATATACACATTGTGAAATGATCAAATCAGGGTATTTAGCATTTTCATCATCTCAAACATTCATTGTTTCTTTCTAGTTAGAACACTAAAAATCCTCTCTTCTAGCTCTTATGAAATACACCATACAATATTGTTAACTATGATCACCATTCCTCTTTGTTTCAAGTGTTGCAAATATGATAATGATTCTCTACTTTGACTTCATTCACCCTGTTAAAGCAAACTAAATATGGCCTGAGGACTCCGTACTTCTATATGAATCTTTGTGGATGAACTGCCAGCTAACTTAATAGGTAGACAAGATTGAAGACCCGATTTAGGATTATGTACCTGTAACAACAGCTGAGTCTTGGCCAATCCCAGGGGCCACACTTCAACCCACTCATACACTGCTGAGTATTCCAACTGTGTTCAAATAAGGCAAACACCAACCCGTAACCAATCCAGCTGATTCTGTACTTCACCTCTGATTTCTGTACGTCACTTCCTTTTTGGCCTATAAATTTGTTCTGACCACGAGGCATCCCTGGAGTCTCTCTGAATCTGCTGTGATTCTGGGGGCTGCCCAATTTGCAAATTGTTCATTGCTCAGTTAAACTCATTTAAATTTAATTTGGCTGAACTTTTCCTTTTAACAACCCTTACAACTGAAAATTACTTGATGCATTCCAAACCCCCATTTCTTCACCAGTAAAATGGGGCAAATAACTATTTCTATAAGGATTACACGAGATTACATGTGTGAAAAAGCCAGGTATGCCTGGAATAGAGTGAGCGCTTAGCAAACATTTATACTTTCAATAAAAAGAGAAGAGGCATAAGATTTTGCTTGGGAAAAGCATAGTTTAAAAAGATGAAATGACTTCCTACAATCATACATCATGTGAGCAATGTAAGAAAAAAGGCTCTGTTGAGTGCCTCCTCTGTAAACCTTTTGGTTTGATAAGTTTTTTTTATCCTTTTCTATAAGTTCTTTTTTTTTAAGAGACAGGGTCTTACTTTGTTGCTCAGGCTGGTAGGCAGTAGCGTGAACATAGATCACTGAAGCCTCAAACTTCTAGACTCAAGTAACCTTCCCGCCTCAGCCTCCTGAGAAGTCGGGACTACAGGCATGTACTGCCGCCGCCTCTAGCTAAAGGTTATTTTTTTTAACTGCACTGATTCCTTTGAGCTGGCTTATTGAGATATTATATGTGTCCCAATTTCTCCAAGATGCTTACCAAATAAATAATCACAAAATACTCATTGATATTTTCATAGGATCATGACAAATGATCATCTGACTACATTCTTACCCAGCTCAATGTTCTGGGATGTATCAGCTGTGTGGAGAGCTGCCTCCTTGCCAGGTTTCAGCGTCCCATTAATTGGCATTCCTTTAACATAAAAATCAAGTTCACAGGGTAGCAAGTTGCAGATTACCACAGTTGGCAGGAGATATATGGTATGCCCAGGCTGTCTGAAAATCTGTTTTGCGCTGTCAGAAAATATGTTTGAGGGCATATAATCTGGATAATTCTCTTTCTTTATAGCCACACAAAACCTATGAAGATAAAATGGTGTAAAAATCATCACACTTAATGAAGAACTTAAATTTTTTCTCCTTAGCTAAGTAGGAGAAAGAATAACATTAAGATGGTTCAATGAGTAAAATTATTTGCAGTTTTCAATCCAAATACATTTACTAAGATATAAATGCACAATAATATGTATAGATTTTAAATGTTCAGTTTGATGAGCTCTGACAATTATACACACCTCTATAAACACCATCCAAAATAAATTATAGGACATTTCCCTCACCCCAGAAAGTTCCCTCATGTCCGGAATTCCAATCAATATTCTCCTCCATCATTCAGGCAACCCCTTTCTAACATTTATCACTATGGATTAGTTGTGTCTGTTCTGGAACTGCATACATATAAGTGGAATCATGCAGTATGTACTACTCTTCATGTCTGGCTTCTTTTTTTTTTTTTTTTTTTTTGAGATGGAGTCTCGCTCTGTCCCCCAGGCTGGAGTGCAGTGGCGCGGTCTCGGCTCACTGCAAGCTCCGCCTCCCAGGTTCACACCATTCTCTAGCCTCAGCCTTCCAAGTAGCTGGGACTACAGGCGACCGCCACCACGTCCAGCTAATTTTTTGTATTTTTAGTAGAGACGGGGTTTCACCGTGTTAGCCAGGATGGTCTTGATCTCCTGACCTCGTGATCCGCCTGCCTTGGCCTCCCAAAGTGCTGGGATTACAGGCATGAGCCACCGCACCCGGCCTATGTCTGGCTTCTAAAACTTAAAATCTCAACAAGATTCAGCCATGTTGTTCTATACATCTTCTTTGATAATTTTTCACTTCCTAGTAGTATGCCATGGTATGAATAAATCGCTGTTAATTTATTCATTATCCGCTTGATAGCCGATTGGTTTTTTCCAGTTTAGGGTTAAATGAACATTCTTGTACAAGTATTTTTTTTGGACATGTATCTTCATTTCTTTTAGGTAAATACCCCAGAGTGGCCTTGCTGGGTCCTTAATTTTTTTTTTTTTTTTTTTTTGAGACTGACTTTCACTCTTGTTGCCCAGGCTGGAGTGCAATAGTGCTATCTTGGCTCACTGCAACCTCTGCCTCCTGGGTTCAAGCCATTCTCCTGCCTCAGCCTCCTGAGTAGCTGGGATTACAGGAGTGCACCACCACATCTGGCTAATTTGTTGTTTTTACTAGAGACAGAGTTTCACCATATTGGCCACGCTGGTCTCGAACTCCTGATCTCAAGTGAGCTGCCCACCTTGGCCTCCCAAAGTGCTGGGATTACAGGCATGAGCCACTGCACTTGACTCTCTTTTAGTCTCTTAATATGATGAGTTACATTTACCGATTTTCAAATATTAAGCTAATCTTAAATTTCTGGGATAAACCACTTGCTGGATTGCATTTCATAATATTTTGACAAAGGGCTGGGCACAGTGGCTCACACTTGTAATCCCAGCACTTTGGGAGGCCAAAGTGGGCAGATTGCTTGAGGTCAGGAGTTCAAGACCAGCCTGGCCAACATGGTGAAACCCCATCTCTACTAAAAATACAAAAATCAGCCGGTTCTGGTGGTGGGTGCCTGTAATCCCAGCTACTCGGGAGGCTGAGGCAGGAGAATCACTTGAACCTGGGAGGCGGAGGCTGCAGTGAGCCAAGATCACACCACTGCACTGCAGCCTGGGCGACACAGCAAGACTCTGTCTAAATTAAAAAAAGAAAAACTTGACTGGGCGCGGTGGCTCACGCCTGTAATCCCAGCACTTCGGGAGGCCAAGGTGGGTGGATCGCCTGAGGTCAGGAGTTTGAGACCAGCCTGGCCAACTGGTGAAACCTCATCTCTACTAAAAATACAACAATTAGCTGGGCGTGGTGGCAGGCGCCTGTAATCCCAGCTACTCAGGATGCTGAGGCAGAAGAATCGCTTGAATCCAGGAGGCGGAGGTTGCAGTGAACCAACACTGCACCCTTGCACTCCAGCCTGGGTGACAAGAGCAAAACTCCACCTCAAAAAAAACAAAAAAAAATTTTTAATAATGATATTTGCACCTCTTCATGGGGAATACTCGCTCACAGTTTTTACATAGTAGCTATGTCAGGTTTTGGTATTAGGGATATGTTGGCCTCATAAAATGAGTTCGGAATTGTTCTTTCCTCTTCTATTTTCTGAGAGATCTTGTGTAAAACTGTTATTATTTCTCCTTAAACGTCTGGTAGAATTCACCAGTAATGTTATATGGGCCTATAGTGTTCTTTGTGGACAAAGGCTTTTCTAACAGTTAAAGTTCTTTTAATTTAGATACTGGGCTATTTGGATTTTCTATTTCTTCTTTGTATCAGTTTTGATAACTTGTGTTTTTCAAGAAAGGTGTCATTTACATGTGGAATGTATTGGCATAAAATTGTTCTTACCTCCTTTTCATCCTTTTTATGTCTATAGGATCTGTAATAGTGCCTCATTTTTTTCATTCCTTATATTGGTAATTTGTATTTTCTGTCTTTTCTCTTTGAGCAAGTCTTGCTAGAAGTTTGTGAAATTTATGTCAATTTTGACATTGTTGATTTTCTATTTTCTAGTTCACTGATTTCCAGCCATATTTTTATTGTTTCCTTTTCCTATTTGTTTTGAATTTGCTCTTCTTTAACTAACTTCTGAAGGTAGATTAAATCAGCGATTTTATATATTCTTCATTTTCTTTTCTTTTTTTAAATTAATTGAGACTTAACCAAAGGATCTTCCCCATTTTCTAATATGAGGATTTACAAACTATAACTTCCACCCTCGGAACTGGTTTTGCTGCATGCCCCATATTTTAACATGTCTTCCTTTTATTATCATTTGATTCAAAATATTTTCTAAGTTCCTTTGTGATTTCTCTTTTTTGACCCATGGATTATTTACAAATATATTGTTTAATGTCTAAATATTTGGGATTAGGTATCTTATTGTTGTTTATTTCTAGTTTACTTCTATTGTGATCAGGAAATACATTCTGTATGGTTTTAGTTCTTTAATGTTTATTGATCTTTGTTTTATGGCCCAGCAGATGATCTCTCTTGATGAGTGTTCCACTTATACTTGAAAAGAATGTATAATCTGTACATAAATGTCTATTAGAACAAGCTCATTGATAACATTGTTCAAATCTTTTACATATTTATTGATTTCTTTGTTCTATAAATTACGGAAATGGAAGTGTTAAAATCACCAACTCCAGCTATGTATTTGATGTATTTCTTCCTTTAGTCTGTTAACAATTTGCAGATCTGGGTAAAGAGTATACTGAAATTCTTTACACTATTCTTGTATCTCTTCTCTAAGTTTAGACTAAATGAATGCCTGTCTTCACTATAAAAGAAACTAAAGCTAATCCTCATTAAATAAGTTGAAAGTCTAAATTTGTTAGGGTGTAACATAGCAATCCAGTATTTTTTCCAACATTGAATCTAGTAACATACTCCTGTATAATGGGAAAACAGGAGTTTAAATGGTTAGGCAATTTTGTCAAAGTTCTCAAGAAAGTCAGTATTAGGTACATAAACCTTCAAATTATTTTGAAATCTGTCACTCGAAAAACTCCAAAATCCCAGGATTTTGCTTTCCAATTTTGGAATGAGAACTCGTTATTTTCTGTTTGTTTTCCTTCCTGTCTCTATATGTCCTCTCTTTATGCTGTTGTACAACACAAACTTCTAATCTTGTACGTGTAAATAGCGTCTGTGTTGGCTGTCTCTCCCATGTAATAAAGCCTCCCCAGACCCCACCAAGAGTTAGCACTTGAGTTCTCATGAACTCTAACTAAAACTCAAGGAATAAGAACTTTAGAGTTTAAATAAAGATAACTGAATCTCTAAGGGTCTTTAGAGAAAGAATGGTAATAGTCATTCCAAAAGAAAAAAAAAGGCAAAAGTGACATGCCACTGCAGTGGTGCTACATACCTGAAAAATCGGCTTTTTTCTGTGTCCATAGAGTGGCACTCTCGTTTACTGCTACTAATTTCTGCAGTCTTCACTACATTGGTCCAATGAATGGGAGCCTTACAGAAAAATACACCCAATCCTTTGGGCCGGGCCTGTAGCCGCCAAGAAGTGAGGTGTAAAGGCACAGCAAACGAATCCCCTGGCATGATAGCAGGAAGCACCACTGGCTCTGCCACAGAAATAAGGGTTAATACTTTCAGGCAATGGTCCTCCACCCCAAAGACTGACCATCTCAGGACAAAAGAAGACAGACCATATATACTGACTGCTGGGGAAGATACCACTGGGGAAAAAGAGACTTGACAACAGTCAAGAAATATTTATCAGCATTTACTATATTCTAGACAATCAAAACATACTGTCTGGAGCTGATGGGCTATCCAGTCTTAGTTCCATTGGTGTCTCAAGTCTGTTCCTCACAATGAGGGCTGACCGGACAGTGATGACTTTCCGCGCACTGCCTTCCATAGTCACTGCAAAGACCACCCGCACTGGTGGGAGTGAAGAGAACTGTGAAAGAGAGATAAAGACAAAATAGTTATGTTTCTGAAAAAACATATAAAATACAATAATATCGATCAGGATGTCTACCTTAAAAGCATCTTATTACTACTATAGCTCTTCAGTGAAATCAGTCATAAAACCCTAAAGCCATTCAGCTTTAAAGGGAGTAAACATCCTATAAATATATACTATTAAAAAAATAAATTCTAAAAAGTTCTGCAAAAACAGATAATCCACTCAGATGTGATATCACAAAGTGTGTCACTAAGAAAAATCAGTCCTAAGCCTCTAGAAACATTATTAAAAACATTCACCTGAGACTGTGATAATAACCTATCCAATTTTCCAAACTTCCTGTAATTTGGTAAGGAAGTATCTGCTGGAAATTATCCCTGATTCATAAAGCCCCTGAGTTCCTTATAACGAAACTGAAAAAGGCTTGTTTTCTACTCTATTGGCAGGGAATTAAATAAAGAGCATCCAACACAATTAAAATAAGAAATAATGAGGTAGGACTTTGCGAAACATTAAATGATTTACCTTCTGTGTTATTTTCCTCCTAGATTAATATCCAAACAATGGTTTGGGTACTGCCCAAATACAGAAAAACAGAAGGAAGTCTTCTGAGATTAACATTTGTCTTTGTAAAATCCAGAAAGTGTAAAAGAAAGAATTGTCTGCATTGGTGTGCCTTTCACAGGAACAAATAATAACTTCTTTTTTTCTAAATGTCATAAAATATATTATTTAGGTCCATATATTATTTGTTGACATGCCTATATAAAAACCAATGTCTGTATTTTAAAGAACTTTAAAAATAATCACTTGTTCATAAAAAGGATACCAAGGTTCAGAAACTCAACATAATGAAGGGAAATTATTTATTTTTGTCTTGGGTTACAGCCATTACGTTATTTTTCCATATGTTCATTCACACATTCAACACACATTTTGTGCTAATACCATGTGACAGGAAATTTTCTTAAAAGTAGAAAAATCCCATGTTAGGTACACCAAAGAAAAAGTTTCTGAAAGTACTACTCTTAGAGTGAGTATCCAGAACATATTAACAATGCTTTTTACTGGAGAAACAAATGGCATGACATTCAAGCTTTTCATTCTGCCAACTTTCTCATTAAGACAAACAGCAAGTGAAAGTCAATCCAATAAACAATAAAATGAAGAGCTCCATGTTTTGAACCAAGACTTCTAGGAAGTCCAAACAAAAAGGCAAACTACAATTTTCTAGAGTGTTTTTAGAAGGACACAATCCTAGGCATAAATCATCATCGAAGCTCAAGCTTCCAGTGATCCAACCCTAAAAAGGCCCCAATAGTCAAAGCCAGTAACAATTATTTAAAATCCTAGGCTGGGTGCAGTAGCTCACGCCTGTAATCCAGCACTCTGGGAGGCCGAGGCAGGCAAATCAGGAGGTCAGGAGATCAAGACCATCCTGGCTAACACAGTGAAACCCCATCTCTACTAAAAATACAACAAATTAGCTGGGGGTGGTGGCAGGCGCCTGTAGTCCCAGCTACTCGGGAGGCTGAGGCAAGAGACTTGCTTGAATCCGGGAGGCGGACGTTGCAGTGAGCTCAGATGGCACCACTGCACTCCAGCCTGGGCAACACAGCGAGACTCCATCTCAAAAAAAAAGAAATCCTGATGTTGTTTCAAACCTTGATATTGTTCAGGCCTACCTGAAATTTTGTTTCAAAACCTACAATCATCAGGGAGGAGAAATTATAAATAAAAGCCTGGAATAAGTTTGTTAATGTCATTTCGTGATGATGTTTCAAAAGCCAAAGAGGAAATAAATTGCTACTTTTTCGTTCTTATTTACTTTCATGACCTTTGGACCCAAAACTATGAAACACATATGGTCATACCAGGGTTAATTTCTATTTTAACTTAGAATGAAAAGGAGACCTTGGACCAAACATTTGCCTTTTCTTCTCCTTCCCTGTAATACTTAGTCTCACACACCCAGCTAGGTGAAAACATTTTCTTGCAAGTTTTTGGAAAAGGAAGGTAATCATTAATAGAAAAGGGCAGAGATAAATTCCAATCTCATATATGTCATAAAGCTTCTCTGATCATTAAGAAATGTATATCCACATGATTCAGGTGCAGTGTATATACGCAATAAACACAATGACAACAGGAAAATCATACTTACATAAACCTGGGGATGTATAATATTCGTTCTGCTGCTTGGGCTGCCAATCTGAAAAAGATTTCAAAAGTTAGAGTCAGCACAGACTTAAGATAATTAGCATCATTAAATTCAATGACAACATAATTTTCTTCAAAGGGTGGTGCTTGTAAATACTTTCAAGTAAAGTATAGTCTACTATGAAGATAAAACATCTCTTAAAGATATGGAAAAAACAATATTCATTTTATAACCATTCAACGTATGCCAAATTTCTCCCCAACACATCAATGCAGTAAGAAAGGTGCCTATGAGGGAACTGGTCCTTTCATTACCAGACATAAACTTAGGCTGAAAAGTAATCCTGAAAAGGTTTTGTTTTTGCTTTTGTTTTCTAAGAAACTTGAGGCACAAGAGCAACAGTAAAAATGAACACTTGTGCAACAGTGTTCTCTAAGAATATTTTTCATGAAGAAAGTTGCAATATCTCTGCAAGTCTGCATTTCCACCTCACTACTGGCTACCCAAAAATAAGTGCAAGTATCCCATGAAGTATGAAGGAGGATGGGGCAAGAGCACCCATGGCAGCTATGTCAGCCAGGATGTCAGCCTCCACCTGCATGTACAAGTCAGGGATGCTACCTGCATCATTTCCTGGGCTGTCCCTCCAACCACTAGGACTACAGGCAGGAATGAAATTGGGGGAAGGGTATGTGAGAGCATGTGTGATCAGAAAATAAACGACAGTGGACATCTCTCTTTGTGCCACAGAGAAAGATTTGGAGACACAGAGTAAAAGGATCAAGGTGCTGCATTATAAGAAATATTAAAAAGACAGTGTATATGGACAGCATAACAATATGTGAAATAAAGACAAGACTCAGGTTCAGCAGACTAGTAAACTACCAGTCAGGCCAGCTAGCATGAAATGGACCTACAGAGGTGAGGAAACGTGTTACTGCTGATTTTAAATCTTGTTTTTCTACTGAAACTAACCATTGGCTGGCTTATCTACATATTGATTACCAATGCCTATGACTGACCCAGTAAGTCCTAGAATTAGGGGAAAGAAAGAACAAGAAAGTTTCATTAGAGTAAGCTTATTACAGGCTTAACCATCTGACTTCCTGACAGTCACACACCGTAGAGGAAGATGAATTTTTATCTGGTGCTGCATATCGAAAAAAGGTCCCGACTTTGTCCACAGACACTGGGCTCACTTGCTCCCAGCCATTTACTCTCACTTGCAGTTGATGAATCCGGAGGTCATGGGTGTGTCTGTCAGGCAGAACAAAGAAAAAGATATTAAGCACAATCTCCAGAAGGGATGAAAAGTGCAAGCAAAGACACAAATCTGATTTAGTATATAACGATGTAAAAACCCAGTTGGCTAAACCTTTTGGAGATTACCTAATGCAAGGGAAATCAGGAGCACAGTTTAACTGGGTTTTACACTTACAACACAAACTGCAAGATCTGTAAAGCTTGACTGAGTAAGAGTGGCATTTATCCTCCATTGTACAAACCACGCAAATCCTGAACACGAGCCAAGGTCTTTCCCCCACCAACCCTCACCCCAACCTATATAATGATGTCACTGGGGTGGTAAAAATGCAGTAGCGATTTAATCATATAACCATACTCTTGGAAATGCATAAAAAATTATTCTTGGTTCCTTTGTTGAAATCCTACTTCGCTCAGAACCACATGCGGTTGTTTGGCTCCAGCCCTACGTGACTATAGACAGGGCAGGAGAGGCACAGCGCTCATTTCAGGGCTCCTGTGCTCGACTGAAACTGGAGCAGAAGGCAGTGGGCAGAACAGGAGGAACAGGAGGAAATTGCACATTTAATTCTATTTTAGATTTTGCCTAATTCAAGCCAGAAGTGAAATGGGGAACTGGATTTGAGGCTGACAGGAAGTGGAGAGGGAGGCATGGAGTGGGGTGCAGTGTGCCAAAAGGGGAAAAAGCCAGAAAAGGCATTTATTTTGAAGAATTCAAGCAGAATAGTGGGACTTGAAATGGATTATGAAATACGGAAACAAAAACGGAAATGACAAAGAGGTCAAACCCTTTCTGATATGACAGAGGATGGGCTTATCCAGAAATGTTCCCAACAGTTCTGTAGTTAGCTTCTCCAAGAACTGTGAGGACCAACAGGAAAATGCTCACTGCTCATACCTGGAAGCTAAAGTGGCTTCCAAGTACATGTGTGCCCAGCATAGTGATTTTTTTTTCCCTCTATAAAATCCCTGGAGACCCACACGTTCAGAACTCTTGCTTCTTGGGAATAATGTGTCCGGGTATCAAAGCTATGCAAAAGGAAACCTGCTTGACTTGGGAGCAAGTTTACACTCAGTAACTGAAAGCACCACAAAAAGCACATGATTACAGAAAGCTAAAGCCAATCTCTTCAATTTCAGCTCAGCTTGAAAACAAATATGAGGCTCAAATACTAAATCTTAACCTATTCAAATGCTGTCTTAACCTATTCATATCCACTGGCTAGCCTGTGCATAGAAAAATACTTGTAAATAATACAACACTTTACTGGATATTTTATGATCTCTCAGTAGTCAGATAGAACATTTTCTCACATTCATTCCAGTTTTTAGTATGGGTACTTCAGGAATGCATCAGCTAGCAGTCTCCCCAGATCAGTTCTTTTTAGAATCAGAATTTGTCTTATTATTAGCTTTGAGTCCTGAAACTATCTGCTTGCTAAAAGTACTACATGGCATATATGTAAATTAAAATTGAAATCAACATGCTTTGAGAATCTTTTAAGAATACCATATCACCAATCCATCATGAAAATCAGGCCAAGATGCAATAAACTTGAGGGTTATATGTCTATGTTTCCACCAAATTCTGTGAAACACACAGGTTATCACCTCATATGTCCAATAAATGGATAGTTAATGAAAAGACATGTATTTCCAAGATGGCAGCAAAGTCTTTATTTTTTAAAAGGAGGCTGGGTGCAGTGGCTCATGCCTGTAATCCCAGCACTTTGGGAGGCCGAGGTGAGAGAACTGCTTGAGCCCAGGAGTTTGAGACCAGCCTGGGCAACACAGTGAGACCTCATCTCTACAAAAATAAAATAAAACAAAATAATAAAAGGAAACACTGATTTATGAAATATCTTTTAAAAAGAAGACATTAAAATCATTAATAAGGGGCCAGGTGTGGTGGCTCACACCTGTAATCCCAGCACTTTGGGAAGCCGAGGCGGATCACTTGAGGTCAGGATTTCGAGACCAGCCGGCCAACATGATGAAACCCCATCTCTACTAAAAATAAAAAAATTAGCCGGGTGTAGTGGAGCATCCCTGTAATCCCAGCTACTCAGGAGGCTGAAGCAGGAGGGTTGCTTGAACCCAGGAGGCAGAGGCTGCAGTGAGCTGAGATCGTGCCACTGCACTCCAGCCTGGGCAACAGAGCAAGAAGACCCTGTCTCAAAAATAAAATAAAATAAAATAAGATAAAATAAGATAAGATAAAATAAAATAAAATAAAATAATAAAAATAAAATAAAATCATTTATAAGGAAAGTGAAAAGGCAAAACACTAGGGACCCTCACTTACATCCACCTTTTTTTTTTTTTTAAAGAAAAGAATAAACCATACTTTACCTGTGTCTTAACTTTCCTCTTGCTTCAAATTCAAAGGGAATCTCTTCACCTGTAAGGACTTCTCGCCATTCACTAACATTGTGAGTATCATCGAGAAATGTTCCATTCCCTTCTGGAACTACCCCTGGACTCCCGCTGTGAGACAGTGCGGCTCTGGAACCAAATCAGATGACATCAGCCTGTCCCTGTTTCTTCCTAGCTCCCTCTCACAGGAGCCCCGTGCAGAAGAGCAGAACTTTCTCACAACTCAATTCCCAGCAATAAAAGGCTGCATGACCTAGCTACAAAGAATGACCTTGAGGGTCGCTAACTATAGCTATCTTCGTGCTGAATCACAACTTATTTGAAATTTTAGAAACAGCTGAAAGCTGTCACTCTGTAGCCACTTACCTCAAGCAGTAGAATCTGGTACATGTGAATTATGGCATGACTTTTTCAAGTGGCATTTAAGTGACTAGTTAGAATTTAACAGACCTACACTGTTAAAACAAAAAAGCTTCTCTTCTAGAGCAGTCTCGTACCTGGGGGAGGTCAGAGAAATGTGATTTCAAATCAATGGATTCTGTTACTCGTGCCATGCACTTCACAACCTAAGCTGGAACGATCACCATGTACTTGGAAGGCTGAGACAAGATCTAAACAGGCAGAAAGTTCTTAGAAAAGGTTCTCGCCTGGCTTAGGTAAAGTCTCCTTTGTTCTTCAAACTCCACCCAATTCCATCTGGGGTGAAGTGCGTTTTAGGTATGAAAGAATTCTTTAGGGATAGAGGGAAAATGGGGATGTTTTCAAAGCAGTCTTGGAATAAAATGGCAAAACATTTGGTGTGATAACCATACATAGCTTGTTTAAAACGGGGAAGAAGGTAGAGATCGAGGAGAAAAGATAGAATGGCTTTTTCAAACTTCCTACTCACATCCTTAATTTGCTTGGCTTTAAAACATAAGGTATACCAAAAACAAGATCATAATTAGACTCAGGACCTGCTTCTCTGACTATAGATTCTCTACAAAACCAGAACCTCCATCATAAATCTCAGCAAGACAGCAAGTTATTCATTCAAATATCATCCCAAGAGCCTCAAGAGGGGGCCCACCTTGCTCTACTCGGCTGGCACAAGAAGGCTTTGGTGGCAGAGATGACTCGGGGTGATATAAACTGACTGCTTACCTGGTGGGTGTGGTGGTCAGGGTGGCAAACCACAAAGTGCACCCCGTGTGGTTCCTCAGAGCAAAGGGGACAAATGGCTGCCGGCGCTTGGGGGTTTTCACCTCTGCTACGACAAACAGAAGAAGGCTGTGAGCAGACGCCTCTATCTGCATGGCAGAGACCCTCCCCCTACCTAGAGACAGTGCCCAAATTTGTCTCTTGTGCAAAGGGGCTGAAGGTGGAAGCAAGAAAGAAGGAACAGGACAAATGGAAGCTCCACGTATTTGCTGGCTGCTATGGGAGAATTTGGTCCCTGCCTGACTATTCCGAGCCCCCAATTCTTCCACAACTCTTACAGGCCTTATCTCTCAGAAGAAGGCATCAGGACCTAACTTGGTGGGAATCACGAAAGAAATAAAAATGGACCTCCCCAGTGCTCCCAAGAACTATATTCTAAGTGGGTAACCTAAAATGTAGCAAGATATATCATATGTACTTATTTAAACTTTGTCCAAAAAGCCTTTACCTTAAGGAAGCCTCCCTTTATATAAGTTACCCTACAGTCTCAGTATGCATTTTGTAACAAAATACAATAAAAACATTCTTTCCTATTCTTTTATACTAATAGTTGTTTTTGTCTCCCTGGAAAGTCAGAAGTATACCATCTCAAAGCTTTTCAAACAAAATTGTTAGCCCATTTTTTAAACATAGATACCACCACCATCTATTATGAGGTGGGTACCATGGAAGCCATAAAAGGAACATAAAATATGGCTTCATTGCACAAAAAGCTTCTAATCAGGGAATGTGGAGAGAAACAACAATCAACACAAAACTGTAAGTAACCAAATTCTAAAGAGCGGTGACCTGACTATAAAGGTTGTAAGAAACCCAAAGCAGGCTTTCTGGTGCCCCAGCTGCTTTGGCAGACAGATCCCTCTGCAGGTACCACTGCCCGTGCTGTGTGGTTCCACATGGAACACAGAGTACCGAAAGGAAGGGCAGCAGCTCCTCTAACCAAAGGCCTGTCTCCTCCACTGGCCACACAAATAGGGAGGCAGCAGCAGCAACCAGTGTGAGAAAGCCTCCTGGTTGGCATGTTCACAACACACGTACACAACCAACAAAAAAAAGGGAGGTGTGGCTCAATCTTCTTATGTGTCTAGCATTAAAGTAGGAAGACAGCGTGAGAAAGATCATGACCCACATGCTCTGCAGCTGGGAGAAAATGACATCTAGAGGAAGCTGCAAATGCTAACTGCAGAGAACACTAAGGCAAAACTGAATTCATCCTACAGGACATCTTCTGTCAACAAAATCGAGAAGACAAACCGCAACATGTCCTGCCTTCTGCAACCTCCAGACTGAGGCTGGGACTGTATCATAACAGTTGGTAATTGTCACTGCCTTTTAAAAAGCAATCACTTCCTTTTTTCTCTTACCTCTTTTAAAGTTTTGAGAGGTTAGTACTGTAAACAATGCAAACCAAGCAATTTTGGGTCAAGGCAAGTTCTATTTTGATAATGACGATGGTTCAGGGGAGTCTAAGATATAGTAATCTGCTAAACAAATGAGCAGTCTCCAGGGTATTCCCACAATTTTGTGGTCAGTCATTTAGAGATACCCCAAATACGTCTAAAGATAATCTCCACTAGGAATATGCCCATTTCTCACCCCAATGGCCTTACTTAGCTCCCAAAGTTTGCTTTAAAAAAAAAAAAAAATTAGTGCTCATCAAGTAGAAAATTAAGGAGTAGCTGTAAGGCTGCTGACAAGAGCAGAGGGGGAGTAAAAAATTTAAGAGCTGTCTGCAGGGTAAACGGTATTTATTGTGGCACTTTGAAAGGCACCTCCCTCTTCTATGAGTGCAATGAGAGAGCTGCTTTTATTACAGCAGATAAAGGGCCCAGGAGAAAAAGAAGCCAGATGTGCTTTCATATCCCACTGTGAGCCAGACTGTAAGTTTCCATTTGCAAATTAGATTTAAAAAGAACAGGTGGCAGATGGCTTTGATCAGTTTGTTATACAGAATAAAGTGCTGCGAATCCATACAAATATATTCACAAGTATACTGCTTTGGAGTTAAATAGCATGGGTAGGCACAATGCTTAGGTCTCCAAGCTTCTTGCATTGATGAGACATAACGGCACAGGCTTCAGTAACCCATTTCTCTGAGGATAAAAATACACAGCATGCACGCAAATCCAAGCCCAACATCAGGCAACAAATCTGACATCTCTGCACCAGGGTCCAAATAAACTATGTACTTGCCTTTGGCACAGCACCAGAGACAAAAGTTCCCAGTCCATCAAAGAGAACATTATTCCCTAATGGCCTCAGAAAATCTGCCTCTAGTGACCAAACCCAATTTCTTCATGGGCTGAGAGAGAGTCTAAAGCTACCCGTATCCAAGTTCAGCTTCAAAGAGCTCCAGCTAAGGAAATTTCTACCCCTTTGGACTTATTTCACACAGTAATTTTGCCATTATAAACAGTGTAGGTTGTCATGCTATGTAAGCAGCTCAGTCCATCAGAAAGGACCTGGTTTGTAAATCATAAGAAGCAGATTAAAATACTAGGTTTGCTACTAGCAGGTCAAGTGAATAAAGGCAAATCACCTAGTGTCTCTGAACTTCACTGTCCTTATCAGCTAAATAGGAATAATGCTTGGCTAAGCCTGAAAGATTAAGTAACATATAGAAAGCTTAGAAGCAGGAATACATGAATAAATTAAGATTCAGCTCTGGGCTTTCTTTGTGAGCCCTCCCTCAAACATCCACCCTGGTAAAATTGTCCAGAAAAAAAAACCCAGGGCAATGTACCCTGAGTATTAACATCCCTGTTCTATATTCCTGGTAGAGAGAGTTCCTGTGGCCTCTTTCTATTTAAAAAAATCATGACGAATAATCTGGAATTTGCCATGTACACAAATAAATCATTCAGATTAAATCGCACTCCCTAAAACAAAAAATGAACATCTTGGGACTCCAATTCCTCAATGATTATGGTGTTTTCTACCATATTCACTTACCAGTGAATTTCTCAAGAAACTTTCAAAGATCAGAGATAGAAATAAAGAAAATTTTCTTTTTTATCTCCTAAACACAAAAATTGACATCCAAAGAAATTAAGGTTTGTGTCTAAGCAATTATTTACTGAGAATTTTTTTGTGTGTGTGTGCTATCCCTATTATTATAGTGCCTGTTCCAGAGCCCCGTGCATTCCCATGAGAATTTTCAGTGGGTATTTTATAAACTTAAGACTTGCGGCACCACTGCTTGATGAAGCATGGTGTTCCTCAATCCACTTGCTCTGCAATATGAGAAATCACCTCTAATTGACATTGTATTAACATATTTCTGCATCATACACTGTGGAGTTTATTCCATTTCCACCAAAGTTAAGGGAGATGGAAGGGAAACAATATAAGAATCAGCTGATAATATGCACCACTCTGTTCATCAGCTGGAAATGTTCTTTCCTATTACTAAAGTACTCATGACATGGAATACCCCCAATTCAACTCCCACTCATTAAAAAGAAAAATTGATGTACAAGGCAGTTCTTAAAACAGGAAAATAAAGCAAGCCCTTGCTTGGCTATACTGTACCTCTAGCATAGATCTGGTGCTCTAGGTTAGTCAGACTGGCTGTACTCCTAGTTCTAAGGTAGACAAGGGGGAGGCCTGGTAGACAGGAGAGACAAAGTTAGAGGCTAAGAATAAATACAGTGAAATCAGAAGACTCGCTTCCAAACAATAAGCACAAATAGAGAACATTACAAAAATAGCAAGCATCATGCAAGTACAGGGTCATTCCCATCAGTGATTACTAAGTGCTACAAATGTACTTGACAAAGTGAACACATTTTTATGCTAGTTTTTATTGTGGAGGCTGGATCAAAGTAGCATGCTTTTTTTTTTTTTTCCTGAATTAGAAGAATATGTATTGAACCTTCTCTTGAACAGAATGACAAGCCTTTTGAAGATTTTTAATTTAAAGGTGTTATGTTCTTAAATGGCACTAAAAAGTTACAAAAATCCATCAGCACAGATTTTAGTGAAGGTTGCTCCATTCCAACTGGTAAAACACAGAAGTAAAATGCCAGTCTCAGGGGATCTCAAAAATTCAGGGGAAGAGTCAGTATGTGTTCCAAATTTAAACAATCTCTACTGAGGAGTTGTCTCATAGTGTTTATTTAAATTCTAAATCAAGCATGGAAGTTTTCAGAATATTTGATATTTTCATAAAATGTCCTTGGAATACAAAACTAATAAATTCAATGAAGTGCCACATCACCCAGGTTTACCTGCAAAATCTCAGCCCTGACTGAACAAAGCCAACAATTTTGTCAAAAGGAGGCTGGTATTTTCTTTCCCCTGATAAAGAAACAGTGAGAAAGCAGCAGGTCCCTTAGGCTAAATTTCATGTTAAGGGCTATTCCCAAGGGCTCGTTTTAAGGCCGGTCTGAATAAAAAGTATAACTTTTGGGGGAATATGACTTACTATTCTTGAATAAGACCTGAAAGTTTATGATTAGTTCAACAAGGTTAAACCCTACTCACTTTCAAAATAAATTCCCAATGATCATTTTAGTAGGCCTGCTAAAAGAATACAATCCTGGAATGTATTATACTACCATCCAGGAATTTCCAATAAGAAAAGAGGTTTGGAAATCTATGCATATTCAAGTTATGTCTTATTAAAAAGATAGACTACACTTTTATAAGCCTAAGTAATCATAAAAATCTTTAAATAAATAAAAATCAAGCTTTAACTCAGCACCGGCATTTAATATAGATGAGGAAGCCTTTTAACTATAGAGAAAGAGAGAGGCACAAATATTTTATAAAGGAAGGAAGAAAGGGAGGCAGGGAGGGAAGAAGGAAAGAAGAAAGAGAGGGACAAGAAAATCTTTCATCAGAATCTTGCAGACTAGGCCTTGCTAGAGTTTCACTCTGAATTAAAGATGCCCGTGCATGAATAATGTTTTAGAAACACACTCTCTTGGACATATTACAAAGATTATTTAGAGTCTTCTGGGTAGACTATGTTACATTTTCTTGACACACAAATTGGGAAGGTTGGAGGAGGAGCCAAAATCAAAGCTGACAATATCTGAAAAGCCCTGGCTCCTAAGTAATGACCTTGAGACTCAGAAGCAACAGCCTGGGAAAACAGAGAACAAGCACAGCTGACATTTCTTTGTGTCTCTTTCTAGAAGTACAAGGCAGACAGAAAGTCCACTTATACACCCTGAGGAGAGATGAACCAGTACAATTACTTCATAGTCTAAGAACACCCATCTTCCCATGACACGTTTGCAGACCAGATGGAATATTTAAGTATTCATGAGCTATGTGAAGTCCAGCCAAGACTCCCCAAAGAAACCACATTGTAAGAGTTGGAGCTGAGTTGAATTTGGATGACAATGGCTTGTGGAACAACTAAGACCATGCAGTTGTCCATCACCATCTCCCCAGCTCTGAGGAAAACAGAGCTGGCGAGGCATTAAATAAGGAAAGAAAGCATCATCAATAGAGAGGCAAGCTGACTCCTCTTTCTTCAAGAGGCAGGGCATTCAATTCTTTTATACTTTATAAACAGCACAGGGCTCCCTTTTTAACAACTTTTTCCACATGGGCTCCTGCTAGCCCTTTTTTCAAGAATATGTCCAAACCCTCTATCTCTAGATTTAGAAGACCATTTTAGATGCTTTAAAAAATCTGGTCAAAAAAATCCAATCAATTAGAAAACCAATGTTTTGCAGAGTAAAACACAAACCACAGCTGATCCTGATGCATTCTCAGGTGCACCAGTTCATATGCATTATTACCAGGATTTAGGAATTACGTGTTGCAGATCTTTTCTCCCCCGCAAAGGTGGAATTACAGCCCACATTTATAAGTTCAGTAGTTCATGCCAGAAAACTGTCTCCTGCAAAGACTAAAACAGAACTATAGAAGATAGTCAGAATTTCCTGTAGGTTTTTCCACGCAGAATGATGGTTCCATTTGAATTTCTCAGTGAAGCATTGCTTTGTAGGTCAAAAGTGATTTAGTTAAATACATGTAGTGAAAACTCTTACTTTGTCCAAAACATGGAGGATCCACCGAAGAGCCCATCCAGTCTTCTGATTTAGCTGACTCTATTTCTTTGTCATCTTTACAGTAATCTGCCATCCATGATTCCTTGGTACTTACATACTGGTCTAGAAAGAATCCCCCAGAGATATTAAGAGAACTAAAAAAGATGGAGGGTTCAAGTCAAATAATTTCAATTCAGCAAAACAAGCTTTTATTGAGTGTCTCATTACATGCCTGGCCTGTGCTAGATTCCGAGAAAGTCTGTGCCCTGGAGAGCCTCACGCTCCATTCAAAGAGATTACCATGAACAGACAACTATCGCCACAAAACCCTATCATAATGTGAAAGACATTAAAGATGTGGATTCTCTTCAAACCAATCTATAGATTCAATAAAATCCCCATCAAAATACCCATAGGGCATTTTGTGGAATTTTAAAAGCTGAATCTAAAATTTATATGGAGGCCGGGCGCGGTGGCTCACACCTGTAATCTCAGCACTTTGGGAGGCTGAGGCAGGCGGATCACTTGAGTCCAAGAGTTTGAGGCCAGCCTGGCCCACATTGCAAAACCCCACCTCTACTAAAAATACAAAACTTATGTAGACGTGGTGGCGTGCACCTGTAGTCCCAGCTACTCAGTAGGCTGAGGCAGGACAATCGCTTGAACCTGGGAGGTGGAGGTTGCAGTGAGCTGAGATCATGCCACTGCACTCCAGAGGCTGAAATTCAGCGGACAATTCTCCACAAGTAGTTTTACTTCTGTGAGAGAATTACAATGAGGATAGCAGGTTAACAAAAATAATTACAGTGCACCACACCTAGATGAAGATCTTTTATACTAATTAAGACGTTATACTTTTGGAAGAAGAATTATTGGTTTCTGGTTTTCAATTACAACACTTGGCTACAGAAGTAATATTTATTTAAACACAGGAGGTCACAGCTACGTTTCTGGATTTCAGTATAGTATTTGGAATAAGGAATTGAAGGTGAAAAAACAAAACAAATTTTACCACTGACGAGAATGCCTTTTGGAAGATTTTTTGTTTGGTTGGTTGGTTTCTTACAGACAGGGTCTTGCTCTGTCTCCAAGGCTGGAGTACACTGGCACAATCATAGCTCACTGTAACTTTGAACTCCTGCACTCAAGTAATCCTTCCACCTCAGCCTCCTGAGTAGCTGGGACTACAGGCGCACGCCACTATGCCCAGCTAATTGTTTATTTTTGTAGAGACAAGGTCTCACAATTTTGCCTAGGCTGGTCTGGAACTTTTGGCCTCAAATGAGCTTCTCATCATGGCTTCTCGAAGAACTGGGATAACAGCCATGAGCCAATGTGCACGGCCAGAAGATATTCTTAAGAGACATATACTGTGCTCATCAGAAACACCAATAAGAACCTTTTAGGCAAGCTCTTGTTTACTGCAGCTTTTCAAAAGACTACCACAAACTTTCTCTAACCTTCTAGAGTAAGAGATGTTGTGAGAAACAATGTAGGAGTCAAAACAATACAGTTTAGAGAGATCACAGGGTCAACTTACTATTATCTAGGTGATATTAACAACTAGGCAAATTAGTGGATGAAATCTGATCATATAAAACAGTGGTTTTAAATTTGGGGGGTCAACAAACTTATGGTCTCATTTCACAATACATTCTTTCCATCCTACTCTGACATGCGTAAGGAAGTGGATATTCTAACAGCCTCAATCCAACATACACACCAAAGAAAGTTCACAATTTGCAATAGTATGTGTTATCGCTCAAAGATAAAGTATAGTAATTCCAAAATCAGATCAAGTAGATCAATAAATCAAACAATGAATGTGAGTTTTCACAGTGAAGGTACACACTACTTGATTGTATGATTATATTGCTTCCCTTTTAGATGGCAGAACTGTAACAATACAGCAGTTTTTATTCATGACATTGAATCCAGAGATGTACATTTCAGTGTTGCCAAAGACACTTTTAGATAACACACCACTAACCTGGCAACCCTTAAGCAAGTCATTTTCAGAGTTAGGTCAAAACGATAATGGGAAACAACAAAGGCAACTTATTCTACTATAAAGATATGGTCAAAATCACATCTTTTAAGAATTAGTCCATGAATAGCTTGAGCAAAGTTAATCTAAACTCACTTCCAGGACATTTAATAAACTCTAGTGACCACGCATTATGAGGAGAAAGTCCATCGCGGCCATTTATGTTTCCCAAGTAATCTAAGTTCTTGCTTAACCACTGATAGCATCATTATGGGATGCCAACGCTGGAGAAACAGGTTGAGAATGAAGAGGCCATTAGGGTTGATCAGGAAAGCAGTCAGGATGAAGAAGTGATGCCTGGTACAGGCCCAGGTATTTGCTAAACTAGGATTAATAGTCTTCCAGACTCAGAACTTAGATACAGAAAGGTATCAGTCTATGAAAGACAACTTTCTACTCACCAATTAGCACAGAAGTGATATTGATATCCAAACGAGGTTTGGCCTTGGCTTCTAGCTTCAGTCGAGGAGGATGGAGACGACTAGCTGCCTGCTGTTGCCAGGATACAGAGCATGGCCAAGGCTCAATAAATGGCTCCCAGCCTAAAAGAACACAGGAAATAAGACATCTGTTCAGCAGATATCAAGAGTTTATAGGGGAACACTGCTTGCAAATGTTCAGAAGGACAAACTGGAGCTTAATAGCTTTCTACTTCCAATTCAATTTCACAACAAAAGCACCAACCACCTTTAGCTACAGGTCACCCTACAGATGTCTGCGTTGTCTAGAAGACACAAGTGGAAAGGCATATATGTACCCCCACAATGGTCTTCCAGAGGTGGCAGGAAGGAGGGCAGGCAGTGTATGTGCCCTCTTCCACTAAAGAACAGGCAGGATGTGTTGAGACACTCAAGATGGAAAAAGAAGTCTCAGACTAAGATTGGAAAAATAATAAAGTGTCTTAAATAGCTATTAAATTTGATTCTCCTGGTTACAGGACAAATACATTGGTTGAATAAATAGGTACATATGAAGGCTCATTAACTTTTTCTTAAGATATGCACAAAGACTATATAAACAACATATAAAATAATACCACAAACACTTGTGTACTCACTATTCAACTTAAGAAATAGAAAATTACAAGTTTCTTTGAAGTCCCCAAGGGCCATTCCCTACCATCTCATTCCCCTCCTTCCCACCAACCCTCTCCCACCCAACTCCAGGTGACCATTCACTTGAATTTTTAGTTAATCATTTCCTTGCTCGTCTTTATAATTTTACCAAGCATATATACCTTTCTTAAAAACATATTAGACTGTCCTGTTTGTGATCTTTACATAAATGGAATCCCCATGCGCATTCTTTTTCAAGTTTCTATTCTTGCTCACCAATATGTCTTTGAGCATACTGTTGAGCATACTGCTACATCACATTGATGCAGGTCACCGTGGTACATTGTTTTCACTACTGAATATTAACATGCATTATAATGAATATATAATTTATTTATCCATTCTACTTCTGAAAGACATTCACTTGATTCCAGTTTTATTGCTATTGGAATACTACTATAAGCAGCCTTATATACATCTGCAGTTCACACAGGCAAGACAGTCTCTACGGTACAGACCTAGGAGCAACACATTGCTGGGTTGTTGAGTATGCTTACGCTCAAATTTAGCAGGTCATGCCAAATTGTTTTACCCAGTAGCGGTAGTACTGTATAGTTCTAATAGCAGGGACTATGGCTTATATCTTCCAATAATTAGTAGTGTCCCACTTAATTTTTGCTGATCTGTTGGGTGTGAAAAATGGTACATCACTGTGACTTAAAAGACTCAACTTTTCAAAGCCAATTAATTTTTAACAGATCTTTAAATAGACTCACACAATCAGCCATTGAACAAATCCAAATCAGTATGTAACACACAGTAGGTACATTAGTCTCCTTATACCATTTGACATTTAGTGACCTGAATGTGTTCATACAACTTTAAAAGTAAGCAATATTTGGCCTAAGAAAACAAATGATTCTCAGAAAAATAGCTCCCACACGCAAGAGTTTCTCTCAACTAGAAAGACTTGGGCCATTACTCTATTTTTTTTTTTTTTAAGACGGAGTCTCGCTCTGTCGCCTAGGCTGGAGTGCAGTGGCACAATCTTGGCTCACTGCAATCTCCACCTCCTGGGTTCACGCCATTCTCCTGCCTCAGCCTCCTGAGTAGCTGGGACTACAGGTGCCCACCACCACGCCCGGCTAATTTTTTGTATTTTTTTTTTTTAGTAGAGACGGGGTTTCATCGTGTTAGCCAGGATGGTCTCAATCTCCTGACCTCATGATCTGCCCACCTCGGCCTCCCAAAGTGCTGGGATTACATTCTAAAGTGAAACATTTTGAACAATGAAGAAATAAGGGTGTTAGCTTTAAGTGAGTCTGGTACAGAGGGAAAATGTTAACTAACATAAAATTAAATGTGATAAATACTCTAGAACACTCAGCAGCAGCACAACAAATCGAGGCTTAATTTCTTACTGAAATTAAAGGGAGCAGGTCGTCGGAGGTTTACACCTTGGACTGCCCAGCACTACTCTGCTTATTCTGTCCATGCCTACTACCAGTTCCGATGAGACCTTCTTTCAGCTCTCCTAAGGCAAAGTTCACTGCTCAAACCACTTGGCCCTAATATATTATGGCTTCTGAATTTCAACCTGTATGTTATAGGCTCTTACCTTGGTCTTTCAAATGGGAAGAAAGAAACCTGAAAATGCTTGCGATATTATTGAGGTTTACGTCTCCCAAAAAATAGCCTGCTCTGATCAGCAGTGGTTGTTTGTTTTTGTTGTTTTTAGGGAGTAGGTAGGGCAGAATATATAGTGTCACCGACTCAGTAGATTCTAATAAAACAAACGAACCCAGTGGGGAATGAAGGGACTAGAGGTTTAAAATGCTTGGCTGGGCGCAGTGGCTCACGCCTGTAATCCCAGCACTTTGGGAGGCTGAGGCAGGTGGATCAAGTGAGGTCAGGAGTTCGAGACCAGCCTGGCCAACGTGGTGAAACCCCATCTCTACTAAAAATACAAAACATTAGCTGGGCATGGTGGAAAGCGCCTGTAATCCCAGCTACTCGGGAGGTTGAGGCAGGGGAATCACTTGAACTTGGAGGCAGAAGTTGCAGTGAGCCGAGATCATGCCACTGCACTCCAGCCTGGATGACAAGAGTGAGACTCGGTCCCCCAAAAAAAAAAAAAGCTTGTGGGCATACATCTCCCTTGAAATTTAGCTACTCTCAGAGCCAAATAAATGATCATTTACTATTGAGCAATGGCATATTCTAGAATGAGCCAAACTGCAGGATCAAAAAAAATTAACTATAAAAACATCACTTTTTTAATTTTTTTTGAGACGGAGCCTTGCTCTGTCATGCAGGCTGGAGCGCACTGGTGTGATCTCAGCTCACTGCAACCTCCGCCTGCCAGGTTCAACTGATTCTCCTGCCTCAGCCTCCCAAGTAGCTGGGACTACAGGCGCCCACCACCATGCCCAGCTAGTTTTCGTATTTTTAGTAGAGACAGGGTTTTGCCATATTGGCCAGGCTGGTCTCGAACTCCTGACCTCAGGTGATCTGCCCTCCTCAGCCTCCCAAAGTGCTGGGATTACAGGTGTGAGCCACCACGTCCAGCTGAAAACATCTTTTTAGTTGCAACATATCAGATATGTTTTTAGCACAACAGAAAATCCTTATTTTCTGTGTTTATGCAGTCTACTTGCTTTTCATCTTTCCCTGTCCCACCCCACCCCTGCCCTTTCCTTCATGTAAAATTTACGTAGCAATAGGTCCAGGCAAACATTTAAATTTATTTTTTAAATCCCATGATAACATATGCTTTATACTGACCTGAAAGAGCACGGTTATAATAATCTCCAGAAAGGGTGAAGTGGGCATAGCCTTCAGGGCTAGTTCTTACACGCTGAAGAAAATTCAGACCTGCAATGAAAGCAAACCTTACTGCAGCGGCAGTAAGGCCAAAACTGCCTTTTGCCGATAAATGACATTAAAGAAACGTTAGAGCTAATACTCGCAAAGGAGAGCACACAACATTCTGATATTTTGTTCATCATGTATTTTTGTGCATCAATTTTTAAAAATATGGCACTGAGATATTATTTATCTCAATGACTGAGTTTTTTGGCACCCTCTTAAATTCTGTGCCTGAGGCAAGTACCTCATTTACCTTCCCACAGTGCCAGCCCTGGCACCCAGGTGTACCTGAAGCCTGTGGGAACATAAAAGATATTTCTGGCCAGGTACGGTGGCTCATGCCTGTAAATCCCAGCACTTTGAGAGGCCAAGGTGGGCAGATCATGAGGTCAGGAGATTGAGAACATCCTGGCCAACATGGTGAAACCCCATTTCTACTACAAATACAAAAATTGGCCGGGCGTGGTAGCGGGCACCTGTAATCCCAGTTATTTGGGAGGCTGAGGCAGGAGAATTGCTTGAACCCGGGAGGCGGAGGTTGCAGTGAGCCAAGATAGCGCCACTGCACTCCAGCCTGGCAACAAAGTGAGACTCCGTCTCAAAAAATAAAAATAAAAAATAAAAAAAAGACATTCTACCTGAATAATGACAAGAGGGCAGACTGATTAGAGAAGTCATGTTCTGATAAATATTAGCTCAAAATGTTAAGATTGCCATAGAAAAATAAGAAATCAACTAATTAGTCTCTGCAGAAAAGATATTCATGGAAACAGTCAAAATTCCAGTTGTCACTTTTAACCAAGTAGCCCTGGTGGTGCCCTAGAAGCTCAGGGAAAGGGCAAGCTCTGTAATGTGCAACAGGCCAGATTCAAGCCCCAGAAGCAAACTTTACTTGAAGGAAGAAGAGGCTGGCAAGATCGAAACAATGGAAAGTTAAAACTAAACAGAGTAGTGAGATTTTCATTTACTCTCCTCAAAACCTCAACCTCGCCGGGCGCAGTGGCTCATGCTTATAATCCCAGCACTTTGGGAGGCTGAGGCAGGCAGATCCCTGAGGTCGGGAGTTCGAGACCGGCCTGACCAACATGGAGAAACCCTGTCTCTACTAAAAATACAAAATTAGCCGGGCCTGGTGGCACATGCCTGTAATCCCGGCTACTCGGGGGACTGAAGCAGAAGAATCGCTTGAACCCGGGAGGCAGAGATTGTGGTGAGCCGAGATTGCACCACTGCACTCCAGCCTGGGCAACAAGAGTGAAACTCCGTCTCAAAAAAAAAAAAAAAGACCTCAACTTCACGTTGCTTGCAGTGATGCACTTAAGGATTAAGTACTCCCACCAGAAGTGATGGTGGGCCACTTTAATCCTAGCCACTCGGGAAGCAGGAGAACTGCTTGAGCCCATGAGTTTGAGACCAACCTTGGGCAACAAAACAAGACCTCCCCTTTGAGGTAAAAAAAAAAAAAGGATAGAGTACTCCTACTTTGGTCCCCACTCTAGCGAAGGACAGCTCACACATAAATAGCGTTTTACCCCTTACACGGCCCTGTGGTGGAGACTCAGAAGTGCACTTTCTAGTAAGATTCTTGATTTTGATTTTCAAGAGATAATACAACAGAACCATTATTGTCTGAGCTTATCTGTTAAATGCCTAGCAGTATTCACTACAATCTTTAGATACATAAAAAGATAAGAAAAATGGAGAGATCAGGAATTATTTAGCTAGAGATGTTAATACAATGGAAATTTTCTCAAAGACCATTCCTATTCCCAAGCTATAGGCTGAAGGCCACATATGGCAAATAAAAGTTTCTTTAAAATATACATAATGAAAAACATATGTAAAACTATTATCTAAATTTCACCCAAATGACTAAATAGAGTATGAATGACAAAAAAAGAAAAAGGCCCCATATAATTCAGCAATGGCTGAAAATATTCAAGATGAATCTGAAAACCAGGACGACACTCACGGGAAAAGGTGAGTTCAGCGAGAGGAACATCACAATCCATGCAGTCATCGATGAAACAGATGCACACACTCTCAGCTTTGATCTCCACGCCAGAGATCAATGGCGCTGCCACAGCCCCTGGGCTATCTCGGCTGGTGGAGGCCAAGGAAAGAGACTTCAGAGGTTCCGCATTCTTAAACAACCAACTTGCTGCCTTTTTCAATTGGCCTTCAAAGAAATTAAGAAGTGATCAGTTCTACCAGCTTCCACAGCTACCCTAGCCACTCACAGAGGAAATAGAGAAATAAAATTCTCTAGAGACCTACTGGGAAGCCAAGAGAGCCTTGATCCCAGAAGTATTCTTGGACTTAATAAAAAAGGAGGGTGGGGGTGGTGGGGGTGGGGGGTGGAAGGGAATCCCAGCATAATAATAATCCTGCTTTTAAGCAAACATTTTGTTGCACACCTTCCACTCAAATTTACCACACCTTTCATGATCTGGCCCAAAATGCCTCCAGGAAGCCATCCCTCTCTACCATGCCATCTGTTGAAGGAGAGGAGAGAAGAGGACAGGAGAGGATCCAGACACGGCGCCACTTGGTACCTAAGTACTTCATCTTCACTATGTAGTTTTGCAAATATATTGATGTGCTGTTTTGTAATTGTTCTCAAATATCTTACTTTGTGTATAATGTGTCTTCTCAATCAATCGCAAATGCCTTGAGAACAGAGAGCAATGCGAGAACTGCATGGGTGTAATATATAACCGTTACTAATCGCCTCTTGAATACAATCCGGTTGCTAAAGTCCCCCTCCTCCCAAAAAAAGAAAAGAGAAGCAATGCCACCCCATACTTGTAAGTCACCAGAGGCCAGTACCAGGGACAGTGTAAGTGACTGAGGGCATGGGCTCCAGAGCAAGATGGCCTGGCTTCAGGTCCTGTTCTGCCCTTACCAGCTGCTGGCTCTTGGGCAAGTTATTTGATCTCTTTGTGCCCCACAGCACCCACTTAAAAGGACTGACAGGAAGAGGGACGAATGAGTACATGGAAAGTTCTCAGAGTGAAGCCTGGCGTGTAATAAACATTATTTGCTATTATCTACATTACAGATAAACATTAGTTGCTATTATCATATTAATTACTGATGGAATTAAGTTTTATCTACTAAAGAAATAAAAATTACCGATCAGGTGCAGTGGCTCACACCTGTAATCCCAGCACTTTGGGAGGCCAAGGCGGACAGATCATGAAGTCAGGAGATTAAGACCATCCTGACCAACATGGTGAAACCCCGTCTCTACTAAAAATAACAAAAATTAGCTGGGCGTGGTGGCATGTGCCTGTAATCCCAGATACTTGGGAGGCTGAGACAGGAGAATCGCTTGCACCCGGGAGGCGGAGGTTGCAGGGAGCCAAGACTGCACCATTGCACTCCAGCTTGGGCAACAAGGGCAAAACTCTGCCTCAAAAAAAAAAAAAAAATTACCAAACAGAGGCCGAGCACAGTGGCTAATGCTTATAAGCCCAATGCTTTGGGAGGTTTAGGCAAGGGATCACTTTAGGTCAGGAATTTGAGATGAGCCTGGGCAACATAGCAAGACCCCGTCTCTACAAAAAATTTAAAAATTAGCCAGGTATGGTGGTGCATCCTGTAGTCCCAGCTACTCAGGAGGCTTAGGTGGGAGGATCATTTGAGGAGTTTGAGGCTAGAGTGAGCCCTGATCATTGCGCCACCACTACACTCCAGCCTGGGCAACAGAGCAAAACCCAGTATCTAAAATTTAAAAAAAAAAAAAAAATCCAAAAGGTTCTCAGAACTTTAAAAAAAAAAAAAAAAAAGGTGCTCGAATTGTTAAAGAAAGAGTAAAAAGCATAGGAAAAGTAAACATTAAGGGGTATAAAATTAATTAAACCAAAAACTAATGACTGGGTAAAACAAAACCAAGAACACATGAGAACTAGGTCTACCTTCATTTTTTTCAGAATCCAAAAGGTAAGTTAATGTAAACCAGTATGTCATGAAACAAGCCTTTTCACACATAAATTGGCTGGAATAACCCAGATACAATTTTTTTAGAAAAAGATTTGTCGATTCAAGAGCCCCAAAAAAGTTTTTAAAAAAGAAAAATTAAAAAAAAAAGAAAGAAATCAAGTAAAGAGCCTGAAAAATATATCTATACCCTTTGGTCTGGTATTTAAAATATAAATCACTCTACCAAGGATATACTTAAAAGACATAGACAAAAGTTCACACCAAAAAATGTTTACTATATAGAAGTGTGTATAATATTGAATAACAAGTAAAGAATGACTAAGTAAATTATAATATATCCTTAGAGTCAATGTAAAAAGATCAGTGTTGATAAATAATTTCAATGATGTGGGAAGATGCTGCTGATATATTAAGTATATCATAACAGAATTACAATCATAATTCAATAAAATATTTTTAAAAGACTATAAAATTGTATTGGCAACAGAATCTATCAGTACATTAAAAATGTAATGTGTACGTGTGTGTGTTGGATATACTGTCCACAGTAGGTAGAGAAGGAGAAAGAGGCCAGGTACAGTGGCTCATGCCTGTAATCTCAGCACTTTGGGAGGCCGAGGCAGGTGGATCACGAGGTCAGGAGTTCAATACCAGCCTGTACAAAAAAGGGAAATCCTGTCTCTACTAAAAATACAAAAATTAGCTGGGCATGGTGGCGGGCACCTGTAATCCCAGCTACTCAGAAGGCTGAGGCAGGAGTATCACTTGAACCTGGGAGGCGGAGGTTGCAGTGAGCCAAGATCACGCCACTGCGCTCCAGCCTGGGCAAGACAGGGAGGCTCTGTCTCAAAGAAAAAAAAAAGAGAAGTAGAAAGAGAGAAAGTGCACACAAGTGTAAAGACTGGAAAGGAGGCTGAGGCAGGAGGATTGCTTGAGCCCAGGAGTTGGAGGCTGCAGTGAGCTATGACTGCACCACAGCTATGATTGCATTCCAGCCTGGGCAACAGAGTGAGACCTTGTCTCTTAAAAAAAGGGGAAAAAAAAGATGAAAGGAAATGCAGCCTGTGCTGTACTTCTCTTTTTGAAGAGAAACGGAAACATGGAGATGGAAAGGAAGTGAGATGGAGTAGAAAGAACACAGACTTAGGAGGCAGGTAGACCTGGCTTTAAGTCCATCGTAGGGGACTAAGATGTGACCTCAAACAAGTTTACTTAAGAAGTTTTACCTAACCAATCTGAGCTGGTTTCCTCATTTCAAGTGGGAATAATAATGTCTGCCTCCAAGGGCTGTGAAGAGGATGCAAAAAGAAAACACAAAGACAGGCATACAGGACTTCAATAAATGGTCATAATTATCAATATCACCACCATTAGCATAACCACTAGTAACAGTGGTTAACATTTATAGAGCACTTACTGTGTGCTAGCACTTTCTTAGTGCTTTGCATATAGTCATTTACTTACATGAAATCTCTGAGGGAGGCAGCCTCTTATCTTCTTTCTACAGATAAGGAAGCACTGGTTCACAGAGGTTAAAGCCACTTCCCAAAGTCATTAATAGGTAGTGGCAGAGAGTAAGGATCTGAACCCAGTCAGCCAGCTCCAGAGTCCCTTTTTCTTTTTGAGACAGAGTCTCACTCTGTTGCCTAGGCTATAGTGCAGGGGCATGATCTTGGCTCACTGTAACCTCCGCCTCCCAGGTTCAAGCGATTCTCCTGCCTCAGCCTCCTGAGTAGCTGGATTACAGGCAAAAGCCACCATGCCAGCTAATTTTGTATTTTTAGTAGAGACGGGGTTTCGCCATGTTGGTCAGGCTGGTCTTGAACTCCTGACCTCAGGCGATCCATCTGCCTCTGCTCCCAGAGTGTTGGGATTATAGGCATGAGCCACCGCATCCGGCCTCAGAACCCAAATTCTTATCCACTACTAAAGACTGCTGCCTGTCATCCCAGCATTTTGGGAGGCCAAAGCGGGCAGATCACTTGAAGTCAGGAGTTCGAGACCAGTCTGGCCAACATGGTGAAACCCCGTCTCTACTAAAAATACAAAAATTACCTAGGTGTGGTGACGCATGCCTAAAACCCCAGGTACTCAGGAGGCTGAGGCAGGAGAATGGCTTGAACTAGGGAGGTGGAGGTTGCAGTGAGCTGAGGTGGCACCACTACACTCCAGCCTGGGTGACGTTATTATTACTGACCTAAGATGATATGCAGTCCAGAGAAGACACATAAAGGGTCCTCCAAACACACTCAGCTCTCTAAGTCGCCTTGTGGAAGTAAGAGAGGAAATGTGAAGGAAGCATATCATCAAGATAAACAATGGGTAACAGAACCCTGTTCAAATTACCTTGACACACCAAAAGAGCTTTGCGACAATCATCCATGCTGAATCCCAGCTCCTGCAGCCTAGCCAGCTGTAACTCTAGGAAACAAATAGCATAAAATTTTCATAAATAATTTTATGTAAATTAATCTACAAACTAATTTTAGAAAAAAAGAAAAGAAATTTTAAAACCCGTGACTAAAATATTTCATTTCTCTAAGCAAAACTGGACTCCTAATTGGAGAATTCTATCAAGTGTACCCTGAAATCTTTGAGTCTTTTCCTCATATTGACTGTGTTTTTAAAGTGGTGTCTTGGCCAGGAATTGGGGTGGGGGGGAAGGTCTATTTCGCATCTGACCCCTACATTTCCCCCTGACTGTGTTTTAAACAGCTTAAAATTAGAAGTGGGCACAGTGGCTCACACCAGTAATCCCAATACTTTGGGAGGCTAAGGCAGGGGGACTACTTGAGACCAGGAACTCAAGACCAGCCTGGGCAAAATAGCAAGACCCCGTCTCTACAAAAAAATGTTAAAAATTAGTGAGGCATGATGGCACACACCTATAGTCCCTCCCAGCTACTCAGGAGGGTGAGGAGGGAAGATAGCTTGGGCCCAGGAGTTTGAGACTGCAATAAGCTATGATCACACCACTGCTCTCCAACCTGGGTGACAGAGCAAGACCCTGTCTCAAAATAAACCAATAAATTAATAATAAAAGCTTAAAAATAAAACTTAGTGTTACTCATATAACTTCAGAGGAGAACTCTCAAAGCTTAAAACTCAACTTTGGCATTATCCAGGTAACTCTGGAAAAAACTGAAAGAGGAAAAATAGTGGAGTAGTTGGTTAGGGATGTTTTGTTTGTTTTTAAATTTTAAAAAATGAGAGAGTCATACTTAGGACTTACAGTCATACTTAACCTACGACATACAATTAAACTCTACAATTTAATTGTGCAAAAGAAAATTTTAAGAGTCAAAAAGAAGAAGCGTTATTAGCAAGACTGAGTGGGTTTTATAGTTAAACACCTACCCAAGACAGGATCTAAGGTGTGTCTTGTCCCTTCTCTGATTTCCTCTCCAACGCGAGATGCACCTGGAAGGTAAGTGCCAATGGAGTCTGACTCCAGGGCCACTGAGTCTGGCACTGCAGCATTAGCTTGCTCTGGGATGGATTTTGCAATGGCAAGAAACAGCTGAACATCATTATAGGAGAGTCTGATATCCAGGGCTTGTAACTGAATCTAACAAAATGTAAAAAAAGGTAGCAATTTTTTAAAGCTGCATTGGTTTTGCATCCATATCTCTTACAGATGTAATTCCTATTTTTTGTCTTACTCAAGATTCATATTCCTACCTATGCTGAGTTCTGCTTTCTATAAGCATCTATAGAACTTCAAGATTATATGAGACAACTCAGGACTTTTATCCTCCCCAAGACTGTAGGATCTTCTAGGACAGAAACAATGCCATATTTGTTTTGTATTTGCTGAAGTAACTAAGAGGTTGTTGATGGCCGGGCGTGGTGGCTCATGCCTGTAATCCCAGCACTTTGGGAGGCCAAGGCGGGCAGATCACGAGGTCAGATCGAGACCATCCCTGTCTCTACTAAAAATACAAAAAGTTAGCTGGGTGTGGTGGTGGGCGCCTGTAGTCCCAGCTACTCGGGAGGCTGAGGCAGGAGAATGGCATGAACCCAGGAGGCGGAGCTTGCAGTGAGCCGAGATCGCACCACTGCACTCCAGCCTGCGCAACAGAGCAAGACTCCATCTCAAAAAACAAAACAAAACAAAACAAAAGAAGAGGTTGTTGGGCTCAGAGTAAATAAGAGTGCCTGCATAGGGCAGTGTTTGAGAGCATATCAACGTATTGCACAGATTTTGCATCATTACCTCCAGGACAGGTGGGAAATCTTCACTATTGAATGCATCCATCAATCCTGAACTATTTTGATAAGAAGAATTCCCCACCAACTCCACTTGAATTTGTACGGGATCCACAATTGAAAGAGCTGTATCATGCTCATTCCCTAGTCGGCATGAAAACACCTAGAGAATGAAATGCGATATGGCGAGAATTACTGTCTGATTTAGGAAGGGTCCAACTACCAGCACAAAGAGGCTATCTCAGAAGCAGTCAGCCATGTGTTATCATAAGACCCATAACAACTGCTGAAATAAATGCTGTGAAGAGTGAGGCCCCCCACCGCTGCTAAGAGCACAGGCAGTGGTTCACCCAGAGGAAAAGGCAGTTTAGCAATACATCCCGAAAGCCTTACAAATCTCACACCCTTCGATCCAGTAATCCTACTTCTCTCTAGGAACTAGCAAAAAAAAAAAAAAAAAAAAAATTCACTAAACCATTATTTAATAGTTAAAAAAAATTAAGAGCAGCCAAGGTTATATCACATCTACTCAATGGAGTATTTGCGGCCATTTAAAAATGACAAAAAAGACCATATGGATTTTAAGAAGACAGTTACAACACAGACTATGTGAAAATACAACCCAAAATAATGTTACTCCCCAACTTTAAGGAAAGAAACACACCAAAATAACCTATCAGAAATCATATATGATTATTTTCCCTCCCCATAGCTTCATAATTAAAAATAAATATATTATTAAAGCTGGGTGATAGGTATATATGGAGTTCATTATATTATTCTGTTTACTTTGTATATGTTTGAAATGTTCTATAATAAAAGGTTAAAAAATAAATACATTCACTGGGAGAGAGAAAGAAGGGAGAGAGGGAGAAAGGACTTCAGTTCTAGGACCAAATAATTTTGCATGCTCAGGAAGAGCACAGAGGAAAGAAAAGAGCAATCATTTGGGTCCTTCTTACCCTCTTCACCCCCTCCACCACCTTTTTGGGACCTATCCTAGTGCTGTGAAAAACATATGACACCAAGGTCCTTTGCCATATTCAAAATTCATACTTTATAAATTCTCCCCCGATGATTTATCAAGCTGGTCTTAAAATTCAGATCCAATTGTGCTGCCTCAAAGGCAGGACCAAAAGGAGTTTCCAGTGATCTCAAATATTTTGCCATGTAGTTGTCCTAAGACTTCAGAGTAGAAAAGTTTCATTTTCCTTTTTCCTTCAGGGGTTTCTGCTACACAAAACCCAATTGCACCTGACAGTTCATTAATCAATCAGCAACATTCTCCATTCAAAGCTAGTATTGCGGCGGCTTGGAAGGCAGATGAATTGCAATTTCATGATCACATCACACCAGCATGCAAATCCTTCCTCTCAAATGGAGGTTTCTTTATAAGACAGAAACAAGCGGTCAAGAAGTAGAGTCCCTACAGGCCTTATTCCACTATGTTTGTCTCAAAACCATAAACCATATACTCCTAACAGTGAAAATAAGTTTTATTCCTTCAAACTTTGAGCAATACCACTGGAAAGAAAAGGGCATGAAAAGGTCAATCGTAAAGCAAAAGGAACCCTGACCAAATATCCTAACAGTATGGCATGGGGAATGTGAGCTGAGATGAGACAAGTACAAACATCTGACAGAAACAAGAACCTGCCACGGTTCCCCTTCTGTCTCCACACCCCATGGCTTAACAAGACACAAAGCACTTTTAGCCTAATATTGCATAATGACATTTTCGAGCTACAAAGGCCACTCCAGCACAAATTATCTTCTTCACGAGATGACATGAGAGCCTAAAGCACCACTATTATCCATGCGCTCCTTTCAGCCAGGCAGGACTCTGCAGAGCTGCCCTTTTATGGATCGGGTATTCCTGAAAGGATAACATATAAGATCCTTAGCACTTTGTATAAATAGGTTTCCCTTCCCAAAGCCCTAGCTCTTCACAGGGCTGCACTCCAGGTGAGGAGAGGGATGCAGGGGAAATGAGACCCACGGCCTCACCTTCATGGACGAGGTCTGCAGAACAAGAGGGCACAACAAGGTGCCTGACAGGGCAGTGGGGACTGGAAAGGTCTCCTTGAACTTCTTGAGGAAGAAAGGGTGTAAGAGAAAGAGGCAAATGCCCTCTGCATATTTATAGCCTAACACTGGGAGACTGAATTCATGTATTAGAATAGCCAGGTAGATTTGGGGAGAAAACAAAGAGGAGAAGAGGGCAAGGGTTTTCCAATTTCATGAATTACTTTCCCTAATGAAAGTTTAAGAGGTAAAATTCTCTTCCAGACGCTTTTCTCGTGAGCCAACACGCAGTGCCGTGATCAACACATAGACTTCTTACCTCGATGCCAAACAAACTTCCTGAAAAGGGGCGATCAACAAACCGGGGCTTATAGGTGAGCACTGTGGTGCCTTTCAGAATAATGGCATTGGTGTCAAAGCAGGACACATCTTCAACGACCACAAACTCCGTACCTGGAAAGGACAATATCGTCAATCAAGCCAGAGCTGGAAAGCTGGAAAACACCAGGCTGTTGCAAACGAGGCACCGCATTTCCACCAGGCAACAACATGAACCAGTAAGATTTTTCTCCAAAATGTCTGCTGACATTTACTAACACTGTCATCCTGAACCAACACTCTGCATCTGGCCACATGCAGCTGAACCAACAGAGCTCTGCAGCAGCAGGAAAGACTGGGATGTGATTCCTCTCTTTAGAATATTTCTAAACTAGATAGAGAAACTGCACCCCAGTCCTCCTGGGAGGCCTAGGAGATATTCAGAAGTTCACAAAATCATCCTTTCTCTAAGTGATGACCTGATTGAAAATTCCAGGAAGAAGACTCAGGTACTAATGCTGGTCAGGCACTATGCATCTAAGTAGCTATTTACAAGACTGTTTACAAAGAACACAGACCAATTTATATCGAGATTTTTGAAATCAGTAAGTTTTCAACTTATTTATATATATTTAACAGTAAATTCACTCTGCTTTAAACTATGTTTTTATCAAAAACCATATATAGATCAAGCTTGTAACTGAACTCATGTAAAACGCATTGTGCCAGCCAGCTTCATCAAAATCATTGAGAAGCAGGTACAGGTATCAGAAACATAATAATAAATACACAAATACATATAGATGCACTAGATGAGTTTGCTAGTCAACAAAAGCCATAGTAAATCCATCTATACAAAGAAAAATATTCTTTTTGTAATGAAAATAAAAATCTCCTCACTTACTTATCTTCAAAACTGAGGTTTTCACATACGAAACTTGCCTAAACTCCATAAAGCACATCTGTTAGGGCCCTAAAGATCAAACGGCAAATTGCAGACAGACTGTACACTGGAAAAAAAAGACCGCTGCCCAGGCGGGTGCTTGGGCCAGGCACAAGCACTAGGCAGGCAGGGGACAGGGACAAGCGACCCTGCAGCCTTCCGTGGGCCAGGCAGCTCCCACCTGAAAATGGAGGCCAAGACCTCTGATGCTTGCAGGTCTGTAAAAGAGGCAAATGTGTAAGTGCTCATGTAAAAAATGGGAGGCAAAAGAGCAATCATCCTGTAAGGCAGATATTGAGCCTAACATCCAAAGTAAACACCAATGAATCACACCGACATATAATCACCTGTTACATTGACCTTGACCTCCAGGTGCCTTTCATTGGACACAGGAAGGGAAGACCGCTTGGTAACTACTCCACTCTTCACAGTTTTGGGAACTATAGCAGATTCGCTGCTAGAGTTACGATGGCGAGAAGGAGTAACATGATTTCGTTTCTTAATATCACTGGGAGTGTGGAGAAAATCATGGACTAACAGTAGCCAGTCAAATATGAGAAACACACGGAGATTGTTGAGAACTACTGTAAAGCAGGAGGAATCCTTGGTAGATCTATAAAAAGAAGACAGGAGAAAATAAATTGGAAAAAAGAAACTTGGTTATTTCAATAACCTGCAAATGTACTGCTCGGTTTTGGCAGGTGGTATTCCAGTATTTTCCAAACTGCCTGCTTTGAGTATCAGTAAACTTTGAACACTGGTTGAATAACATATTCAGTGTATTACTGGTTTAATAACACATTCAGTGTATTACTGGTTTAATAACACATTCAGTGTAATAAGTTCATTATATTTTTAAACAACAAGGAACATTTTATAAGAAAGCAGCATAGATAATATAGCTCAGTGGTTCTCAATCAGATGGTTTTGCTCCCCTGAAGACATTATTTTCTTTTTTTTTTTTTTTTTTTTTTTTTTAGAGACAGGGTCACACTCTGTTGCCCAGACTGGAATGCAGTGGCACGATCATAGCTCACTGTAACTTCAAACTCCTGGGATCAAGTGATCCTCCTGCCTCAGCTTACCAAAGTGCTGGGATTACAGGTGTGGACCACTGCACCTGGCCCTTGGAGACATTTTTTATTCACATTTCAATTGCAATTGCAACTAGAGGGGGTTGCTATTGCTATCTAGTATAGGTAGAGGCCAGGGATGCTGTTAACTATCCCACAATGTACAGGACAGCCCCATATAAGGAATTATCTGACCCAAAACGTCAATAGTGCTAAGGTCAAGAAATTCTGGTACGGTAAAGAGCACAGGCTTTGAAGTCAGAGACGCAAACTTAAATACTGCCATTTACGAGCTGTCTTATCTTATGAAAGTCGCCTACCTTCTCTCAGCCTGTTTCCCCACTTATAAAATGAAGAATATTAATATGATAAGAAATAAAGCACCAAGCACATAGCAGGCATTTGATAAATGTCACTTTCTTTCCCTATGGGCTATTTCAAGAAGATCAGTGAGGCACTCCTTCTTTGACATCTAGGATCACTTCTTTATAAATAATACCAAATTTACACACACTAGTACTAGACTGCTTCTCTAGCTGAAATTGACCTGACAGCCCACATCTTTTGGCCCAAGGAGAACAAGTAAGATGACATTTACCAGGGATAAATGTCCCCTAAGTAACCTAGAGGTAGAGTTGGGGTGGGGGTGGGGGGACAAGTTGCCATTACTCCAAAGTCTACATTTGATGTGAAAACCCAGCGAGGACTCTCAGGCCTGACCTCAAACCATGATGCAGTCAGGGGCTTCATCCAGGCCCTATTAGTACATCAGCAGGCCCGGCCTACTAATGGATAGGCCTCAGATGAGTAGGACAAGAGAAACAGGGGCTGGAGCACTTAAATGGGGTTTTCTGGGTTGAACTTGGTTCCGTAAGCCCAAAAGAGACTCTGGGGTTGTAGCTACTACATGTACCTGGTTCCCTGACCTAAAAGGTATTCCTATGTGGGAAAACCTAACTTGGAAATATTTCTAAGGCTGGTTTCTCTGCTCCTCATTTCCCCTAAACCTGGCTCACTGCCTCTAGTAAAAGGGCATCATGATGCACGGCTCCTTCTTACAGACACAGCATTTTTCACAGAAACACTCTACTCTTTTGTAATGGAGAAAAAATGTTGCCCTCAGTAAAATTTTTCCACCCCATTCTGAACATAGATTGTCAGAGTTCTGTATTTAACTGGAAAGTCACAGTGTGTTGGATCCCTTTTCTGGAAAATATTTCAAGCCTTTAAACACTGTGAAGTGATTTATATTTGACACACAAGATCCCAACAGAAGAGTAATTCTTCTTCAGACACGAAAGGCGTTCAAAAATTCCCATCAAAAGAACACTTCACTCCTCTCGCTAACAATAGTATTTCTGTTAGCAAGAGCCAAGGTAAGCCTTTATTATTTGACTCCAATTATACACCTATAATACACAAATATTTCCAGGCTCCCTATATATTAAAAATATGATAAGAAGGAGACAACTACCTGACAGTCTAGGAAGCCAGATCAATAATAATAAAGTAAACTCAAAAAGAAATGTTTCCCGGCCGGGCACGGTGGCTCACGCCTGTAATCCCAGCACTCTGGGAGGCTGAGGCGGGCAGATCACAAGGTCAGGAGTTTGAGACCAGCCTGGCCAATATGGTAAAACCCCGTTTCTACTAAAAATACAAAAATTAGCCAGGTATGGTGGCAGGAGCCTGTAGTCCCAGCTACTCAGGAGGCTGAGACAGGAGAATCACTTGAACCCAGGAGGCGGAGGTTGCAGTGAACTGAGATCGTGCCACTGCACTCCAGCCTAGGCGACAGAATGAGACTACGTCTCAAAAAAAAAAAAAAGAAATGTTTCTCCAGATGGACCAAACAGATGCCAGCCTCTTGTTCAAAGGAAACATCTTCAACCAAATGAAAGGCAAAATGGGACCATTTTATCACATGACTGCAATCAGCCCAATGACGAGACACCTGATAGGTCCAAAGACTGTTAGAAACGTCATGGGCTTTAACATCACACACCCAGGTTTGAGCTCTGATTTCTTGACCTACGAGCTGTGTGACCTTAGAAGAGTGAACTAACCCTTCTCCAAGTTTCTAACTTGGAAACTGCAAAATGAGGAAGAAGTCACCCCCTATGCAGACTTGTCAGGATTACACTGAGCATAGCTAAAGTGCCTGGCTCATGGCAGGGCCCAATAAGAGGCAATTAGGATTCCTACTCCTGAAATTTTAAAGTTCATAAAAAAGTGTAAATGTCTACTCTGCTAGACTTCCTAAAGGCATATGGAGAAATCATGACCTCTCTCGAAAAACAAAACAAAACCTAAACCCTGGGGAATTCTGAACAGCACATTGAAATGTCAGGCATACAGAAACATGTAAGAATAATCCTGATGACTTTTTGTTCTGTTTTTTGCTTAACCACAAAGTTTTTCACAATCTTTTTACTTAGTGGTTTATACTTACAACATGTCTGATGACATGAAGCACTAACAGAAAGGAGGGTCTCCTTTTTGGGTTTTCATTGAAAGACTTCTTTAGATCAGGCCTAATTTTTCAGTTTTAAGGTCTATGTTCAGCCATAACATCAGCAAATGGTATATCATAAAACAACACATTATATCAGCAATAACAATGACAGCTGCCAACTGTGCCAAGCAATATGCCAGAATTACTTTATTACCTCTACCCCATGAGGTGGGTATAGGTAATTTTCTATTTTATATAAGAGGAAGTTGAGGCTCAAAAGGGCTAAACAACTTGTCTGAGGACACACAGCTAGATAATGGGAGAGCAAGGTTTTCAGCCCAGATCTGTCTGATTCCAAACTATATGTTCTTTCTACATACAACACTGCCTCCCATAATACCAGAAAGAAAAATATAACCTAATTCAAAAAGGTAAAAACTATGTATACATGGATAATGAGTCAGTAAGACTTGAATAAATGGGTAATTCAAGTCATACCCACCTTCCTTCCATTATTTGTAAAGACCAAAAGTCTCTTTATTTTTTTCCTTAAACCAGCATAATTTCTTCCTTCTCCAAGCCACTTTACAAATTAAAACAGTCTATAGCTTACAAGGAGATTGATTTTGAGACTCAATTCTTAACTACTTTATTTTTAAAGGCAACAGAGACATCTTTTGGCCAATAAATGAAACTGCAAGATTATAGGAATAATACATTAATATACAGCACACTGCACTGATTAAGCCATTATCTATTTATCTGTCTAGTCATTCCTTGGTTTTTTGATGTTCTAAAGCCAACAAAGACTTGACCCAAAAGGGAATGTCTCCATAAAGAAAGGCAGAGAAGGGTCTGGACCTGCTACCTGAAATGTAGTTCAATCTGAATGGCCCCTTGGGCGGTGCTGCTGTTCCTGGCAGGCTGGAAGATGCAGCTGAACACGTTGGCCATGCCAGGGCTGGTCTTCTGCCCAGCAAAACGCGTGTCAAAAGCCACCATGGAATGGGCAACCAAGTTAACGGACTTGGTTTGGTTGGAAAAACTTTCATAGAGCAGTTTGCATTTCTTGAAGTCAAATCTATAAAAGAGAAAAGAAAGCAGGCAAGATGTGAAACACAACTCTTCCATTCTACAAAAGTATATAAGTTCGAGATAACAAGAACAAAATCAAAAATATATCTAAGTCCCATAAGGAGAATAACTTTCATTCTGAGTTTTCTTGTTGATTCTGTTAATAGACTCCTCAAAATGGAGTTAGTGTCACTGTGCCTTGGATCTTACTTTTCCAGTTCCAAAGAGATGATCTTGTTCGTAGGAACGGCATGAGAAGTAACAATACCACATGTTTAACATATTCTGAATCCGTTATCATTCCCATGACCCATCAGAAGTCTAAGAAGGCTGTATATCCCCAAAGGATGTCAAGGGTCCCTCTGGGCCTTCATCTGTCAGCTTCTAGCTTGCCTGGATGTTTCACTCTCCAGGGTCTGTCCAACTGTTTATGTGAAACTGTTATAGTGTACTGGGAACAAATAATACTCTTCACACGGAGAATAATTCAACTAATCTACCAACAGGAAATGCATTTGAAACCATCGTTTTTTCATAACAGAGAAAGTTGCAATAAGGAATTCATAATTACTCAGTACCATTATGACAATACATACAGAATTATTCCATATTGAGAAAAACTAAGGGCATAGCCAATCATCACAGAAAATTGCTGGGTGAGGTGGCTCATGCCTGTAGTCCCAGCTACTTGGGGGGCTGAGGTGGGAGGATCAGTTGAGCCAGGGATGTGGAAGTTGCAGTGAGCCGAGATGGCACCACTGCAGTCCCGCCTGGGCAACAGAGAGAGATTCTGTCTTAAAAAAAAAAAAAGGAAGGAATAAAATTGCTGGCTCACAAGAGCACCAACGTGGGACCACAGTTTCAGTATGCAATGCTCGCATCAGCTGAGTTAGGTACAGACCATGGCGGACTTTCAACAGAAAGACTAACTAGAAGACAGAGTGCTTCAGCAGGGAATTACTGGCCTTGAAGTCTTGTTTTCAAATGCCAAACCACTTTCCCAGTCATACGACCTTAAGCTAGTCAGAAACTCTATCTGGAAAAGAGTGATGTACGCCCAGCTTACAGGGCTGATAAGAGATCAAAATGAAAAGGTTATTAAGTGTGAAACGTACTCTTTAAAATTCCACACCAGTAATCACGAATCCATACATCTACACTGACTAAGGAAGTGACAGAAATAAGCGAAGTACTAGGTAACCATATGCCCCATTTCAAGGGAGCAACTGCTACTCCGCTTTCAGATGCTTCCAAGTGAGAACATGGACCTAGTATTGCCAAAGCTTCCGGTTTTTCAAAAGAAGCTAAATACAAACCTTTTATATAAAATCCCGCAACTTTTTGGGGCGGGGGGGACCAGGTTTCAGCTGTCGCCTAGGCTGGAGTGCAGTGGTGTGATCATGGCTCACTGCAGTCTCAATCTCCTCGTTCAAGTGATCCTCTCACCTTAACGCCTTGAGTAGCTGGGACTACAGGCATGCACCACCATGCGCAGCTAGTTTTTTAATTTTTTGTAGAGACAGGGTCTCTCACTATGTTGCCCAGGCCAGTCTGGAATTCCTGGCCTCACGCAGTCCTCCTGCCTCGGCTTCCCAAAGTGCTAGGATTACAGGCCTGAGCCACTGCGCCTAGCCCCTAACTTTGAAAATGTTGGCCAGCGAGGCATCAATGCTGCACATCAAGTGGTTCTGCATCTCCCACCCCGTAATTACTCAGACACACAGCAAGACAGGACTTTCTGACTCCATCACCCTGTGTGGGACCACGTTTTAGCTCCACGAAGTCTGCCAGAGCATTTAGTTGCCATTCAAGACCATTCAGAGCTCATTTTTCTCTCGGGCACATCAAAACACTAGCCGCTCTGTCACCCTAAGTGACTATAATGAGCAGAGCAGCCTGAGACCCACGATGGTCACAGAGTATGAGGGAGAAAAAGATCTTCACTGTTTTAAGTCACTGATACTTTGGGGTTGTCTGTTATTACAGCATAACCTAACCTATGTTGACTGATAGAGCATGAATCTAAACTTTTCAAAAGCACTGTGTAGATCAACCAAAAGACACTCTGCAGACAACATTCCATCTGTGGGCCACCACTCTGCAACCTCTGCTCTGTGTCAATGCAAAAACATGTATATTATTTGGATACTGTTACTAACAGTATAATAATATAATGAAAGGCATACCTGGCTAGGGATCCAGCACCTTCTTTTCTTTTTGGATCTTTAAGCTCCAGACTTACATTCACCATATCAATGAGGAAGCACATGCAGGTGTACACTTCTCCACTCAGGACAGTCTACAAAAGGAAAATGCCCGTCAATCCACAGCTGATGATGCCATCCTAAAAATAGGTTCACACGCCAAGAAATCTAATTTGCTCATTGCTCCACCTTCTTTCTCCAGGTGAGTTTGAGGAATAGCTACACAGGGTGACCGTCAGCTGAGACTATGAGAGTTACAGAAGAACATAAGGTCTCACTCACATGAATTCTTGGATCTTGTAAATCATAAGGCCGCATAAATTCCTCTATTGGTTCTCCCAGGTTGTTCTCTAATAAGCCGCGGATCAGCTTGTATTTATACAGATCCAGAGAGCAGTGGACTGAGGAGAGATTGCCATGGATAGATATGTCTGGCACAGTATGACTTATTTCTCTATGAAAAAGAAAAAAGATCACTTACACAAAGATGTCACCAACGTAACAATGACATAGCTCACACCCAAATAACGGGGCTAAAAGGTACTCACCTACATTTTCAAGTAGGTAATTCCTACTTCCAGTGACAAAAATTTCATGTAGCTCCAAATGAAGCAAGTTAATACGACTGTCACGCTTCAACTATAAAAAGCCCCTTTTCTCCCAAAATTTACATTTAGAAAATCCTCAAACCAGGCCAGGTGTGGTGGCTCACACCTATAATCCCAGCACTTTGGGAGGCTGAGGTGGGAGGATCACTTGAGCCCAGGAGTTTGAGACCAGCCTGGACAACATAATGAAACCCCATCTCCACAAAAAATGCAAAAATTAATTGGGCATGGTGGTGTGCACCTGTGGTCCCAGCTACTCAGGAGGCTGAGGTAGGGGGTTCACTTGAGCCCAGGAAGTCAAGGGTGCAGTAAGCTGTGATCGTGCCACTGTATTCCAGCCTATGTGACAGAGTGAGACCCTGTGGGAGGGAGAGAGGGAGAGAGGGAAGGAAGGAGGGAAGGAGGGAAGGAAGGAAGGAAGGAAGGAAGGAGCAAGAAATGGAGGGAGGGAAATCCTTAAACCTAGTATGAGCTAACTAATCTATTAATAAGGCAAACCTCATGAGACTCACAAAGAGTTTAAATATCACAGTTGGGAAAGCAATAAAGAAAAGATGCCAAGATCTTTATTTAACTCTTCGGATTTAGTGGTGACTAAAGGCAAACACCAGTGTTTCATACGGAGCCCAGATGGGACATTAGGATAAACTCTGAATAGGTTCGTCATCTCAGCTGGGATGGACAGAAGTAAAGTTGAAGAGGGGGAGGGGCACACATCTATACCACATCTCAATACTTAAAAGCTTTCTCTAACCTCCCATGGATGAACTGGGCATCGTGAATCCTACAGACACTATGCTCTAAGTATAGAGAGGGCTAGTATTTGAAATGGCAGAGGTATATAAAAAAAATTATTCTGTCTGCAGAGAAAAGCTGACATACAACAGAGTTTTAAAAGACAATGACGCAATAACAAAGAAAAACAGAGACGGCTGACCAAGTGCCATCTCGGGTTGCTGTGTGTGCAGTGTGAGACTGACAGGACACCTTGCATTCAGCATCACCTTCTATCAGGCCTAACAGAATACAATTATCTGCACAGAAACACTGATGGGAGTGGGGAAAGTTTAGATAAGATGAATAGGAAACCTTTTTTTTTTTGGAAAGCATTGCTTGAAAAGAAAACAAAGTGTTCAATTTCTAAATAATGAAGCTTCTCTTAAGACTGCTTAGCCAGTAAAACCAAATATAGCCCATGCCAACCATAACTGAACACCAGCCAGGGAGCACTTGACTAACACATAAGACTGAAACACAAACATCCCAGTGAGAACAGCTAAGTTGTAACATTAATCCAGAAAGAAACTAAAAAAGTGACATTAAATGACTTGCCCAAACCAAGAACTGTGAAGGGAGTGGCCAAAAAGAGATTCAAATCATGCTCTATACAAATAATAAACCTGTTTTTCTTTCTTTTTTTTTTTTTTTTTTTTGAGACAGTCTTGCTCTGTCGCCCAGGCTGGAGTGCAGCGGCTCAATCTCGGCTCACTGCAACCTCCACCTCCCTGGTTCAAGCAATTCTCCTGCCTCAGCCTCCCCAGTAGCTGGGATTACAGGCGCACGCCACCATGCCTGGCTAATTTTTGTATTTTTTTTTTAGTAGAGACGGGGTTTCACCATGTTGGCTAGGCTGGTCTTGAACTCCTGAACTTATGATCTGCCGCCTCGACCTCCCAAAGTGCTGGGATTACAGGCGTGAGCCACCATATCCATATGCCAAGGTGGGCATGCCAAGGCAGGTGGATCACAAGGTCAAGAGATCAAGACCATCCTGGCCAACATGGTGAAAACCCCTCTCTACTAAAAATACAAAAATTAGCTGGGTGTGATGGCGTGCGCCTGTAATCTCAGCTACTTGGGAGGCTGAGGAAGGAGAATCGCTCGAACCCGGGAAGTGGAGGTTGCAGTGAGCCGAGAGCTCACCACTACACTCCAGCCTGGTGACAGAGCGAGAATCCATCTCAAAAAAAAAAAAGATCAAATCAAACATTAAATTAGAATCATCTGCTTAACTACCTGTATTCCCTCAACAAAACATAAGTTCCTTCAAAGGAATTAGTTTTCTCTTTCATCATAGTAGCCCTCATATTCAGCACATAGTAGGGACTCAATAAACATTTGTTAAATAGACGAAGAAATAAGTGAATAACTAGTTCTTCCAAACTTATCTTAATAGCACTGATTTCCACGTTAAGATTCTACTTATCATAGACAGTTATTCAGATATATAACACTGGCTGGGCATGCTGGCTCATGCCTGTAATCCCAGCACTTTGGGAGGCTGAGGCAGGCAGAACACCTGAGGTCAGGAGTTCAAGACCACAACATGGTAAAACCCCATCTCTACTAAAAATACAAAAATTAGCTGGGCATGGTGGCATGTGCCTGTAATCCCAGCTAATTGGGAGGCCGAGGCTGAGGAGAATCACTTGAACCTCGGAGGTGGAGGTTGCAGTGAGCCGAGATTGCGCCACTGCACTCCAGCCTGCCGGGCAGACAGAGCGAGACTCCATCTCAAAAAAAAAAAAAAAAAAAAAAAAAAACACTCACTTGTCCAAATTCCTTTCCACCTGCAATTTCAGCCTACAAGGCTCGGTTAAGAGGCTTCCTCCTGTCTGTCGCACAAAATAGGAAGGGAAGATCAGATCTCCACTACTGTCCTCTGGTGCCTTGGAGTATTCTCTTGGATGTCTCTCTGCAGCAAAGATGTCCATGTCCTGGAGATCCACGACAATGCAATCCAGCAGGCAGACATGGTCTTCTACAAGGACCCAAGGAAAGAGAGGTAATGAAGAAAAGGGGACCCAAAAAAGGGTTGCATTAAACAAATAAAAAATGCAAAGCTCATTCTGTCTTTGAAAATGTTTACAGCTGCCCGCTTCCCCGCGCTGTCCACTACTCAGAAAACTGACTGTCCAGGAGTCTCCACTATGGCAGCCAGACCTCCTTATGCAAAGCTCCATGTGCTCGACACACCCTGCCCACCCGCCTCCACTCCAAGCACAGACCGCGTCACAGTTCTACAGTGTCTCATGCCCATGCTGTGACAACAACTGAGGCTGGGGGGTTGATAACTAAATCTGACTCCATACGCAATCCCTCCCCACACACAATGTTACCAAAAGGTTTACAAACTTTTCCCGGCACTAAAATTCTTTTTTCAAACAAATACTGCCACATGTAACCACTTCCATTTCCACTGACCAGATCCAAACCACCTTCATTCTTGCCTAGACCAAAAAGAATTCTCCTCCATTAGACCTACATAATTCCATTCTAGCCCTCAAAAAACCACTCTCCCCACAAAATACCTGAGTAATCCTTAAAAAAATAAACAGTCCATAACATTCACTTATTTTATACACTTACTGGCTACGGTTAATCCAAAATTCTCTCTGTAAGCCGGGAGCGGTGGCTCACACCTGTAATCCCAGCACTTTGGGAGGCTGAGGCAGGCGGATCACCTGAGGTCAGGAGTTCAAGACCAGCCTGGCCAATAGGGTGAAACCAGTCTCTACTAAAAATATAAAAATTAGCCAGGGGTGGTGTTGGGCACCCGAATCCCAGCTACTCAGGAGGCTGAGGCAGGAGAATGGCTTGAACTCAGGAGGCAGAGGTTGCAGTGAGCCAAGATCACGCCACTGCACTCCAGCCTGGGCAGAACAAGACTCCATCTCAAAACAAAAAAGAAAAAAAATTATTTCTGTAAAACTCCCCCAAATCCCTACAAGGCCCTGCACAAGCCCACTGCCTTCTTTCCCAAGCTCATTTCAAGCCATTCTCTCTCCTGCTCACTAGGCCTCAGGCTTACTGTCCTTTGTTACCCCCAAAACGCCAAGCTCTTTGCTGCCTCAACAGCCTTACAGGTGGCATGGCCCTCCCATCTCATCTAAATTCAGTCTTCTCTCTTCTTCTGTCTTTTCCATGATAACATTTATTATAATCTATCAATATTTAAATGCTCAATGTCTTTTTCATTAGTCTGTAAGTAGCACTGTAGGAGGAGCCATGTCTAACAGCATGTTAATATACTAGGGAATAAAATATCATAACACCTGGCATTAAGTGGGCACTGAAAAATAAGTTTTTTATTAGTTAATTACATTGATAAATACATGGAATAGATAAAAGTAGAGCTGATCTGCTAGAACAGGGGAAGGAAAGTGAATGAAGCAGGCTTTGGAGATTCTCTAGGGCAGGGGTCCCAAACCCCCAAGCCACGGACGGGTACTCACAGCAGGAGGTGAGCGAGCATTACCACCTGAGCTCTGCCTCCTGTCAGATCAGCGGTGGGATTAGATTTTCATAGGGGTGCAAACCCTATTGGGAACTGCCTAAGAGAAGGATCTAGATTGTGTGCTCCTTAAGAGAATCTAATGCCTGATGATCTGAGGTGGAACAGTTTCATCCTGAAACCATCCCCAACCCTGTCTGTGGAAAAACTGTCTTCCATGCAACTGGTCCCTGGTGCCAAAAAGGTTGAGGACTGCTGCTCTAGGGTACTGCTATGGAATCCTAGGTTTACATGGAAACAGTGTGAAAACCACTGTCTTAATCCAAGACAATGTATCATTAATAGTGAAATTTCAGAAACAAATAGCACATCAGTAGGAGATATACTGTTAAAAAAGAGACATTCTTTCTATAAAACATCCCAAATCACTTCTTAAAGGCATCCACCAATACATATGTAAGACTGGCTTTGTTCCTAATCATCATGGACGTCATAACATCAGTGGCGGCAGGCACCATATGCTGAGTGGCCCTCAGATGCAGCCCCCTCTGTGTTCTATATGTGCATGCAGACAGACTGGCAAACAGTATCATGTTCAGTTACAATTCGGTTCTGGAGTCAGACTGCCAAAATTCATAGTCCAACTCTTCCATTACTACCTCATAACCTTGGGCAAGTCAGGTTACCCAATCTCTGCAAGCCTTTGCCTCTTCATCTGTGAAATCAGGGGGGGGATCACGAGGTCAGGAGATCGAGATCATCCTGGCTAACACGGTGAAACCCCATCTCTACTAAAAAATACAAAAAACTAGCCGGGTGCGGTGGCAGGCGCCTGTAGTCCCAGCTACTCAGGAGGCTGAGGCAGCAGAATGGCGTGAACCCAGGAGGCGGAGCTTGTAGTGAACCGAGATCGCACCACTGCACTCCAGCCTGGGTGACAGAGCGAGACTCCGTCTCAAAAAAATAAAAAAATAAATAAAAATAAAAAAAATTAAAACCCTACAGGAGTGAAATGTGAACAAAATAATTAATGTAAATAATGCACCACAATGTTTGGCACATAGTGTTTCACAACTACTACTACGGTGATGAAAATTATCTTGTTAAAAGATCAACATAATTAAAACCACCTTCCTGTCACCTCTAGGACTATAAGGTACCAGAGAGAGCTAACAATTCCTCGGATCTATGTAACAAGACACTCAGCAGCCTCTCTCAGCTAGTGTCCTGCATCTTGCAAAGTCTCATCACACTGGACTGCTCTTTGCAGCTCATCATATTCTGCCTCCCTCTCTAGCAGCTCAGAGCAGCTCCCACTTATCGGGCACATCACTCATCCAGAACACATTTAACAATAGAAAAGAGGTCCGGCCCGGGGGCTCATGCCTGTAACCCCAGCCAGCAGTTTGGGAGGCCGAGGCAGGAGGATCACTTGAGCTTGGGAGTTTAAGACCCAGCCTGGGCAACATGATGGAACCCCATCTCTACAAAAAATACACACACACAAAAAAAATATTAGCTGGGTGTGATGACGCATGCCTGTAGTCCCAGCTACTCAAGAGGCTGAGGTGGGAGGATCGAGTGAGCTCAGGAGGTCAATGCTGCAGTGAGCCATGATCACAACACTGCACTCTAGCCTGGGAGACAGTGAGAGACCCTGTCTCAAGGGGAAAAAAAAATACATAAAACCAGAAAAGCCTCCAAAATAATGCTCTCATTTGGAATGACTAATTCTTATATTGGAGAGAAGAACACCAATAACCAGATGGTTCATGTCTTTTAAACTCTGTGCTACAGCATTTCTGTTGTTGCCTAATTTACGCTAATATTTTTTAATGTGTTCTTTCATATTTTTTAGTTAGTGGCTTGCAAGGACAGTGTCCGGGTAGTGGCTTGTAAGAATGCAAGACTCTTTCTACTTATACTATCACTATCTGGTGGCAACTATTTTCACCTATAATAAAAAAGTCCTAATAGGCTATCTAAAAATCTCTTTAATTACACTGTATCTTGCTAATTTAACCCTACTGTAGAAGTCATCCAATGATAAATCTACACCTAAAACTCTTAAACCTTCTAAAGCAAAATCAAAATCTCATCATCGTTAAAGAAATGCTATCTCTTCATTAACATTTGCCTGAACACAATGCCCGCCCCCATCAGGTTCCTCAACAGTCCTGTGAATTTCCCCAGCTTCAGTATTATGCGGCTTTTCTCCTCTTTTACCTGGACTACTGGACACTTGGCCAACAGACAGTGTGGGTTGCGGCCCTCGCTGCTTGGTGGAGGTACTGGGCACAAACTCACTCTTCAGGCTTCCTAGGCCCATTCCAGCAAGAGGCATCGTGAACTGCCCCTGGGAATGCGTTCCCCTGGGCTCCTCCATGCTTGTCGTTTTCCTCAGACTGTGTTTGGGAGTACCCGTTGGGGAAGCTGAAGGCACAGATTCCTGGGAAGAAACAAAATAAAACTAGAATGCAGGAAATGGGAAGTGGGGGAGCACTGGTGGTGGGACTCTATCTTTAATATCTCCAAAGTCCTATCCCAGTCCCTAGGGTCTTCAAAGACTCTGTAATATTTGTACTTCCCTCAGCCTCCCAGATCCCATAAACAAGAGGCTACCAGGATCATGACATTTACTGCCACAAAAAATTATCAGCGGAGATATTACATATAGTTCAATACTTGCTGAAAACTTCTGCAGAAAGATACCATTTTTTGGCTCAAGAGCAAATGTGAAGATGCCAATTGCTTCAAGTGGTTTAATCAAGGTCAAATGCAGCAAAAGCAAGTCTCTCAGCTATATGATAGTTTGTTGCTTTGCTTTTGAGGAGGGGCATATTGTTTTAAGAAAAGACATCTAATGGCAACATGGCTCCAATGTGTTTGTACTTTCTAGACATCTCCCCTCATGGGTTTACATTTCCCATCTAAGTAACTATGGAAATGAAAACAAAATGGAAAACAAAAGAGGCCAGCCATTCCTATGATGTTTCGGCTCAAGGACATACAAATTAAGAAGGGCTAACAGAGAATAAAATAGATTCAGTAATTCTATTGGAAATACTACTCTTTTCTTACACACTTAGTACCTTCATTCGGTTAATTGCTAACAGAGGAAAATCTATTTCACCAGAACAATTCAATAATTGACTTTTAAGCTTCCCAGGGCTTCTTCATGGAGGCCTCGGAGCTACATGTCTGCATGGCTCCCGTAGCATCATGGTTCCCATCTTGCCATTCTCAACTGCATCTGGGAGGAGAGGAAGGATGGCTCTCCCTCTAGGGCTGCCTCTATTTTGACTCCTCTCAGCTTTGGAAAAGAATACAAAAACACTGCTCCCTTTCACAGTTCTCTCAAGTAGTAATTACAAGTAAAAGAAACTAGTTCTTGCTTTCTGCAATATTTTTTTTTGCAAGGCAGATTACTAGGTAAATGTCATTATTTAAGTATTTCAACATTAAAACCTTTCCCTCTCGCTTAGTTTATTTAAACTCTGTAAAGTATTTGTTGCCCTTTCATTTGATTCATCTCTACATCCTCTCTGTAGTTGGTTTAAATAAATCAGTGGCTTGAGAAGATTAACCCAAAGCTTTTCAAAGACTTTGACTCAGAAATTGTGGTTTAAGCATAAGCTATGGTTGAGAAAAATGAAATAAAAGCATATGCAAAAAAAACTCAATCTTGTACTCATTAAGACATGGATTTATGTAAAACAATTCCAAACACACAGGAGTCCTGGAACTCAACGGCAAATAACCCCTCTCCAAGCTTTGATTTCAGGATTATTTCCTGTTCTTTAACCACTGGAATGCATATTAGACAAACCTCACACATGCAAATGTATTCAAGGGCAAATGCAAATACAAAATGATGGATGGTGAAGAAGGTAATTATTCATCTCATATAGACTGTAATCAATTATATTTAACTGTATGCATGGGGAGGTAAACTTCACAGATATGTTTATCTGGTTACAAACACTTGAACAAGCGACACACTCCAAACAGTCCTTATGGAATTCTACAGAACAATCACTGGTACCTAGTAAGATAGTTTTTCTAAGATTTAAGGATATAAAATAAGATCACCAAGAAAGTACTACTGAGGGCTAAAAAAAAAAAAAAAAAAAAAAAAAAAAGAAATTCTTTTTAATGGGCCTTAAGAACAACTTCTTTACATAGTAGGGAAGTAATTCAAACACTAAGAAAAAACAGTTAATAAGCAGACTTTCTCAAGTAATGAGATATTTTAAAGGTTTTAATTTTCTTTTTAAAGTATGTGAATGTGGATTGACTGCTGAATCCCATAAGGTTTTTCAGAATAGTCAGGTTGCAAAAAAAGCACATTATACCTTGAAGAAAAAGCAATCCTTGTATGCACTGCCACTTAAAATCAAATCCTCAAAAACAAATACAGGGAAATTTTTTTCATTAAAACGCTACAAACTCTGTGCTATTATTTGGCTTAAAAAATAGGAACCCTTTTGCAAAAATTTCTTAAGTATTTTGGCAATTCTTCTTCCAAGGCTAACTTCAGGGTCTGCTGGTAAATCCATATATAGATATATCTGATAAGGAAATTCAGTCCATTACCTTTTTAGGAAGGATAGAGAAACAAAAATGGTCCTGGTGAACTTGGTCACACGTTCTGGCTAGAACTGATTTCCTCCAGAAAATTTTAGTATGGCCTCAAAGTAAAGATTTACCACAAACAAATACAGTTATGCACCGCATAATGCCATTTCAGTCAACCACAGAGCACATATACTATGATGGTCCCATAAGATTATAATGCAGTATTTTTATTGTATCTTTTCTATATTTAGATATGTTCAGATACACAAATACTTACCACGGTGTTACAACTGCCTACAGGGTGTGCAGTAGGCTAAGCCATTTCAGTTTGTGTAAGGACACTCTATGATGATCACAGAGCAAGGAAATCACCTAAGGATGCATCATTCTCCCAAGTATCTGCCTGTAGCCCATAACTGTATTTGGTCTTAGTCCCTGACACAAGGGTTTCCAAAACCCTTGGAATCTCCAGAGTGATAAAATGTCCTTGTGTATGTTAACGAGATAACTGGTGGCTAAAAGCCCCTAAATAGCTTTAGAATGGGGGTTGCTGGAAGTACAGGCAACCATGTGATTAGAGGGTTGGAACTTTCAGTTTCAGTACCCAGGCCTCCAGGGAGAGCAGCGGGGCTAGAGATTGAGTCTAATCACAAATGGCCAATGATTTAATTAATTATGCCCATGTAATGGGGACTCCATTAAAAGCCTAAACAATGGGGTCCAGAGAGATATCAGGTTGGTGAATACATCCACAGTCCAGGAGATGGAGCACCCCAATTCCATGGCACAGAAGCTCCTGTGTTCGGGACACTACGGGATCTCGCCCTACATACCTCTTCATCTGGCTGTATCCTTTATTACAGCCTTTATACTAAACGAGTAAATGTGTTCCCCTGAGTTCTATGAGCCACTATAGCAAATTACTGAACCTCAGGAGGCCCTGCGGGAACCCCAAGCTTATAGCTAGTCTGTCAGACATACAGGAGACCTGGACTTGTGATTGGTGTCTGAGTGGGGAGCAGTCTTTAGGGACCTGTGGGGTCTTATGCTAACTCCAAGTGGTTAATGTCATAATTAAATTATAGACAAGTTGGTATCTGCACAGTTGGAAAGTGGTTAGTATGGGGGAAAACCCAACACATTTGGTGTCAGAAGCACTGGGAGCTGTTTCCTTTTATATGTAAGGAGCACAGCACTGGCTGATGTATAATAAGCATTCAGCAAATGGCAGCTATGTATTGCTATTTTCAGCAGTTTTTAAATCTTACAATCAAATCTTACATACATCTCAAAGGCCATCTCTCTCCCTATGTTATTAGCTATTATACTAAAAATAGGCATAAGTAGCTGGGAATTTCAGTAAGTGCTTTTCTGACACACTACAACGAGTTTGCAAGGAATAAGCAAATAGACTGAAGAGCTGCTGTGGAAACCAGCAAGGAATGATGAAAACACACACCAGGAATGACAAGGCCTCATCTCTGGTTCCAGAAATGTCACTCGGTCTCCTCAAATGCAAAAATGGATGAAGGGGGACTAATCAGACCATCTAAAAGGTCCTCTCAGCTTTAAGGGTCTGTGAATTACTGGGTGTTTCCATTTTTATTGTTTATTCTCAAAGAATCCTAGTTTCCCCAATGTAAAACACAAATAACAACAGTCCTCATCCTAATTACCTCCAAACACTGTTAAGAGAAATGGATAAGTCACAGCCATAAAAAAGAATGAAATAATGTCCTTTGTAGCAACATGGATGGAGCTGGAAGCCATAATCCTAAGCGAATTAATGCAGGAACAGAAAAGCAAATGTGGCCGGGCACAGTGGCTCATGCCTGTAATTCCAGCACTTTGGGAGGCTGAAGCGGGTGGATAACCTGAGGTCAGGAGTTCGAGACCAACCTGGCCAACATGGTGAAACCTCGTCTCTACTAAAAACATAAAAACTCGCTGGGTGTGGTGGTGGGTACCTGTAATCTCAGCTAATCGGGAAGCTGAGGCAGGAGAATTGCTTAAACCCAGGAGAAGAAGGTCGCAGTGAGCCGACACGGTGCCACTGCACTCCAGCCTTGGCAACAGAGTGAGACTCTGTCTCAAAAAAAAAAAAAAGAAAAGCAAATGCCACACGTTCTCACTTGTAAGTGGGAGCTAAACATTGAGTATTCATGGATGGACATAAATATGAGAACAATAGATACCCTCCTAAGGTTCTATAATTTGCTAAGAGAGCTCACAAAACTCAGGGAAACACACTTACTTGTTTAACATCAACTACTAGAGCGGAGTCGGGGGGTTGGGGGCAATGGGTCGGAAAACTACCTATTGGGTACTATGCTATCTGGGTGCATTATACCCATCTAAGAAACCTGCACATGTACCCCCTGTATCTAAAACAAAAGTTGAAAAAAAAGGTGCCACAGTAATTTAAAACTGTAAAGCAATATACTGTGTAATATGTTATTATTAAGACATTTTTAAATGGCTTCAAGTAAACCATGGGCCAATCACATCCTCTGAAAAAAGCCACAGAGTCTAAAACGTTTATATTATAGAAGGAATGCTTTTATATAAAGAAAGCATTATAAAAAGATGGAAGGTTGATTCCATTGGTTTGTTTGCTAAAACAAGTTACTACCTTTACTAAGAGTTATAATTTATACTACCTTATATTCATAAGGTTAATTGAAATATTAATAAAATGTCAAAAAAAATTCCTCAAGCCACATACCCTACAAAAGTAATAGCAATTATGGGTCATCTTACAGCAGCATACAAATTTTTCAATTAGTGATCAAATGCTAGCTGAACAGAAAAGGAAATGGATACTGATTGCTCACCTTATCTTGTAAGGAAAAGGTGCCAGGAAAACCAGCAAACAGAAACTTATTTTTGACTTTCAACTTCCCCAAATTTGCTACAATCAGATTATTTGATCTGGAACTTTCTGGGATCAGGAGAACGGGAGCACCAGCCTCAATATCCAGGAGAACCCGTGAACAGCGCTGGGCTTGATCTCTCACCTGAAAGAGGAAGGAAAACTGACTCAGAGGATAATTAATTCCCTAATTTTACCACCAAATAATCTCAGGTTCCCAAAAGTTTCGTGAGTTTATAAAACAATTAAAATCATACAGAGCATATTCTATGACCACCATGGAGTTAAACTGGAAATCAGTAACAAGAAGATAATGGAAAATCCCCAAATATTTGGAAAGTAAACTACACACTTCTAAATAACCCCTAGGTCAGAAGAAATCACAAGGGAAATAGAAAAATATTTCCACTAAAATGATAAGGAAGACATAATACATTAAAATTTGTGGGATACACTTAAAACAATGCTTAGAAAGAAATTTACACCATTACTTTAGAAAGCAATAAAGACTTAAAAATCAGTAATTGAAAGCTTCCACTTTAAGAAGCTGGAAAAAGAAAAGTAAATTAAATCTGAAGTAGAAGGAAGAAAATAAAAAGCATAAGTCAATGATATAGGAAACTGACAACTAGAGAAAAATCAATTAAACATTTATAGAATATGACTGCACCCAAAAACCACAGAACATACTTTTTTTTTTTTTTTTTTTGAGACAGAGTCTTGCTGTGTTGCCCAGGCTGGAGTACAGTGGCACAATTTCAGCTCACTACAAACTCCACCTCCCGGGCTCAAGTGAGATTCTCATGCCTCAGCCTCCCGAGTAGCTGGGATTACAGGCACGTGCCACAACACCTAGCTATTTTTTGTATTTTTAGGAGAGATGGGGTTTCACCATGTTAGCCAGACTGGTCTCAAACTCCTGGCCTCATGTGATCCATCCGTCTTGGCCTCCCAAAGTGCTGGGATTACAGGTGTGAGTGTGCCCAGCCCAGAACATATACTCTTTATAAGAACAGGTGGTCTATTGGCTGAGAGTATGCCTCGGCCATAATACAGGCCTGAATAAGTTGGTTATTTTAAAAGATAAAACTAATAAACCCCTGGCCACTTAGTAGCTTGGTTATCTCGGTTAAGTCGTTAAAGTCTCTGTGCCTCCGTTTCCTTATCTATAAAATGGGAATAATAATAAGCCATAAGCCCTACCTCAAAGAGGTGTAGGGATTAAATGAGACAATACACCCAAAAACTGAGGTGAACATGTAACAACTATTATTATTACCACATCAACACCATATCTTTTCAGTCTTTTTTTCCTGTACACACAGCTATGTATTTATATATATACAGGCATCCTGACTAGCACTTACATCTTTTTTTTTCTTTTTTTTTATTATGATTATACTTTAAGTTTTAGGGTACATGTGCACAATTTGCAGGTTAGTTACATATGCACTTACATCTTTAACATGCGTTCAGTTATATGTTAATGGAAAAAACACTGAATCATGAGCCAGACAACCAGGGCTAAGAGTTAACAATGTTTCCTCACTTATAAAATGAAAGTAACACATCTGCCGACCACCGCCTCATTAGGTATTATCGTAACTAATTATCTTTTTTTCCTTGATTATATCCTCCCACTGAAATATAAACTCCATGAAGGCAATGACCTTGTCTTTCTTGTTTTCCACTCTGTTCCTAGCACCTGGCAAGCTGCATGACACACTCATTCCTAAATTACTGAAGAAATGAACAAACAGGGTTGTTATAAGGATCAAATGAGATAATGTGTAGGAAAGCACTTTGAAAACTCCAAAGCATCATTAATATAAATAATTATTGCCAAAAGTACAGGCTACTTAATTCTGCTATCTCCATATCCCTACTATAACTGAGTCAAGGGAAGAAAAGTAAGAAAAATAACTCCCTGATGGTCACATAGCTAATGGAAGCAAAACCCACACTCAAGATATTTGTCCCAAGATTTCTAATGTGCAGTATTACTTTACAATACCAGTTGCTAGGTGAATGAAGAAGTGTAACAAATATAAGAGGTTACATGTGAAGTGGAAGGTATAGGAAAACCGCATCATACTTCTGGGGTAAAACATACAGGAAATAATTTATATTTGGCCAAACGCATCTGGTACAACTGATATTCTTAAAATTTCAAAACACTAAGAATACAAAGAAATTCAAAGTCCCACTGAATCATTATTTATAGACCTCAGAAAATGTAGGAATAAAAACCCAGCTACATGTCAAAAACACGTGTCACCAATACAAGGTAAAAGAAATTTAAATTTCAAACAAAATAGCCTCTTATCGACAAATAAAAGTAGATCTTAGCTCTATATAAACCTAATTCAAACAGCTAGAACTAAAGATTCTTGAGAAGATCAGCTTCTCTTCAAAGCCTACATATTGAACAATGTTCAAAATAGAAAGACATTCCTTTAACCTCCTACTTGTCTTATATAATTTGATAACGCGAAACTTGCGACTTATTGTTCAACTCTGCTTAACCCAGGAAGTTAAACCCAATTACTAAGTAATATACAAGTATCTCATCTCCTAACCCAAATGATTCACCACCATAAGGCTTACCACTGTTTCAACCACACTTGTAAAAATAACTGTTTTAAATGCACACAACAATTCTAACAGAAAACATTTAGCAGAGTTGTATTGAAAGTCACAAAAATGTTCATAACTTTGATAAAACAGTACCATTTGTAGGAATCAACACTATAAACATAATTCAAAAAGTGGAAAAAAAACTTCACTTCTGTAAAGATACTCATGGAAGCATTAGTCATAAGAATGAAAAGCTGAAAGCAATTTAAATGTTAAAAATAGGAAACTGGTTAAACTAATAGATTATATAGTTGCTACATAGGATATCTATGAAATATGCAAAGCAAGATGGAAAAAGATTCTAAAAAAGGCTAGGAAAAATAGCTGGATTCTAAAAGTGCATGTATAAAATTACTGTGTTTTACATACTTGACACACTGTATGCTATTTCTCAATCTAAATTATTTTATAAAAGCATATGCAGACCATAAATGTAATATCATTTTATATCAAATAAAAAGTCTGACAGTAAGAGTGTTGGCAAAGATATGAATTAAAAGAAATTATTATACACTGCTGATGGGAGACTATCATTGAGACAGCTGTTTTGGAAAACGATCTGGCTTTATCTAGTGAAGAGAAATGTGCGCACACCCTATGGCTCAGTAATTCCACTGCCAGGTATCTCAGAGATGAGAGAAAGTCTCAAGTATGTGCATCAGGACTCATAGTACACAAGAGCTAAACACTGTAAACAGCCCAAGTGTTCCAAAGGAAAATGGATAAATCATTTATACACAGAATGAAATGCAATGGTGAAAATAAATGCTATCATATGTAACAATATGAATGAATCTTATCAACACACTAAGTGGGGGAAAAAGCAAGTCAAGGAACATTAAATACGGTTTAATACTATTTTTATAAAGATCACAAGCAAAGTAAAAGATACCGTTTAGGAATTTTTTCTTTTTAATTTTAAAGGATCCTATAGACCCAAAAATCACCAGAGTGGCTACCCTAGGAGTTGACAAGGGAACGGAATAGGGAAGGAACACAGCATATGCAGGCAGCTGTCTTCCTGATGTTTTAATTTTCAGTTAGAGGTGGGTTCACAGATGTTCATCTTATTATTATACTCTGTAACATACATACATGCTACAGATAATCTTTTATAGGTGTGAAACGCTAAATTTTTTTTTGAGTTTTTAAAGAAAGAAAAAAAGGTTATATATTCCATGAGCAAATTCATAGAAAAATGTATAGAAAAAAAACAACAGAAACAAATTAAAACATGCTATAGTGCAGAGATACTAGTATGATTCTTTTTTCCAGATTTTCTATCATTTGATTATGCTACTTGTGTATTTTTTAAAAATACATTCTCTGGAAGATACACAGGAAACCGACAGCACTCATTGCTTCCAGGGAGAGAAACTAGACAGTTGGAGAAAAAATAATTGAGGAGACTTTTCTCCAAATGCCCTTTTTCACTTTGCTACCGTACCCAATCAGTATCTACCAAGTCAAACATTTTTTATTTAAATTAAAATGCAATTTTTAAAAATGCTGCCACTATAAAGTATCTATTTATTAAATTATAATCTTTTACCTAATAAAGTTTTGGGGTTTTTTTGTTTTTTTTTTTTTTTTTTTTGAGTCATGGTCTGGCTCTGTCACCAAGGCTGAAGTGCAGGTGGCATGATCTCAGCTCACTGCAACCTCCACCTCCTGGGCTCAAGCCATCCTCCCACCTCAGCCTCCCAAGTACCTGGGACTACAGGCACATGCCTCACCACACCTGGCTAATTTCTGTATTTTTTGTAGAGACAAAGTTCCACCATGTTGCCCAGGCTGGTCTCGAACTCCTGAGCTCAAGTAGTTTGCCCGCCTCGACCCCCAAAGTGCTGGGATTACAGGTGTGAGCCACCACGCCTGGCCATAAAGTTTTTTTAAAAAAGGAAAAATAACACGTTTTTACAAAAGTACATTGTTATTTTCTGTGGTTCCCAAACTGCACTGAGACACCACAGGGTGGTGAAGGCTTGCAGCCGTCAGGACTTTTTTTTTTTTTTTTTTTTGAGACGAAGTCTCGCTCTGTCGCCAGACTGGAGTGCAGTGGTGCCATCTCGGCTCACTCCAACCTCCGCCTCCCAGGTTCAAGCGATTCTCCTGCCTCAGCCTCCCGAATAGCTGGGACTACAGGCCGTGCCACAATGCCCAGCTAATTTTTATATTTTAGTAAAGACGGGGTTTCGCCATGTTGGCCGGGATGGTCTCAATCTCTGGACCTCGTGATCTGCCCGCCACGGCCTCCCAAAGTGCTTGGATTTACAGTCGTGAGCCACCACGCCTGGCTGCCAGGACATTTTAAATTTTTGAAGGAAAAACAACATCTGCCAGACACTGCACTAACTAGTAGCTTGTGGTAGCTGGCATTCAATAATAGATCATTCTATACTCCTTTCAGTAAGGTCTTATCTTTGCGAAGCTGGGTCTTCAGTGGTTGCTGTGATAAAAAGCAAGTACCATAAGAAGATAAATGTGGACAGGAAGTGAGGGTTGTAATGGCCAACCTGATTCCAAGTTTGAGAAGTTATGCAATACCTAACAGGCACATACCTCCTACCAGTCATTGTGGTTACTTAAGAATTAAATAAAATATTATTCTTTCCATTTATGTGTTATTATTTTTTCAAGCACCTACTAAGTTGTTAGGACATATGTACTTGTTGTTTAGACTTACTTACTTTGTAAATGGAAATACCATTAGGTGTTTCCTTTGGCCTAGGATGTGCCATGAATAAACTACCAGGACCCCACAGGTGCCACAAACTCAGTTTAGAACTTCTGATCTACTGGATTTAGAAAAAACCTACCACTTTCCAAGAGAAACATCCCCACTGAAGTCCTAAAAGGGACCAGAAGTCTTAAGTGTTCTTTGTAAATCTCTCTTATCTTTTTTTACAGAAAGTGAAAGCTAAAGTTTGAAGGTAATTTAAGTGAGATACAATAAATAAGGAATAAAGCTCTTCAATTACACAAAGATTTCTGTAGCTAATCTACACGGAGAACATATTAGCAAGGATAAATTACCTTTACTCTTCCAGATTTATCTCTAGAGGCCTAAAAGTTCTACTGATCAGTCAAACTGGAAAAGCAGCTTGGAGGGCCCAGGCTACCTACCGTCTGCCCCTCAATAGCAGCTCGCTGGCGCCCTAAGACATCTTGCAGCTGAGTGAAATGCTGAATGAAGGCCACCACCTCTGCCTGGAAACGCTGAGTATGCACATACTGCACAGAGGCCATCCGGAGGCTCACGCGAATGTCGTGTTCTCTCCGGAGCAAAGGGTCAGGCCGTCCATATCTAAAAATTAGGATAAAAGCGTGACTCAGATAACAGCAAGACACAGGTTAGTATTTCAAGAAAACTCAGGTTGGTTTAGGGCTTCCCTAAAACCAGCTTTAATTATTAAATGGAAATCCAAAACTAGGCTTTACAAAGCAAACTCTAATAATTACTCCCTTTGTAAGCTTCTGTGATGGGATAAAGGTGTGATAGCCAGGAGTAGAAACAGGTGGACAGCTCTAGCACTGAGGTCACTCAGAGGCCACCTGAGGCTCTGACCTTTCTCCCCGCATCTTTTCCCTGCCCTGAAAGGTAAGTATTCCTGCTCACCATGTTCCTGGCAAAGATTGTGAGGATACAAGTGTGAAAAACAATAAAAATAAGGCCATGAATTAACGGGTAAAGAAAATTAGGCATCAGAATCAATGTTTCTAGGAAAAACTGTCTTCTAGAGGCAGAAAGACATCTTTTTACTTCAGTCAAATGTAAAAGAGTTCTGGAATCTATAGTCAAAGATAAATTAGAAGACTTCTACAAATTGTTCTGAATTTAATGGAGCATGGTGCCATAAAAATATTATTAAATAGGACACAGTCAACCAACATTGCTGAGTACTTATTTTGGGCTAGGTGGAAAATTAAGAATTTTACATTAATTATCTGATTTATTTTAGAGTCATGACACCAAGGTATATAACACAAACAAATCCATTCTCAGCAGGGTATAATATAACCCCCCTAAAAATGAAAAAGCCCTCAGATATCTTCTTGAAACAGTTTTTCTCAACCTTGGTTGAACATCAGCATTAAAAAAAAAAAAAAAAAAAAAAAAGACTAGCCAGGCACGGTAGGTCACACCTGTAATCCCAACACTTTGGGAGGCCGAGGCCGGTAGACTGCCTGAGTTCACGAGTTTGAGACCAGCCTGGGCAACATGGTGAAACCCTATCTCCCAAAAATACAAAAAATTAGCCAGGTGTGATGGTGCATGCCTGCGGTCCCAGCTACACAGAAGGCTGAGGTGGAAGAATTGCTTGAGCCTGGGAGGTAGAGGTTGCAATGAGCTGAGATCACACTACTGCACTCTAGTCTGGGTGACAGAGCAAGACCTCGTCTCAAAAAAAAAAAGAGAGAGACTGAGCATGGCCCTAGACCAATTAAATCAGAATATGTAGAGACAGACCTGGACATCTATATTTTCTAATACCTCTTAGATTAAAAAAAAGAAAAAAAAAAGGTTGAAAACCACCATTTTAAACTCCCTGTTTTCTGAGAAAAGCTTTTTTTTTTTTTGAGATGGAGTTTCGCTCTTGTCACCCAGGCTGGAGTGCAGTGGCACGATCCCGGCTTACTGCAACCTCCGTCCCCCAGGTTCAAGCTATTCTCCTGCCTCAGCCTCCCGACTAGCTGGGATTACAGGTACCCGCCACCACACCCCGCTAATTTTTATATTTTTGGTAGAGATGGGGTTTCATCATGTTGGCCAGGCTGGTCTCAAACTCCTGACCTCAGGTGATCTGCCTGCCTCAGCCTCCCAGAGTGCTGGGATTATAGGCGTGAGCCACCACGCCCGGCCCTGAGAAAATAATTATTTAATAACCAGCCATGCCTAAAGATCCCTTTCTAAAATCTAACATAGAAACAATTCAATATAGATCATGTTTATAAACAAAAATGCATAATGAACTCATATCCTCAACAACCTTCTGAGGCTGAAATCATTCCAGAACTTTTAGAGCTACATGGAAGCCCAGAAATGTTCTAATGATTCAGTCCCCTTAATATACAGAAAAACTGATGCATGAAGACTACATGACTTGTCTCAGGACATACACCAAGTTCGTGGAAAACCAGCAAGAGAGCCCAAGGCTTTTAATAATCAGAAGTATTCAATCATACCCTAACTGGGGTGGGTGGGTGTGTGTGTGTGTGCATGTGTGTGTTGAGACAAGGCCCCCCTCTGTCACCCAGGCTGGAGTGCAGTAGCATAGTCATGGCTCACTGCAACCTCCAACTCCTGGGATTAAGGGATCCTCCCACCTCAGCCTCTCAAGCAGCTAGAACTACAGTTGCATACCACCACACACAGATGGCTTTTTTCTTCTATAGAGACAGTGTCTCACTATGTTGCCCAGGGTGGTCTCGAACTCCTGGCTTCAAGCAATCCATCTGCCTTGGCCTCCCAAAGAGCTTAGATTACAGGCATGACCCACCGCACCTCATACCCCATCTGTTTATGAAGCTTTAAGTAGCCCACTTCAACACAGATCCATTTTAATGAAATTTAAAGTCAGGAAGAACTCCTCATAACCATAACTTCTCAATTTCACCTCTAAGAAGGTAAAAATTTTTTAAAGTTTTCTTCATTGTCTAGCCAACAAGAATCTGAAACAGCAAGTATTATGATAAAATATCAAGTCAGAAAAAGATTGACGTTTTTACTTAAAAGTCTGGAAGATGAGTGCTTCTTCACCACTGGTAGTGAACCGTTCTCTGTAGAACTCTCCATGGGATGTGAGGTCACTTAGAGACAGACTCCCAATGCTGCCCTGTAAGGCCAGGTCTCCCTCTAGGGATGATAAAGTTAGAACACATTACTATGTATCCTTTTTCGTCACACAACTTAAATATGTCTGGAACAAAAGCTGGTATACACATGCCTCAGACTTTTCACTTTGTAATCAAACCTCAAAAGCAAATTTTCATATTCCAATATACCCCGAAAAATATTTTATGCAATATTTAAAACAAAGTCTCAATGCAAAAAAAGAAAAAGAAAAAAAGTCTCAATGCAGAAGTCCAAAGGGGACTGAAATAATATGGCAACATCACATTTTTTTTTTTTTTTTTTTTTTTTTTTTTTTTGAGACGGAGTCTAGCTCTGTCGCCCAGGCTGGAGTACAGTGGCGCGATCTGGGGTCACTGCAAGCTCTGCCTCCCGGGTTCACGCCATTCTCCTGCCTCAGCCTCCGGAGTAGCCGGGACTACAGGCGCCCGCCACCATGCCTGACTAATTTTCTGTATTTTTAGTAGAGGCAGGGTTTCACCGTGTTAGCCAGGATGGTCTCGATCTCCTGACCTCGTGATCCGCCCGCCCTGGCCTCCCAAAGTGGTAGGATTACAGGCGTGAGCCACCGCGCCCAGCAACATTACACATTTAAAGGATACAACCTTTATAAATACAGACAGAAACTTGATGCTTTCTGAGATGAGACCACTAACTAGAATTAAACATCGTTAGGTCTATTAATTATACTCTGGATAAAAGAATAAAGGAGGACGTGTCAGAAACATGTTAGGTATTCAAGCAACATTAAGAGTGTTTTAGTATGATTTAATGAAAGACCAAAATTAATGAGGTAGATAGGCACTGGAGACAGATTTGAAACTACTCTGATATACGAGTGAAGTTTCTGGAAGGTGGAAAGCAGAAAGAAGACATGACTGAAACATGTACAACTAGAATGTGAATCTATAATGAGTCATTATTAACACTGTATGGATACTAAAAAGGAATATTCTGAACTGTTGTCTCTGTAAAACAAAATTTATTATCATAATTATCATTATAAAACAATTACTAAGGTATATTTGGCATGCTAGTTCAGCTCCCAATGAATTGAAAACAATTTTTTTTTTTTTTTTGAGACAGGGTCTCAACTCTGTCGCCCAGGCTACAGTGCAGTAGCACAATCATGGCTCAATGCAGCCTTGACCTTCCAGGCTCAAGCAATCCAACCACCTCAGCCTCCTGACTAGCTGGAACTACAGGCACTGGCCACCACAACTGGTTAATTTTTACTATTTTTGTAGAGATGAGGTCTCACTATCTTGCCCAGGCTTGTCTCAAACTCCTGACCTCAGCCTCCCAAAGTGCTGGGATTACAGGCGTGAGCCACCGTGCCCAGCCACATACTTATTTTAGATACCTAATGTCTTCTAACAAAAATACCCAAGCTTTTACCAATCTTAAAGGCCATTAACAGGAATACGCTGTGAGAATTTAAAAAAAAAAAAAAAGCCAATCTCCTCTAAGAAGCTTTTCTAAAATAATTGCACAAGGCATGAAACCTCAGCCTCAGTTCATTCCTTCCCCAAAAGACATTCTTGTTTTTACTACAGCATCAACATGAGCTTTGTAATCTTCGATAATTAGGGAAGGAAAAATGTTTTACTTCACACTTCATAAATCTCTACAAAAGGCTGGGTACGGTGGCTCATGCCTGTAATCCCAGCACTTTGGGAGGCCAAAGTGGATGGATGGTTTGAGTCCAGGAGCTTGAAACCAGTCTGGCCAACGTGGCGAAACCCTGTCTCTATAGTTTAAAAAAATAAGTTAACATATTATTTTTTTAAAATCCTACTATTTAGAACCTGATGTAGTTGATCACTTGTATTCAACTAAGAATTTTAACTTACAAAGTCCCATTAGAGAGAATGCTGGCCAGGTGCTGTGGCTCACACCTGTAATCCCAGCACTTTGGGAGGCAGAAGCAGGAGGATCACTTGAGGCCAGGAGTTCGAGACCAGCCTGGCCAACACAGTAAAACACCGTCTCTACCAAAAATACAAAAATTAGCTGGGCATGGTGGCGTGCACCTGTAATTCCAGCTATCTGGAAGGCTGAGGCACAAGAATCGCTTGAATCCAGGAGGCGGAGGCTGCAGTGAGCCAAGATTGCACCACTGCACTCCAGTCTGGGCAACCAAGCGAGACCCTGTCTCTAAAACACAGAATAAAGAATGCCAGCTTTGCTACAACGTCCTCCTGCATAACACCATGGCCTCTAGTGGTAGCTCCCCCAATTTATGACTCTAGATGCAGTCATACCCTCTGGTTTCCCAGAGACAGCCCTGTTGTATGCCCGTTTTCTAGGTGTAATTATATTAATGATGTCCCTTTTAACTCTCAAAAATATCCCAATTTGAACAAAAAAAAAAGTTATATGGGCACCCTAGATAGAGTCTGTTGAAAACACAGATAGACACCAGGGCTCCATCTCAACTAAATCAGATTCTTGGGAAGGAGATGAGAGACAGGAGGAGGGAAGAGGCTGTGCCAACACCTGCACTTTTAACAAGCTATCCAGATGATTCTGATCCATAAGCCAGCATTTGGGAACCACCAACATGAATCCTGGCCAGACTAATAACCACAATCAAGCCACTGCCACACCTTACTCAGCACGTGAGGACAATCAATTTGTGATCACAATGTTCAAATGCTGACCAGATTTTGCAAGTTTGCAAGCTTGCTTCCCCCCAACCACTTACCAATCATTTCCAGGTGTGCTACTAATTTGGACACATTTGCTTTGGCAAGCTCACTGGTGGTCTTATTCAGCACTAGAGAAAGTGAATGAACCTAGGAACAGAGAAGATAAAGCAAGGCCAATATTACTGGGGAGAAAAGGTATCTTTCAGGAAAACGGCTGAGCAATCAAGGAAAATGCAGAAAGGCTTGGGAAATTTGAAGGTAATGCTTTTAACGATGCCAATTTCACTTCAGCTTTCTTAAGCCAGAGAAACCACGACCTGAGGACAGGGCGGAGACTGGACAGTCTAAATTTCAGTTTCTGTGGTGCCTTCTCTATGCTTGCCTTGTCTATTTTCTGTTCATGAGATGCTTTACATTATAAAAACAATTTTTCTCATTTTGGCATTCATCATTAATATTATACAATTCTACAGTAACTCAAACAGATCCATTAAATCTCATTCTGATAAATTGTTCAAAACAAAATGATAAATATGATTTAGAATCCCATTTACTGCCTTTGAACAAATATTTAATAGAAGCCCACCATTAACCAACTGAGACTTCACCTAGAAGCCATAATCAAAGATTTTCTTTCCCAGGGACAACTATAAATGAAGAAAAAATCCCCTGTCTTGGGAGTAGCATTCTTTGTAACAAATAAATTTCATAATGCAATATTGTAATTGTAACTATTAAAAAGATCTTATATGTCTAGGATTTGTTGAGTCAGTTCCCAACAACCTTTTTTGCTTTGAGTAACATCACAGGGGACAAAAACATGGATGGAAGAGAAGGAAGGAGTGAGGAAAAGACTGAGAGCAGATTTAATCTTCAATTCACACCCACCACTCCCTAACAGCAGGGACCATGCCTTCACCCCTTTGTCTTCAGTGCCTGCCACAAAGTAGGTACTCAGGAAATGTCTGGTGCATGACTAATCAGGAAAAGAAAAAAGGAATGTAATAGAAGGAAAGGAAGAAGGAAAATCATTTATAGAAGAAGACAGAGAAAAAGCAATGGGTTATTATAGTTGGAGCAATGACTTTGTGGGGGGAACTCCAGTTCCCTTGCAGTATGATTTCTGACACAGACACAGACACAGAAGGAATCTCAAGGTGAGATCATCATGGGGGAATTAAAAACCTCTAGTCAGCTGGATGCAGTGGCTCACACCTGTAATCCCAGCACTTTGGGAGGCAGAGGCAGGAGGATCACTTGAGGTCAGGAGTTCAAGACCAGCCTGGCCAACATGATGAAACCCCGTCTCTACTAAAAATAGAAAAACTAGCTGGGCATGGTGGCAGGTGTCTGTAATTCCAGCTAGTTGGAAGGCAGAAGCACAAGAATCGCTTGAACCCAGGAGGCAGAGGTTGCAGTGGGCCAAGATCGCACCACTGCACTACAGCCTGGGCGATAGGGCAAGACTCTGTCTCAAAAAAATAAAATAAAAATAATGAAAACCTCTAGTCATTTAATTTTGCCAAAAGAACATGTACACTGGGTCTAAAAATGCTTTGTTTGGAGGAATCCAACCACCACCACCACTTCCATGAAACAGCTCTTCCCATGAATCTTAGTGTCACTAACGGATGATGATCAGACGCTGTATGCCTCCTGCCTCAATGCAACAGGAAGCACTCAGCAGCCCCTCTGGTGTGTTCTTACCAAGTTGAACTGAATCTGATGGGGTCTCTAGAGCTAACATCCACTTGTTAAAATACAGGATAAAAGAAGTCAAACAGTCAAACAAGAAAACAGACAAACCTATAATGTGGGACACTGTACAAGGCACTAACCCAGTTTCTGTAACAAGTCAATAGGCGGTGGGGTTGGAGGGGGGCAGATACGCTATAATTAAGAGAGATTTAAAAGACATGACTGCAAATGTAACATGGAACCTTACCTGGATCCTAATTCAAAAATATTCATGCATCAGGCTGGGCACAATGGCTCATGCCTGTAATCCCAGCACTTTGGGAAGCCAAGGCAGGCCGATCACTTGAGGCCAGGAGTTCGAGACCAGCCTGGGCAACATGGGGAAACCCCATCTCCACTAAAAACACAAAGATTAGCAGGGTGTGGTGGCACACGCCTGTAGTTCCAGCTACTCAGGGGACTGAGGCACGAGAATAGCTCGAACCCAGAAGGCAGAGGCTGCAGTGAGCCAAGATCATGCCATTGCACTCCAGCCTGGGCAAAAGAGCAAGACTCCTTCGAAAAGAAAGAAAGAAAGGAAAGATAGGAAAGAAAGGAAAGAAAGGAAGGAAAGGAAAGGAAAGGAAGAAAGAAATTCATGCATCGTTTTATTTAGTTCTCCTTATTTAGTAAATGAGAAAACTTTGGCTTACAAAAGCACAGTATTCTACTGAATTATAGAGGCCAACAGAATAGAAAGACAAGAAGTTTCTTAAACCATTCATTCCTCCACAATCCACCAATAAAAGGGCATTTTTGAGACAATCAGACAATCTGAGTATGGACTGGTGTTAGAAAATACCAAGGAATTCTTGTTAGTTGGACGTGACAATGCATTGTGGTATGTCCATTGTTTTTTTAGAAATAAATACTGAAGTATGTAGAGTGAAATGATATATCTGGAATTTGCTTTAAAATACTTCAGCAGGCCAGCGCAGTGGCTCACTCCTGTAATCCCAGCACTTTGGGAGACTGAGGCAGGCAGACCACTTGAGGTCAGGAGTTTGAGACCAGCCTGACCAGCATGATTAAACTCCATCTCTACTAAAACTACAAAATTAGATGGGCATGGTGGCACGCACCTGTAATCCCAGCTACTCAGGAGACTGAGGCAGGAGAATCGCTTGAACCCAGGAGGCAGAGGTTGCAGTGAGCCAAGATCATGCCTCTGCACTCCAGCCTGGGCAACAGAGTGAGACTCCATCTCAAAATAAATAAATACATACATACATAAAATAAAATACTTCAGCAAAGAAAAAAAGGCATAAAGTAAATGTGATGAATTATAGGACTGGGCAAATGGGGGTTCATTATACTGTTTCTCTGTGATGTATCTGAATTTTTTCACAATAAAAATGTTTTTCAAAAATTCTTATTTTAAAAAATGCATTGTTGAGGAACACTTATCCAGTCCTGTTCTCTTGTAGAACCAGCCACATCAATCAAGGCAAAGCCCTCTGGGAGCACTGCATATTCAACACCAAAGAGTTCCTGACGCAGATCATCACTGGCACTGCAAGAATAAAGTTCCAGGTACAGACACATGAAGCCCAAAGGAATGGCTAACGCCTCTCCAGGTTCCATCCACCTTGCTAAACCAAAGGTACCAGAGGCCTTGGAGTACTGCAAAGTCATTCATTCACCAGACACTGAACAAGAAAGGTAAGCTGGTCCTTTCCCATCTCTCCCCTGAGATGTCTTCCATTTCTAGAGGAATGAGGCCTACTATCAGCTAGAGAAATAAGAAAATGGCAACAGGATAAAATGTGATTCTCCTCCCTGACTTCTCTCCAGCAGTAAGTGCAAGTCCACACATGCAAAGACTGTGGATAAAGAACATCCTTGAGGCACACAAATGTTACCAGCCACAGCCGGGGTTCCAGGGCTCTGGACGAGTGCTGGTGACAGCAGGCCTATGTGCCCTCCAATGGGTTATTCAGGTTAACTGCTTTCACATCCTGCTGGTCTATCACACACAGCAGAATAGCCTTAAACTCAAATGCTGTCTTTTTTATGGGTTTTTTTCTTAATACTTACAGTATGAGTATCAAGGACAAGTTATAAGTATGGTAATCCATGTAATATAAAAATAATAATGGCTATCATTCATTAAATCCTTATTGTGTGCCACACACTGTGTGGAGGGCCTTACAACAACCCTATGATGGGGGCACCACTGAACATCCTCAGTTTACTCATGAAAACATTAAGGGCACAAGAGGCTAAGCGGTTTGCCCCAGGCCACACAGCTATACGGGTACAGTGAAAGTACCAGGACTCAAACTCAGGCAGTCCAACTTTTGAGACCATTCTTAACAGTTACGCTGTTGCCCTCAATGAAAGCTAATAATGTTCTGAGAGAATGGGGAGACAGAAACAAAAGTCACACTTTAAAGTTGCTATTACAGATTACACACTTTGCTAGGTGCCTTCCACACATCACCTCATTTAGTCATCTTAGATGATGGAAGATGAGGAAACTACAGTTCAGAGAAGCAAAGTAACTCCACTGAATTATAGAACTCAAAGGAAAGGCAAGATTCTCAAACCACTTACTTTCCCTGCCTCCAGATGGGATTTACAGTAAAACCTTTCCCAAAATATTCACGTCTACCTTTTGTAGCAAACACCTAGAAGACTAGATAGCTCCCCTGCCAACAAGAGATATTTTCCAAAGTAAATGTAAAATGCTTGTATTTAAATCAACAAGCCCAAATCCATTTTTACAGCTTAAGGGAGCCAAAGGGAACTGAGGATACCTTGAGATCCAGTTTGGTGTTCACTGGATCCTGAAGTCCAGACTCCATGGAGGCATGTGGTTCCGACTTCACGTTGTGTAGAATGCCCTCAGGAGGCAGCCTCATTGCGTGGTTGTCTGCAGTGGAGCCGATTCCAAAAAAGTCTAATATCACAACCCAGGTTTGCAGTGTGATCAGCACATCCAAGCAATTAAAATCAACATCAATGCTCCGGTTAACTCGATTGTAACTGGAAGAAAATTCTGGATGTTTCCTATCTACCAAGAATATGTTGATGTGGACTAAGGAATCATCAAATTTACTCTTTCCAACAAGTATCTTGGGCTCATCCGCTGTCGGAGAAGGAGGTGGGGTCAAGGGATAGTCCTTGTCTTGGACTTCCTTTTGCTTTTTCCGGGATGCAGAGGTGGGCCGTTGATATAACTGGAAGACATTAGGAGCTTCTTCCATGTGGGAAGGGAGAGACCGAGGCATATCGGGATATTCCACATTGGACACTGAGGGGCAAGACTGAGAAAGGTATTCTTTTTGTGCTAAACTAGATGGCTTAGGGGCTCCTCGAGACACCATCAGGTTCTTATATTTAGAATCTGGATTCTTCTCCAATAAGTCCTCCATCAGCAGAGAACGCAGGGCAATCTGAATAGATAAAGTCTGGGGATGGTCTTTACTGAATTCCACCTCAAAGTCCTGAAACTTTAAGCTCACAAGACCTTGGGCCCCCAAAGTCAGATCTCCACTTAGCTGAACCTGAAGCTCTGATATACAAAATGTGGCTTGAATCTGAGTAAAGGATTTGACTTCCTTCACTGACAATGACTTCTGAGAGGTGTTAGAAAGGCTGGAGTGGCTGAACAATCCATTCTCCTTCCTTTCAACAGAAGATTCTCCACATGTACTGAGGGGAGGCAGAGGAGAATCAGGGCAAGGGGAGGAGGTAGCACTGGCTGGATACTTATTCAGATCTTCACTGTACACGAGATTGTCCAGGGTTTGTAAAACCTGCTCATATACATGCTTTGCTAACACCACCTGTATTGAAAAGAGAAAAATTCAGTTACTCTACTACTATTATTAAATGCATGTAGATGTAATGCCCATAAATGTCTACAGTTGCTACATGATTCCTACATGAGGCTGTAAGTTAGCTGATAGCAAAGACTGTCTCTTTTCATTTCTTTTCTGTCCTTACCTCTTTCTGCCCCACTTCTATTCACAAGGCCCTCCCTCAGCACCCTACACAGTAATCTACATACAATAACAGTTCAATAAGTACTGTGGATTATGCCTGAATCAACAAAGTCACTTTTTCTGACCCCACAAAAATGAATGCAGAAACTGAAGAGTGTTGACAAAAGTCTGGCATGGATATACCACAGGAATGAGAAACAAGGTTCACGGTTCTAAAACTGGCTGATCATCACCAGTTAGTGTAACAGCCAATGTTTAGTACTGGTAGTACTTTTTAGATAAAAATGATGATGATCCATGATTAGTTATGTTTCCTTTCTCCTTTGCTTCATTTTTAATTACAATTTCTTATTAAAAATATTTTCAGCCAGGCACAGTGGCTCACGTCTGTAATCCCAGCCCTTTGAGAGGCCGAGGCAGGCGGCTTGTGTGAGCCCAGGAGTTCAAGACCAGCTTGGACTACATGGTGAAACTGTGTCTCTACAAAAAATACAAAATTAGCACGGGCCTGTAGTCCCAGCTACCTGGGAGGCAGAGGTGGGAGGACCGCTTGAGCCCAGGGGGTGCAGGACACAGTGAGCTGAGATCATGCCACTGCACTCCAGCCTGGGCCACAGAGCAAGACCCTGTCTCAAAAACAAAAAAAAAATTTTTTTCAGGCAAGTTTTTTATTTAATGAAGGGCAATTTTTAACAGAATTCCAACCAATAGATACAGAAATAATGATGGAATTAGAAAAAGTGACCATTTTGTAACCCCTAATTAAATAATGTGTGCTCTCCAAGTTCATTAGTGGAATAAACCATGATGTGAATGACTGACAGGGAATTTTGCAATGGAGAAATCAAGGCTCTTGCCACCTAAATACAATTATCCACTTTAACATCAATAAGAGAGAAAAAAGACATGATTATGTGCCTCCTGATATAAATTAACATGAAGTATACGGCACCACCTACCTGAAGTCTACCCCCCAACTCCCCTGCCGAAAAAGAAACCCGAATCCAGTCAAACCTATAGAACTAAACCTGTTCTATAGATTTTACAGGAAATATGCAGGAGAACAAGTTAAGAGGCACACAAACAGCCAAATCCAGAAAGTGGGACATTCCACAGGACAACTGACTTAGTTCCACAACAAAATATGACATGGGGGGACAAAAAAGAGAGGGAAGCTAGATGAACAGAGACCTACACAATGTATCACCCAAATGCAATGCTTCCAATTGTCTGTATCCTGATTCCAACAAACCCAAAACAAAGACATTTTTGAGATGATCCAAAATATTTCTAAAATCTGAAAATTGATTAAAATTTAGATAGTATCAAAGAATGTTCATTTATTTTGTAAGGCATGAAATACCACTGTGGTTATGTAAGAAGAAGCACCTAGTTTTTGGAAATACACTCTAAATACATAGGGGTGATAATGGCATGACATCTGGGATTTACCTTAAAATATTTCACCAAAAAAAAAAGACAGATAAAACAAACGTGGCAAAATCTTCATAAGTGGAATCAGAGTGATGGGCACATAAAGCTCATTAGACTATTCCACTTTTGTATAGGTTTACATTCTTTCATAATCAACTTTTTAAAAAGTTAAATTATTAAATTAATTACGAATCAATTATTAAAGAATTCAAATAATTATCTTAAACAATTATTTCTAAAGAAAGAATTATCTAAAATAACGTTTTTAAGATTTTCATCAAAACAACGGTTAGGTCAATGGTAACCATAAGAATAAGTCAACACAGGCCAGGCGTGGTGGCACACACCTGTAATCCCGGCACTTTGGGGGGCCGAGGCAGGAGGATCACTTGAAGCAAGGAGTTCAAGACCAGCCTGGCCAACATGGTGAAACCCCGGCTCTACTAAAAATACAAAAATTAGCCAGCGTGGTGACGAATGCCTGTAATCACAGCTACCCAGGAGGCTGAAGCAGGAAAACTGCTTGAATCTGGGAGGCAGAGGTTGCAATGAGCCAAGATCATGCCACTGGTACTCGAGCCTGAGACTCCGTCTCAAAAAAAAAAAAAAAAAAAGTAGGTCAACATAATCCAATAGAATTTACATCACATGCTAGATTTAAGGTGAAAAATTTGTCCTGGTAGCTACCACTGATGGGGCAAAGGCTTAGTGTGAGAAGGGAAAGCTTTGGAGTAGTTCTCTCAGGGGTCCCAGAGACCCCTGGGAGGAACCACGAACGTCAAAAGGCAGGCCCACTCCATAAACAACACTCCTGGGTTACTCCAGAGCAGCTGCCAGACACAGACCAACTACTGTTGTGCCAGACACAGACCACAGACCATCCTAAGAGCCTGCCTGTCATTGCTGTTTTATAATGTACTGCTCTTTGCTCTCGTCCCTGTGAAATCAGGGAAAATGACACTTTTGAAGGAAAAAAAAGAAAAGGTGTATACATACACACACGCCCATAAAAAAAGAAATCCCTATCCTGGCCCCTTTCATTTCAGAGAGGGCAGGACTAATTCTCTGTTGAAAGGATCTGTCCACAGCTCAGATGATCACGATGTTTCATAGGCTGGGTTAAGTATGTCTCTAAGTGTGACAAGAATGATATCCTCCTGGGAAAGGAGACTCTGGCTTTGTAAGTAATCATTTCCCCATTTCTGAATGTCAATGGAATTAAGAATCTACCATCTTCCTCTAGATAACCCACCCCTCCTCCATATGAAAAAGGCTGACAAGACGGATTCCCCATGACAAAAGGATTCCACGATTATTGGAACAAGGTTTCAACAATGGTATTATGCATGGGTGATATATCTTTGAAAATATATTTTCCTTCCAACATGTAATATACATAAATATATATCATATTTATAGAGTATTAATATAAACATATGACTTCAACTGCCCTGACATGAATTTACCTGAACTGGATTGACAAATTTTCCTTCAATCTTCATGATGCTAGAAGTTCCCAGGTCATCTGGGCTAAGAGAAAAAGTCAATTCAGATTCTCTCTCTATAGGGATCTTCTCCAGTTTAAACTGAATGGTGGTGTTGTTCAGGATGTGAAAAGCTGGCATAGAAGAGATGAAATGATAGACCGTAAACCTTAATATTTACTTCATTACTGCTGATTAAATGTAGAATATACAAAATACAGCCCATGAGGTACACTTAGACCAGGAGGGCAGGTTAGCCTGGCACCTGGGGTCTATGATTGAGAGCAAACCTTGACAGCTATCCTGAGGCCAAAACTCATAGCAAGCTGAGGTACAAGATACATTTACACAAAAAAAGAAACAATATTTTCATCACATGCTCCACTTGGTAGCTTCAAAACACGATGTGCGAACATTATTCCAGTCCAGAGACTACATTATGCTTCTCTGAGCCACCCAAGCTGGCATTTTCCAAACCAAATTATTCATCTTTACCTAGCTTTCCGATACAGATGTATCCCTCTTATTAGGCCTAAATCAGAATCTAGGACAATACAAGTTCTAAGTAAACAACTTTTATCCAAGCAGAGAAAGCAATCTTTTGATAAGTATAAAAACAAATCAGTGAATTAACATCTGATGACCACAGAAGGGTAAGTTCTCAAAGGCATTAATTTCGTCACCAATAAATAAAGGTGTGCTCTAGGGCTTACCTGATCTCTGTGTGCCAAGACCAACAGATTGGACTGTTTGGTTTTAGCTGATCAGATCCAGAATACAAACATAAGCTTTCATTCTCAGAACCCTGGACCAACCCATTATAGAAGAAGATGGCAGAATATTAAAGAAGATAATATCCACAAACTATTTACATCAACCCCTTGAGGTATCTTGGGCTAAAATATTTAACTAGGAAGGATCTACAGCTTGGAAACAGAAAATCAGATATATTTGACCAAATTAAACAATACTTTAACAACATCCATCCACTGAAGCATCTCTGTAAATGAGCACTCATCCAATTTCAAACTGGAACACTTTAAAAAAATAAATTCCTGCCCGGGCGCGGCTGGTCACACCTGTAATCTCAACACTTTGGGAGGCCGAGACAGGCAGATCACCTGAGGTCACAAGTTCGAGACCAGCCTGGCCAACATGGTGAAACCCTGTCTCTACTAAAAATACAAAAATTAGACGGGCGTGGTGGCGGGCGCCTGTAATCCCAGCTACTTGGGAGGCTGAGCCAGGAGAATCACTTGAACCCGGGAGGTAGAGGTTGCAGTGAGCTGAGACTGCACCATTGCACTGCAGCCTGGGCAACAAGAGCAAAACTCCATCTCAAAAAACCAAAAAAATAAAAATAAAAGTAAGTAAATTCCTGTTTTGTCAAATATGACATTAAATGGAAAAGGGTGAAAACATGCCAACCTACTACAAGGCATTCTATTAAAACGCTTTGATTTCTTAAATATTAACTGAGGATTATTCTAAAAGAAAAGGATTTTGTTGTTGCTGTTTTAAGCAAAGGACTCCGTGAGCTGGGTTTTCAATCATTAAACAAAATGGAACAAAAGACTGATGCTCCTCACCTTGACCTCTATGCAAAGATTCAAAGAAATCATGTCGTGTGAAATGAGCTTCCTCCTGACTGTTGGCACTGCCAGACCCGGAAGGTGGGCAAAACGTCCGGCTTCCTTCAGACCCAACAGCTTCTCTACCTGCCAGCTGGGTGCAATTCAAAGAATACAGTTTAATGTCCTTGATTTCCACCTGCAGACGGTCACTTCTGGATTCATCATCTCCCGCCACAAAATTCTGGATGAATATCTGTCCCAAGTGTCCCACCAACAACTCAGGACTCCCCGGCTTCCGAGGGATAGAAACAACTGGTGATTCAATGTTTATGTTCAAGATTAGCTTTACAGTGTCCAAATGAGACGAAGCTAGGTCAAACCCATATATTTCATTTTCCTCTAAGATAAAGGGTTCCCGAGTCTTCCTTGGAGTTTCAAAGAGCGATACCATCTCGCTATACTCAGCAGTCTTGGTAGCTAGTACTGTGGTGACTTTGGTGGCTGCGCTTTTCAGCATACTTCGAAAATTTTCTTCCAGTTCATCCATGGATAACGTCAACTCCTTCAAAAACTTAGCAGAGTGGTTATAATGTAAAGAAGCCATCTTCAGGTTGAGAAAACACTCCTGTTTAGATCTCTCAACAAACGTGAAACTCAAAGCTTCAGTGAGGGCTGCATCTTCCATTCTGACAAACACAGATTCAAAGTAGCCAATATCACTGATGATATTTTCATAGCCTACAGAATTCCCAATGCTGACAACATACTGGTTTTTAACATTATCTTGTGTCAAATCCATAAGCTGTAAACAGCCGAGAGAACCATTCATGTCAAACGTGCTACCCATTGAGACATTGACTTTGGTGCCACCTATACTTGCAGTTGCAATTTTTCTGCCATATTTCTCTCCATTTGCCATGCCCACTGTCCGAAGAAGCAGTAAGTTAAGCCTATGGATTTCCACTGCAACCTCAGTGTTTTGTTCATATGTAGACTGGTAAGTTCCTTGTTCTCTGAAGCTTCTTTCAAAATCAGTCATTAAAGGTTGAGGACTTAAATCATCTTTTTCCTTGGGAAAGGATTTTTGAAGAAAACCAATTAGCTCCACAATCGTCTCTGGATTGAGGATAATATCTAAATTATTCACCTGTAGGGAAATCACCTGAAGAGTACTGTCTAAATTCATTGATGGGCACTCTGAACTCACAAACTGATATTCCAACTTAATAAGGGACTCTTGCTCTTTGGTAAGAATTTTGTCCAGTGAAACACCAGTAGCTGATCGGTCGTTCAGTGTAGCTCCATCAGTTAAGTGGGCCACATTCGGTCCAGAGACAGGAGACTGGGCCCTGCTATCCCGAAGGCTTCCCGTTGGAATATCAAAGCTCAAGTTCTTATGTGAAGCCATCAAAAGGTCAAAATCAGCACCATATGTCTGCATGGTATCCACCAGGAGCAAACCATGAACAGTTAAGGAGACTTCAGCATCATAAGGCCTCTTCACAAAGTGAGCATTGGTACCAAACACCTTGAGCACAGAAATGTACCGGCCATTGCTCTCAACACCAAGCTGCATACAGTTCACTTTAAATTCCGCCAGGAGGAGCTGCGACTCCACCAGAACCTCGCGGGTATGCTGCTCCAACATCACAATGCTCTGGGTTAAATTCATTACGGAGTCTTGCAAACTTCCCCGCTGCTCCTCCTGGGGAAAAATCTTTTCTTTAATCTGAGTGTCAGAAGTTTTCATTTCTGGGGTGGTGAGGAGAGCAAAGCAATTCTTTAGTGCAGATATTTTATCTTCATTAATGTGGATTTTTAAGTCTGGTAAGTTGCCTGAGAGCACAGCTCCTGGATATTTGGGATCTGAAGTATAAATCAATCGACGCTCCAACTGTAGGTGAACGTTGAACTTCTCTACCACATGTGTTGGTCCCACGTCAATATCCTGGACATGCTTCCAATTGTCTTTCACTCGTCCAACCATGATCTGGAGGTCCATAAATGACAGCGAGTACCTCTCATACATTTTTGTGCTCATTAAATGTGCCTGAAGCTGTTCTTCACTGAATTCAACTCCAGAAAAGGGAGGTGTTTTCTCTCCATTGCTGCTGCTTGACTCGGGAGGTGGGGTGTTAGGAGGTGTGGCCAGGGGGGTCTTATATTCATCATCACTAAACTGGGTCTCTTCAGATGCTGACCCATCCCTACTTTTCCTCCTGGAGTTATCTGCAGATAAAAAAGAGAAGATTCAAATATATGTCTGCTATTTCCCTCCTCTTTCCCTTAATGTAATAATTATGAAAGGTAGAGAATCAACCAACCCCAGTTTGTTTAAGAAAACTGAGGAAAACTCTAAGCATAATATCTTTGTTCACCATTTTCTAAGTGTGAATTTACCTATTCATTTGGAAATCAAAAACAAATATAAAAAAGTATGGACATGAAAAAAGCTGGAGGCCCCCTGACATGAGCGCCACCTGCTGACCCAATGCTGCCTCCCCACTTCTCCCCTGCCTTGCCATGGGCGTGAGCTGCTTTCACCAACCCTTTCTTACGTCCCTCTCTAGAGTCTTTTATTTCTTTTCCTTTTTCTGGGTGTTCATTTGTTTCCCCCACTGGAATGGTCTTTTATTTCAGGTGAAGTCTCACTCTGTCACCCAGGCTGGAGTGCAAAGGCTTGATCTCAGTTCACTGCAACCTCTGCTTCCCAGGTTTAAGCGATTCTACTGTCTCGGCCTCCCAAGTAGCTGGGATTACAGGTGTGCACCACCATGCCCGGCTAATTTTTTGTATTTTTTTAATTTTTATTTATTTATTTATTTATTTTTGAGACAGAGTCTCACTCTGTCACCCAGGCTGGAGTGCAGTGGCGTGATCTTGGCTCACTACAACCTCCACCTCCCAGGTTCAAGAGATTCTCCTGCCTCAGCCTCCCAGGCAGCTGGGATTACATGTGCCCGCCACCATTCCTGGCTAATTTCTGTACTTTTAGTAGACACAGGGTTTCACCATGTTGGCCAGACTGGTCTCAAACTCCTGACCTCAAGTGATCCACCCACCTTAGCCTCTCTAAGTGCTGGGATTACAGGCGTGAGCCACCGCACCTGGCCAATTTTTTGTATTTTTAGTAGAGACAGGGTTTCATCATGTTGGCCAGGCTGGTCTCGAACTCCTGACCTCATGTAATCCACCCGCCTCAGCCTCCCAAAGTGCTGGGGATTACAGGTATGAGCCACCACGGCCCAACATCCACTGGAATGTTCTGAGAAGAGAGGTCTCATCTTTCTTGGTCAACACAGTCTTCCTAGGGCCGAGGTAGTGCTTGGTGAGCGGTAACTGATCAATATGCAATTGTATGGCCCCAGAGTCCACACTCAGCCCCTCTGTCTCCAGCTGAGCAGTGCCAAGACAACTATAAAAATACACCACTGGGGCTGGGCATAGTGGCTCACACCTGCAATCCCAGCACTCTGGGAGACTAAGACAGGCAGATTGCTTGAGGTTAGAGTTCGAGACCTGCCTGGCCAACATGATGAAACCCCATCTCTACTAAAAATACAAAAATTGGCCGGGTGCGGTGGCCCACATCTGTAATCCCAGCACTTTGGGTCGCCAAGATGGGTAGATCACTTGAGGTCAGGAGTTCAAAACCAGCCTGGCCAACATGGCGAAACCCTGTCTCTACCAAAAATACAAAAAATTGGCCAGGTGCAGTGGCTCACACCTATAATCCCAGCACTTTGGGAGGCCAAGGCGGGTGGATCACCTGAGGTCAGGAGTTGAGACCAGACTGGCCAATGTGGAGAAACCCCATCCCTACTAAAGATACAAAAATTAGCGAGGCATAGTGGTGGGCGCCTGTAATTCCAGCTACTCAGGAGGCTGAGGCAGGAGAATTGCTTGAACCTGGGAGGCAGAGGTTGCAGTGACCTGAGATGGCACCACTACACTCCAGCCTGGGTGACAGAGTGAGACTCCGTCTCAAAAAAACAAACAAAAACAATTTGGTACTTCCTCAAAATATTAAAACATGGAGTTACCACATGACTCAGCAACTCCACTTCTAGGTATATAAAGAATTAAAAATATATGTCTACATTGCAGAAATGGGGGTGTATAAAAAAGAAAAAAAAAATTTAAAAGAAAAAGAAAATATATGTTTATACAAAAACCTGTACATGAATGCTCACAGCAGCAATATGCCTAACAGCGAAAGAGTGGAAGCAACTCAAATGGCCATGAACAAATGAAAGGATAAACCAAACGCGGAACAGCCACACAATGGACAATTATTCGGCCATACGAAGGAAGTAAGTATCGGTATATCTTACAACACAGAAGAATCTTGAAAACGTCATGCTGAATGAAACAGCCAGACATAAAAGGCCACACGTGGCATTATTCCATCATATGAAATGTTCAGAACAGACAAATCCAGAGACAGAAAGATTAGTGGTTGCCAGGGGATGGGGAGCGGGAAGGTGAATTGGTGTTTAATGGGTACACACAGAGTTTCAGTCGGGGAAGATGCGAAAGTCCTCCCGATATTAAATAGCAGTGAGAACTGCACAATTCTATCCACATACCAAAAACAACTGAACTATACATTTAAAACTTAGAATTATCTCAATAAAGCTATTATTTTAAAAGTAACAAGTGAGCCCTCGGGTCTTAAAATGTTATGTAAACATTTTATTAAGCTTTACTTAGATAATCATAGATAGGTTGATCTACCAAGATATGTTTTCATTATTTCATTATTTAAAAAGTTACAGGTGAACCCTGAAGTTTAAAAATGTTATATAAACATTTTATTAAGCTTTACTTAGATAATCATAGATAGAGAATCCATCTACCAAGACAGGTTTTCATTACTTCCCACTCACACTATACCTTGGGTGTTCGTCAAAAGCATTCTTCCTAGATCCACAACAACTAACACAGGATTCTTGAATTTGAAATCATCAGGAAATATCACCTGAGGGGCAGAAATATCCAGTCGCACGGTCCATCGTTTACTCTCCTCCTGTACAAATAAAACAGTCATTAACCATAACTGCCAAAACCCAACAGCTTTATCCATGGTGCTCAAGCATTTCTGGAAGCTGCAGCTAGGATTATGGAGTGACTCAGTGATCTACTGTATTTCAGCAAAAAGTCTAAGACAGAAGTAGATGTAAAGGCTTGAGGATCTGAGAAATTACCACAGGCAAATATCTGAACAGGGGAGAAAAAAATAGCAAATAACTAAATGGGGGAGAGTCTGTACTTAAGAAAGATTTCGTTTCTAATTTACAGGGTTTAATACTTTAAAGGATTATAGATATTATAGAATTCAAATAAACATAGAATTCTAAACATTTTTACTTATTCAGGGGCATTGGTAACCATGAACTTCCATGCCAAAATATTTTAGTGAGAAACATAAGCTTTGACATTTGAAATATAAATAACACACCAATTCATGATTTGTTCATTGTTCTTCCCTCCAACCAAAATTAGCCTCAACTTTATGTATGTGGCAAAAGCTAATTTACATTACCAAAAAGAAACCTCTTTTGTTTACAAGCATACTAATTGTCATACTTTATGTAGAAACATACACACACACAGACACACACACACACACACACACCCCCAAAACAAAAAACAGGACTAATTCTCCATCCCATACTACACACCGCATTTTACTTGGATCATTTCTGCTTCTCTGACACCTATAACTTACTCTACACTGTCCAAAAGAAGCCACACTTTTTCTCACTGTGCCACCTGCTGCTGTATTGTAGCAGTGCACCTCCATGTCACCTGAGAAACTGTGCTTTACTGGACTATTTTGATTTCCTGAGACAAGGTCTCACTCTGTTGCCCAGGCTAGAGTGCAGATCATAGCTCACTGCACCCTCCAATTCCTGGCCTCAAGCAATCCTCCTGCCTCAGCCTCCTGAATAGCTGGGACTACAGGTATGTGCTACCAGGCCCAGCTAATTTTTTTTATTTTTTGTAGAAACGAGGTCTCACTATGTTGCCCAGGCTGGTCTTGAACTCCTGAGCTCAAATGATCCTCCCACCTCCGCCTTCCCAAGTGCCGGGATTACAGGCATAGGCCACCTTGCCCAGCCTACCTACTGGACTGTGAAGATGTCTCTTGGCCCTCCCTATCTATGGCATCCTCATGATAGCTGGTCATTTGGCATCACAAAGTGCCTATCATCACACCCTAGAATAGAAGCTGGGGCATCATTCCAGTTGTCTCTTCTGGTAACAGTAAGTAAAAAAAAGAAACTCTCACGTGAAACATGCACAAAGTATCAGGTCTGGAAAATGGAACAATCATGAGTCTTTTTTTTTTTTTTTCTTTTTGAGACGGAGTGTCACTCTGTTGCCCAGGCTGGAGTGCAGCGGTGCAATCTCGACTCACTGCAACCCCCGCCTCCCAGGTTCAAGTGATTCTCCTGCCTCTGCCTCCCTACGAGTAGCTGGGATTACAGGGACCCACCACCATGCCCAGCTAATGCTTGTATTTTTAGTAGAGATGGGGTTTCACCATGTTGGCCAGGCTGGTCTCGAACTCCTGACCTCAGGTGATCTGCCGACCTCAGCCTCCCAAAGTGCTGGGATTACAGGTGTGAGCCACAGCACCCAGCACAAAGATGAGTCTTGAAAGTAACCTCATCCTGGTCCAAGGAGACACAGAATCTAGTCACAGTCATTCATTTTGTTAGCTAAACCCTGACTATAAAAGACACAAGATTTTATTCTATGCTAGCTGATAAGGATTTAATATTTTCAATTTACTCAGTCAGCATAATTGATATAAGTAAGCCTATCTACAGTAGGTAGTGACTTGATGGAAAGAATCTTCCCCAATCCCAAAGAGTGTTTATGGATGCCCACTTACAATGAAATCACCCACTAGCAAACGATCAAGAGTTTGCCGGATTTCTGCCTTGGTCTGCATCTTCAGCTTGTTATATTGTCTTCGGGCAGCTTCAGCCACTCTCAGCTCAAGTTCAGACTGATAACCAAAACCTGCAAGGTTGGAAATACACAGCAGAGTCAGAATTTTCACACGGCTGGGTGAACAAAAGTGCTACATCAATTCTCACCAAGAATTTCCATCAAAGCTTAAAAAAAAAAAAAATCAGGCTGGGCATGGTGGCTCACACTCGTAATCCCAGCACTTTGGGAGGCCAAGATAGGAGGATCGCCTGAGCCCAGGAGACTGAGGGTGCAGTGAGCTGTGATCGCGCCACTGCACTCTAGCCTGGGGTGACAGAGCAAGACCCTATCTCAAGAAAAAAAAAAAAAAAATCAGTAACAACAGTTTCTTACTCCAGTATGACCTGGCATAATACAGGGTAACAGGAATGAGACAAAAAAGGGTAAGTGGACAGCCATGGGGGAGAGGAGGCAAGTAAGAGAAGTGTACCTAAGTTACTAGAATTTCTTAAGCCATTTTCTGAAAGATTCCCAACTACTATATTTCAAAATTCTTAAAAAGCACTGAAAGAGAAACTGGAATTTCAAAGGAAATGCCTTCTATATTCTTTTTTTTTTTTTCCTTCTTCTTTTTTAAGACAAAGGCCCTCTCTGTCTCCTAGGCTGGAGTGCAGTGGCATGATCTTAGCTCACTGCAGCCTCCGCCTCCCAGGTTCAAGCGATTCTCCTGCCTCAGCCTCCCGAGTAGCTGGGATTACAGGTGCCCACCACCACACCCAGCTAATTTTTGTATTTTTAGTAGCGATAGGGTTTCACCATGTTGGCTAGGCTGGTCTTGAACTCCTGACCTCTAGCGATCCGCCTGCCTCAGCCTCCCAAAGTGCTGAGATTACAGGTGTGAATCACCACACCCAGCCTTTCTATATTCTTTCTTTTTAAGACAGGGTCTTGCTGTGTTGCCCAGGCTGGAGTGCAGTGGTGTAATCATAGCTCACTGCAGCCTCGAACTCCCAGCCTCAAGCAATCCTTCTGCCTCAGCCTCCTGAGTAGCTGGGGCTACAGGCACACACCACCATGCCTGATTAATTTTATTTTATTTTTATTTTTAGTAGAGATGAGGTCTCACTATGTTGCCCAGGCTAGTCTCAAACTCCTGGGCTCAAGCAATCCCCCAGCCTCGACTCTCAAAGTTCTAGGATTACAGGTATGAGCCATTGTGCCTGGCCACCTTCTATATTCTATCAGTGACAGAGCAATGAAGTCACAGCATTTATAGCTACTGTTTATATGAAGAGACTAAAAAACTAGTCCAAAAACTAAAACAGCTTCATTGTAATAAAGGGCGAAGGGACATTTAGGAAAATACTATTGTTTTATAAATCTCCCTGTCCATGAAAGTACTTTTTCTGCACCTACTGTTTCAAATCTTCTTGGGGAACAAAGGGAGGCATAAATAAATCAGTGATGACATTTACAACTTTGCAGTATTTAATGCTGCACAAAGGAGGTCAAAGAGACTACTGATCCTGTCATCTAGAAGGAAATCCTTGAACATTCCTCCTCAGTTCACTGGTCTAAAATATCCTGGGTAGCCAAGGAAACCACTGTCCTAGTGAAATGAAAAGCATGGAGATCATTGCTTTTCAGTTCCAAGATGCAGATTTCCAGTTACAATTCTGGCTGAAAATACAGCCGTGGTTAAATCAATATCACGAAACTACTTTACGCCTGTAGTACTTTCATCTATTTTTATAAGAATGTTTTGTAATTGAGAAACCTAAAAAAGATGATGAACTCCCCCACCCCATACTATTTTATTGCCTTTCAATTACTCTTGGTAATATTTTAAGATAGGTACCGATTCAAAGGTAGTGGCTTTCAAAAAGTACAACTGCTATTCTTTGGTGCCATTATTCAGAATGACAATATGAAATAAAAATGGGAAAAAAAACAGAAATGAAAAGTATGAAAAAATACATGCTAAATGGAGGCAAACAAAGAGAAAATATTTAAGGATACAGATTTCTCTTGGAAGACTGTCCACAAACATCTACCCTGATTTAGTAACAGGACAGGGCAACCCTATTGACTTACTCTGCAGGCCTTTTTTGTCACTATCAGAGCATCTGAATAACCCTTGTCCAGAACACCAGAAACAACAATAAAGATGTTTTTCAAAAGGAACATAAGATCAAACAAACAAAAAAGTTAACCTGAGGTATGAACCTTTCCCTTGTAGAAAAAGTCTGCTACTTTTTTAATGGCCTGCGGATTGTATATGATGTTCAAGGGCCTTGTGCTGACATTGAGCCGCCTCTCAAAGTGGCTGTGCGCCGGATTTCTCTCATACAGCATCTCAAAAACTGGGTCATCTGGGTCTGCAGCTAAAGGAAAGAATACGAATAAGAACATGGAACAACGCAAAAATAATAACCTTATTAACAGACCTGTGAGGAATTCTGGAAAAACAGACATTTTCTAAATTATTTTTCAATTAGTTCACATTTATGCCTATCTTTAAAAGAGAAAGCCTAATCAGGATTGACTGTTTAATTTTCCACAGGAATTATGTAGACTGGCCTGTTGTATTAGCTCCCATATCATGGAAACCGAGGACCTGAAGGCCCTGCAAGGTTGCCCAGTTAGCCCCAAGTTCGCAGCTCCACTGAGAGAGGACCAGGCTGTCTCCAAGTCAAACCCCGGTGCACACAGCAAACCACTGTGCACAAAACAAAAAACATTCCCTCTTTTACTACTGATCAAAGACTACTGATCTGGTTTTTGCTGGAAAGCCCCCCAAAAAGAATTTTTAAATTATTAAAAAAAAAAAAAAAAGGTAAGGCATGGTGGCTCACACTTGTAATCCCAGCACTTTGGGAGGCGAAGGAGGGTGGGTGGCTTGAGCTCAGGAGTTCAAGACCAGCCTGGACAACATGGCAAAACCCCATCTCTACTAAATATACTAAAATTGTCCGGACATGGTGGCACACACCAGTAATCCTGGCTAGGGCATGAGAATCACTCGAACCCGGGAGGCAGAGGTTACAGTGAGCCAAGATCACACCACTGCACTCCAGCCTGGGCGACACAGTAAGGCCCTGTCTCAAAGAAAAATTAATTTTAAAAATTTAAAAATTTTAAAAAAACAACATAGGACAAATTACCTGGGTAATGATCACTTCTGTCTGCAGATGCAGTTTGTAGACCAAAAGATTGTGAGACTCTGCCAACTTCTTTTTGCTATTAAACAAACACAAAAATGTGTAAATGTCAGGGTGAGAGGGGACAATTCACTAAACAAACCCATCTTACCCTTTAGCAACACACTCCCTTAGCACAATCAAATCAAAACTCACTTTACCTCAGATTGAGTACTTGCAGAATTGTTTCGTTTTCTGTCCTTTTTCCAATCTAGTAAGACCACATCTTTTCCTTTGTACTGACAATATGCTACTTTGCACTCAGCACATTTAATGAACAGTTGCTAAATGAAAATTAAACATGTCTAACTTTTCAAACTTTAAGTCTGCCTTCCCACCCTCTCCACAACCTTCCCCCAACCAAAACAAAACTATGGACAGAACAAGGGGTTAACTATTCAACCATTTGGACAGTTTGTTGCCAACTTAAGATCAAAGATCTTATCGTTAATAATGTATCTTTTAAAAATTACGTATATATAGAAAATTTGAGATGTTTGTTTGGGTCCCTGGCAAGACGAGATTTCATGTCAGTGACTAAGGGTCAGAAGGCATGAAAATGACTGTCAGATACAGAGGAAACCCAAATATTGACCTTGAAATGCAGAAAATAGTGGTCTTATAGCATTTTCTTCCAAATCGGAGCAAAATATACTATGGTGGCTACAATACAGGAGTGCAAGAAGGCATAGCCATAAATTTCACCAACAATTTTCTCTTTAACAAATTCAAGAAACTTCTCTAATCCCAGCCCATCAATCTCAAGATGATCAAATGTCAGAATGAATCAGGTATCATTTGCCTAAAACAGACTACAATTTACCAACACCTTAGATACATTAACTATCCAACTGTTGTACATACCGGATTAGGGAAGACTAGAAGAGGAAACATAGTTCCTTCTGTAGCCAGGTCTCGAAGAAACAGTCCACCCAACCGGACTGAAAGCAAGGAGGAATTTCTTCGAGGAAGAGACTCTGCTAGAAGTTTTACATCTATAAAAGATAAATAAAATAGTTGATATAATGCTTATGAGAGCCCAATGTGTTTTTAAAAGTATTAGATATTCTATTTTACAGAGGATTATTAGAGATGATGAACTATTTTTTCCTTGAAATTAAACAAACAAACAAAAAAACCCTATCTCCCTACAGGCACATATTGGAGATATTGCGAGTTTGGTTCCAGACCACTGCAATAAAGTGAGGATCACGATAAATGTTTTGCTTTCCCAGTGCATAGAAAAGCGATGTTGACACTATACAGTAGTCTACTGAGTGTGCAATAGCATTATGCCTGAAACTACAATATAGATACCTTAATTTTAAAATATTTTATTGCTAGAAAGTGCTAACAATCCTGTGAATCTTCAGCGAGTTGTAATCTTTTTGCTGGTGGAAGGTCGTGCCTACATGATGATGCCTGCTGACTGATCAGGGTGTGGTTGCTGAAGTGTTGGGGTGACTGTGGTGATTTCTTAAAATAAGACAACAATGAAGTTTGCTACATCAACTGACTCTTCCTTTCACAGAAGATTTCTCTGTAGCAGGTGATGCTGTTTGATAAAGCATGTAGTTAACCACAGTAGAATTCATTTCAAAACCACAGTCAATCCTCTCAAACCCTGCCATTAGCAACTAAGTTTATTTAGTATCCTAAAAACTTTATTGTCATTTCCTTTTTTTATTTTGTTTTCTTTTTTGAGACAAGGTCTCGCTTTGTCACCCAGGCTGGAGTGCAGTGGTGCAATCATAGCTCACTGTAACTTCAAAGTCCTGGGCTCAAGGGATCCACCTACCTCAGTCTCCCACGTAGCTAGGACTACAGGTGCATGTCACCATGACCAACTAATTTTTTTTTTAATTTTTAGTAGAGATAGGGTCTTGCTGTGTTGCCCAGGCTGGTTGTGAACCCCTGGCCTGAAATGATCCTCCTGCCTTGGCCTCCCAAAGTGCTGGGATTACAGGCGTGAGCCACCACGCCCAGCCTTGGGTTGTCATTTCAACAGTGTTCACAATATCTTCACGAGGAGTAGATTCCATCTCAAGAAACCACCTTCTTTGCTCATCTGTAAGAAATAACTCTTCATCCATTCAAGTTTGATCATGAGATTCCAGTAATTCAGTCACATCTTCAGGTTCCACTTCTAATTCTAGTTCTCTTGCTATTTACCCCACATTTGCAGTTACTTCCTCCACTTAAGTTTTGAACCCCTCGAAGTCATCCAAGAGGGTGGATTTCTTCCAAACTCCTGTTAATTCTGATATTTTGACCTCCTTCCATGAATTACAAATGTTCTTCATGGCCTCTAGGATGGTGAATCTTTTCCCAAAGCTTTTCTATATACTTTACCCAGGTCCATCAGAGGAATCACTATTTATGGCAGCTACAGCCTATGAAATGTATTTCTTAAATAATAAAAGTTGAGGCTGGGAGTGGTGACTCACACCTGTAATCCCAGCACTTTGGGGGCTGAAGCAGGAGGATCGTTTGAGGCCAGGAGTTTGAGACCACCCTAGCCAAAAAAGTGAGAGCTCATCTCTGAATAAATTAAGTAATTAAATTAAAGAAACAAACAAACTTGGAAGTTGAAATTACTCCTGGATCCATGGGCTGCAGAATGGATGTTGTGTTAGCAGGCATGAAAACAACACTAATTTCTTTATACTTCTCCCAGCAGAGCTCTTGAGTGACTGGATACGTTATCCACGAGCAGTAATATTTTGAAAGGAATTTTTCTGAGCAGTAGGTCTCAATAGTGGCCTTAAAATCTTCAGTAAACCATGCTGTAAACAGATGTGCTGTCATCATCCAAGCTTTGTTGCTCCATTGATAGAACACAAGCAGAGGAAATTGAGCATAATTCTTAAGGGCCCTGGGATTTTCAGAAAGGTAAACTGGCAACTTAAAGTCACCAGCTGCACCGGCCCCTAACAAGAGTCAGCCTGTCCTTTGAAGCTTTGAAGTGAGGCATTGACTTCTCCTCTCTAGCTATGAAAAGTCCTAGATGGCATCTTCTTCCAATAGAAGGCTTTTTCATCTACAATGAAAATCTATCATTTAGCATAGCAAGGATCTTAGCTGGATCTTCTGGATAACTTGCTGCAGCTTCCCCATCAGCACTGGCTGCTTCACCTTGCACTTTTATGTTATGGAGATGGCTTCTTTCCTTCAAACTCATGAACCAACCTCTGCTAGCTTCAAACTTTTCTTCTGCAGTTTTCTCACCTCTTTCAGCCTTCCCGGAACAGAAATGAGTTAAGGCCTTGCTGTGCATTAGACTTTGGCTTAAGGAAAGGCTGTGGCTGCTTTGATCTTCTATCCAGATCATTCAAACTTTCTCCATTGCAACAGTAAGGCTGTTTTGCTTTCTGATCATTCATGTGTTCGCTGAAGTAGCACTTTCATTAATAATTTCCTTCCAGAACTTTTCCTTTGCATTCACAATTTGGCTAACCGTTTGGCACAAGTGGCCTAGCTTTTGGCCTATCTCAGCTTTCGACATGTCTTCCTCACTAAGCTTAATCACGTTTAGCTTTTGATTTAAAGTGAGAGACATGTGACTCTTCCTTTCACCTGAACATTTAGAAGCCACTGTAGGGTTATTAATTAGCCCAATTTCAACATTGTGTCTCAGGTAATAGGGAGGCCCCAGGAGAGGAAAAGAGACAAGGAAATGGCCAGTTGGTGGAACAGTTGGAACATACACAATATTGACTAAGTTACCATCTTCTGTGGGCATGATTCATGGCACTCCAAAACAAATACAATAATAACATTACAAATCGGTGATTACAGATCACCATAACAGACAAAATAATAATAGAAAAGTTTGAAATATTGGGCAAATTACCAAAATGTAACACAGAGACACAAAGTGAGCACATGCTGTAGGAAAAATGGCACCTATAGACTTTCTCATTTTTAAACCCTCAATTTGTAAAAAATGCAGTGTCTATGAAGTGCAGTAAGGCAAAGTGCAATAAAATGAAGTGTGCCTGTATCTATCCAGCTACCTAAACATACAAACACCATTAGAAGTTTCCTAGCAGAAGGAATTTTAAATAGTGCCTTTTCAATTCAGTTCAAGTAATCTGCTAGTTAATACTAAGTTTATGACAGCTCAATTTTCTACATTATGAAGTCAAACAAACTGGCTTTTTAAAAAAAAAATCATTTGTCCTTCTTCAGCTACTCAGGAATCTCAAATAAGTTGCTGTTTTATGGACTGAAATAAAAATATTTGTGAGATGTCCAAACCAACATCTGAATACTTATTTATACACCTTTAATTCAAAGTCACAAAAAGAATGCAAATACTGTCAAGTCAATCCTCATTATTCACAGATTCCATATTTGCACATTTGTTTACTCACTAAAATTTGTAATTCCAAAATTAATCCTCAAGGCACTCTTGTCATTCAGACACTCACAGAGCAGAAAAAAATTCAAGCCGCCTGATATGCACATTCCCACCTGAGTTCAAACAAGGCAATGCTCTGCCTCCTCGTTTCCGCTCTCACACTGTGAACAAGCATCCCTCCCATGGTCTTCTATTTGGCGCCATGTTTTTCATGTTTCTGTGCTTTTTGTTTGTGGTTTCACTGTTTAAAACAAGCCCCTAGTGCTAAAACGCTGCCTAGTGGTCCTAAGTGCAAGAAGACTGTGATGTGCATTACAAAAAAAAATGAGTATTAGAGAAACTTCATTCAGGCATGAGGCATAGCGCTATAGGCCATGAGTTCAATGTTAATAAATCAGTAACACAATGCTCCTCGACTTAGGATGGAGTTATGATAAACCCACCATAAGTTGAAAATATCATAAGGTCAGCTGGGCGCAATGGCTCAGGCCTGTAATCCCGGCACTTTGGCAACCAGAGGAGGACGGATTGCTTGAGGTCAGGAGTTCAAAACCAGCCTGGCCAACGTGGCAATACCTTGTCTCCACTAAAAATACAAAAATTAGCTGGGCATGGTGGCGCGCGCCTGTAGTCACAGCTACTCAGGAGGCTGAGGCAGGAAAATCGCTTGAACCCAAGAGGCAGAGGTTGCAGTGAGCCAAGATCATGCCACTGCACTCCAGCCTAGGCGACAGAGCAAGACTCTGTCTCAAAAAAAAAAAAAAGGAAGAAAATATAGTAAGTCAAAAATGCATTTCATATACCTAACATACTGGACATCACAGCTTGGCCTAGCCCACCTTAAAAGTGCTCAGAATACTTACATTAGCCTAAAGGTAGGCAAAATCATCTGGCACACAGTCCACTGTAGACTATTAGCTGCTTACCTCATGATCGCATGGCTGACTGGGGCTGTGGCTCACTGTTGCTGCCCAGCATCTTCAGAGAATATCATACTACCTATCTCTAGCCCAGGAAAAGATCAAAATTCAAAATCCGAAGTATGACTTCTACTGAATGTGTAGAACTTTTGTGCCACTTGTAAAGTTGAAAAATCCAAAGTCAAACTATCCTAAGTCAAGGACTGTCTGTGTATCTATATTAAATGTCTTTAAATACAGACACACATTTTAAAAATTAAGGTTAGGTACTGATCAGTTGATGAATGTTATGACCAGAGGTTCACATGAACCTAACCCAGTATTTCCCCTAAGAGCAATGGTTCCACATTAGCTAATACAGTTTTCGCACTGACTTTCTAGACTATCACCACAGCAAATAATGAGAATCGCCTGGACGTTGGCCCACAGAGAGACAACAGTGGCAGGTAGTTTCTTGGGGGCAGTGTACCTGAAAACTCGAGCTGCATGAAAGCACTTTCATTCATTTGAGGAGTTCCTTGCTCCTTGTGTAACAGAGTCACTGTACCTCGCTGCAACTGCAAATTCAGTTTGGCAAAGACATGATCTCGCTTTGTATACGTGTTCATACACGAGGCATCTGCAGTGGGGTCAAAAAACTCCTCGGTGCCTAAATGGTAAGGGAGAAAAGACTGTAAGAAAAAACGTGGAAGAATAAAAAAGCACCAGCAAGCAGACTGATCACAGTTACGATGATGTTATTTAACTATTTTTCCCTTTGTTAAGGAAGAACTCCAAAGTCATGGGTGACTATGTTATAATATTTCTTAATGTAAAACAACCCTAACTGTTTTTTAAGCGATCTTATCAACTTATTATCAAACCAGGGAGGATAAGATTCATGATAAGGGATGGTATAAAGCAGTGCTGCCCAGCATGGTGAAATGGTCCACATCTGCGATGTCCAGTACAGTGGCCACTAACCACATGTGGCTACTGAGCACTAGGAGCACACGTGGCTAATGTGCTAGTGCAATTAAGAAATTAAATTTTTACTTGTATTCAATTTGAATTAAATTTTAGTAGCCATTTGTGCCTATGGCTAGATATTGGCCACTGCAGGTTTAAGAGAGGCTCTAGACTGGCATTCAAACTTCAGAGTTTAAAATTGTTGAACTTGTTCAAATTTAGTTCTTTTACACCCTCCGCCTCTCAGCTCTTTCTGAAACTGCATTAATATGCACATTTAGTCACGGAGTTACAAATGGAGTATCTCCCAACATATTTCTTCTCTCAGCCTCTATGAACATAAACTGTTTTTCAAATATCTACTTTTGTTAAATTTGAAAAATACCACAAGCTGTTGCACAAATAACAGACGAATTTGTTTGAACCAAGTGAAGGCCAGCTCCCACCGTACCCAGGATCTCTTCAGGAATCCACTGCTCCTGTTGCTCTGCTGACAGTCCCTCAACCACATTTCCTTCTGGGGTCTGCTGCCCGTACCAGCCACCCCATCCAGGAAACCAGGACTGGAGATACTGCAGCATCCCGCTGCCTCCACCAGGTTCTGGGGCTCCCGGACAGGCTCCTGGAGAATCAAACTGAGGCTCCCGCAGACTCTGTGTCAATCACAAAGGAGCAGAGATGAGTACTCAAAGATAAAAGCAAGCTGTGATATGCTGCTGTTTCCCCACAGGAGCATAAGCACAACAAAACTGTAGCACTCAGGGTGTGCTGGGTCTGAACAGATCCTCTTGTAGAGAATTTCTTACCTCTGCTAGTTCTTCTTGTTTGTGAAATCGATCATGAACCAGTTCACGCAAAATCTTCAATTCCTCAAAGCTCTGTTCCTCTTCAATCCGACACATTTCCTCCTGTTTGGGTGAAAACAAAAGCAAATAAACAAAAACAAACGTCGTAGATCCAGAGATACTGGACACCCTCACAAGCCACTAAAAGTACAGCACAGGAACCTCTCTGGTCCCCTGCATTTCCACTGAAGGCCAAGAAACAAGATAAATAGTTCCATGATTGCTGTTTCTGGCTTAAGTAGCTTTTCCATATAATCCAGTAGATGTTATTTGGTCTTAAAAACATCACTAACAATTCTCCAGAAAATGAGCTCTATGAAAGAAGGGAGGAAAAAAAATCACTAACAAGTTTCATGATACCTGAGATGAATGGTGAATGGAGAGGGAGCGAAGAACAGCAGTACTCAATTTTAAGAGTCACTAAAGTGTGGCCGGGTGCGGTGGCTCACGCCTGTAATCCCAGCACTTTGGGAGGCTGAGATGGGCGGATCACGAGGTCAGGAGATTGAGACCATCCTGGCTAACACGGTGAAACCCCGTCTCTACTAAAAATACAAAAAATTAGCCAGGCGTGGTGGCAGGCGCCTGTAGTCGCAGCTACTCAGGAGGCTGAGGCAGGAGAATGACGTGAACCCAGGAGGCGGAGCCTGCAGTGAGCCGAGATGGCGCCACTGCACTCCAGCCTGGGCAACAGAGCAAGACTCCATCTCAAAAAAAAAAAAAAAAAAGAGTCACTAAAGCGTATGGACTGTTGCAGCACCCACGCTTTGCACAGCACTGACCCCATTTACAAAGGGCTTCCACATGCATTAGCTCAGATGAGCAGTAAGCAGCCTAGTTATCGCTCTTCCTGAAACCCAGGACCAAGTTTCCACAGGAAGTGTGCAGGCCCCAGCTCTTTTACACTTCATGTAGGCAATTAGCAAGAACGTGGTCATTTTCACTTGTTTCACACTAGTTAGGAAAGAACCATGATACCCAGCTACATTTTTTAAAAGCGGAATTAGCTGTCCTGAACTGCTTCTTACACCGTAACATTAAGAAAAAAGATTTTACGTCTTTACTTGCTCATCTCAGTTGTAAATGAGATTTCCTCTCCCTCCATGTCTTTGTGCGTGCCTTTAAGAAAATCATCCAAGGGCTGGGCGCAGTGGCTCAGGTCTGTAATCCTAGCACTTTGGGAGGCCAAAGCGGGCAAATTACTTGAGCCCAGGAGTTCCAGAACAGCCTGGGTAACATAGCAAAACCCTGTCTCTATAAATGATACAAAAATTAGCCGGGCATGGTGACGTGCAGCTACTCAGGAGGCTGAGGTGGGAGGATCCCTTGAACCGAGGTTGCAGTTAGCCAAGATTGCACCACTGCACTCCAGCATGGATGACAGGAGATCTTGTCTCAAAAAAAAAAAAAAAAAAAGAGTAGGCTGGGGGTGGTGAAGGCTGAGGCAGGTGGATCACTTGAGCTCAGGAGTTCAAGACCAGCCTGGGCAGAAGGATGAAACCCATCTCCACAAAAATTAAAAAATTAGACAGTTGTGATGCGGGCCTGTAGTCCCAGCTATTTGGAAGGCTGAGTTGGGAGAACGGCTTGAGCCCGGGGGGACGGAGGTTGCAGTGACCATGATCACGCCACTGTATTCCAGCCTAGGCAATAGAGCCAGACCTTGTCACACAAAAAAAAAGAAGAAAAGAAAAGAAAATCATCCAAAATGTCTGGTTTATTTTATCCTTCTCATAAGGTTCCTGTATCAGACATTGATGATAAAAGCATTAGCAAAGTGAGTGGGCCACAGCCTCAGGGTGCCGGCAGGAGAGGCACTAACCACTAGGGATTCAGCATTGCCCTCAGTGACCACACAGCAGGTGCTCAAGGAAAAAGTATTCCTTTGTGCTTGGAAGAGTCTACTAAACAAGTGCTTAGTTAAGGGGCAGTACCTGAGCCAAAATCTCAGACACAGTCTAAGCTGCTACTGCAAAAATTGATGCTCACAAAACTGAAACAAAACAAGAAGGAAAGCAATCCCCAATACCTTCCCCCAAAAGAGAGCAGTCAGACAGCTAGAGAAGGGGTGGGGTCCTGTGCCAGGGCTCCAGGAGGGGGCATTCCAAGGGCCTTTAGCCCTACTATTAACTAAAACATGAGCTTGCCTTCACCACATACTTCACCCTTTTCTGCCTAGCCTCTACCACCTAAATATCCAAGGTCAATCAAGTCCACTGGGATTAAGAAAACGTAGGCCAAAGTTCACAGAGATTACAGACTTTGAAGTAAGAGAATTAGGACTGGGATTGGGCTTTGAAGAGAGGCGGGTGACTGTATGAAACAGTCTCTCGAGCTGGGGGACAGGGGTGTGGGCACAAAGGCATAGCAGGACCACGGTGTCTTTTCTTCCTCCTACCCCACAGCCGGGCTCTCTTAGGGCAGCAGAGGGTGGAGGATGCTCCTGGCTTACTTCTCACTCTGCTAAGACCAACTCTATCCTATAAAATTTAGCCCCTTTGGCACTGGACTTTATTACTTCACAGATCCCATTTTCTTTAGTCTTTGAGAGAACATTCTTATCTTCTGAATAAGACAAGAAACACAAGACCACAGTCCACTTACCTTGTCATCTGTGGACAGCAGGCCTCCTTTTAACTTGTTGAAATATTTGTCAGTGTAAGATACAGCATCACGAGCGCGGTGCAACATAAAGTCCCAGGTGCAACGTTTCCTCTGCTCTCTGATCTCATACAAGTTAGCATTCAAAGCAAAATACCACCATTCCCGGCAGCTGAAATAGTCCATAACAATGTAATCACTTCTTACAACAAAAGCAACGAAAAGGCTACCAATCCAGGACAATCCACATGACCCCACTCCTCTCCTGAGACATCTTTTCTCTTGTCAGCCACCAGTTTATATATTAAGCTCATCTTAATATTAAACCCACTAGACGGAGAAGGCAAATCTGCCAAAGAACATCAAATAATAGATCCCCAATTTATATATCAATAACACAGTTCTCAATTGGTTTGAATTATAATATCCATCCCCTCTACTGACAGAATATCGAAGGCTGACTGTAAGGTAAATACTGTCTTAAGATAATGACCAAGGATTTGACTACTAAAGATTTTTAACTGAATACTTCTAACTAAAGATATGGAAATACATAGGATCTTTAAAAAGTTTTATTATATCAGACTGGTCAAGTTTATCACTGCAACATGAAAACATGATTTAGTTTTGCTATGGAGGCTGCAAAGAGTACTACATAAATGTTGACCAAACAACCTGGGAGAAAAAACACAGGGAAGTAGGTTCAAAGAATATTTAAAGTATTTATAATACACACCAGATCCCACCAGAGCAACATCAGTCTACTTGCTAAATGAGACTGAGAGGATCCTCTGAATTTTACTACACTCAGTCTTAGAGTAAGCCAATGACACCAAATAAATATACAGAAAGAATATCAATGATGATAAACAATGGGAATGGCATTCCAAGCACCAGAAAAATCAATTGTACTTTTATCTCCAAACATGGGTAAAGGACAGTGAGGCATATTTCTGATCTATGTACATAGCAAGAACAGGCTCTAAAATGTGTTTCATGACCACACTGAGAAGCCCTTACTTCTTAGATATCGCCACCTTGGGTTTCCACCTTCGGAACTTCACCCGCCTCTCCTTTCGTTCCAGCTCCTTGAGGAATTCCATGATTTGCCGGTACTGCAGCTTTTTATTAGAGGTTAAGAGATACTAGGTTAGAATAGGTTTGTTTGTTTTACTCAGTTAAGACCTATGTCTAACAAGAACAATTCACATTAGTTGATCCACTGAATTGAAACCCAGTGCAAACTGAAAGACCAAAATATCAGCATCAAGTGGCATGTTTCTCTGAACCCTGACAGTTAAGCCTATACATTACCGTATCTCTTGTATTTTTTGTTCAGCTCTTAAAAATACCAAAACAAAACTAGCCTCCTTTCCAATCCATACCACCAACTAATTAAAACAAACAAACAAACAAAAAAAACTAATCTGAGATCAACCCAATTTAACTATGTAACAGACAGTGAACTTTACACCTAACACAACTTTAGTCTGGAGGGAAATGGTCTCACATGAACTTTCTTTCCTGCTGAGGATACGTTAATATCAAGACTTTCACCGCAGTCACCAGTTTGACAGTGAGTAGACGCCACTGAGAAGAAAGGGCATACCTGAGAGAGTTTCAAGGGAATGGTCTCCAGCTGAATATCACAATCAATACGGGGACTGTGCCGAGACCGCAGGGGCTTCTTGGAGCAGTTTCTCTTCAAAAGAGCAGATGCAAACACAGGCTCCAGGACGTAGTGATGGCTGCGACTCTCCATGCTCCTGGCCATGGCCTCCTGTGTGTCACAAGAACACCTGCTCTGCTCAGAATGGCTTTCCTTCTGGTAGTCACTCTTTTACAATGTTGGGGTTTTATGACAAACAGTGGAGCTCAGCCATAGGCTGTGTCACAGCGGCAAATGTTTTTGTCTGTTTGTTTTTATTCATTTTTATTCTTTTTATATAGGGACAGGATCTCACTATATTGCCCTGTCTGGTCTTGAACCCCAAGGCTCAAGTGCTCCTCCCACCTCACAAAGTGCTGAGATTACAGGCATGAATCACTGTGCCTGGCCAACAGCAAATGTTTTTAGGATCAAGTTACATGTTGGCATGTTATCTAATCAATAGTGTATTATATCAAAATCCAAAAACACTATAAAACTGGGTTATAAAACTCTCTAGTATTTTTAATTTGTTATTATTTATATTTCTTTTTTCTTTCTTTTTTTTTTTTTTTTTTTTTTTGAGACGAGTCTTGCTCTGTTGCCAGGCTGGAGTGCAGTGACGCAATCTCGGCTCACTGCAACCTCCGACTCCCCAGTTTAAGCAATTTTTCTACTTCTGCCTCTTGAGTAGCTGGGATTATAGGCACGCAACTCCATGCCCAGCTAATTTTTGTATTTTTAGTACAGATGGGGTTTCACCATGTTGGCCAGGATGGTCTCGATCTCCTGACCTAGTGATCCGCCCACCTCGGCCTCCCAAGTGCTGGGATTATAGGCGTGAGCCACCGCGCCCAGCCTTTATATTTCTTAGTAGGTAATACACTCACATGGTTTAAAATTTTAAAGGAAAAAGAAAGGTCAAATATTTCTTTCCTAGTCTCATCCCCCAGCTACCCACTTACCTCCTCAGAGGCAACCAACGACACCAGCTTCTTATGTCTCCCACCCAAGCCATTCTGTACATATGCAGATAAATCTGTAATTTTCTGTTTTCTTAAATAAATGCTATATATGCTGTTTTTACCTTAGTTTAACTTCATACTATATGTTAGAGACTATTACATACTCATCATAAAGATCTTTACCTTTATTATTTATAGCTGCATATTGTTTTACTGTATGGATACAGGTTCATGTAATCGAATTGAAACAAAAACCTGCCGGGCACGGTGACTCATGCCTGTAATCCCAGCACTTTATGAAGGCGAGGCAGGTGTTTCACCTGAGGTCAGGAGTTCGAGACCAGCCTGGCCAACATGGCGAAACCTCGTCTCTACTAAAAATACAAAAATTAGCCGGGCATGGTGGCATGCACCTGTAATCCCAGCTACTCGGGAGGCTGAGGCAGGAGAATCACTTGAACCCGGGAGATGGAGGTTGCAGTGAGCCAAGAACGTGCCACTGAACTCCAGCCTGGGCAAGAGAGCAAGATGCCATCTCAAAAAAAAAAAAAGAAGAAGAAGAAAACCATCATGTACAATAGTATCCAAGTGAAAGATAACCCTGGGTGGAGGGAAAAAATGAGTTATTTTCCCCCATTTCACTTAAACCATCTATAAATTATTTACAGAAGGATTAAACTGGCCAGGTGTGGTGGCTCACACCTGTAATCCCAGCACTTTGGGAGGCCAAGGCGGGTGGATCACTTGAGGTCAGGAGTTCGAGACCAGCCTGGCCTGGCCAACATGGCAAAACCCCATCTCTACTAAAAACACAAACATTAGCTGGGCATGTTGATGGGCACCAGTAAACCCAGCTATTTGGGAGGCTGAGGCAGGAGAATTGCTTGCATCTGGGAGGCAAAGATCGCAGTGAGCCAAGATTGCGCCACTGCACTCCAGCCTGGGTGACAGGGCGAGACTCCATCTCAAAAAAAAAAAAAAGATTAAACTGAGATGTTTTTTAATCCTTCACAAACAATAATATATCTGATGATTTATGACTTTTTAAATATCACTTAAGGGAATGCCAGCAAAGGTGAAGTTTAAACGTAAATGTGGTAAGAAAGCTCCTCTTTGAGATTCAGTCCTGGTGCTCTGTTCATTTAAAATCTGGATGCCTAGGCCGGATGTGGGGGTTCATGCCTATAATCCCAGCACTTCGGGAGGCCAAAGCAGGAGGACTGCTTGAGCACAAGAGTTTGAGACCAGCATGGACAACAGAGTGAGACCCCATCTCTACAAAAATAAATAAATAAATGATGGAAAAAATCTAGATGCGTAACTATGTTACATGCACATGCAAACAGTGGAATACTAAGCAGTAGTCGGAGCAACGAATTGGAAGTACAAACAGCAACATCTTAAAAACACAGCTTTAACTGAATAAAATAAACCAAAGAAACCTATAGTCTAGTATAAATTTAAAACATACATAAAACAAAGCACTATATATTGTTCAAAGTCACATACATAGCAGGTACCTCAAGCAAACACACTTGAGAGTGAATGGCTTTAGAGGAACAGTGGGTGGGAATGGGAATCAGAGATGCAAGAGACAAAAGCCTCCATGGCAGTGACCCTACGCCGCTTCCCTTCCACGCTGTCTTGCAACAAATCTCCCTGCCAAAATCGTACCTGTAACTCCATCTGAGGCAAATCCCCCAGTAAAGTGCAATCGACATCCCAATAGATGCTAAATTCTGCTACATCTAATTGCTTTTTCCGCATTAGTTTCTGTACCTGAGGTAAAAAAGACAAAGAAGAAAATAGGATGACTGTCTTTATTCGTGAATGTCATTCATTCAACAAACCATTTGTAAAGAATCATGTGTCAGGTACTTTGCAAGGTGCTGTGGACATATAACTCAATTAAAACATGCTTCTACTCTTACAGAGTTCAAAATCTAGCTAACTGGGGACACAAACAGGCAAATACATCATTTTAATGACACAGAGGGAAGCAGAAGAAGAATCTATACGATGCTATGAGCAAACAAGAAAATGTCACTGTGCAGATGAGTGTCGAAAGATGTACAAGTTTCAGGCAAATGGTTGGGTAGGAGGAAAGGGCTGGGTCAACCATACAGTCCTCCATCAGTATCGGCAGGGAGTTGGTTCCAGGAACCCCAAAGATACAAAAATCTGCAAATGCTCAAGTCTCTTAAAATGGCATAGTATTTGCATATAACCTACCCATATATCCTCCCTGTACACTTTAAATCATCTCTAGATTACTTATAATACCTAATACAACATAAATGCTATGTAAATCATTGTTATACTGAATTTTTTTCTTTTTTTTTGAGATGAAGTTTCGCTCTTATTGCCCAGGCTGGAGTACAACAGCACGATCTCAGCTCACTGCAACCCCCACCTCCCAGGTTCAAGTGATTCTCCTGCCTCGGCCTCCCAAATAGCTGGGATTACAGGCATGCACCACCACGCCCGGCTAATTTTGTATTTTTAGTAGAGACAGGGCTTTTCCATGTTGGTCAGGCTGGTCTCGAACTCCTGACCTCAGGTGATCCACCTGCCTCGGCCTCCCAAAGTGCTGGGATTACAGGCGTGAGCCACCACACCCAGTCCTGAATTTTTTTTTATATTATTTTTTGTTTTCTTTTTCTTTTTTTTTTTTTTTTTTTTTTAGGGGGAGGTGGAATATTTTCTTCTCTTGCTTTTTTTTTTTTTTTTTTGGAGACAGAATCTCGCTCTGTCACCCAGGCTGGAGTGCAGTGACATGATCTCAACTCACTGCAACCTTCACCTCCCAGGTGCAAGAGATTCTCCTGCCTCAGCCTCCCAAGTAGCTGGGACTACAGGTGTACGCCACCATGCCCGGCTAATTTTTTTATTTTTAATAGAGATGGGATTTCATCATGCTTCCCAGACTGGTCTTGAACTCCTGAACTCAGGCGATCTGACCGCCTCGGCCTCCCAAAGTGCTGGGATTACAGGCGTGAGCCACCGCACCCAGCCAGCGGGGGAGTATTTTCAATCCTCTGTTGGTGGAATCCATGGATATGGAACCTGAGGATATGGAAGGGCGACCGTACAAAAGGCCTGATATCTTCAGGGAACAGTGAGTCTGTCTGTATAACTGGAACACTGGATGTGTGCAATGGGGGCAGTATTGGTACATGTGGATGAATACATATTTGGGATGAGGAGTTAGCTAAGAGTTGAGAAAAGTAGCTTGGAATGTTACTAGATACACTAGGTTGAATAGTGTCTTCCCTTCCCAAAAAAAAAGTCATAACCACGCAGAAGCGTGTATGTAACCTTATTCGAAAATTAGGTCTTTGCAGATGTAATCAAATTAAGAGGTCATACTGGTTTAGTGGAGACTCTAATCTAACGAGTATTGTCCTTACAAGAAGAAAAAGGACACAAGGAGAAGGCCACATGAAGACAGAGGCAGAGGCTGCGTGAAGCACCTGCAAGCTGAGCCATCTCAATGACCGCCAGCAGCCACTAGACAAGGAGAGACGCATGGGACGGTTTCTCCCTCAGAGCCTCCAGAAGGGACTGATCAGCCACAACCCCTTGACTTCAGACTTCTCGTCTAGAGAATAAATTTATGTTGCTTTAAGCCATCTGGTTTTTGGCAATGTGTTAGGGCTGCCCTGGTTATCAAATCCATTACGAAAAGAAGTTTATGCCATGCTAAGGTGTTTGGACTTCAGGCCTTAAGTGATGCGGAGCTGCTGAACGTTTTGATGCAGGCAGATACCACAATCAGGTATGTTTCAGAAAAAGAAGTCTGGTGACAGTGTAAAGTAGGGCTTTCCCTTCAGTGTGCCAGGAAAAAAAAAAGTTATGAGTGTCTCAAGTACGAGCCAGTGTATGGGACCAAGTTACATCTTAGAAACGTGGTTACTCTGAGCTGGCCAATTCCAGCCCCAAGCAGCCATAGCCATTTGCCCCGGTGTACTGTACAAATACTATCTTTTTACTGTGTGGGTCCTGACATGGAAAACACTGGAAAGCATTGGTACAGGACAAATGGAAAGACCCTGGAGAGCACAGAACAGGGAATTTCATTAGTCGAGGTAAAACCTGACAGCATCCTGCAAGGTGACGGTCATATGAGGATGGACAGGAAGAGCTATGTTTGAGATGCTTTGTCAGAAAAAGTAGCACGACACTGTGAATAACTAGATATGGAAACTGAAGCATAAGAAGTGAAAGAAGGAGCGCACAGCTTCTAGAGATCAGTGTGGCAGGCAGGAGCACAGGGTGAGGAGCAGGGATGGCACACTCTTCCAGAAAGGGCCAGAGAGTCAACAGCTTAGGCTCTGCAGGCCATGCAGTCTCTGCTGCAACTACAGTACTCCACCGTGGACAACACTAATGAGCATGGCTGGGATCTAATAAACCTTTATTTACAAAAACAGGTGGGGAGCCAGACTTGGCCACCGGCCAGTTTGCCAAGCCCTAACTTAGAGCTGGTCCACCTGGGTTCAAGACCTGGCTCCACTTTTCACTCTGCCTCTTGTGCCGTAGTGTCCTCAGTAGGGTTATTAGGATAACAGCAGTGGTGAAAATCAAGGAGAATTAAATGAGTTAAATCATGGAAAGTGCTAAGAACAGTGCCTGTCATATAAAAGGGCTCAAAACTGTTATTGTTTTGACATTCAATATTGTTTTTACATTCAATAACACGTTAGGGAATACAGAAAAATACTTCGTTTAGGGGACAAAATGGGCAGATGGAATACACAGGATCATTCTGTGTATGACAAGCTGTGGTATACATGAAATATATTTGGTCTTTGTCCCTGGTTCCTTGCACAGAATTCCTAAAACCATTGGAAGTTCCTGACAGGAGTGTCATTGTTGTTCATAAAGAGCCTCATGATCACACCCCAGTATATGCTAATTAAGTGACTTTTGATGGGGTCCCTAGACAGCCTCAAGATGGGGCTCATGACAGCAAGATCAAGTAATTAGAGGGTTGGGCCTTTCAGTGCCACTCACTGACCTCTGGGTGATGGGGCTGGAGATTAAGCTGCATGAAAACTTTTAACCATGAGATCTGCTGAGCTTCCAGGTTGCTGAACACTGGAGGGGGGTGTGGCCCTCTTTATCTAGATATTCATCTGTATCCTCACAACACCCTTTATTATAAGCCAGCAAATGTAAGTAAAGTGTTTCCCTGAGTTCTGTGAGCCATCCTAGCAAATTACCAAACCTGAGGAGAGGAATTGTGGGAACTCCAACTTCTAGTCAGAAGCACGGGTCACAACCTGGGCCTTGTGACTGGCATCTGAAGTGGGAGGCAGTCCTATGGGACTAAGCCCTTACCCAGCGGGGTCTGCAGTAACCCATTAGTGTCAGAATTGACTTGAACTATAGGACACCGAGTTGATATGTGGAGAACTGCTTGGTGTGTGGGGGAAAACCCTCACACATCTGGTGTCAAAAATGTTGTTTTTTTGTGTAGAGTGTGAAGAAACAGAGTGTTCCGAGACAAGTAGTAGTTTAAGAAAACCATGAATATGAAGGTCAAAGGGTGGAGAATGGAGTTCAAGATGTGGAAGCCATCATCAAATATTCCCAGGTGGTAGCTACAACTATGAAACAGAGTGAGTTTACCCAGGGAGTGTACATAACATGAGAAGAAAATAAAAAATAAAATCCTTTCTGCCCCTCAGTTTCTTCGCCTATAAAATGAAAGTGATACAACCAAAGGTCAGAGAAAATTACCTGTTTCCCTATTTCAGCAAATTTGATTTGTTGCAAATACACAAGAGACACCCATGCCTATCACAGAAGGCAATGGAAAAGAATGTGATTCATTTACATAACACAAAATGGCAAAAGGCAGAGCCCCAAATTCCTAGAGCATGGCTTTCTTCCTGCTTTGTCATCACATTTCATACTCACAGGCTCATTCACAGCATTTTGCATGGACACATTCTTAATACAGATGCCAAACGCAAAAGGATGGGAGGGATTGGTGACACCATCTTCAAAGCGTAAATGGACATCTTGAATTTTTAACTGCAAAGAGAAAAAAGAAAAAGCAGCTGATGCACCTGTAGAATAGTGTTCCAAAGAAAAGAAAAAAGAAAAAGCATTTAGATAACTGCTGTAGGTGAAATACTATAGTTAGGGGTCAAACTGCCCTTGAGCCCTTGAGCCACTAAAGGAAACCACAGCAGGCACTTTATACAAACACATCACACACATATCCAGTATCCTATAAGTTCCTAAGGGAGTTATAATAACTCTCTTGTTATGTTATGTTATAATATGTTATATTATGTTATGTTATATTATGTTATAATAACTCTCTTGAATGTTACTTTGTGATTCGTTTTACCAAAAGAGCTCCAATACTTTCATTAAATCATTTCAGAAGACACCTTAAAAAAAGCAATTAAAGAAAGTAAAGCCATTGTATACAGACAATTGTTCCTCTTGCTCTGCTGATATCTTCATCTTGCCTCTATGTCCCCACACCTGGACCAAGGAAACCAGCAAGGCACATAAACCATGTATGTACGTATGTATATATGTATGTATGTATGTATGTATGTATGTATGTGTTTCCCCTAGCCCCTCCCTGTAAGTGGGCTACAGGAAAGGCACTCTGCTTCAATGAATTAAAAAATAATAACAGGTTGAGCACAGTGATTCATGCCTATAATCCCAGCACTCTGGGAAGCTGAGGCAGGAATATTACTTGAACCCAAGAGTTAGAGACCAGCCTAGGCAACATAGCAAGACCTCACTTCTACTAAAAATTTTTTTTCAATAGCCAGGTATGGTGGCACGAGCCTGCCGTCTCAGCTACTCAGGAGGCTGAGGCAGGATTGTTTGAGCCCACGAGATGGAGGCTGCAGTAAGGTATGATGGCGCCACTGCACTCCAGCCTAGGCAACAGAGTGAGATTATGTCTTAATAATAACAATAATAATAATAATAACAGAAAGTAAAAAGAGAATCCACAGAATGGGAGAAAGTATTTGCAAATCTGATAAGAATCTGGTATTCAGAATATATAGAGAGCTCTTATAACTCAACAATAAAAAGATAAACTGATTTGTAAAATAGGCAAAGGATGGCCAGGCACAGTGGATCATGCCTGTAATCCCAGCACTTTGGGAGGCCGAGGCAGTCGGATCACCTGAGGTCAGGAGTTTGAGACCAGACTGGCCAACATGGTGAAACCCCGTCTCTACTAAACACACAAAAAATTAGCTGGGCGTGGTGGCAGGCACCTGTAGTCCCAGCTACTCTGGAGGCTGAGGCAGGAGAATGGCATGAACCTGGGAGGCGGAGCTTGCCGTGAGCCGGGATCACGCCACTGCACTCCAGCCTGGGCAACAGAGCGACACTGTCTCAAAAAAAACAAAAACAAAAACAAAAACAAAAATACAAAAATTAGCCAGGCATGATAGCGCAGGCCTGTAATCCCAGCTACTCGTGAGGCTGAGCCAGGAGAATCGCTTGAATCTGGGAGGCGGAGGTTGCAGTGAGCCAAGATCACGCCACCACATTCCAGCCTGAGCAACAGAGGGAGACTCCGTCTAAAAAAAAAAAAAAAAAAAAAAAAATTGTGGCAAAGGACTCAAATAGACATTTCTCCCAAAAAAAGATACACAAGCGGCCAGTAAATACATGGAAAAACATTCAGTATCCTTCGCCATTAAGAAAATGCAAATCAAAATCATAGCAAGATCATCATTTCACACCCACTAGTACACAATCAATAATAAATGTTTGCTTTTTGTTTTTTTGCTTTTTTTTTTTTGCTTTTTTTTAATTTTTTTCTCTCTGTCCTGAATGGTATTAGAGAGAATGCTATCTCACCATTTCTGCAGGCTTTTTTTTTTTTTTTGAGATGGAGTCTCATTTTGTCGCCCAGGCTGGAGTGCAATGGTGTGATCTTGGCTCACTGCAACCTCCGCCTCCCGGGTTCAAGCAACTCTCCTGCCTCAGCCTCCCCACCAAGTAGCTGGGACGATAGGCACATGCCACCATGTCTAGCTAATTTTGTATTTTTAGCAGAGACAGGGTTTCACCAGGCTGGTCTCGATCTCCTGACCTCAAGCGATCCGCCTGCCTTGGCCTCCCAAAGTGCTGGGATTACAGGCGTGCCCAGCCCCATAATCAATAATAAATGTTGATGAGGATATGGAGAAACAAAATGCCCATACATTGATGGTGATATCGTAAAATAGCGCAGCCTCTTTGGAAAACAGTTTGGTAGTTCCTCAAAAAGTAAACAGAGTTACCCCATAATTCGGCAATTCTACTCTGAGATATCTATTTGAGACAACTGAAAACATGTTCACCCAAAACCCTATACACAAATGTTTACAGCAATATTATTCATAATAGCAAAAAGGAGAACCAACCCAAAGTCCAGCAACTCATGAATGAATAAACAAAATGTCATATGTCCTGAGAAACGCAAGGACTCTCAGCAAGAACATGCCATTCCAAAGAGACTTGACCAAACTTTAATATGGCTTCTGGCAGCCCGAGGCCATGTCCCTGGGGACAACACAGTCCCCTATTGAGTTCTTGCCTGGTAAAGCTCAGGACTATCAAAAGAACGTACACTTTATTCCAGCCAACACCTGACATAGGCCCCTGACCTCCCTTTCTTATAGCACATTTACTGAAAAGGGTTTATAGGTTTGCAGAGCAATTCAATTGTGACATTTCTTTGAGAGATGTATATGTACAGGTCGCATATCCCTTATCTGAAAGGCTTGGGACAAGAAGTGTTCCAGATTTCATTTTTTGGGGGGATTTTGAAATATTTGCATTATACTTAACTGGCTGAGTATCCCAAATCCAAAAATCCAAACTCCAAAATGCTCCAATGAGCATTTCCTTTGAGCATCATGTGGGCACTCAAAAAGTTTCAGACTTTGGAGGATTTCAGATTTTCAGATTTGGGATACTTGACCTGTATCTCCTACAGCTCAGGAGTGTCTTTCTTAAGGACTGGAAAGCCATTCCTTTGAAATGTAATCATCAGGAAGCATAAGGCTCAATCTCCCAGTCTGAGGGAAGATAGAATCCTAACTTTGATCACTGCCAGCAGACACAGTTAGCCTAATGACATTCACAGTGACCAACGCCTTGTAATTTTTCACTTAAGTACCCACTCACTCCACCACCCTGCACCCTCAAGCTCCCTTTAAAAGGCCCAGCTACCTCTGCACAAGTCAGCCTGGAGCTCAGCTCTTTCCTCTACTGTCAGTAGTTACAGAGTAAAATCTGTTTTTATTGCTCTGAGGTCCAGCTTTGTTTAATCTTTGACAATCCATACAACGGAATATATGATTCAGTCATAAAAAGGAATAAAGTGCTAACACATGCTACTATACAAATGACCCTTGAAAACACTATGTCAAGTGAAAATGGCCAGGCTATTGGAATGTTCATGTAATGGAATATTACATGATTCCATTTAGATGAAATGTCTAGAATAGGCAAATCTAGAAAGAAAGTAGATTAGTGACTGACAGGGTCTGAAGGCAGAGGGGAATTGGCAATGACTACTTTTTTAAATTATTATTATTTTTTTAAGATATAGGGTCTTGATCTGTTGCCCAGACTGGGGGGCAGGGGCACTATTATAGCTCACTACAGCCTTGCAGCCCAACTCCTGGGCTCAAGTCACCCTCTTGCCCCAGCCTCCCAAGTAGCTGGGATTACAGGTACATGCCATCAAGCCCAGCTTTGGCAGTGACTACCAGTTGGGATGATAAAAATATTCTGGAATTATTTAGTGGTGACCAATGCACAACCTTGTAAATATACTAAAAAACATTAAATTGTACACTTTAAAAGACTGAACTTTCTGGTATAAGAACTATATCTCAATAAAATTATTTAAACTAAGATAAAATAAAAATAATGACCAATATTTTATATATTTGTTTGTCAAAGTTACGAAAGTTACAAAACCAAAAACCTCTGACTGCAATTTTTGGGAACATGACATACATTGAACACATTTGGCCGGTGTCACACTGGCACTGCAAGAAAACTCTAGAGCTAGTAAGTATGGACAAACTCTTATAACATTCATGAAAATTAGTGGGACCCTGATCAAGTTTTTGAGGATGAAACAAAATTTAATTGAAGTAGAAAACATGGGCAAAGCCAACAGCCCCAGTCCTGTAACTCGTCAAATTGCCACCAGATACACCAGCAAGAGGTTAGGTACCTTAGTGAGCTGTTTGCAATTTCACAACTCACTACGTAATCAACTAGAGACCAGGCATCCAACCTCTCTCATTTTCCAGATGAAGAAACTGAGACCAGAGAAGTGAAGTGATTTGCCCTGAAACCATACAGTCATCAAGGCTCAAGTAACCTGGATTCTTAGGCGATAAATCCTTTAGCAAATGGGATTCCAACATTCAAAAAGAAAGTGCAGGAAGTGAAATGGAAGAGATGTGAAAACTCCTCCTCATGCCAGCTGAAGCAAGAAAACTCTATGTCTGCCACAGAGCCTAGGACTTGCTTGTCAGGTTTTCCTCTTGGCACAGCCTACAAAAGGGCAGACCTGAGCAGCCAGCCCCATCTACACCCTAGATCAGCTGAGCCCACGAGAAATGAGAAACTAAGAGGAGAAACACATTTAAACCTGAGAAATCCCTTTCACGTTGATACTTTTATAAAAGTCAGCAGGACTTACTTCAATATTCTCCACGATCCTCGTAACTACGGAGGCGGTAACTGAATACCAATAGGACTCCCCTTTCTGCTGGCGGTCATTCTACAAAGGCAAGAGTCAGAGTTAGCTCAATCTAGTGTTCTTGCTCATCTTACACGTGTCACCACAACTGCTCTTATGGCCCAAAAGATCTCTGCCTTGCCTTCCATTTCTCCTCCAGGGCTTGAAGTAGTGCTTTCTTATGTTCCCTTTCCAACAGCTTCTCCTTTTCATCATTGAAATCCTGTATTTTTTCCGGGGCTCCAATTAAGTGAAGGCTGGAGATGGAGATCACCCAAGGATCCACATGGGGGCGATAAAAGGGAATCTGAAGGGTTACTTTCCCAATGAAGCCTGGAAGGAGAAGGAAAGTCTTGTTCACTGTCTGTACACATTTTTAATTCTTTCCATTTTCAGTATTTTTACAATTTTGTTTAAGGAGCATGGATTGCTGTTACCACTTGTTTTTTTATTTAAAACAACAGGCAGCAGGCTCTTGCACATGTGAAACAAGTGTTAGGAGGCTGACATCTGTAAGAACAAGGTATAATGACTTATATAAGCTGGAAAAAGTTCGCGAAGACTTTACCACATCAACAGTAACATCCCTCCTCTAGAAACTATCTCCTTTTCCAACTGGAGTACATCTTACACTTGCTCAGGTTGTCTTTCTTCCCCAGGTCCCGCACAAGCCCATGGACACTAAACTCATTTCTTGTTCATTATTCATTGTCTGGTTGATAAGCACTAGTTGGAGTCATCAGACCTATGATATATCCAGTCTTGAACACACCCACCACAAACTGAAACATAGGTAACATGGCACTGGCCTTCTCTCAATAAAGAATTCTGATTCTTCATAAGAACCTGGGCTGATGAAAAAGCCAAACGGCTCGGTAGAATTGTGATATTTATTTCCCAAGTGCTTCCATTTCTAGCCAAGCCTCTTAGAATACAAGCTTTCTTTATATTCAATTTATAAGAGTCAAGCTATGTTGCCCAGGCTGGTCTTGAACTCCTGGCCTCAAGTGATCCTCCTGCCTCAGCCTCCCAAAGTGCTGGGATTCCAGGTGAAAGCCACCAAGCCCAGTCCAACAATGGTATTTTTAATGACAACATCAAATGATCAACTGTGTAATCCAGTAATAAATTCAGAAATTTAGCCAAGCTTGGTGGCACGCAGCTGTATTCAACTATTTCAACTAATAGTTGGGGAAGCTGAGGCAGAAGGATCTCTTTAGCCTGAGGGTTCAAAGCTGTAATGAGCTATGATAGCATCCCTGCACTCCAGCCTGGGTGACAAAGCAAGACTCTGTCATAAATAAATAAATAAAAGGAGGCCAGGTGTGGTGGCTGAGTCACCTGAGGTCAGGAGTTCAAGACCAGCCTGGCCAACAAGGTGAAACCTCGTCTCTACTAAAAATACAAAAAAATTAGCCAGGCATGGTGGTGCACACCTGTAGTGCCAGCTACTCTGGAGGCTGAGGCAGAAGAATTGCTTGAACCCGAGAGGCAAAGGTTGCAATGAGCCGAGATCGCACCACGGCACTCTGGCCTCGGTGACAGAGCAAGACTCCATCTCAAAGAAAAAAAAAAAGAAAAAGAAAAAAGGAAAGGGGAAAGAAAAGGAAACCTTGAATGTAGAACAGAGGTTCTCACACTTGAGTAAGCATAAGAATCACCTGGAGTGCTTATTAAACACTGTAGGTTCAATGACATTCCCTCAGAGATTCTGATTCAGTTGGTCTGGGGATCACCTGACCTCCCCACCACCATCACAAGGTCATCCTGATACGAGTGGCCCAAAGACCACACTTTAAGACTGGCCTAAACTCTAACATTTGCTATATCCTTCCTCTAACTGGCCAAATCGATAAAAACTCCAGGGCTCTCAGTTTTCACCTCTCAAACAATTTAAGACTCAAATTTCTTCCCCCTCCTTTAGTTCCACATACCAGCTTTGACTTCAAATGGTAATTCCAATTCTTTCAAGGCATCTTTCTTTAATGGCAAGTTTTCTAATTCAACAGCACCTAAAAATAAAAACAGCATCATGAAATATCCATTTAACAAATACAGTAGGCCACCTACTGTGTGTAAAGCATTGAAGGTTAAAGGGAAAGTTTTACATATAGAATAGGCTATGTCACGTGAAGGTTAAAGGAAAGTTTTACATCTAGAACAGGCTATATCATGTGTAGGTTAAAGGGAAAGTTTTACATCTAGAACAGGCTTATCATGTGTAGTGCTACCACCAGCCCATATGCTTCATCTAAACAAATTTCCAGGCCGTCCGCTCTAACATGTACATGAGAGCTGAAGCTTAGGTGCTGATGAAGAGTTCAGACCAAGAGTTACATTTTCCATAACAGGCCAGATAGTAAATATTTTAGGATTTATATGATGTCTGTTGCGTATTCTCCTTTTATTTTTTTTAATCAACCTTTAAAAATGCAAAAACCATTCTTAGTCTGCAGGCCAGATCTGGCCAGCTGGTCTCTTTGCTGACCCCTTGCTTAGGCTAATATTTACCAGAGGAACATCAAAATCTGACTCACCTAGGATGAAATGCAGGCTCCTGGGCCCCACCCACAGACCAACTAATTCTGGGATTGAAGCACAGAAATTTGCAGTTTCTAACAAGTTCCTTCCACCTTCAACCCCTCCCCAAAATGAGTATAGTGCAAACAGTATTCAAAAGTCTATGATCTTAATTCAAGATGGATTAAAGACTTAAACATTAGACCTAAAACCATAAAAACCCTAGAAGAAAACCTAGGCATTACCATTCAGGACATAGGCATGGGCAAGGACTTCATGTCTAAAACACCAAAAGCAATGGCAACAAAAGCCAAAATTGACAAATGGGATCTCATTAAGCTAAAGAGCTTCTGCACAGCAAAAGAAACTACCATCAGAGTGAACAGGCAACCTACAAAATGGGGGAAAATTTTCGCAACCTACTCATCTGACAAAGGGCTAATGAACACAAACAAATTTACAAGAAAAAAACAAACAACCCCATCAAAAAGTGGGCGAAGGACATGAACAGACACTTCTCAAAAGAAGACATTTATGCAGCCAAAAAACACATGAAAAAATGCTCACCATCACTGGCCATCAGAGAAATGCAAATCAAAACTACAATGAGATACCATCTCACACCAGTTAGAATGGCAATCATTAAAAAGTCAGGAAACAACAGGTGCTGGAGAGGATATGGAGAAATAGGAACACTTTTACACTGTTGGTGGGACTGTAAACTAGTTCAACCCTTGTGGAAGTCAGTGTGGCGATTCCTCAGGGATCTAGAACTAGAAATACCATTTGACCCAGCAATCCCATTACTGGGTATATACCCAAAGGACTATAAATCATGCTGCTATAAAGACACATGCATACGTATGTTTATTGCGGCACTATTCACAATAGCAAAGACTTGGAACCAACCCAAATGTCCAACAATGATAGACTGGATTAAGAAAATGTGGCACATATACACCATGGAATACTATGCAGCCATAAAAAATGATGAGTTCACGTCCTTTGTAGGGACATGGATGAAACTGGAAATCATCATTCTCAGTAAACTATCGCAAGGACAAAAAACCAAACACCGCATATTCTCACTCATAGGTGGGAATTGAACAGTGAGAACACATGGACACAGGAAGGGGAACATCATACTCTGGGGACTGTTGTGGGGTGGGGGGAGTGGGGAGGGATAGCTTTAGGAGATATATCTAATGCTAAATGACGAGTTAATGGGTGCAGCACACCAGCATGGCACATGTATACATACGTAACTAACCTGCACATTGTGCACATGTACCCTAAAACTTAAAAGTATAATAATAATAAAATAAAATAAAAATTAAAAAGTCTATGATCTAATTAAATGAAACTGGTCTTCAAAAGGAATTATACTCTTCTCTTCTGGGGAACTCCTTAGCACCTCTACTTACAAGTGTAATAACCAATCAGAAAGCAAAGGAACGAACAGGACCGCCACTGAAAATTCTTTTCAGACCCAGCTTTTACGACTTAAACCCGAAAGTGAATAGACAAGAGGGCAGCTAGATCCATCACTCTCCTGGCTATGCAAGCCATTCACCCTCACATATATAGAGCCCTGCTCTGTGGGAGGCACTGTGATGGCCACTGGAAATGTAAAAAGAGAAGGCAGAGTCCCCATCCTTAAATCACTGCCATTGTTTTTACAAAATTGTTTGTGCAACACAAGGCAATTTTTGAGCAACCTAAATCTGTCTGAGATATACATTTTCAGGAACACAGAGTACAGACAACAACCATTAATTAGTAAGAAATGCAAGAGAGCCTTTTACTCAAAGTACAAAATAATGCAGAAAACATGATTATGTTTCCCTTTAAATGACTGTTCAGGACTTGTGGGTTACTGGCTTCTACAGAAGAATTCAGGCCAGGTGCGGCAGCTCACACCTGTAATCCCAGCACTTTGGGAGGCTGAGGCTGGGAAATCGCTTGAGCCCAGGAGTTCAAGACCAGCCTGGGCAATAGAGCAAGACCCCAGCTCTACAATAAATTTTTAAAAATTAGCCAGGCATGATAGCACGCACCTGTAGTCCCAGCTACTGGGGAGGCTGAGGCAGGAGGATCGCTTGAACCCAGGAGGTCAAGGCTGCAGTGAGCTATAATCACACAACTGCACTCCAGCCTTGCTGACAGAGCTAGACCCTGTCTCTAAAAAGAAAAAGGAGAAAAAGAATTCAAATCTAGCAACTTAGCAGATCTGAACAAATACAATCAATTTATTTTTTGATTTTTGCAGGAAATTTGTCCACGTGGGCCATGCCCCACCCCCCCACCCCGCCCCACCACCATACCCTAAGACTAACAGAAAGAAAAAGTTTATAACCCCAGTGAAACAACCCCATTTCCACATTTGGGGAGAAAATGAACATAAGGGGAAAAAAATCATGAAACGTTTTCCTTGGTTGAAACAGACTTAAAGGGGGCAATTAAATAGTTTCTTCTTTTGAAGAGCATGATTTACACTTCGAACCACCTTATTTTTTTTTTTTTTTTTTTTTGAGATGGAATCTCGCTTCTGTCGCCCAGGCTGGAATGCAATGGCATGATCTCGGCTCACTGCAAACTCCGCCTCCTGGGTTCAAGCGATTCTCCTGTCTCAGCCTCCTGAGTAGCTGGGACTATAGGCACCCGCCACCACGCCCGGCTAATTTTTGTATTTTTAGTAGAGACAGGGTTTCACCATATTGATCAGGCTGGTCTTGAACTCCTGACCTCAAGTGATCCACCCACCTTGGCCTCCCAAAGTGCTAGAATTACAGGTGTGAGCCACCGCACCCAGCCCAAACCACCTTATTTTTCAATACCCAAATCTGTCACAAAGGCAGGTGAGCTCTGGGCTTCCCTGGCAGCTGTACAACCTTGGGAAAGTAAAGGGAACTGCAGGCAACTCATACCACGAAAAATTAAAGCTGAAGCATAAGAGGGCAAAGGAGAAGATCTAGAAAGGAGAGAGAGAATGTAAAGGAAAAAATGAGAAGAAACAACAGCCTACACCAAGCCAAAAGCAAAGGAATCTGGCAAAACAGCACGGCTGTAGTTTAAGACTGAAGGTTTCCTAGTCCCCACCCACTCAAATATGCACCCACGACTGGCCCTGCAGGGAAAGGTCCCTCCAAAGAGCCAAGCAGAAAAACACCCAAAGTACTGAGTGCTTTATAAATGATAATGTGGGTCACTCACTCCAGGCAGACCCCAAAATACTGAGTGCTTTAAAAATGATAGTGCGGGTCACTCACTCCAGGCAGACATTACAGACTTACTCACGGATGTCTCATCCAAAAACTCCTCATCTCAGGCTAGCAAGAAATCTACTCACTAAACTGGGAGTAATTTAGAGGTAGGTCATTTCTTAGTAATTTCTAATGGCTACTGAACTCTCTTCCCTCTGCTCCAGGTTATTTAAAGAGTCAACCCAAGGTTCGGAGCTTATAAAAACAAAAAGGAGGGGAAATGGAAGTTTTGGGTTACAAATATACGATATGCCCCCAGGCTGAAGTTCAGATTCCTTGACATGGCACTGGCAGCCTCTACCTTCTGGCCCCAAACCATTTCAAAAACACTCTGCAAGTTTTCAGCCTCTGCTCACAGGGTGCATTCCACCTGGAATGTGGGGACCTGCCCAGTGCCACCTATGGAAATCCTGCTAAAATTCACTCAAGGCTGGGCGCAGTGGCTCACACCTATAATCCCAGCACTTTGGGAGGCCAAGGCAGGAGGACTGCTTGAGCCCAAGAGTTCAAGACCAGCCTTGGCAACATGGTAAAACCCCATCTCTACAAAAAATAAAACAAATAGCCAGACCTATGGTGGTACATGCCTGTAGTCCCAGCTACTCAGGAGGCTGAGATGGAAAGATTACTTGAGCCCAGAGAGGTTGAGGGTGCAGTGAACCGTGATGGTGCCACTGCACTCCTGGGGCGATAGAGCAAGACCCTGTCTCCAAAAAAAGAAAAAAGAAAAAAAGATCCACTCAAAAGCTACCTCCATAACCTTCCCAGAGTCCTACAAGCAGAATGGACAGCTCTCTTCCTTCACACCCCATCGCATGATGCCTGTATTTCCAGAATAACCATTTAATCTACACTGCCTTGTATTACTGTATAATTTGTCTCCCAAACAGGTTAACAGTCCTCTGAGATCAGGGACTATAGAGGTGGAATAAGAAGACAGGTGTGGTGGCTCATGCCCATAATCCTAGCACTTTAGGAGGCCAAGCAGGAGGATCACTTGAGCCCAGAGTTTCAGACCAGCCTAGGCAACATAGTGAAACCCTGTCTCCACAAAAAATAAAAAATTACCCAGGTATGGTGGCATGCACCTGTAGTCCCAGCTACCCTGGAGGCTGAGGCAGGAGGATCACTTGAGCCCAAAAGTTCGAGGCTGCAGTGAGCTATGATCCTACTACTGCACTCTAGCCCGGGTGACAGAGTGAGACTTCCTCTCAAAAAAAAAAAAAAAAAAAGAATAGCAGCTACCATTTAGTGTGGTCTTACTGTGTCCAAGCACTTCATACACATTATCTCATTTAATCCTCACAACAATACAAATAAATAATATTAGTTTCTCAATTTTTGAGGTGGAGGAAAAAAAAAAGGCTTAGAGAACAAGCAATTTGCTTTAAAATTTTTTTGTAATTTTATTATTATTACTATTTTTTAGAGATAGGGTCTCACTCTGTTGCCAAGGCTGCAGTGCAGTGGCACAATCATAGCTCACTGCAGCCTCAAACTCTTGGGACCAAGGGATCTTCCTGCCTCAGCCTCCTCAGTAGCCAGGACTACAGGCATGTGCCACCATGCCTGTATGTATATATATATATATGTATGTATTTTGGGGGATTACAAATATATATATTTTTTGGGGGGGATTTTTTGGGGATTATTTTATATATATATATTTTTAGGGGGGAGATATATATATTTTTTTCTTTTTTTTTTTTTGAGACAGGGTCCCACTGTCGCCCAGGTTGGAGTACAGTGGCGACATCGCAGCTCACTGCAGCCTCCACAGCATACTGCAAGCAATTCTCATGCCTCAGCCTCCCAAGTAGCTGGGACTACACGCACATGCCACCACCCCCACTAACTTTTATATTTGTAGTACAGACGGGGTTTCACCATGTTGCCCAGGCTGGTCTCAAACTCCTGGCTTCAAGTGATCTGCCCGCCTTGGCCTCCCAAAGTGCTGGAATTACAGGCGTAAGCCACCATGCCCAGCCTCAATAAATGTTTTTGAATGACTGAACAATGAACTTTTTTTTTTTTGAAACAGGGTCTTGCTCTATTGCCCAGGCTACAGTGCAGTGGCAAGAACATAGCTCAATGCAGCCTCGACCTCCTGGGCTCAAGCAATCCTCCCACCTGAGCCTCCCAAGTAGCTGGAACCACAGGCATGCACCACAATACCCAGCTAATTTTTTTTTTTTTCTTTTAGAGAAGGGATCTCACCATGTTGCCCAGGCTAGTCTTGAACTTCTGGCCTCAGGTGATCCTCTGGCCTTGGCCTCCCGAAATGCTAGGATTACAGGCGTGAGCCACCACACCCGACCTCAATAAATGTTTTTGAATGACTGAACAAGTGAAAATTTTTGGGGGGAAAGCGTCTTGCTCTGTTGCCCAGGCCAGAGTGCAGTGGAGGGAACACAACTCAATGCAACCTCGACCTCTCCAGCTCAAGTGATCCTCCCACCTCAGCCTCCCAAGTAGCTGGGGCCACAGGCATGCGCCACCACACCCAGCTTTTTTTTTTTTTTTTTTTTTCTGTAGAAAAGGGATCTCACCATATTGCCCAGGCTAGTCTTGAACTCCTGGCTTCAGGTGATCCTCCCATGTTACTTTGTATTTTTTTTATTTGTCTTTAAATGCTATCTCCATTTAAACACTCATGTTACTTTGCATTTTGTTACTTTTCATATGTGGATACAATCTATATATACATACACACACATATATATATACATACACACAGATATATATATATACATACACACACACAATCTCTTTGAAGTCCAATCCATCAGCCAATCCAATCATACACTGATGATCATGAGGATGATGATAACTAACGTTGACTGAGAGCCTACAATATGCCAAGAACAGCTCTAAGCTCTCTGACCCACATTAATTTCTTAGTCCTCAGAACCTTACGAGATAGTTAATATTATCTCCAATCTACAAATAGGGAGAGTGAAGCATGAAGAAATTGAGTAACCTACCCAGGTTACTGGTAAATGGAAGAACTGGGATTCAAACACATAGTTTAGCTAAAAAAATCAATACCCTTGACCACTATTTCAGTCCTCTTTGCATCTCCCAAAGCATCTAGAACAGTAAATATCAGTAGATGGATTGAAATTACATTCTCAGCCGGGTGCAGTGGATCATGCCTGTAATCCCAACACTTTGGGAGGCCCAGGTGGGAGGATCACTTGAACTCAGGAGTTCAAGAGCTGCCTGAGCAACATGGCGAAACCCCATCTCTACCAAAAAAATACAAAAATTAGCTGGGCGTGGTGGTGCATGCCTGTGGTCCCAGCTACTTGGGAGGCTGAGGCAGGAGGACTGCTTGAGCCCAGAAGGTCAAGGTGGCACTGAGGTGAAATCACGCCACTGCACTCCAGCCTGGGCGACAGAAAGAAACCCTGTCTCAAAAAAAAAGAAGGAACATCCTCATTCCTATCTAGTACCCTCTCTATCCCCAAACACTGCTTAACTGTGTCAGGGATGAACAAGCAGCACCAACTTCTTTACAAAGCCATTCCCTCGGTACAATTCCATGCCCCCAAGATTGTTCTGGCCACGCTCTGTGATGTGCTTTGGATCCATAAGCATTGGGTACCATACTAACACCAGTTACGAAAGAAAAAGCATTTTTCTACCCTGCGGAGAAGCATTCTTCAAGTTCCACAGGTTCATTAAAAGCCATGAAGAATAATGTTTTTAGAAAGGAAATAAGGACAGAAAAGCAGTTTAAGTACCAGATAAACACAGTTGTTACAAGATATATTCTAAAACTGCTGAGAAATGTTAGTACAACTCTGTAACACATCAGATATCCATTTCTATTTACTCATTTCTTTGGCAAATGCTCTTGCCACATCATTCCCGACAGAACCAGCTCTTTGATTAGCAGGGTCGTGGTCTGCAGCTCTCTTTCTAGGCCCTGTTATCTATACCTCATACAACGTAGTTAGCTTCACAGTGGGTCTGAGAACTTCAATAAGAGACCAGAGAGGTGAACTTGACACTACTATTGCACTCTGAACGCATCCTCTTCCCTGACAGACTGCTCACTCTCACTTTCCACTTAGCTCCCGTTTCAGGACAAGAGGAAAACCAGGAGAATAGGAAACGAAAGGAAGAGAGTGGGGAGGCGTGACCATGACAGCTCTGCCAATGGCCTATCGCTGCCACAATCATTTGGTCAGAAAAACATGAAAAGCACCACTTTTTTTTTTTTTTTTGCGATGGAGTTTCCCTCTTGTTGCCCAGGCTGGAGTGCAGTGGTGTGACCTCAGCTCACTGCAACCTCCGCCTTCTGGTTTCAAGCGATTCTCCTGCCTCAGCCTCCCGAGTAGTGGGATTACAGGCACCCGCCACCACGCCCAGCTAATTTTTGTATTTTTAGTAGAGACAGGTTTCACCATGTTGGCCAAGCTGGTCTCAAACTCCTGACCTCGTGATCCGTCTGCCTTAGCTTCCCAAAGTACTGGGATTACAGGCATGAGCCACCGCGCCTGGCCGGAAAGCAACACATTTAATGGAACATGTGAACCACTGGTACTCTATTCTCAGACTATGCAAACAGCTGTGTCACTGTTCTCTCTAACCTGTTCTGGTCCACTTACCAAAACTCACATCCACGAAGGTGAGGTTTCACTGTATTTGAAGTCTCCTTCCCATTTCCTATGATTTTACACACTTGGCAAACTGACTTTCTTCTCTTCCCTACATATGTTAAAAAGCTCCATTTTGAGTTGAGCAAAGAGAATTTAAATTAAAACAAGGAAAGGGAGAAAATGCAGTTTTCGAATTCCCATGCCAAATCAGGGACTGCGTTTACCAAGTCTAGGCCTGTAAAGGGTAAAATGTCTCAAGCTTCAGGTACTCTACTATTAAGCAAGTCAAAACCTCAGAAATTCTGTTGAACACCTCACAGTAATCAATTTTAAAACTTTTATTAAGTGCCTACTATATGCCAGCAGGCTAGAGGCTTTAAATGTTATTCCAGTTGATCCTTATAGCAACCCTCTGGAGGTATATTACCTCTGTCTAAAGAAACTGAGGCTTGGAATTTCAATATGAGCTATTGTTCACATAGCTAATAAATGACAAAACAGTATTTGAAGCCAAAGTCAATGCCACTGTCAGTACATTGTGGCTGCCTCCATAAAGCTTCATAAAGCTAAAAATTAACTGGGACTAAGCACAGTCACCAGTAGTGTAGCTTATTTTGTTTTTGTTTTTTAATATTTAATAGTACCTTAAAATCTACAACAATATAGCTATAAACTTAAGTTACTCTGGAATAATCATCAGGGTGATATGGGACCTTTTTACATACATTTAGTACAAAGCCATCTGGACATTAGGTTTTATGATTCTCAGGACAACAAAAAAAATACAAAAATAGAAATGCCACCTATAAAGCTGTATCTCACCCAGAGAAATACTTACCTTTGAGAAGTGCAACTGAGAGCTGGTCAGTGTTCAGGTTATTGACATATTTCCCCAAATAGGTATTGAGAACCCAGGCTACAAGGCCTTCCAACATGACTATATCCTCAGGAAAAGGTGTTTAGAAATCATGGATCATTCTTCATTTCTCTCTTTCATGGTCACAGAAAAATCTATGAAAGGAAAAGAATGAAAATCAACATAAAAACGGGATGATTTTCTAAGCCAATTTCCTCCTCTACCTGCCTGAAGGTAGATGAATGCAAAGCACAGATGTTTTGCTGGGTTTTGTTTGTTTTTGTTTTTGTTTTTGTTTTGAGACAGTTTTGTTCTTGTCACCCAGGCTGAAGTGCAGTGGCACAATCTCGGCTCACTGCAATCTCTGCCTCCCGGGTTCAAGTGATTCTCCTGCCTCAGCCTCCCGAGTAGCTGGGATGACAGCTGCCCACCACCATACCCAGCTGATTTTTTGTATTTTTAGTAGAGATGGGGTTTCACCATGTTGACCAGCCTGTCCCAAACTCCTGACCTCAGGTGATCCACCTGCCTCAACCACCCAAAGTGCTGGGATTACAGGCATGAGCCACTGCGCCCGGCCGCAGATGTTTTAAAAGACGAGGCAAGAAGCTCTGTAAGATGTCCCCATCAGTAACTGGAGAGCCAAACCAAAACACCTACATTCTGATGCTGCTTCAGGGAATAGTCACTCTTAAATTTACCAAAAATTACCTACAATTCAAAGCTGTCTATCTTTTCAGTGTAACTGTCCATTGCTTGCTTATGTTGATCTACCTTGGGATTAGACTGCCATGATCAGAGGTTCTCCTATGGGCATAATTTAGTAATCTCTGAAGGCATTTGTTATCATGACTTAGGGGCTGCTACTGGCATCTTGTGAATAAAGACCACGGAAGCTGCTAAACCTACAACACACAAGACAGCTCCCACAGCAAAGAATTATCCAACCCAAATGTCAACAGAGCCAACATTAAGAAACCTTATCCTAGATTAAGACAGAAAATGTCCTAAGAGATTGTCTGAATGAAATTCATGAAAGAGGCCGGGGGTGGTGGCTCACGCCTGGAATCCCAGCACTTTGGGTGGCGGAGGCAGGTGGATCACCTGAGGTTGGGAGTCCAAAACCAGCCTGGCCAACATGGTGAAACCCTGTCTCTACCAAAAATACAAAACTTAAGCCAGGCATGGTGGCAGGCACATGTAATCCCAGCTACTCGGGAGGCTGAGGCAGGAGAATCCCTTGAACCCGGGAGGCCGAGGTTGCAGGCCAAGATCACACCACCGCACTCCAGCCTGGGTGACAGAGTGAGACTCCATCTCAAAAAAAAAAAAGAAAAAGAAACCTGAATAAAGTTGGGGGTGGGGGGGAGAATTCACATTCTTTAATGATCCTCATTTAGGCCGCCCAAATTAAATGTCTCAAATTTGTTAATGAGGATCACTTATAAAATAATATACAAGGGAGAGAGACGACAGTGCTTTATCACTGTTCTTAAATGTCCTGGAACTGCATTACTGGTACCTGGGCACCAGATGACACTGATACAATGAACAATCTTAGTCGATTATTACAAACCCCAAACTCCAGAAATCCTCTGGCTCCAGCCACGGTATTTAGATTTTGTAGGTACTACTGCCTGTTATAATAACTGGTGTTTACCAGTATTACCAAAAAAAAAAAAAAAAAAAAAGATTAATTTTAGTATTACAAAAAGTCAACATGAGGGAAACTGAGACACAAAAGTTTAACTGGGTTCTCAGATTGCTCAACTAGAAGATCCCAGTGGAAACTGTGAGCCTCAAATCTTGCTCTGATCCACCATGTCAGTCATCAGCCACCCTGCCAGTCATCAGCCACCCTGCCAGGCACTACAGACTTGCCATGGCACGCATCCCACTGGAGCCAGCCTACTTTCAGGATCCTCTCCAAGCATGCTGCCCCACCTCTAGTGATTCATCTTAGTGCCAGAAGATACACCTATCCCAACTGAGAGGCTGCCATCCAACAACTACCTGAAGCTGAAGCACAAGGCCTCCAGAAGAATGAATTCAATCTCCTGGAAAAACTGGCTTTTGTTCGTCAACAATATCTTATACTTCCAGAGAAGCTTAACTTGGTCAACAGTGACAGTAAAAAGAAAAAAACAGCATTTGGTAAAATAGTTGCCCAATTTCTTTCCAAAGATTTTTTTTTTCTGCAAGTGGAATATAAAGATATTTTTTAAGGGTAGAGTTACATAAAACTAATTATTAGCTACATTTGTTTAAAGAAGATGTTATAAGAACAATTTTTTAAAAAATAAATGCTCAACAGTCTGAGTAAAAGAAACATTTCTCTATTGTAACGTTTTTTTTCTGGAGACAGTGTTGCTCCCTCGCCCAGGCTGAAGTGCAGTGACAGGATCTTGGCTCACTGCAACCGCCATCTCCTGGGTTCAAGCGATTCTCCTACCTCAGCCTCCTGAGTAGCTGGGATTACAGACACCTGCCACCATCCCCGGCTAATTTTTGTATTTTTGGTAGAGACAGGGTTTCATCATGTTGGCCAGGCTGGTCTGAACTCCTGACCTTAAGCGATCTGCCCACTTTGGCCTCCAAAAGTGCTGGGATTACAGGCGTGAGCCACCGTGCCCGGCCACTATTGTAACTTTAAAGGAGTCAATTTGTGAAAACCAAATGTGAAACTGACTAATCTTACTATGGGGACTCCAAACAAACTTGAGCAAGAAGCCAAGGTCAGAGTACTCTTTATTTTTGTAGTTATTGCCACTAATTTCGGCCCTAAATGCCAACTCTCTCTGAGTGCCAACTACCAATTATCTCCAAATCAAGGGAAACAACTGTCAGTTTGTAAACAAGTTCAGGCCCTACCCTACTTGCCCTAAACGGAAAAGAATGCAAAGCATAGATTTTAAAAGCAAGAGTGATTAGCATTGTAAGGCACCCTGGTCAGTAAAATTGAGGCCCAAGCCAGAAAGCACCCATTATTTGCTCTGCTAAGCATCTAGACCGTGCTTGAGGCCACTTCACGGATTCCCTTAAGGAATTCAGTGTCAGCAAGGGCCGCCAGACTGGCCAGAGTCCCAAAGTGTTTACACTCCGGTCCATCAGGACTTCTAGGCAGCTGCCTGGCACTAACCCCCACCTGGGCTCCCCTACCCAGTGGGGCGGGTGACAGTAGGGATCAGTGCTGAGCCCACGGGCGGGCAGACAGCCGGGCATGACCTTCAGCCAGGCCCCTCCCCTGAGGAGCGGCCAGACCGGGAATAGGAAGGACTGGCAACCGGACCTGGGCGTCCCTCCCCGAGGCGGCCAGGGCTGAACGCTGCCCGCGCCAGGGAGCTCCAAAACCGGGGCGGGGACGGCTGTCCGACCGGTGGCCCCACAGGAACGGCACTGCCCGGAAGGCGACGCTCCCACAACCCTCCCGCCCCCAGCTCTCGGAACCCTCAGCCCCCTTCAGGGGACAGAGACCACACCACCCAGGTAAAACCTGGAGGGAACGGCACCGGGATCCCACACCTAGGAGGAGTGGCTGGGCCAGGGCGTGACCCTGGGGGGCAAAAGGTAAAGAGAGGTTTTAGGCCTGATGTCTGGGATCCCACACCTAGGAGGAGTGGCTGGGCCAGGGCGTGACCCTGGGGGGCAAAAGGTAAAAAGAGGTTTTAGGCCTGATGTCTCCACCCGAGAGTGTGACCTCGGATGGCTGATTAAGGGAGGTGGCTAAGGCATTCTAGAGAACTGACACCCTACTCTTGGGCGTAATGTGGGGGGCTCGCACACTGGGGTCCTGCATTGAAACCAAGGTTCAGGCGGACAGGCGCGGACTGACACCCCCCAATTCCAGGGCGCCAGGCTGCTGGGACCCCGGAGAGTGTGCCGGGGTCCAGCGGGGACTCGGGCTCCCCAGGACACAGACGTCGGGGTTCCCAGAGGTTCAGCCAGCCCCGAGCCTGTGCTTGGGGTGCTCGCGGGGACTCGGACGCAGGGGTCCCCGGAGGTGGCGGGCTTGGGGCCCTCGGGGGAGCAGACGCCCAGGGTTACCCCGAGGGGCTCAGACCAAGGCCGGACGACGGGGCCCCCAGGCTCCCAGCATCGCTCTCCCCAGGGTGGGCCCGGACCCCCAGGTCTAGGCGGAGCCCTAGCGGCGGCCCGCGGGTCCGCGCCGGCCCTGCAGTTCCCGGCCCTGGCCCCGCCCGGCGCGGAGCCGCTCGGCCCCTACCTGTCGGTGTCCCGGGCCGCCCGCCCCAGCCCGGCGCTGCGCGGCGCTTCCTCCCCGCCGCTCCTCAATGGCGCAGGCCCGCGGCGCTCAGGCCGGCCCCGACCCGACCAATCGAGCGGCCGACGCGCCGGTGCCTGGCCAGCCGAGCGCCGAGTTATCGAGGAAGCGCCCCCTGGCGCCGGCGGCCGCTCCTGCAGTGCTGCGGGCCCCTCCAGGGTTCGCGGACACTGGGGCCTATTTTATAGGTGGGGAAACTGAGTCCCAGGGGAGGGCAGGGCCACAAATGACTCTGGTTCAGACAGCATGGGAACCCAGGATTCTTCCCACCTACAACCACCCTGCCTTCCATCCAAGCGAAAGGTGCAGTTGGCCGTCCGTCTGGCCCACTCACCCACAGTCCTTTCCCCACTTCGCAGCCACGGGGACCTGTTAATTCAGACCCCGCCCTTCCCTGCTTAAAAGGGCGTCCCCAACGCACTTCAGTTAAAACCCACCTCCTTACAGAGCTGCCACCAAGGTCCCACTGGATCTGGTCCCTTCCCATTTCAGCCACTTTTTCCCCGGCCGACTCTGCCTCAGCATCCTTCAGTTTCTGCCCCAGGAACTGTACATTTACCGTTCTCTCTGCCTAGGACCCTTCTCCCCAGACCAATAGAAATACAATGCCAGCCACATAGGCAATTCACTTTTACTAGTTGGTACATTTTTTTAAAACGAAAAAGAAGAAAATGAACTTCATTTTAATATATTTAATCCAATATGTTCAAAATATGATCATCTCAACATGTAGCCAAAAGAAAAAATTACTAATACGTTAACGTTTTTATAGTAAGTTTTTGAAATTCGGGTATATTTTACATTTACTGCACATCTCAGTACAAACTAGCCACAATTCCAGTGCTCAATAGCCTCTTGTGGTCAATCCAGAGCTACAGAATAGCTCTGGATATTCATATAGCTGACTCCCTCTGGCTTCAAATGTTCCACTCAGAGAGGACTTGTGCCTATCTACGGTTCCATTATGAGCTGTGCACGGTGGCTCATGCCTGTAATCCCAGCACTTCAGGAGGCTGAGGCGGGCGGATCACTGAAGTCAGGAGTTTGAGACCAGCCTGGCCAACATAGTGAAACCCCATCTCTACTAAAACTATAAAAATTAGCCAGGCGTGGTAGTGCACACCTGTAGTCCCAGCTACTGGGGAAGCTGAGGCAGGAGAATCACTTGAACCTGGGAGGCGGAGGTTGCAGTGAGCCGAGATCACCCCTCTGCACTCCAGACAGAGTGAGACTCCCTCTCAAAAATAAAAATAAAGTTCCATTATCCATTACCCTGTTGTATTTTCTTCATGGAACCTAATACTCCCTGAGATTATCTTATTTGTTTATACATATATTGTTCTTTCCCCAGTACCTTGAAAACAGACATTTTATCCCTTTCAGTGTTTCTTCAACACCTAGACATTGCCTAGCACAGAAAAGACGCAATAAGTGTGTATGAATGAACAACTGAACACTTCCTCCTTGCATTATCACAAGAAGGGCAAGAGGGAGACCTCAAGCTCATATAAATTAGAAGATGCAGGAAGCAGAACAGCAAGGTTACAATCATGTATTTACCATAATAATTACCAACCCTCATGATGCTAAGCTAATGAGGGTGCATGTTGGGCTGACTCACTCCTGAGCAAGACCAGGGTTCCTGTATGGTGGGATCAACCTCTCAGAATCTGGATGCTGGGTCTCCTCTGGGGCTGAGGTTTGGGAGTAAAACCTGGAACTCCACAGACAGAAGGAGGAAGGAAGGCAGTCCTTCAGAGGTGAAGGACCTCGAAGTCCAGATCACCTAGCACAGACACCTGGCTGTACCTGGGAAGCTTGTTAGAAATGCACATGGCCCAGGCCAGGCGTTGTGGCTCATGCCTGTAATCTCAGCATTTTGGGAGGCAGATGTGGGTGGATCACCTGAGGTCAGGAGATCAAGACCAGCCTGACGAACTTGGCAAAACCCCATCTCTACTAAAAATACAAAAATTAGCCGGGCATGGTCGCAGGTGCCTGTAATCCCAGCTACTCAGGAGGCTAAGGCAGGAGAATTGCTTAAACCCAGGAGGCAGAGGTTGCAGTGAGCTGAGCTCTTGCCACTGCACTCCAGTCTGGACAACAGAGAAAGACTCCATCTCAAAAAAAAAAAATCCAAAAAAAATAACTGCACATGGCCCGGCACCGTGGCTCACACCTGTAATCCTAGCACTTTGGGAGGCCAAGGCGGTGGAGGGGATTGCTTGAGGCCAGGAATTCAAGACCAGCCTGTGCAACATAAGGAGACCCAATCTCTACAAAAAATTAAAGATGAAAAAATTAGCTGGGCATGGTGGCACATGCCTGTACTCCCAACTACTGGGAGCAGAAGGCAGGAGGATTGCTTGAGCCCATGAGTTCAAGGTTACAGTGAGCAATGATCATGCCTGTGCACTCCAACCTGGGCAACAGAGACCCTGTCTCAAAAAATGCAAGTTCCTGGGCACCATTCATTCAACCAGTATTACTGAAAGTCTTCGTGCCCTCAGTTTCCTATAAATGTTTAAATATACATTTACCATACAGCAATCCCACTGCTAGATATTAGCCAAAAGAAATTAAAACATATGCCCACACCAAGACTTATACATGAACGCTCATACCAGCTTTATTCATAAAAGCCAGAAACAAAAAAAAACAATCAAAATGTCCATCAACAGGAGAGTGGATAAACAAATTGCAATATACTCATACAATGGAGCACTACTCACCAACAAAAAGGTGAGTAGTGCTGACGCAGGCACGATCTGGAGGAAGCTCAAAAGTATTAGCTATGTGGAAAAAGACCACAAAGACCACATACCATAATGATTTCATTTCTATGAAATTCCAGAAAAGACAAAACTGTCAGAGGGACTACAAGCTACAGGTGCACTACCACACCCAGCTGATTTTTGGGGGTTTTTTTGTTTGTTTGTCTCAGACAATCTTACTCTGTTGCCCATGCTGGAGTGCAGTGGCACGATCTCAGCTCACTGCAGCCTCTGCCTCCCAGGTTCAAGTGATTCTCATGCCTCAGCCTCCCGAGTAGCTGGGATTCCTGATGTGCACCACCACACCCGGCTAATTTTTGTATTATTAGTAGAGACAGGGTTTTGCCATGTTGTCCAGGCTGGTCTTGAACCCCTGAGCTCAAGCATTCCTCCTACCTTGGTCTCCCGAAGTGCTGGGATTACAGGCAGGAGACACTGCTCACAGCTTTTTAAAAAAATTTAATTGACAAATAATTGTATATATTTATGGGCTACAGTGCACTGTTTTGATATCTATTTACAATGTGGAATGATTAATTCACACTAATGAACAAATCCATCAGCTAACATATTTTTTTGGATGAAAACTTTTTTTTTTTTTTTTTTCTAGACGGAGTCTTGCTCTGTCGCCCGGGCCGGACTGCAGTGGCGCTATCTTGGCTCATTGCAAGCTCCACCTCCCGGGTTCACGCCATTCTCCTGCCTCAGCCTCCCAAGTAGCTGGGACTACAGGCACCCGCTACTGCGCCCGGCTAAATTTTTTTTATATTTAGTAGAGACAGGGTTTCACCATGTTAGCCAAGATGGTCTCGATCTCCTGACCTCGTGATCCTCCCGCCTTGGCCTCCCAAAGTGCTGGGATGACAGGCGTGAGCCACCGTACCTGGCCCAAACTTTATACTCTTTGGTCAACATCCCCAAGTTCCCAACCCAAGAGTTCCTGGGACCCCAGTATCTCCAGAGAGATAAGAGTGTCTTTTCGTAGGTTCCTGAGATGACTGGTGGCTGAAAGCTCCTAGATAGCTTCAGAATGGGGCTGGTTGCCAGAAGGAGCAACTGTGTTAGAGAGGGTGGGCCTATCTCACACAAAAACACACACACCCTTCGACCGCCTCCGACCTGCGGGGAGGATTGGAGATTGAGTTCAATCACCAATGGCCAATGATTCAGTCAATCATGCCCACATAAAAACCCTAAAGGTGGCCGGGCGCAGTGGCTCATGCCTGTAATCCCAGCACTTTGGGAGGCCAAGGCAGGTGGATCACAAGGTCAGGAGATCAAGACCATCCTGGCCAACATGGTGAAACCCTGTCTCTACTGAAAATACAAAAAAATTAGCCAAGCATGGTGGCGGGCGCCTGTAGTCCCAGCTACTTGGGAGGCTGAGACAGGAGAATGGTGTGAACCTGGGACGCGGAGCTTGCAGCGAGCTGGGATCAGGCCACTGCACTCCCGCCTGGGCAACAGAGGGACTCCATCTCAAAAAAAATAAAATAAAAACACCCTAAAGGTTCAGAGTGTTTCCAAGCCCCACCCCATCTCTAATCTCTAATACCTTGGCCTATGCATTTTTCCACTAGTTGCATCCTTTATAATAAACTGTAAATGAAAGTAAAGTGGCCGGGGGCGGTGGCTCACGCCTGTAATCCCAGCTCTCTGGGAGGCCAAGGCAAGCAGATCTCGAAGTCAGGATTCGAGACCAGCCTGACCAACATGGTGAAACCCCATCTGTACTAAAAATACAAAAATTAGCCAGGCATGGTGGCAGGTACCTGTAATCCTAGCTACTCAGGACGCTGAGGCAGGAGAATTGCTTGAACCCAGGAGGCAGAGGTTGCAGTGAGCTGAGATCACGCCATTGCACTCCAGCCTGCAACAGAGCAAGACTCCGTCTAAAAAAGAAAAAAGAAAAAGAAAGAAAGTAAAGTGTTTCCCTAAGTTCTGTGTGCCACTATTGAAAATAATCAAACCTAAGGGAGGGGTCATAGGAACCCCCAATTTATAGCTGATCAGTCAGAAGTACAGAAGGCCTGGACTAGTGATTGGCATCTGAAGTGGGACAGTCTTATGGGGCTGAGCCCTTTACTTGTGGGATCTTCTGCTAATTCCAGGTAGGTAGTGTCAGAATTGAATTGAATCTCAGGACACACAAGTGGTGTTCAGAGAATTAGAGAATTACTTGGGGTGTGGAAAACCCAAAATTTAGAGTCAGAAGTGTTGTATGAATATGAGAAAAGCAGTTTAGGCTGCATGCAGTGGCTCATGCCTGTAATCCTAGCACTTTGGGAGGCCAAGGCGGGAGGATCTCTTGAGCCCAGGAATTCAAGACCAGCTTGGGCAATATAATAAGACCCTGATATGGTTTGGCTGTGTCCCCACCCAAATCTCATCTTGAATTGTAGCTCCCATAATCCCCACGTATTGTGGGAGGGACCTGACGGGAGGTAATTGAATCATTGGGGGGGTTTTTCCCATGCTGTTTTGCTGATAGTGAATAAATCTCATGAGATCTGATGGTTTTATAAAGGGGAGTTTCCCTACACACGCTCTCTTGCCTGCCGCCATGTAAGATGTACCTTTGCTCTTCTTTTGCCTTCTGCCATGATTGTGAGGCCTCCCCAGCCATGTGGAACTGTGAGTCCATTAAACCTCTTTTTCTTTTCTTTTTTTTTTTTTTTTTGAGATGGAGTCTCACTCTGTTGCCAGGCTGGAGTGCAGTGGCACAATCTCGGCTCACTGAAACCTCCAATTCCCTGGTTCAAGCAATTCTCCTGCTTCAGCCTCCCAAGTAGCTGGAACTACAGGCATGCACCACGCCCAGCTAATTTTTGTATTTTTAGTAGAGATGGGGTTTCACCATGTTGGCCAGGAGGGTCTTGATCTCCTGACCTTGTGATCCACCCGCCTCATCCTCCCAAAGTGCTGGGATTACAGACATGAGCCACTGTGCCCAGCCTAAACCTCTTTATCTTTATAAGTTACCCAGTCTTGGGTATTTCTTTATAGCAGTATGAAAATGGATTAATACAGTAAATTGGCACCAGTAGAGTGGGGTACTGCTATCAAGATACCAGAAAATGTGAAAGAGACTTTGGAACTGGGTAACAGGCAGAGCTTGGAACAGTTTGGAGGACTCAGAAGAAGACAGGAAGATGTGGGAAAGTTCAGAGCTTCCTAGAGACTTGTTGAATGGTTTTGACCAAAATGCTTATAGTGATATGGACAATGAAGTCCAGGCTGAGGTGGTCTCAGATGGAGATAAAGAATTTATTGGAAATTGAAGCAAAGGTGACTCTTGCTATGCTTTAGCAAAGAGACTCACAGCATTTCACCCCTGGCCTAGAAATCTGTGGAACTTTGAACATGAGAGAGATGATTTAGGGTATCTGAGGGAAGAAATGTCTAAGTAGCAAAGCATTCAACAGATGACTTGAGTGCTCTTAAAAGCATTCAGTTGGCCGGGTGTGGTGGCTCATGCCTGTAATCCCAGCACTTTGGGAGGCTGAGGCGGGTGGATCACAAAGGTCAGGAGATCAAGACCATCCTGGCTAACATGGTGAAACCTCGTCTCCACTAAAAATACAAAAAAAAATTAGCCAGGCGTGGTGGTGGGTGCCTGTAGTCCCAGCTACTTGGGAGGCTGAGGCAGGAGAATGGCGTGAACCCAGGAGGCGGAGCTTGCAGTGAGCCAAGATCGCGCCACTACACTCCAGCCTGGGCGACAGAGCGAGACTCCATTTCAAAAAAAAAAAAAAGCATAAAAGTTTGGAAAATTTGCAGACTGACAATGTGATAGTATAAAAACATTTTATGGGGAGAAATTCAACCCAGTGGCAGAAATTTGCAGAAGTAATAAGAAGCCAAGCATTAATCACCATGACAATGGGGAAAATGTCTAGAGGGCATGTCAGAGGTCTTCATGGCAGTCCCTCCCATCACAGACCTGGAGGCCTAGGAGGAAAAAATGGTTTTGTGGGCCAGGCCCAGGGCCTTGCTGCTTTGTGCAGTCTTGGGACTTGGTCCCTGTGTTCCAGCCATGACTAAAAGGGGCCAACATACACCTCGGGCCATTGCTTCAGAGGGTGCAAGCCCTAAGCCTTGGCAGCTTACACATGGTGTTAGGTCTGCAGGTGCACAGAAGTCAGGAATTGAGGTTTGGGAACCTCTCTGCCTAGATTTCCGAGGATATATGGAAACACTAGGTAGAGGTGTGCTGCAAGGTGGACCCCTCACAGAGAATTTCTGCTAGGGCAGTACAGAAAGGAAATGTGGGATGGGAGCCCCCACACAGAGTCCCCACCGGGGCACTGGCTAGTGGAGCTGTGAGAAGAGGGCCACCATCCTCCAGACCCTAGAATGGTAGGACAGCTTGCACTGTGCACCTGGAAAAGCTGCAGACACTCAACGCCAGCCAATGAAAACAGCCAGGAGGGGACTGTACCCTACAAAGCCACAGGAGGGGGAGCTGCCGAAGATCATGGGAACCCACCTCTTGACCTGGATGTGAGACATGGAATCAAAGGAGATCATTTTGGAGCTTTAAGATTTGACTGTCCCACTGGATTTCAGACTTGCATGGGGCCTATAGCCTGTTTGTTTTGGCCAATTTCTCGCATTTGGAACAAATGTATTTACCCAATGCCCCGTTGTATCTAGGAAGTAACTAACTTGCTTTTGATTTTACAAACTCATAGGCGGAAGTGACTTGCCTTGTCTCAGGTGAAACTTCGGACTGTAGACTTTTGAGTTAATGCCAAAAGGAGTTAAGACTTTGGAGGACTGTTGAAAAGGCATGATTGGTTTTGAAATGTGAGGACATGAGATTTTGGAGGGGCGAAGGACAAAATCATATCGTTTGGCTCTGTCCCCACCCAAATCTCATCTTGAATTATAGCTTCCATAATCCCCACATGTTGTGGAAGGGACCTGGTGGGAGGTAATTAAATCGTGGAGGTGGGTTTTCTCCCATACCGTTCTCATGGTAGTGAATAAATCTCATGAGATCTGGTGGTTTTATAAAGTGCAGTTCCCCTGCATACACTCTCTAGTCTGCTACCATGTAAGATATGCCTTTGCTCCTCCTTTGCCTTTTGCCAAGAATGTGAGGCCTCCCCAGCCATGTGGAACTGTGAGTCCATTAAACCTCTTTTTCCTTATAAATTACCCAGTCTTGGGTATTTCTTCATAGCAGTATGAAAATGGACTAATACAGACCCTTTTTTTTTTTTTTTTTTAAAAAAAAAAGCACCTTGCTTTTTTTTAGTTGTAGACATACCAGAGGAAGGGCTGCAGGAGATGGGGGTCATTCCTTAATTACCACCCACTTAGATGCATGTTGGCCCAGAAGGGGTAAGTTTTCTGGGACAGGCAGATTTGCAGAGCCCAGCTCCACACTCTCCCCACATCAGGTTCCTCCCCACCTGTCCTCCTATATCAGTTTCTAGAATCATCTGGACCACAGGGGATGCAGACAGGTAGCCAAAACTCCTGCAGAAATGTTTCTGTTGGCACACACAATGCTTTAAGCTCATTTGAATTACTGAAAACATAGAAAAATCTGGAGATTACACATGAAAATCTGTATTTAGGACATCTCTAGAAAAATTGAAGATTTGGCCAATCTGGAAACTGCTGAGGGCCCCATGTGTAATGGCTGCAAACAGCTTCCTTTGTTGTGTAGACAGCCTGATTTTTGCTCTAAGGGACTATGGAGACAGCCCTTTCCAATGTCTTTGACCTTGGCATTGTCCCCAGTGTAGGCTTCAGACAGGCATGCAAGGTGCCTTTGGAAAGCCCCAGGGCACTGTGGCCAGGGTTCACATTGGCCAAGTCATCATGTTCATCCACACCAAGCTGCAGAACAAGGAGCATGTGATTGGGGCCCTACATAGGGCCACGTTCAAGTTCCCTGGCCACCAGAAGATCCACATCTCAAAGAAGTGGGGCTTTACCAAGTTCAATGCAGATGAATTTGAAGATGTGGTGGCTGAGAAACAGCTCAGCCTAGATGGCTGTGGGGTCAAATCCATCCCCAGTCATGGCCCCTGGAGAAGTGGCAAGCCTTGTACTCATGAGGGCTTTCACTGTGCTGCCCCCAATAAATTATGCCCACCAATAAATATCCTACTTACTGTCCACCCAAAAAAACAAAACAAAACTGAATGCTTCTTTGCCTATATTCATCCAGTCATTCACTGTCAACTGAGCACCTACTATGTGCCTGGCACTGTTCTTTTGCAGTGAGAGGGCTGGACCAGGTCTCACTCTGTTGCCCAGACTGGAGTGCAGTGGCACAATCATGGCTCACTGCAGCCTCAATCTTCTGAGCTCAAGTGATCCTCCCATCTCAGCCTCCCAAGTAGCTAAGACCGCAGGTGTGCACACTCAACTAATTTTTTTTTTTTTTTGAGACTCACTCTGTCACCCAGGCTGGAGCGCAGTGGCGCAATCTCGGCTCACTGCAACCTCTGCCTCCAGGTTCAAGTGATTCTCCTGCCTCAGCCTCCCGAGTAGCTGGGACTACAGGCACGCACCACCATGCCTGGCTAATTTTTGTATTTTTAGTAGAGACGGGGTTTTGCCATGTTGGCCAGGCTGGTTGTGAACTCCTGGCTTCAAGTGATCCACCCACCTCAGACTCCCAAAATGCTGGTATTATAGGCGTGAGCCACCGTGCCCGGCCCTGGCTAATTTTTTGATTTTTTGTAGAGATGGGTGGGGGGCTCTCACTATGTTCTGTAGGCTGGTCTCGAACCCCTGGGCTCCAACAATCCACCCGTCTCAGCCTCCCAAAGTGCTGGAATTATAGGAGTGAGCCACCGGCCACCGAGCCTGGCTGCCTGGGACTGTTCTAATCCTATGACTGAGCAAAATAAAGCTCTTCCATCCTAGAGTTTATATTCTAGCAGGAGGTGTAGACAGTAAGAAATAAATATAACAGATATGTAAATTATATAGTATTTGAGAAGGTGATAAGTACAAGAGCCCCGTGGGGGGTACGGAGATCCCAGAGGTGAGGAAGTTGCAATTTTAATTATGAATTAATTTAATTAGATCTTGAAGGCTTTTAACTTTGTAAGGCAGTGCTGTCCAACAGAAATAGAATGCAAGCCATATGCATAAATTTAAAATTTTCTAGTAGCCAAATCACAGAGTGAAAAGAAACAGGTAAAATGAAGTTAATATTGTATTTAACCTAGTATATCCAAAATAAGACCATTTCAACATGTAAATCAGTGTAAAATTACTAAGAACATATTGTATATAGTTTTTCATAGTAAGTCTTCTATATTTGGTATTTCTTATTGAGATGTATGTTACACATCTCAACCTGAACTAGCCATGTTTCAAGTACTCAGAAGCACCTGTTCCTGGTAGCTACTCTATTTGGAAGCACAGGTCCAGAATCTCTTGTGAAAGTGCAAGCAGCCCAGGAAGAGATGGTACCATCACCCCGTGTGGAAAAAAAGAGAAAAGGTGGCCAGGCGCGGTGGCTCATGCCTGTAATCTCAGCACTTTGGGAGACTGAGGTGGATGGATCACGAGGTCAGGAGATGGAGACCATCCTGGCCAACATGTTGAAACCCTGTCTCTACTAAAAATACAAAAAATTAGCCAGGCATGGTGACTGGCGCCTGTAGTCCCAGCTACTCCGGAGGCTGAAGCAGGAGAACCACTTGAACCCGGGAAGTAGAGGTTGCAGTGAGCTGAGATTGCACCACTGCACTCCAGCCTGGGTGACAGAGCAAGACTCTGCCTCAAAAAAAAAAAAAAAAAAAAAAAAAGGCAGAGAAAGAGAGAGAAAAGGCAAAGAATAGACCACAGCTCAGAGGCCAGCCCCCTCGTCTTACAGATGGCGATTCTGAGCTCCAGAGAGGGACAGAGGCTGCTCAAAGTTCACATGGCAAAATAGTGGTGGAACCAAGGCACAGTCACTCTTAGGATTCCCAGCCTTTAGATTTACCCAGAGCAGCTGCTCAGCCCAACCTCCCAGCTTTCAGGGTGCTGCTAGTTTCCCCAGAAAGACGTCTACCCCTTTAAATCCAGGCTTCCTTGACTTTCTTGTGAAATTCTAAGGAGCTGCTTATCAGGAACTTCCCACAGTAAACAGCCTGTCCAACACAATCCTAAGATAAGTGTCAAACCCAGCCCTGCCAGCCCTGCGTCCTCCTCTGCAAAGCAGGGATAATGAGTACCTTGCCTATCTCGCAGGGCAGTTACCAAGCTGAAATGATGCAACCTCGCTTTCCCAACTGTGGTATTTTGGGGTTTTTTGGGGACAGGGTCTCGCTCTGTCACCCAGGCTGGAGTCCAGTGGCACCATCACAGCTCAAGCAATCTAGCTAATTTTTTGGTAGAGACGAGGTCTCCCTGTGTTGCCCAGGGTGGTATTAAGCTCCTGGCCTCAAGCCATCCTTCCACCTTGGGCCTCCCAAAGTGCTGGGATTACAGGTGTGAGCCACCATACCCAGGCTGCTTTCTCAGCATTAGCTCAGACAATGCTATGGAACTTCCCACACTCCCCAGTCGGGCCCCTCCCATCACACTGAAGATAAAACCTAACGGCCCGACATGGTGGCTCCCACCTGTAATCCCAGCACTTTGGGAGGCTGAGGCAGGCGGATCACCTGAAGTCAGGAGTTCAAGACTAGCCTGGCCAACATGGCAAAACCCTGTCTCTACTAAAAATACAAAAATTAGCCGGGTATGATGGCAGACACCTGTAATCCCAGCTGCTTGGGAGCCTGCGGCAGGAGAATCACTTGAACCCGGGTTGCAGTGAGCCAAGATCACACCACTGCACTCCAACCTAGGCAACAGAGCAAGACTGTCTAAAAAAAATAATAATAAAAAAAAAAGCCAAAGTCCTTTCCATGGCTTCACGCCACTCTCTCCCAACCCCATATCCCATCCCACCCCCCATAGTCCCATGGCTGCCCTGCCCTCCCCTCACCAAGGTGTCTGCTTAAACTGCAGCACCTCAGAGAAGCCTTCCTCAACCCAACTTGCAAACTGGCAGCAACCCTATCTGTCCCCTTACTTTGCTTTATTTTTCTTAGCGCTTACCACTACAGGCATAGCCTACATGTCTGTCTTTACATAGTCCCTGCTAGCGTGTCAGCTCCAGGTGGACAGGGACCTTGCCTGGGCTGTTATCTACAGCATTCTCAGCACCTATACATAAAAAAAAAAGCAATTAACATGTATGGAGCCCTGACAATGTGCCAGGCACAGTTCTAAGCATTTCAGGCAGTAACTCATGTAATCCCACAATCTGAGGGAGGTACTATTTTAATCCCATTTTACAGATAAGGCACGTGAGGCCCAGAGACATCAGAGACATTCATTCACTTGACTGAGGTCACAGCAACAGGAAGTGTCGCATCCAGGATTCACACCTGGGCAGGTAGGCTTCAAGGACCTACGACTTTTTTTTTTTTTTTAAGACAGGGTCTCACTCTGCCACCCAGGCTGGAGTACAGTGACTCGATCACGGTTCACTGCAGCCTCGACTTCCCGGGCTCAAGCAATCCTCCCACCGTGCTGGGATCACAGGCTTGAGCCACCACGCTGGGCTGGACCCACAATTTTGGGTTCTGTGCTTGTTCATCTATAATGATAACGAATGAATGAGAACAAATAAAGAGAACTCAAAAAGACATTCCTTCTCTACCCAGGCTGGTCCTAGCTCAGCCAAACCACATGTTCTGTCCTGATTAAAGTAAAGAAATGGGCAAGAGGAGATGCCAGCCTGGCCCATGCTGACTGGTTACCATATCAGGCAGGTGGCTGCCCTTGGTTGCTCCAAATGGACCCCCCCAAACAGAATCATCTGGTGCCTCCTCTGTCTCCAGATAGGCGGTGAGCTCTGGGAAACAGCAGCGCTGGATCTGGTCCCTCAGGCTCAGCACCAGCCGATGTCCAATGCCTATGAGAGGAAGGAGCCAAAGCTGCCCCCCTCCCCCAGCACCGAGTCAATTCCCTGCTCTCGAAGGGGGTTTATTCCAGTTTCTATGATCCACACACCGGCTCAGCTCATGTTTCATACATTAACATCCCAACCAGGTTGGTGCTGTTACTATCCCCATTGTATATATAGATGCGGACTCAAGCTCAGTGCAGCCCCAGCCTCTGCAGAGTGGATGTTCAGTAGACGAGAACATCCCCAGCAATGGCGCCATGAGTGAACACCAGAGCTACTGGGGCTGCAATGGCCTCTGTGCAGGAAACACAGGGCACAGGCAACTTGAAGGAAGACACTTTTGCCAAGGAGAGGCAAACATTAGAAGAACTCACAAGGAGAGGCACTAGCGGGAAGCTATGGGGCCACAATGGTGGTGGCAGGGAGAATCTACCAGAAGGGGAAGGGGAGGAGGGAATACACACCTGGCCTCACTTTCCTCCCATCCTCCAGTCTCCTGATGAGATGGGATCGTTCCCTTAGCCCCCTTCACAGGCAGGAACTGGAGTGGCTCATTTCACTCAGCCCGCCGCTGGCCACTCCTCGTGAGAGGAAGCATGTAAGCAAGTGAGTGCGAGGACCGGAGGGAATGAATGCCGGAACTGGCCAGTCACTCCTTTCTGATAGGAGCAGGCTCTGTGCAGGCCCCACAGCAGCATCCAAGTCCCTGCCTTCTCAGCACGCAGATTCTTGTCTGGCGTCCAGGAAGAATCAGGTCACACGGATGGATTGAAAGATGATGAATGCAGAAGACTTTATTGAGCAGTGAAAGGGGCTCTCAGTGGAAGGGGAGCTGAAAAGGGGATGATGCAGGAAGAAGGTGATCCTTCCCTGAAGCCACGCCACCTGAAGTTAATCACGTCTATCCGTAGTCTCTGACGCTCAGTTGCTTCTCTGCTCAGGTGCTTGTTATCTCTGCCAGTCAGCCGTTTGTGTCACTCTGCCAGCTGAAGTCTTTTTATGGGCACAGGATAGGGGCATGGCAGGCCAAAAAGGCAACATTTGGGCAGAAAAAAGGGTCAGCTGTCTTCACTTAGGGCAGCAGTTCCAGGCTTAAGGGTGGGGTTTAGCCGGGAGCCTGGCCATTCTGTATCACTGTTAGTGCTGTCCCATGGCCAAACCCTGCTGGGAGCCTCAGGGAAAGGGGTCCAGGAATGTGTGTGCAGGAGGCAGCCTCCCAGGGCACAAAGCAGGGCAGAGAGGGGAACCAGAGGGGTGGATGGAGACTAACTAGCACATTGCCGGTCTCTCCGCTTCTAATCCATCTCTCTCCAGCTATCCCCCCAATGTAGCCAAGGCAAGGGAGCTTCAGAAGGAGCCCCCCACCTCCTGGTAAGCAATCCCCACAACTGCACTTTCCAACCTCCTCTCTCCCCAGCACCTGGTGACATCATTCCAAAAGACAAATCTGGCCATATCCCCCCACCGGTGAAACCTCTTCAGCAAGTCCTTTGTCCCGTTGTCTGCCTTAGCAGGACAGTGGCCATCCTTTGGAACTGGCCACTCCTCAGCCTCATTTCCTGCTACTGTCCCAGGTCAAGGGCAGGCTTGGCTGATCCCTGGCTCCCTCAGGCCTCTGCTCCCAGGTTACCTCTCCCGGTCCCCTCCCTGATCCAAAAGGGTACTTCCATCCCTTGGTCCCCTGTGTCCAGCTTCATTTTCTTCATCCCTGTCTGATATTATGTTTCTTTCTTCCTACCCACTATGTAAGCTTCATTTTAGCAGCCACTGAATCCCCGCAACTAGAGCACAATACATACTTGTTCCTTCAAGCATCAGGAGGTATCAGGCTATATTTAAGGTATTTAAAGCTGGATGGAATCCGCAACGAGGGAGTTGGAGAGGGAGAAGAGGTGCAAGGACTGAGCCCTGGGCCCCCTCATCAGTCAGACGTTGATGAGATGATGAGGAACCAGGCAGGAAGACAGAAGGGGTCCCTGAGATGGCAGGAGAGTCAAGGGGTGTGGGCTCCTGACAGCCAGGCAAGGAAAGACTTCCGAGGAGCGGAGATTGATCACTCGGGTCAAATACCGCCTGCCTGTAGGAGAAGTGAGATAGGGACTGAAGCTGATCATTGAATTTAGCCGTATGGAGTTTCATAGAGACCTGGTCAAAAGACAGGTTGAGTAGAGTAGGGGCACAAGTGGCGGGCACGTGAGAAAATGAGAGAAGACAAATTGGTGACCTGAATATGCTGTTCTCCAGGTGTTTTTGCTGTAAGAGTAGCTGAGAAATCTGACAGCGCCTGGAAGAAGAATTGTGAGCAAGGTTTCTGTTGTTAATTGTGGTGAAATACACATAACAAATTTTTTTTTTTTTTTTTTTTGAGATGGAGTTTCACTCTTCTCTCCCAGGCTAGAGTGCAATGGTGCAATCTCGGCTCACTGCAACCTCTGCCTCCCAGGTTCAAACAATTCTCCTGCCTCAGCCTACCGAGTAGCTGGGATTACAGGTGCCTGCCACCACACCCGGCTAATTTTTGTATTTTTAGTAGAGATGGGGTTTCGCCATGTTGGCCAGGCTGGTCTCGAACTCCTGACCCCAGGTGATCACCCGCCTTGGCCTCCCACAAAATTTTATCATCTTTTTGTAGTTGTTGCTCTTTTTGGTTTTTGTTTAAAAGTTCTCATCTTAACCATTATTAAGTGTATAGTTCAGTGGCATTAAGTAATTTCATATTGTTGTGCAACCATCAGTACCATCCATCTGCAGAACTCTCTTTTTTTTTTTTTTTTTTTTTTAGGGTCTCACTCTGTCACCCAGGCTGGAGTGCAGTGGCACAGGTCATGGCTCACTGCAGCCTCGACTTCCTGGGCTCACGCAATCTTCCCGCCTCAGCCTCCTGAGTAGTTGGGACCAAAGGCGCATGCCACCATGCCCAGCTCATTTTCATAGAAACGGAGTCTCACTATGTTGCCCAGGATGGTCTCGAACTCCTGAACTCAAGCAATCCACCCACCTCGGCTTCCCAAAGTTCTGGGATTACAGGCGTGAGCCATCATGCCTGGCCTAGAGCTCTTCATTTCAAAAAACTGAAACTCTGCACCCATTAAACACTGACTCCCCATTCCCTCTTCTCCCAGCTTCTGGCGACCAACATCCTACTTTCCATCTCTATGAACCCTACTACTCCAGGTACCTCATGTACGGGAAACATACAGAATTTGTCCTTTTGTGACTGGCTTATTTCACTTAGTATAAGGGACAAGGGATCCTTTTCCTCAAGGAACATCCATGTTGCAGCACGTGTCAGAATTTCCTTCCTTTTTAAGGTTGAATATTCCGTTGTACACCACTTTTTTTTTTTTTTTTTTTTTTTTTTTGAGATGAAGTCTCGCTCTGTCACCCAGGCTGGAGTGCAGTGGCAAGACCTCGGCTCACTGCAACCTCCGCCTCCTGGGTTCAAGCGATTCTCCTGTCTCAGCTTCCTGAGTAGCTGGGACTACAGGCGTGTGTCACCACACCAGGCTCATTTTTGTATTTTTAGTAGAGACGGGGTTTCACCATGTTGGCCGGGCTGGTCTCGAACTGCTGACCTCAGGTGATCCACCCGCCTCGGCCCCGCAAAGTGCTGGGATTACAGGTGTGAGCCACTGCACTCAGCCTGTAGATCACATTTTGTTTATCCATTCCACCTTTTGGACACCTAGGTTGTTTCCACCTTTTGGCTATTATGAACAGGGAGCACTGCTGTACAAATATCTGTTTGAGACTCTGTTTTCAATTCTTTAGGGTACACACCCAGAAGTGGAGTTGCTGGATCAGATGATAATTCTATGTTCCATGTTTTGAGTCGCTGTCACACTGTATCCCACAGCAGTTGGACCACCGTGCACTCTCCTCAGTGACACACAAGGTTTTCCATCTCTCCACATTTTCACCAACACTTACTAATTTCTGGGTTTTTGATAGTAGTCGTCCTAATGGGGGCGAGGTTGTTTCACAAATGGGAGGAGCCTCAGTGTGTCTATACGCAAACAGGAAAGATCCAGGAGCCAGAGAAACTGATGCTGAAGGAAAGAGACAGGAGACTCGCTGAAGCAATGTCCTTGAGCCAGGAGAGATGCTAAGATCCCGTGCAGAGGAGGACCTGTCCTCAGACCCAGTCACGGCAAAGGCCAGGGTTGTGGGCACAGACGCAGGGTGAGAGGGGAGATGTGGTGGGGCAAGCGTGCAGCGTTCTCTTGTGTTTGTTTTATTTTCTCAGTGAAATAGACAGCAAGGTAACCAACTGAAGGTAAGGGTGGGGTGAGGACAGAGGCTTGGGGATAAAGGAGAACACATGAAATAGTCCATCTAGAAGAGTGGGGTAAGGCGTGGTGGCTTATCCCTATAATCCCAGCACTTTGGGAAGCCAAGGCGGGAGCATCACTTGAGCCCAGGAGTTTCAGGCTGCATTGAGCTGTGATTGCGCTACTGCCCTCCAGCCTGGGTCACAGAGTAGTACTCAGTCTCAAACAAAAACCTCAATTAATCCTTTTATTTAAAAGATAAAACAGGCGGGGCGCAGTGGCTCACGGCTGTAATCCCAGCACTTTGGGAGGCCGAGGTGGGTGCATCACCTGTCAGGAGTTTAAGACCAGCCTGGCCAACATGGCGAAACCCCGTCTCTACTAAAAATACAAAAATTAGCTGGGCGTGGTAGCGGCGCCTATAATCCCAGCTACTCGGGAGGCTGAGGCAGGAGAATCGCTTGAACCCGGGAGGTGGAGCTAGCAGTGAGCCGAGATCGCACCACTGCACTCCAGCCTGGGTGACAGAGCGAGAATCCATCTCAAAAAATAAATAAATAAAATTAAAAGATAAATAGAAAGAGTGGGAGACTGAGTGAATAGGAGCTGGTAGGCTGCATAACCAATGGTTGTCTTTGCCCCTGCAAAGACATTGATGTCTGCATTCCTGAAACCTGGCCAAGATGCTAAGACGAGGAGAGTGTCCTGGATTTTCTGGGTGGTCCGTTGTAATTACAGGTGTCCCTACAATTGGGAGGCAAAGGGAGATCTGACTTCTGAAGAGATTCCGCTGCTATCTCTGAAGATGGACGAAGGGGCCATAAGTCAAGGAATACACGTGCCGCTGGAAGCTGAAGGCAAGGAACCAGATTCTCCCCTAAAGCCTCCAAAAACAAATTCCCCATCTGAGCCTAGCAGGCCTGGCAACACCTTGCTTTTACACTTCTGACTCCCAGAGCTATAGGAGAATGAAATTGTATTGTTTTAAGCCACTGAGTTTGTGTGGTTTGTTATAGCAGCAACATGAACTAATATATCGGGGAGGGGACCTGTTGTCACTGCTGGGCATCACCAAGGACCCCCATAGAATTTATTCTTTTTTTCCGTCCCCCAGGCCGGTGTGCAGTGGCAAGATCTCAACTCACAGCAACCTCCACCTCCTGGGCTCAAGCAATCCTCCCACTTTAACCTCATGGGTAGCTGGGATTCCAGGTACATGCCACCGCACCCAGCTAGTTTCTGAATTTTTTTGTGGAGATGAGGTTTCACCATGTTGCCCCAGGCTGGTCTTGAACTCCTGAGCTCAAGCAATCTGCCCATCTCAGCCTCCCAAAGTGCTGGGATTACAGGCATAAGCCACTGTGCCCAGCCAAGTCCAATGATCATGAAATGAAAATGCGACCAGCCAGCATGGTGGAATGCCATCATCCTGCCCCATCCAGGTGCAGACGCGCAGGTGTGGCACAAACAGACAGCTGGGTTCAACCAGAGAGAGAACAACAAACCGGGAGAAAGTGTCGTGGGTGTGCACAAGGGAGAAAACGTAACCAACAGCTGCAGGTGCCCCTGACGGAGACAGATAGGAGGAAGTAGGGGTGGGGGAAAGTGGGATGCTTGAAATTGAGATTAACGTGCAGTTATCAGTAATGCCAGGGTCTAAGGCACTGGTGTGGGTACATCCCGAAGGCCACATCTGCCTCCTGCCCATTCTTTTATGTCCTGTGCACAGCTGTTTTCACACTACAACAGCACAGTTGAGTGGTTGTTGCAGAAACTGTAAGGCCTGCCAAGTGTAAAATATTTATTCTGGTCAGGCGCAATGGCTCACACCTGTAATCCCAGCACTTTAGGAGGCCAAGGCCGGTGGAACACTTGAGCCCAGGAGTTCGAGACCAGCCTGGGCAACACAGGGAAACCCAAAAAATAAAAATAAAAAAATTTAAAATTTAGCTGGAAATAGTGGTCCATGCCTGTAGTCCCAGCTACTCAAGAGGCTGCGACTGGAGGTCAGGGCTGCAGTGAGCCACGATCACGTTTCAGCTTGGGCAACAGAGTGAGACCTTGTCTCAAAAAAGTAAAATAACTTTGCTCCCTGGCTCTTTATGGAATAAGTGTGGGGAGCCTTGGTCAAGGGTTGAGTGACTGAGACAGGCTGGAGGACAGGACCAGGGAGGAGAGGAGGGCGAGAAGCCAGGAGGCGGGGTGTTCCGTCAATCACAGATCCTACAATCACCAAGAATGAAAATGGTCCCACTGAGGGAGTCACAGGAGCTGGAGTGACGATGGTGACCCAGGTGGTCAGTGGAACCAATACACAGGCCAAGGTCTCTTTTCCCTCCAAGGCTTTCTTTTAATTAATTAATTTTATTTATTTATTACTTATTTATTTATTATTTTATCTAGAGACGGACTCTCACTCTGTCACCCAGGCTGGAGTGCAGTGGCCCGATCTCAGCTCACTGCAACCTCTGTCTCCTCAATTCAAGCGATTCTCGTGCCTCGGCCTCCTGACTAGCTGGGATTATAGGTGCATACCGTCATGCCCGGCTAATTTTTTTGTATTTTTAGTAGAGATGGGGTTTCACCATGCTGGCCAGGCTAAGGCCTTTAAACTCAGAACTCCTTTTGCCTAACAGTTCCCTGCAATCCTTTGTTCTGGAAAACTGCTGCTCATCCCTCAGGAGGAGGTCAGAGGTCATCTCCAGAACCCTGTTCTAACCTCCTACCTGGGCCCAGGGATGTCCTCTGGGCCCCCGAAGCCCTGTACTGGTCTGAGCATCCCAGGGGCACCCACTCTCCCCAAGTGGGGTCCCCAGGAGGGCAGAGCCTGGCTGCCTAGGCTGCTAGGGATCTGCAGAGACCCCATCCCGGTCCTGAGAGCAGGCCCAGGAGACCTGGGGGATGAGGGCATGAGACCAGGGCACACTTGGAACCCAGCCAGCTGTGTGGTCCTGAGCAAGAAGTTCTCTCATTGTTCACAGGCTTGAGGGGGCGGCTGTAACAGGGGTCCCTCTGTGGTCCAGTCACAACAGGGGCCAGCCAGACCCCAGGGACCGTGACGCCATCTCCCCTTACACAGGGGTGGCAGACAAGCAGGAGCATGGACAAACCCAAGCCCAGACCCCAGGCAGAGCCAGGGGTCGACGTGTAAAACAAACAGGTTTATTGATAAGCAGGAATGCTGTCCAGCATACAGTGCAAACTTTCATTGTCTCGGGATCAACACACGCAAGGGAACCAAGGCTCCACAGAGTCTCCAAATTCATCGCTTCCCGGCTCTGCCCTGTGATGCCAAGGAAGCCTGAGGTTCTCCCAGGACTGTCCACCAGGGGGCAGGTGCGCTCCATCACGTCCTCGTGTGGGTCCAATGTGGGCAGAAACCTGGCCAGCCCCAGCAGTCTGACTTTTTTTTCTTTAAGAGACAGGGTCTCACTCTGTTGCTCAGGCTGGAGTGTAGTGGCGCGATCATAGCTCGCTGCAGCCTCAAACTACTGGGCTCCAGTGATCCTCCCCTCAGCCTCCTGAGTACAGGTGCATGTCACTGCAGCCAGCCAGTCTGACATCTTGATTCCAGGGTGGAAAACCCTTCTTGTCTCCATGGTAATGGCTGGGCTCCCCCACCGTCCAATAGTTCAGCTGCCAAGCTCAAGTCCAGTGGAATTTATCAACAATTTATCACCTGCCCCTGCTCTGCTAGATAATTTCATGCCTTCTCCTTTATCCCCATGCTCCTGAGACTGAGCCTTTCCAGGAGCCCCTCAACCTGCTTCCTCCCAGAATCCGGGCAAGGCTACACTGGTTTCCCCTCTGCAGGGCCCTGGGCATGTTTGGGGGAGGGGAGGGGGAAGGCTGACTCTAACGGGGAGGAATCCCAGCTTCAGCGGCTTCAAGGCAGGCCATTCAACTTACCGACCTTGGCTACACACACCCACGACACGCAGCATAGACGCAGACACAAGACTGGCACTTGGGATCACACTGGCCATGTACCAAAGTGGCGGGGCAACCCGTTTCGGGCCCGGGAATTGAAGGCGGGGAGTGGGGAAGAGGAACCCACCCCTCTGGAGGGGGGAGGAGGGTCTAGGCTGAGGTAGGAGGAGAGAGATGGCTACGAGGACTCAGTCATCTCTAGTTCCTGAAATTCCCTGAAAGGAGACGGTGTGGCCTAGGACATCACACCAGACAGCAAGGAAGGAGGGGCGGGGCTGCAGGCACACCGGAGTGAAGGTGGAGGGTGCAAATGGCAGGTGGGGGGTTGGATGTGGCTGGCAGAGTTTGGCTTTGTCGTTGGCTTGTTGGCCTGAGTGGTACTTACTCTTTTAAAAAATTGGCAGATTTCCAGTTAGAAGTGTGTTATCTTGCCCAGGCCACAGCACTGAATATGGTGGCCTGCCTGGGCCCTCTGGGCATCTGACTTTCACACCATGGTACAAAAGGACAAGTTAGCATTTGGAGACCGTGCTTTTTTTTTTTCTTTTGAGACAGACTCTCGCTCTGTCGCCCAGGCTGGAGTGCAGTGGCGTGATCTCGGCTCCCTGCAACCTCCGCCTCCCGGGTTCAAACAATTTTCCAGCCTCAGGCTTCTGAGTAGCTGGGACAATAGGTGCCCGCCGCCATGCCTGGCTAATTTCTGTATTTTTAGTAGAGATGGGGTTTTACCATGTTGGCCAGGCTGGTCTCGAACTCCTAACCTCAGGTGATCCACCCGCCTCAGCCTCCCAAAGTGCTGGGATCATAGGCGTGAGCCACTGCACCCGGCCTGAGGTGATGCTTTCCAAGCCTCCTGAGCTAACCTGAAGGACCTCGTTCCCTACAGGGCTGCCACCTCCTCCCTGCACAGAGCCCTGGGACCGTCCCGCAGTCTCAGCCTCAGGCTGAAGCACTGTCCTCTCTTCATGGGTGACTCAGGCAGCATCCCTCCTCTCCAGAAAGCCCCTCTGCAGAAAAGGATGCTGGGGTTTTCTGGAAGCCAGAGCTGGGTCAGAGCCCAGGGGGAGAAACAAACAAACAAACAAAAAACCAGGCTCACAGGTCCAGCTGGGCGGGGCAGGTCACAGAGAGTCAGGGACTTGCCCCAGCATGGCCCGAACGTCCATGCCCAGCCAGCCTTCTGAGAGGGACACACAGTGGCAGCAGAGGCTTTCCACAACTCGCTGCCTCGGCTCTCGGCCTGCAGGTCAGAGGGAGGCTGCGGCTGTGGAGGGCAGTAAAGGAACTTGGCCCAGAAAGAGCCTCAGAGTCCTAGTGGTGGGGGCCTGAAAGGACCAGGGCCCCTTCACAGGGTCATCCTGCCAGGGCTCAGCCCACCTTGGCTACGACACAGCTCACACCAGCCTGGTTAACTGGGCTTCATCCCAGCATCGGGCACTCCAAGGGGCAGGGGCTTCTCTTCGGTGCTCCCCAGCAGGGTCTCTGGCGTCTCCAGCTGTGACCGAAAGGTACATTCCTCCTTGGAGAAGGGGACCTGCTCGTCCTTCGGGGACTCCGAGGGGCTGGAATCCGTGTCCCCCATCGTGGAGCTGGCTTGGGAGGAGCACTGTGAGCTGTGGTCAGAGCTGCTACAGACGTTCACGATGCAGGTGACATTGACCTGGGTCCCATGGCCACCAGGGGAAGAATCTGCTAAGCACAAGATGGGGTGGGGGTCAGTCCAGGGGTCCAGGAGTGGGGCCCTGGGACCCCTGCCCAAGATGCAGATTCAGACACATGGGAAAAAGCACTGGGCCAGGAGCGAACACCGAGATTCTAGCCCAGCTCTGCTGTGTGACCCTGAGCAAGTCACTTAACCTGCATATGCCTCATTTTCCCCTCTGCTGAATAAGAATAGCATCACTACCTACCCAGCCCCAATCACCCCAGAGATGGGAGGAGCCAATTATATAAAACAGATGTCTACTTGGGAGGCCAAGTTTGTAGGATCGCTTGAGCCCAGGAGTTCAAGACCAGACTGGGCAACATAGTGAGACCCTGTCTCTTCTTTTTTTTTTCTTTTTTTTCGAGACAGGGTCTCAAAAGAGTGCGGTGTCACTCCCTCGACTCACTGCGACCTCTGCCTCCTGGCCTCAAGTGATCCTCCCACCTCAGCCTCCTGAATAGTTGGGACTACAGGCCACTGCACCCTGCTAATTTTTTGTAGAGACGGGGTTTCGCCAGGTTGCCTGGGTTGGTCTCGAACACCTGACCTCAAGGAATCTGCCTACCTCAGCCTCGCAAAGTGCTGAGATTACAGGTGTGAGCCACTGTGCTCAGCCTCAAACTTAACTCTTGATTCTACTCCCATCTCCCATCCAACCCTCTCCTCCTCATCACAGTTCTCATTGCTGCCATCCATTCAGCTGCTTGGGCCCAGAGCCTCGGACCCATCTTTCTCTCATATCACACGCCCATCCGTCATTCCTGCCTTGTCTCCCTTCAAAACATGACTTCTGGGCCAGGCACGGTGGCTCACGCCTGTAATCCCAGCACTTTGGGAGGCCAAGGCAGGTGGATCGCCTGAGGTCAGGAGTTCGAGACCAGCCTGGCCAACATGATGAAACTCTGTCTCTACTCAAAATACAAAAAAAAATTAGCCGGGTATGGTGGCAGGTGCCTATAATCCCAGCTACTCAGGAGGCTGAGGCAGGAGAATCGCTTGAACCCAGGGTGCGGAGATTGCAGTGAGGCGAAATCACGCCACTTCACTCCAGCCTGGGCGAAAGAGCAAAACTCCATCTCAAAAACAAACAAAAACAAAAGATGACTTCTGCAAGGGTCACCCTACCCTGCTGCTTCATGGTGCAGTGGGCTATGGAAGCCTCCTCCGACTCCCATCTGGATGGGTGTGAACAGCCTCCACCTGTCCTGGCTTCAACCCCACCCCTCTGAAATCTGTTTTCCATCAGCAGCCAGAGCTGGCCCTTGAACCTGGCAGATCACTTCCTTGGGGGCTCAAAAACCCACAGTCCTCGCCACAGCCTACCAGGCCCTGTCTGATCTGGAGCCTGCCTTCTCCCACCCCCTCTCCTGCTGCTCCAAGACCCTGATGGGGTTCCTTCTAGCCACATTCCCCACCCCCTGCTACAACCCCTTGAGCCTTTCAGGTCCCCTGGGCCTTTGCACAGGCTGCTCCCTCAGCCTAGAGAGCTCTTCTCTAGTGCTCAGGCCTTAGCTCGAAGGCCACATCCTCCATGAAGTGCCCCCCGCCCCCTGGCCTCCCTCTCTAGAGACATTTACTTCCCATCCTATCCACCACTCTTTGGGTCCCTCCCCATTTCTGTGATCTCCTGATCTCCAGGGCCCCCAGCTCCTGGGGTCCCCAACCAGACTCTGAACCCAGGAGGGTAGGGACTTTTTTTTATTTTTTTAATAGAGATGGGGGTCTTGCTATGTTGCCCAGGCTAGTCTCGAACTCCTGGACTCAAGTGATCCTCCTGCCTTGGCCTCCTGAAGTGCTGAGATTACAGGCATGAGCCACCTTGCCTGGCCAGACCAGGGACTTTTTGATCATTCCCTGCTGTGTTCCTAGTGCCTGTAACAGGGACAAGTCTACGGGGTTTTTTGTTGTTGGTGGTGGTGGTGGTGGTGATGTTTTTAAGTGAATTGATTACCAACATTTAAAATTCAGGCGTTTACATTTAAAGATCTGGATTTATGGCTTCCCTTGGGAGCCAGATGCAGAAGATCCGTCCAAGGACAGCCCAAGGTTTGCCTCACCTTCCTGCCCAGCCCCTATGGGCAACCGAGTTTTCTAACTGGTTGGGGAGGCACTGGATGGTGGGTTTGCTGAGATGAATGTGAGGGGACTGGCATACAGTAAAGTAGCCCCCTCAGAAAATGAGAGTTGCTGCTGCTGTTGCTGCAGGGGCCTGCTGAGTGCCCTCACCCCAGCCTGGTTCCCCCTAACTCCAACTACTCGGGTAGCTGGGAGGTGGATGGAGCTGGCAACCTGCTGTGCTCAAAACAGCCCCAAGCAGGTGGTGGGGGAGGAGGGTTGAAATCACAAGGCCGGAAGGAAATTTCCACCCTGAGCCTCCACGGCACCCAAATGTCACCCAAAGTCACCATGGCCTTTGCATATCGAGCATGAGACATTGCGGGGGTGGATGGGGGACCACGAAGGGGCACAACCCTGGGGTTTACAGGTTCCCACAGTGGAGGGAGGTGTTAGGGGTGGGAGGGAGAGAAGGAGAGGACAGAGGCCAGGGACACGGGCTGGGGGACTCGGGGGAAGGAGCACAGAGCAGAAGAGGCAGAGGGGAGAGGGGAGGGCAGACATGGTCAGGGCTCCACCCTGGCCCAAGGAGGGAGCCACACCAGGTGTAGCTACAAAATCAGAAAGATGGGCCGTGCGTGTTGGCTCACGCCTGTAATCCCAGCCCTTTGGGAGGCCAAGGCAGATGGATCACCTGAGGTCAGGATATCGAGACCAGTCTGGCCAACATAGTGAAACCCCATCTCTACTAAAAGTACAAAAATTAGCCAGGCATGATGGCACATGCCTGTAATCCCACCTACTCGGGAAGCTGAGGTGGGAGGATCACTTGAACCCGGGAGGCGGAGGCTGCAGTGAGCAGAGAAGTAAGCCAAGACTGCACCACTGCACTCCAGCCTGGGCGACGAGCGAGACCCCATTAAAAAAAAAAAAAATCAGACGAATCCAAGAACTGGGCAAAGACTAAGAGTTTATAATTGGAGCGCACTCATTCATTCATTCATTCCACAATGTGTAGGGCCCCTGATCTCTTCCAGGCACTGGCCCAGGCCCTCCCACAGGGAGTTCTCAGGCTGGAGTGAGGGGCACTGATGAGACCTCCCACCGAGGAGGCTGGGGGCTATGATGGGGCAAACAGAAATGGCCACGTCAGCTCCTGTGGGCAGATGGGGACAGGTAGGAACAGGTGTGGCAGGCAGGGGTGGCATGAGTGCAGGCAAGAGGCAGGGGCGCGGTGAGCTGGGGAGCAGCTGGGGGTGAGTGAGCTGGAGGAGGGCTGTGTGGTGGGGGCTGCAGCCATCAGTCCCCACATGGAGGCGGCCCAGAGGGAGCCTGGCCCTGGTCTGGTGCACAGCTGGGCACAATGTCACCCATCTCTCACCAGACCTGGCAAGGAGGTGCCATAGCACACCTCTAGGTGAAAAAACCAAGGCTTGGCAGGGTTAAGCATCCCGCCCAAATTCTTATGGCACCAGAGTGGCCGGGCAAGGATCTGAGACTGACCCAAGTTCATGGTCATTCCCTGAATTCTCACTGGCTGGCACTGCCAGGTAAGAGGGAGAGAGGCACAGGCCAGCAGACCCTGTACAGGGGCCCCTCCAGTGTGGGCCCTAGAGATGCCAACCAGGAGTGACATCCGTCATAGACCAGGTCCAGGGCACAATGCAGCCTGCATAAATGGGACACGATCCCCACACTCCCAGTGCCTCAGACCCAAAGAGACCCAGCAACAAACTGCAGTGAGTGGAGCCCTGGAGCCACCATTTCTTCATTCATCTTCCAACCCCAGGGCTCTGGAGCCCGACAGCGTAGGGGTGAGTCTGGCTCTTCTGTTTACTAGCCATGTGCCCTTGAAGAAGCTGTTTAACCTCTCTGGGGCTCAGTTTCCTCAACTGTAAAATGGGATAACAACAATAACTATCTCTTAGAGTTGACATGCAGGTCAATTTCACACGTATAGTATAGTGCCAGCTGTACCGCAGCCTTCCATAAGTAGAAGCGATTGTTACGATTAATTATTAGTAGCTGGGCCATGTTGGGCCTGCAGATACAGGGATGAATGAGATGATCCAGGCTCACCAGGTGTCCCACAGCCTGGCGTGGGAGACAGGAGAAGACAGTGTCTGTACATGCAGTCTGACAGTCCTGTCAAAGGGAGGCCAGAGCATGGTGAGCCTGGAGGAGCAGCCAGGCCAGCTGGGGGTGGTAGCAGGGAGCAGGTTTCAGGAAAACTCCTCCGCCAGATACCGGGCACTTGGACAAGCTGGGGTTGTCCCACAGAAGGAAGGATTTTGAGGTGATAGGCCCAGCATGGGCAAAGGCGGGAGGGAACTTAGGTTCAGGGAACCAAAGGAAGTTCCCTGTGGCTCAGGCCTCGTCCCACCCCGCGGGGAGGCTCAGGAGGAGATGGCTAAGACAGAAACCAGATGAGAAAGACCAAGGAGGCTTGGGATGAAGCCAGGCGTGCTCCCACCTCTTACCTGAGCTCCCGGTGCTGGCCCGGGCCTCCCCGGCCCCACTGGCCTTCTCCACGCCTGGTGCCTGTGGCTGGTTCCGAGTGGGTGCCCTTCTGTCCAACGCGCTGGCCGAGCTCTCCAGGGAGCTGCTGCTGGAGCTCGGCGCTGTGATCAGCAGGTGCTGCTGCTCGGGGCCCTGTGTACCCCGGGCCTTATCAGCAGGCAAGTGAGGCTGGATGGGCAGGGGGTGGTAGGGGAGAGCAGTCAGCCCACCAGCCAGCTCCTTCTTCCCCTCCTCCTTCCCACTGCCATCCACACCTCTTGCCGTCAGCACTTCTCAGTTTACGTGACGTTTCTGCCCACCCTTGCACGTTCTTTCCACACACGGCACTTTTTGGGAGGTGTGATTCTCCGTGGTTTCTGTGTTTCTGTTATTAGCACCCAGCTGCTCTGCTAGAGTGAGTGTCCTATGAGGGCAGAGACTACCTGGCCCTGTTCACCAAATAGTCTTAGAGGTGGGGCAGGATTTTCATCCTTATTTTGCATAAGAGAGTAGAAGGAAAGCAGCTTTCCTTCACCCCATCTGCACAGGGAGACATGGCCCAGCCTAGCAACCAAGAGTGTGGACTCTAAACCCAGACCACACAAGTGCAAATAATGACTCTACCACTCACTTGCTGTGTGACCTTGGACAAGTTACTTAACCTCTCTGTGCCTCTTTTTTTTTTTTAATCTATAAAGGGAGAATAATAACCTACCTCATAGAGTTGTTGTGAAGATTAGATGGCTGAATATTTGTAAAGTGCTTAAAACAATGCCTATTCCATAGTAAACTCCACACAAGAGTTTGTTAAATCAGAAGTAGGCAAATGATTGCCCAGGGGCCCAGTACAGCCTGCCACTAAGAATGGTTTTCACTTTTTTTTTTTTTTTTTTTTTTGAGACAGGGTCTCACCCTGTTGCTCAGGCAGGAGCGCAGTGGCACAATCATAGCTGACTATAGCCCTCAATTTTCCAGGCTCAAGTGATCCTCCTGCCTCAACCTCCTGAGTAGCTGAGACCACAGGCATGTGTCACTGCTCCTGGCTAATTTTTTTGTTGTCGATTGTTTGTAGAGACAGGGTTGTGCTATGTTGCCCAGGCTGGTCTTGTACTCCTGGGCTCAAGCCATCTTCCTACTCTGGCCTCCCAAAGTGCTGGGATAACAGGCGTGCACCACCACACCTCACTGGTTTTCATGTTTTAAATGGTTGAAAAAAATGTTTAAGAATAATTTGTGGCCAGGTGTGGTGGCTCATGCCTGTAATCTTAGCACTTTGGGAGGCTGAGGCAGACGGATCACCTGAGGTCGGGAGTCGGGGACCAGCCTGACCAACATGGCGAAATCCCGTCTCTACTAAAAATACAAAATTAGCTGGCATGGTGGCTCATGTCTGTAATCCCAGCTACTCAGGAGGCTGAGGCAGGAGAATCGCTTGAACCTGGGAGGCAGAGGTTGTGGTGAGGCGAGATCAAGCCACTGCACTCCAGGCTGGGCAATAAGAGTGAAACTCCATCTCAAAAAAAAAAAGAATAATTTGCGACACACGGAATGGTATGAAGTTCAAGTTTGGGTGTCCAGTAGCACAATTAGATCAGAACACACCACTCTCAGTTGGGTGTGTGCTGTCTATGCATGTAGCTGCTTTCTTGCTACAGAGGTGGGTTTGAGTAGCTGTCACTGAGACCATACAGTCCACAAAGCCTGAAATTCCTACCATCTGGCCCTTTACAGAGAAAGCGTGCAGACCTTTGTGCTCAGTCAATCATTCTGGGGCAGAGAGTGCTCACATCTGAGACCCTCTGCTGCACTGCCTCAGCCTCTTGTTCCAGAGTCCGCCCACAGGCTGCTCTGCAACTTCCCCTGATGTCTTCTTCCCATAGAATAATAATAATATTATTAGCTGACATTTGAGTGCCAGCCAATGCCATGCACTGTACCTACATCCCTCCAGACACTATCTATGTTGATTCTTCCAACAGCCCAGTGTTATCCTTGCTTTGTGGAAACTGAGGCACAGAGAGGTTGAGTTACTTGCCCAAGGTCATGGTTAGGACATACTATGGCTGGGCTAAATCCCAAAGTGCCTTTCCTGGGTGTCTGGGGTTTCAACTCTGGAGGCTCAAGGCAAGGTCCCCATTTCCAGACACCCACACTGGAGAGAAGCTGGAAATTCCTTTCCCAGCCTGTTGTCTGTTCCCACCGGCTGGCCAGTCGCTCACACCCTTGCCTTGGAGTTCTAAGCAATTGTTTGCTGATCCCGGCAAAAAAGGAGATGGCACGGGCCACATTCCCAACAGCTGCCCTGGCCCCTGGCCTGCCCAGGATTAAAACAAGGGTCCCAGGCAGAAAGAAGGAGGGTAGAGATGAGTGAAGGGCTGATGGGGCTTGCCAGCACTGCAGCGGGAGGTGAGAGCAGGGGTGGAGCGAGCAGCGCAGGTGCCACCACCCCCCAGGAAAGGCTGAGACCTCCTGCCTCCCTCCAGAGGGAGCTACAATTCCAGATGTGGTCTGAGAACAGATGCGAGTACCAGGGTCCTCTCTGTCCAATCACTGCAGCCCCCGGCTTCCATGGCTTCTTGGACACCTGAGCGCCACCTGCACCCTCAATTCCCCAAGGCCACAGCCTCTCACTGAGGACTGGAGGGATCCCGTGCAAGCTGTCCCTAAGAGGCCACGGAGGCCCAGAGAAAGTGCGTCCTGTGCTCAGCATCACACAGCTGGTCCAAGGCAGGAGCAGAAGCCCAGACCAGCTTCCCCAGGAACCCCCGCACCCTCCCTGGGCTGGGTCCCCCAGTTTTGGAGAGATGGAGGGCATTGCAAGTTCATGCTGAACCTCCGCCCAGGTGGTCTGACCCTGGTCGCTGCCCACAACCACCCCCCAGCCCTGCTCTGAGCCTGGAAGGGGAGGAGAAGCAGCCAATTTTCACTCCTCACAACCCCACAAAAGGGGTTTTTCTGGCCTGTGCCCCACCCCCTCTGCTGGTGGCTACAGCCAGGCAGAACAAAAACCCCCAAAGGTCACGGCCACCTCCCTCCTCCCAAGCCACAAGTCGCAAAGTTCAAGCAGCCCCAGGTGGCGCAGAAGCAGGCTGAGTCCTGTTCCTTGGGCTGGGACCCCAGTAGAGCCGAGTACTGAGGAGCCTCATTCAAAACACAGGATCCCAGGGCCGGGTGCGGTGGCTCACGCCTGTAATCCCAGCACTTTGGGAGGCCGAGGCGGTCACCGAATCACGAGGTCAGGAGATTGAGACCATCCTGACTAACACGGTGAAACCCCGTCTCTACTAAAAATACAAAACATTAGCTGGGCGAGGTGGTGGGTGCCTGTAGTCCCAGCTACTCGGGAGGCTGAAGCAGGAGAATGGTGTGAACCCAGGAGGCGGAGCTTGCAGTGAGCCAAGATTGCGCCACTGCACTCCAGCCTGGGCGACAGAGCAAGACTCTTTCTCAAACAAACAAACAAACAAACAAACAAAACAGGATTCCAGCCAGCCAGCCAGCCAGCACTCTCAGCTCCCAGCCCCTCCTGGCCCAGCCCCGCTGGGCAGAAGCAGAGACCCTGCAGAGCCATGGGCCAGGTCCTCCAGGTTCCTGCTGGGTCCGTCTGTTTGTATGTTCACAAGGCTCACACACCTGTGTCTACAGGCATGAGGGTGTGAAGCATGCACACATGTGTCTATGTTAGGGGGCATGTGTGCATATCTGTGAGTGATGTAGTGAGTGTGTGTGCTGGGGTGGCGAGGAGAGACACTCCTAGGTTTGTGTCCCAGGCCGCGATCATTAGCTGTGCTACGCTGGGAAAGTTACTAACTTCTCTGAGACCATGATTCTTGGGCCATATAATGGGGGGCAAGAATCATACTGCCTGCGTGTGGCAGCATGGCTGTGAGAATAAAGAACACTGGGCACAGTGTCTGGCATCCGTTCAACAGCCGATAAATGTTCACACCTGTTATCAGACATAGGTCCGTACATGAGTGTGTCCGTGGGGGTGATTGTGGGTAAGTTCACATATTGGTGTTTTCTTTTTTTTTTTGAGACAGAGTCTCGCTCTATCGCCCAGGCTGGAGTACAGTGGTGCGATCTCGGTTCACTGCAAGCTCCACCTCCCGGGTTCACGCTATTCTCCTGCCTCAGCCTCCGGAGTAGCTGGAACTACAGGCGCCCGCCACCACGCCCGGCTAATTTTTTGTATTTTTAGTAGAGATGGGGTTTCACCGTGTTAGCCAGGATGGTCTCGATCTCCTGACCTCGTGATCCACCTGCCTCGGCCTCCCAAAGTGCTGGGATTACAGGCGTGAGCCACGGCACCCGGCCACATGTTGGTGTTTTCTAAACAAAGGGACGCCACTGTCTCCCATGCCCTGGACGTTCTTTCTGTGGCAGGAGGAGCAGGTGGGTGCTGAGTCCACACTCCAAGCCCAGAAGCCCAGCTCAAGGACTCTCCACTGGCCTCTTAGCAGGAGTAGCTGCTGGTTGAGGAGTAGCGTGGGACATGGGCATAAACCTGATTCAAACCTGGGCTGTGCCACTCACCTAATGATCTAATCCTACAGGAGAAATGGAACCTCCCTGAGTCTCAGTTTCCTCCTTTGTAAAATGGGGGTGATGATGCTCCCTGCCCCACAGGGACGCGTGGGGACTCAGTCACAAAGAGCCTGGCAGGGCTCAGCCAGGGCTGTACTGGGACAAGCTCAGGCCTGTGCAGATTTCCTCCCAACTCCTTATTCAGGAGGGTCTTGGGAGTTGGAAACTGGCTACAGTGGGAGTGTTTATACCACAGAAATTAGCAAACACCACAAATCAGGGTTTGGGGGTTTTTCCGCACTAGACACACCACTGGGGCACTCAACAAATACTTGAGTCACTCACATTCAGAGAACACTGAGAGCAACAGTGAAAGGAAAGGGGCTGGGCGTGGTGGTTCACGCCTATCATCCCAGCACTTTGGGAGACCAAGGTGGGCAGATCACTTGAGGTCAGGGGTTTGAGACCACCCTGGCCAACATGGCAAAACCCCGTCTCTACTAAAAACATAAAAATTAGCCAGGCATGGCGGCGCATGCCCATAGTCCCATCTACTTGGGAGGCTGAGACGGGATGACCACTCGAACCCGGGAGGCGGAGGCTGCAGTGAGCCAAGAGGGCGCCACTGCACTGCAGGCTGGGCGACATAGCTGTCTCAAAAAAAAAAAAAGAAAGAAAGGAAAAAAAAAAAAGGAAAAGGGAAGCAGAGGCTGCTGGGCCACACCCAGGACATCTTCAGTGCACAGAGGATTGGGAAACACTTGGTGGGGAAAGGGAAGGCGACAGCTGGACTGCTGCGGAAGAGCTTGGGGGAGACCCCTGCTCTACGCACGCCACCAGGCGGCAACAGTCAGTGTCACTGAATTGAAGCTGGAGAAAGGGAGCAGTGAAACTCACTCACCGGGGAATGAGAACGTTTCCTCCCCACTAAAATACTGTAGGGCAGGGCAAAGAGCACTGAGATGGGAGTCCAGAGACACATTGCAGTGCGACCTTGAGCAACTCAGTTTTCCTCCCTGCATCTCTTTTCCTGTCACCAAAATCAGGGGATGAAATCAATCTATCTGATTCCAAACACCTGGTGTAAGCTTCAGGCATTGGGCTGCCCAGGGCTGAGCTGTTCCCTCGAGCAGTGGTTCTCCGCTGGGGGTGATTTCGCCCTCCAGGGGACACCTGGCGATGTCTGGAGAGTTTTGGATTGTTGCCACTGGAGTGGGAATGCGGCTGGCATGTAAGTAAACAAAGACCAAAGACGCTGCCGAATAGCACGGGACAGCCCCCACAACTAAGTAAGACATTTTATTTATTTATTGTATTGTATTGTATTTTTTCTTTTGAGATGGAGTCTTGCTCTATTGCCCAGGCTGGAGAGCAGTGGCGTGATCTCAGCTCATTGCAACCTCCACCACCTGGGTTCAAGCGACTCTCCTGCCTCAGCCTCCCGAGTAGCTGAGACTACAGGCACGTGCCACCATGCCTGGCTAATTTTTGTGTTTTTAGTAGAGATGGGGTTTTACCATGATGGCCAGACTAGTCTTGAACTCCTGACCTCAAGTGATCCATCTACCTCGGCCTTCCAAAGTGCTGGGATTACAGGTGTGAGCCACTGTGCCCAGCCAAGATCCTTTTTAAAAATATTTATTTTATTTAATTTTGTTTAGGGATAGGGTCTCACTGTGTTTCCCAGGCTGGTTTTGAACTCCTAGACTCAAGCAATCTTCCCACCTTGGCCTGCCTTAAGTAAGTTGTCGTCTCAAATATCCATGAGGTTGAGAAACTCTTTCTCTACCTGACCCTGAGGTCTTGAAAACTCATCAGACTCTGTTTTCTCATCTGTCAAATTGGGTAAAAAACCTGCCCTGCCTACCAGGTGCAAGGCTGTGACAGACCCATGTTCTGGCTTACCCCATACCCACTTCCAACCCCCCTCGCTTGTCCTCCTCCTCCATAGAGGCTGGAACAGCAAAGCACCCCCTTCCCCAGCTTCCCTTGCAGCTAGGGTTGGTCATGTGACACAGTCTGGTCAGTGAGATGAAAGAAGTCTACCCGGGGCTTCTGGGAAGGCATCTGATTTACTGATAAAGGCACCATGGCTGGCCTGGCCACCTGCCCCTTCTTCCCACTTCAGACTTAGAGGTGACATATGAAGTGATGATCACCATCTTATGACGTGAGGCCACGAACAAGAGAACAAAAGTCAACACACTAAAGATGACAGAGCCTGGGGTCCTGCTGGCACCATGCAAGGGGACAGTGGAGGCCATTCCAGCAGACACCAACCCCTTGACTTCTTACAATGCAAGAAAAATAAAGCCATTTTTTCTAAAGTCACCTGTAGGTTTGGGATTACTTCCAGCCAAATGCCTTCCTGATGGAGAATGAATGAAATACTGTGATATGACACTGTCAGTCTGTCTCTAACAAAAGGCCTTCACAGGCCCTACTTTATAAAACAGATCAAAGGTGAGTTGCTTTGGGAGGACCCAGGGCCCAGCCCCACAGCCTCTACCTCAAACCTGAGAGATGACCACTTCCCCCACACCCAAGGGCCCTCTGTGGGACACTGAGCTACCCCAGAATTCAGTTTGAAAACCACTGCTCTCTGAGAAAGTGCTCTGTAAACACAATGGAGGCAGGGAGAAACATCATTGTCAGCTGACCGAATGGCACCACCCTGCAGGCTGGATCGAGCAGACACAACCCCCATCTCGTGGTAAGGAAGTAGCCATAGAGCAATTTCACATCTACCCAAGGTTGCGCTGTGGGTCCACAACCACGTGCCTGCCACGAACGCCACGAAGGCGTCTGCTGTCTGCCGGAGTATTTCACACTCACAGCCTCTCTTAGTCCATGGAGGGCTGCCTGACTCCCTGGCCTTTCCTCCACCTCCCAGGGCTCTGCACACCTCCTGACACTGGACAGACCAACGACAGAAGTCACTGCTTCCTCTGTGACAGCCCGGCCCGCCGAGAAGGGGACCGGGGGAAGAGGGGGAAAGGGCAGTGGAGACACTCACCACCTTGGCTTCTCTCTGCAGGCACGAGGGCTTCTCTATAAAGAGGAGAGGGGACAAGTAAGAGATTGACTTCCTCAGGCACATCTGTCCTAAGTAGGAGGGCAGTATGGGGACCAATAGAAGCAGCAGAGAGGCCCAGCCCTGCAGGGAGCAATCGCCTACCAGACAAGGTCCACAGAAGCCCCCACCCAACTCTAACTGCCACCATCCCAACCATTCTCCAGTCCCCCATCTGTGCCATCCGTGCCTCCACTGAGGATGCGCGTCCTTCCCTGCACAGACTCCACCCATCGAGATCTTACCCAGCTCAGAGACCACCTGCTGCAGGAAGCCCGAATCCCCCAGGCTTCCTGGATAGGAATCCTGAACTCTTACCTTTTGGAAAACCCTGATCACCTCTTGCCTTTTAGTAATTAAGTTAGCAGAGGTGCCTTCACCCCAGGCCTTAAGCTCCTACAGAAGAAGGACCCCCATATCCAGCTCTGTCTGACCCCTAAGGCTGTGCCCAGTGCTGGACTCACACGAGGCACCCCACAAAAGCTTCCTGAACAAGTGGATGAAGGAAGGAAGGATGGACTCTTACTTTTCACCTGGGTCATGATGACACAGTTCACCACTCCTATTATTAGTAGACCCAAGGCTGTCACACCCACAATCAGTCCTAGAAAGAAAAGAGAAGCTCAGACAGCTACAGAAAACAAACTTAAATGTACCAGGGGCCAGCCAGGCAAGCCAGGGACCCAAGGTGCTTCGCGTCATTGAAAGTGAGGGGCAAGTCTAGGCCGGAGATTCTCAAATCCAATTACAAAGCAATCACGTCTGTGTGCCTCATTCAGCCTAAGGGCCACCAGTTTGAGACCTCTGGTCTGATGCAGTTCTAGCCCCAGAATGGAAGCCCCCAGAGGTGACCTGGCCCAGCCCACTGTCTTCTTAGCCTAATGGGCTCATCAGAAACAGCAGCAAGGAGACCATCTGCATATTCAGGCGAATTGCTGACCCCATCTCTCCCCTATCCAGGGGTTTTGGTTTTTTTTGTTTTTGAGATAGGACCTCACTCGTCGCCCAGGCTGGAGTGCAGTGGCATGATCATAGCTCAATGCAGCCTCAAATTCCTGGGCTCATGTGATCCTCCCACCTCAGCCTCCTGAGTAGCTGGGACAATAGGCACCATCCCACCCAAATAATTTTTAATTTTTTTATAGAGATGGAGTCTCGCTGTGTTACCCAGGCTGATCTCAAACTCTTAGCCTCAAGCAATCCTTCAGCCTCCTTGGCCTCCCAAAGCACTGGGATTACAGGCTTGAGCCACTGCATCGGGCCCACCCACTTAGGGATTTTGAATGATAGCACCAGGTGTGGGGGGAAAGCAGTCTCACTGCCACCTGTATCCCAGAACAGGACACAGGGTCCAGCCCCCCGTGGGCTCTCAGTAAAACTATGGGAGAGGAAGAAAGAAAGAGAGACAGAAAGACAGGCAGAAGGAAGGAGTGAATGAATGAGCCTTCTTACGACTTACCAACTGGAAGAGCAAAGTCGCCAGTGCTCCCTTCAGCTGGGGGGCTGGGGCCCATCGGGAGCAGGAAGGAGGTGCTTGGAGCAGTGCTGGGTCCTGGAGTTGGCTGCATGTGTTGGGATCGTGTGGACACTGGCTGGGGTAAGTGTACTGCCCCTGGGGCCATACTCCGGGTGGGGGACGTGGACGTGCAGACTGCATCCATGCTTGCATTCCCAGGGATGGCCACCACGTTACAGCTGGAGGAGGAGGAGGCTTAGTCAGGAGGCAGCAGGGGACAGAGTGGCTGGTGTGGCTGGGCTCATTCATGAGCCCCAGCAGGCAGGATAGGAGAGTGACGATGTGTGCCCTGAGGACCATCCCCTCCTAGCCCTCCCCCACCTCCCCATGCACCCACCCAGTCCTGCCTTCCAGGGCAAGGTCCTGCCCACCATGCCATTTATCCTGGGAGCCACCCTCAGATAAAGCAGTCTGGACAATAGTGGCTGGTGAGCTGCTCTGTGTCCTGGACCCACAGTCACCCAGGGACAGCCCCTCCCTGCTCTTCCAGAACCAAAGGACTCAGCTACTCACATCTGGTGGGGCCTGCAAATATCCGTGGATGAAGTCGTGTTGGAGAATGTCCCCGGGGCGCAGGGCTTGCACACCACGTCTGATGTTTCATTTCCTTCAGGGAACAATCCGAACTTGTCAACCACTCAGACACTCTGCGGGACAGCTGGGCCTTGGCACTAGAGCCCTAGCAGAGGTCTGAGGGGCCCAAGGACCTCTGTCTGCACCTCCATCCCTTCCACACACATACACACACACACAGATGCCTGTACACACATGCACACACACAGATGCACGCGATTGGGCTGTAGAATTATGTGAGTTCATCTTCTTGCAGCATCACACAACTTTCCTAGCTTAGGGCTTGGTCTGATCCATCTCTGGGTCCCCTGGTTCCAGCACATAAGAGGTGCCTAGTCAGGAGTGCTGGCAGGAAGAATAAACGGTGGACAGGTGGGCAGACGGATGGGTAGCAAGCACCTGGCCACCACTAACAGTGTTCCCTGCTGGACTAATTAATGGGTTGATGCCCGTGACACTGCAAGGATATCTACAAAGGAGAGGCCCAAGGGCGTCCCCAAGGACCTGAGCCCCACCCCATACCTGGTCTGGCCACGCCGAAGCCGGGGCGACACTTGCGCAGCGGCGCGCACAGCCGGCACCCCTCCTGCTTGCTCAGCGCGCAGTACCAGCCGGGCCTGCAGGTGCAGATGCGGTTCTGTTCCCGAGTGCAGGCTTGAGTTTCTACCTGGTCTAGAGCAGCGAGAGGGCGGCACACGGTCACGCCTGCCTCCGCCGCACCCACGCTGCCCTCCCAGCCAGCCCAGCACTCTCAGACAGCTCTGATCTCCAGGAGGCTGGCGGACCGCCTCAGCATGGGGCACACACAACACTGGCCAGAGTCCAGGAGCAGGACCGGCAGTCCTGCTACTCCCCGCAGTCCCGCTCGTCCCCCGCAGTTCCTCTCCTCCCCGAAGCCCCGTTCCTCCCCGCAGTTTCGCTCCTCCCGGAAGTCCCACTCCTCCCCGCAGTCCCGCTCTTCCCCGCAGTCCTGCTCCTCGCAGCACGAGCATGCGCACCACTCTCCCACGCACCACCTCCTCAACCCTTACGTGGGCACAGTTCTCCCACCGCCTGCCCCGTGGGGCTGTGAAGAGGCTTTGGGGAGACAGAGGAGGAAAATGCCAGTGGTAGGGGTAAACAGCTGCACCTGTGCCACTTCCAACAACCAGCCTGGGGTAACTCCAGACAGCTGGAAGCCAAAGAGGCTGGAGTTGCCGGGGGATGTTGGAGGCAGGCGTGTGAGGGCCCCCCTTTTCTCTGAACCTACTCACCAGAGCTACAGCGGGAGCCACAGCTCAAGCACTCGGGAACCCAGTTCCAGAGCTCGGTGTATGTGCTGTCCTCACAGGAGTCACACACGGTGTCCGAGGTCTTGGTACAGAAGACTTTTGCATGTTGGCCTAAGGAAACAAGGGCCAGAGGTCTCAGCTGGGCGGGCCTTCTGCCAGGACCCTGGGCTCACCCACTGTCCCCACAAAGTCCAGAGTTCTAAAGCCCAGCTGGGAAGGCTATTCTGTGGAGTTCCAATTCCTCAGAATCATCTCCCATCTAGTATTGTACCAGCTATCACGTCATTTCTGAACCCCTTCTGCTCAAAGATAGATTCCTCTCTGCTCTCTCCAGATGCTTGAACCTCCACCACTGGAGACCTATTATCAGTCAATCACACTTTAGTAAGAACTAGCTTGCCAGTTTCTTCCTTCTTGACAGATGGCTAACATTCTCCAGCTAGGGGCATGAATGACAGGGGGAACAGGTAGTAAGAATGTAGTCCCTGGTATCCTATCAAGGACAAGGGCATGGGCCTGGAAAGCAGGCATGCCAGGGACAGAAAACACCAACGGAAACCTTAAAAAAAAGTTGACTCAGTAACTGCTTTTTTTTTTTTTTTTTTTTTTTTTGAGACAGAATCTCGCTCTGTGGCCCAGGCTAGAGTGCAGTGGCACAGTCTCGGCTCACTGCAACCTCTGCCTCTCAGGTTCAAGCAATTCTCCTGCCTCAGCCTCCCAAGTAGCTGGGATTACAGGCACCTGCCATTATGCCCAGCTATTTTTTGTATTTTTAGTAGAGACGGGGTTTCACCATGTTGGCCAGGCTGGTCTCAAACTCCTGGCCTCGGGTGATCCGCCCACCTCGGCCTCTCTAGTAACTTCTTAAAGAGACCCTTCCAGTTAATAAAAGAAAGAAGAGAGTCACTTTCCCTAGGGTGTCTTAAAATGACTAGGGACGGTGACAGGTACTCATATGCCCACCTACATCTCAAGGTAACGGCTCAAAGCCCTCCATTGGCTCCCAGACAGAATAAAATCTAAACTCCTTACCATGATCCCTGCTCACTCCTTCCTCCTCTTCCCCTACCGTACTCGCCTTTGCTCATCCTGGGCCACACATGCTGGCCCTGCTGTTGCTCCAGCTCACCAAACAGGCTCTGACTTCAAGGCCTTCGCACATGCTGTTCCTTCCTCCTGGCACACTGTTCCCTGTATACGTGCATGACCTGCTCCCTCACCTCCTGCAGGGCTCTGCCCAAATGTCACCTCCTCAGAGAGACCTTCCCAGACCACGCTGTGTAAAACAGGATGTCCCGCTCTGTCTCCCCGGCCTTACCTGACCTTGTCTTTCTACAGCACTTACAGACAGACAGGACCACACATCTCCTAATTTATCTGTCTGCGTCCACCATTAAAATGCAGACTCCACGAGGGCAAGGGTTTTGTCTGCCCTGCTCTCTGTGTATTCCCAGCACTTAGAACACACAGCAGATACCTTATAAACATGACATGAATGAATACAGACATAAAGGAATAGATGGAGGGCACCGGGAGTCAGGCTACCTGGCTCCACCAACTGTGGCTGGGCCTCAGGTCTACCATCTGTGAAATGGGTAAGCATTCACAGAATCAGTCAAATCTGCACCAAGCGCCTACATGGCATTGCGCCACGTGCTGAGGATTCAGCAGAAAACAAGCCACAATCTCTGCCCTGGAGGAGCACACAGTGGAGGCAACAGGAAGTGGAACCGGGCTGTAATCACACAGCGAGGAAAGAGCTGCCATGGGAACATCAGGGGCCAGTGAGAGCTCAAAGGAGGCAGCACTTGTCTTTCAAGCTGAGTGCTGCCTCCTCCAGGTAGCCCTCCCTGACTCTCCCAGGAGCTAATTTAGGCTCTCCTCCGCCTCCTCCTCCGGCTGGGCAGTATGGGGCAGGCAGGCTTCCTGGAAGAGGGGACATCTTCAGCTGAGGTCTAAAGGGCAAGTCGGAGTTAATCAGGGAAAAGGAGTTGGGAAGTGTGCCAGGAGGAGGGAACAGCATGTTCACAGGCCCAGAAGCAACAGGGAGCATGGGCCAGTGCATAGAACTAGGAGTTCAGTAAGAATCAAGGGCCACGCCCTCACGCCCCAGCCCCTGTACACACACGCTCCTCCAGGGCATGGGCCCCGAGCCCCCCGCGGCTGCCCTCACCCGGCGGGCACTTGCTGCAGCACATCTGAGCTGTCTGGTCATAGTATTCTCTGAACCGGCATGTGCTCCCGGGCTCTGGGGCGTAGGGTGTAAATGCCACCTGAAAGGAAGAAGAGAAGACTGCCATCAACAGGGCCGCCCCTGGGTTCTGCCATGCCTGATGCCCAGGTCCCCGCCCTGCAAATGTTTGGCCCTCTCCCTGCCAGGCTGCACGGATGATGGATGGGGAGGTTCCTCCCCCTGGAGCAGGGTACGGGAAGGAGAGCTCGTGCCTTCTTTTACCTCCCCTGCCTCCCCACCTCAGTGTACCCTACTCATGTCTGCAGGCAGAAACACTGAGTCTGCTGGTCTTCTCCAGTGCTGGGTGACCCCTAACACTACACGGGACAGATATCCAGGAGACAGTGGCCTTGGTCACAGAGAATGGGGGTTCTCAGCACAAAGCTGCCCTCCGCCAAGGATACCTCTCCTTCCCTTCTGCACCTGAAACGTCCCTTTGTCTTTCAAGATGAGTGCTGCCTCCTCTGGGAAGCCCTCCCTGACTCCCAGAGGCTAATTCAAGCTCCTCCTACTACTACTCTGGGCTGTCTCTAAATATGGGTTATGACCCCTCTAACAGTCATCTGATTGTTCTGAATGGTTACTTGCTTGTCCTTCCACCCCCGTGGGTATGTATGCACACACCTGTGTACACACACTCTCATGTGATGCAGACAGCAGAGGTGGCAGCCTTGTCATCTCTAGACCCTCAGTCTCTCACATGGGACTCACCGTAGAGCCGGCACTCATCAGCTGAATGTTGGTTATGACCATGACAATCATTGCCATTTTTGAAGCACCGCCTAGATACCAGGCACTGTTCTAAGTGTTTCCACTGCTCAAGTTGGTGGGTGCTGTTGCACCCCACTCAGACCCCTGCTGCCAGCAGGGCACCTCTCCCCCAGCTGCTGTGGGTGTTGGCTGATAACGAATCCTCCACAGCCTCAAGGTGGGACCCACCCTGGTACAATTCATGGTCCAGAGCCACCCCCGTGGTGTCCGGCTGAAGCTGGTGAACACGTCCCTGCTAGGCCCCCTCCCCTGCCGTGCCCTGCCTGCTTCTCCTGGGAGCCCTCCCTAGTAAATCACTTTCACAAAGATCCCTGCCTCAGGCTCTGCTTCTAGAAGACCCTACTTGAGACAGGTGTATGGTCTCAGCAAGACTTCCCAACCACCCAATGAAGATGGAGACGGTTTCCCTACTGCAGCCATTTTATAGAACAGGAAACCGAGGCCTGAGAGGGCAGGTCACCTGCCCAAGGTCCCAGACCCGGTAAGTGACAGAGAAGGGTTTGGACCTGGGTCCTGTCTGACTTCACAGCTCACAGTCTCAAAGACTGTGCTGGATGCCTCCGGGAAGAGATGAACAATGTGATGAATGAAAAGAGGGAAAGGGCCAGGTGTGGTGGCTCACACCCATAATCCCAGCACTTTGGGAGGCCGAAGCAGGTGGATCACTTGAGGTCAGGAGTTCGAGACCAGCCTGGCCAACAAGGCAAAACCCTGTCTCTACTAAAAATACAAAATTATCCCGGCATGGTGGCGTGTGCCTGTAATCCCAACTACTCTGAAGGCTGAGGCAAGAGAATCCCTTGAACCTGGGAGGAGGAGGTTGCAGTGAGCTGAGATCATGCCACTGCACTTCCAGCCTAGTTGACAGAGCGAAACTCCATCTCAAAAAAAAAAAAAAGAGGGGAGAAAAGAGAAAAGCAAAGCCACCCAGAGAAGCTACAGCCCTGGACAGAGGGGCAGACGCAGAGCCCTCCTCCCTCGGGTCTCTGAGTGACCCTCCAGGAGTGCAGAGCTGCAGCACTGTCACCACTGTGCCTTCCCAGGACCCCTGGGAGCAAGCCCCTGAGTCCTGCCCTCTCTCCTAAAAGACTGGGGTTGGCAGTCCGGCCTTTCAGCGACAAGCATTAATTAGCCACCTCTACCAGGCTGAGAGCAAGCTCAGAATGGAGACATTCACATGTAGGCAAACATGGGTGTGAACACATCTGTACAAGCAAAGAGGGTGTACACACACACCCCAAGTCCTTCAGGAGCCCCCACAGATGCGTCACCTGGAAATGACCAAAGGGCAGTTCTAGGAGGTCAGAGCCAGGGCTGGCGCACTCCCCACTGTACTGCCAGCTGCAGTCATGTGGCCAGTACAAGATCGAGATCCATAACCTTTAGTGAACGAGTGATGGGGCCTCTCCATAGATAAGGATACAGGGAATCAGAAAGAACTGGTTTCAAATCTTCACTCCACCACTTAGCGGCTGTGTGGCCTCAGGCAAGTGCCTTAACCTCTCTGGACTCCAGTAGCTAACATATAGGAGCAGGGGAGATACTAAAAATATTTAACAAACCAGCACAACGTGGCCATGGACTTATCCTGGACTTCAGCTGTCAGCAAGCCAGTCAGAGCAGACACCAGTCATGGCACCCAGCACCACTGGGCCAGTGCAGACCTGGCCAAATTTCCACCAGCCAAGGTGGCAGGTGGGTTCAATGTACCCCCTCCTCCCCTTCCTCACAGCACTGCCTGGGAGTCAGGACTGTCCAGAGTCTGGGGCTGCTGAGCCTTTGGCTGCACCTATAGTGAGTGACAAGCAGGGCTGGAAACCCAGCTGTCTCCCACCTCGGCCTGGCAGGGAGCACCAGCCTGCCCTGGCTGCACCCCTCGGTGCCAACAGCTGGAACCCCTCAGCGGGAACGACCCAGAGGAGCTGGGGCTTCCTGCTATGGAGAAATCTGCCACTCTTCTGACCCCCAGGCCTTTGCACCCCAGCTGACTTCTATGCCTGGAATGGCCTGGTGCTTCCTGTAACAAATTCCATGCATCCCTTAAGAGCCCTGCTCAGGCAGTAGCCTCCCTCCTGAAGTCTCCCTGCCCGCACCCTACCCTGAATGAGTCACTCAGGCCCAGAGTCCCCACCTTCCTCCCTCATGGATCTCCTCATGGCCTCCCTGGGCCCCTTGCTAGATGGGAAGCCCCCCTGAGGCTGCAGGCTGGGGGGTTACCCTTTGCTGTTGCCCCACAGCCTAGCAGGGCGTAGATGCTCAGCAGCTGCTGATCTCAACCATGGGCTGGGTTACAATGTCCTTTCCTGTAGGGATCTAACTCCAGCGCCAGGGCCGCAAAGCTCAAAACACAGATGCACTTTCCACCCTGGCCTGCCCCGGAGGCCCACCCCAGGCCCATCAGCTCTGGTGAATTCTGGGCATGGGCAGTGGGAACCATGCTGCATAACAGGGTCTGAAGAAGTAACCCCCGTCTGGAGCCTCAGTTTGCCTGGGCATGGTGCTGCCACACACACTCGGTCCCAGTACTCCTCCCCTCCCCGGTTTGCTGCTGGAGCAGACTCCCAGGCACCCTAGACAAAAGAAGAAGCCTTCTAAGGGGTTCCCACAGTGTCGGGGGAGCTCACTGCCTGTGTCCAAAGCACCCAGGGGTGCCTGTCATGAAGCCAACCCCCACTCCCCAAACAAGTGCAGAATCTCAGGGGTGGGCCCAGGAAGCCCTGCTGTTAAAAAAAGAAAAAGAAAATGGAAATCTCCCCGGTGATTCTCACGCTCCTTTGCAGAACACACTCTGATTATCCGGCCTCCTGGATTGAGCAAGGTGACCTAGGGGAGGGGTGGTGGAGGGGGCTCATGGCCGAGACCCGGCATCCAAAGGCTGTGGGAGCCCCTAACCCAGAGAAATGGCAGCTTCTGCAGCTCCCTCTGCACAAGCCATTCCATCGAATACTAACTGTGGCAGAGGGTCTGCCTGACCCTCGGCAAACCCCCAAACTGCCTTCCCTGAAGGCTGCTGCTGGGCGCTTCCCCAAGGGCAGGGGCTGTGCCTACCCCGCTCTGACCGAACGGCCTCCCAGAGGCAGCTGCCTCTTCCCTCAGATCGCATCCCCGAGGCAGGGAGGGGCTGCACCTCTTCCCTGGCAGCACCCCATCCCCCACAGTGGCCAGCACAGGTCTCGTGGGAATCCTGCATCCCGCGGGCTTCATCCCCACGAGTGCCCTTGGGGTAACCAGGGGAGCCCCTCACTCCTCCAGGGCCTGAGAACCACAGGGCCAGGGCAGCTCCAGGCGGCAGCAAGAAATCCCACCCTGGCTGGGGAAGGGTTTCCCGTCAGGGCTCAAAGGGCCTGATGGGAAAGAGCCCTGCCGTGGCCAAATTTGGGCTCTCAAGAGCCGCCATGGACAAGGGCTCCTGGCCACTACTGGCAGGCAGCTGGACTCCCATGGCCCCCAGGCCGGCTGAGTGGTGGCCTCCCACCTCCTCCCCTCCAGGTTCCTGTCTTGTCTGAGGCTTTGCTGTGAGTGACTGTCCCTGGACTTCCTCGCTGGCTCTGTGTGGCTCCAGCCCCTGGTAGCCGGCAGAGGGGGTAGGACTTCCTCCCTGGCTCTGTGAGGCTCCAGCCCCCGGTAGCTGGCAGAGGGGGTCAGCTCCCTTGAGCAATCTCAGGCCTGTTTATCCTCTTGGACAGAAAAAAAAAAAAAAAAAAAACCCACAGCGTTGTCATGGCTAAACAATGAGGAACAGAAAGCCCCTTGGCAAAGCAGAACAAAAGGTCACTCCCTCCATAGCAGCGGTCCCCAGGAGCAGGGGGCTGGGCCCAAACCACAGCCCTGGGAGCCAGCCTCTGGTCAGCAAAGGGACCCCCCAGGAGGTCCCCAAAACATGGCAAGCATTCTCTAGGAAATGCGGGACTACGGAAGCTTCCAGTTCCTGTGCTTTGGATTGGGGAGGCTCCAATTCACACCCCACTCACCCCCAAGGGATCTTTGACATGTTAAAATGAGGAAATAAGTTGGATAGTACTTGATTCAGTCAGCGTGTTCAGCAAACTACAATCTTCCAAAATAGGGGGGCCTCAAGTGAAAAATTGAAAATCACTGATAAGAGTTAACTGACCATTTATTTAACAGGCAGGGAATCTGAGACCCAGTGGTGAGGGAATCGGAGAGGATGGATAGATAGGTAGGTAGATAGGTAGGTAGGTAGGTAGGTAGATAGATAGATAGATAGATAGATAGATAGATAGATAGATAGATAAAATAGCTAGATAGATAAAATAGATCGATAAAATAGTTAGATAAAACAGACAGACAGACAGATAGATGATAGATAGATAGATAGATAGATAGATAGATAGATAAAATAGATAGCTAGATAGATGATAGATTAGGTAAATAGATAGATGATAGAGATAATAGAAAGTAGATACAAGATAAATAGATGGATGATAGAAAATATCAATAGATAGCTATATATATATAGAGAGAGAGAGAGAGAGACAGAGAGAGAGAGACAGAGAGAGAGAGAGAATAGATAAAAGGAAGGAAAAAAGAAAACTGCACCTAAATCTATATTCCGATTGGTGAGGCAGGTCTGATTGTCCCCTTTTCACAGATGAGATAACAGAGATGGAAAAAGGCAAAGCCACCTCCCCTGATCTCCCAGGGCCATGCCAGGGCCAGGATGGCGGCAAGCAGATAGAGGACTATGGATAAGAAGCTCGTCAGGGCCCACCCACAGGCTCTGAGCTGCCTCCCATCTGGGTCCACAGCTCCCATTTCCCCCCCTCCAGATTGGGCTCCCTCCTCTAAGACAGGTAGCACCTGCAGTTAGCAGTAGCTCATTGGTACGGAGCACCTGCTACCTCCCAGGGGCAACTGTGCATGTTAGACCCACTGTCTGGTCTTCTCACTGACATTCACAGGTGCTCAGGGAGACAAAGCAGCGTGCCCGAGGCTATCCCAGAAGAGCTGCAATCATTGCCACCCCCAGTCCTGCCTCCCTTCTCTTGGGGCCCAGAGAGCTTCCCTTCCCCCTCAACACAGACCCAGGACTCCAAGGGCCCCGAAGCTGAACGGCCCAACCTCAGCAGCTCCTCCCACCATGCAGCCTCCATCCCAGATGGGAGCTGTCTCTGTCACCCAGGGGTTAGACCCCCACCCTGTTGCTCCTCCAGGTCTCGGCTTTGGCCCTCTGGGGAGGAAGGAAAACAAGGGGATATTTGTTAAGCACCTACTATGTGCCAGGCCAGATGGCAAGCACTGTATAAAATCCCAGTTCCACCCTAAAAAGCAGGTGTGCATGGCCCCATTTCACAGCTCAGGGAGATCAAGTCACTTGCCCATGGTCCCTGGAGAAAGTCAGGGGCAAAGGTGAAAGCAGTGATTCATTCATTCATTCATTCATTCATTCAACAGACGTGCTGAGCACCCAGTGTCGTAGGTGCTGGGTAAACAGTAGCATTGAACAAATCAAATCCCTGCCCCCAGGAAGCTACGGTCTTAGCTGGGGAGACACGTGCACATTCAATAGAGAATTCAAGGTGGTGATAAGAGCTAAGGAAAAGGGTGACACGAGGTGCAGGGCTGGGGCGATGGGAAGATGCCCTTGGCATACTCAGTACTTGGCCAGGAGGTCAGGGCAGTGGGCCCAGAGCGGGCGGGTGAGGGTGAGGATGAAAGCAGCAGTACAGCATCTACTAGAAGCCTGCTTCATGCCAGTCATCGCGAAGAGCTGTCCCGGCATCATAGCCTCTCTGAATCTTCCCCTGGTCCCCCTGAGGCTAGTCCTATTGTTATTCCCAAGTTACAGATGAAGAAACTGAGCCTCAAAGAGGCCTCCTCACCTCCAGTCCTGCGTTTCCTCCCTGGCCAGGAAGACTGGGTCTCAACCCCCAGGCCCGCCCCTGCCCCAAAGATGTGGGGCAGAGTTGGGCTGGTCCTGGGCCTCTGGGGAGAGCAGAGGGTGGATTGGGAGGGGCTTCCATGCTCAGCTTCTGCCCCCATCCCCTTTCCCCCAGGGAGGGCAGCCCGAGCAGGCAACTTCTGAGAGGAGAGGGCCAGAAATGTCCCCCTTCCCAGGTGTGCTGGACACCCGGCCTTGTAGAAGGGGCGCTGACTTAGGTTAGAGGGTCTGTGTGCATATGGAGAGATGCGTGGCATGCTCTGTGCACCGCCAGGAGGTCGGGGTAGCGGGTCCGGGAGATTTGGGGGTGTCACGGACTTTCTCTGAGCCTCGGCATTGTCACCTGTAAAATAGGAGTCGTACTGCTTGCCCTGTCTCCTCCAGGGGTTCTTGTGAGGAGCAAAGTCCCCCGGGGAGGTCTTCACTTGGGTTCATCATCTTCTCCCAGCTTCCTAGGGGCTCCATGGGGGCGCTGCCAGGGGCCCGCAAAGGCCCTGGTCATAGACCCATGTTACAGAACATGAGAACTGGGCTCTTCCTGCCTTGGTTTTAGCCAAGAACTGGCAAGGCAAGAACAGACCCCAGGGCAGCGAACTGCCCGGCTTTAGCGGGGTGCTAGATGGCCCGTGTGGGCCTTGCAAAGGAGGGGGCCTCCATCCCGCCTCAAGGGCAAGTGTGGGGAAGCTGACCTGTGACTCCTGGGGCTGGCAGTTCACCCCCAGGCTGGCACCAGGCCCGTTCCTCAGGAAGCCTTACATCGGGAGACCATGGCAGGCCCGCTGCTGTGATGGTGCGACGGAGGCCTCGGTGGGGCAGAGGAAGGAGAAGAGTGCGACAGGCCAGATGTGGTCCTTCTTGACAGGGACCTTGGGCTGACTCAAAGGGACTTTGCCCAGAGGAACACTGGAAGGGTGATGTGACCCCAAAACAGAGTCTGGGTGACTGGACAAAACCCAGGGGCCGGGGTCTGTGAGCAGCCCGGCCAGAGGACGATGTCGCTGTGAGACCCTGCAAGAAGGTGAGCTTCTGAGAGCTGCCGAGGGCCGAGCTCCAGGAAGACAAGACCCCGCCGGAAGAGTAAGGCTGACCCGGTCAGTCAGGTTCCACCCTCCCTGCACGCTGTCCCCTCTTCTGACTCCATGCCCCCTCACCCTGGAGGACTCAGGAAGCACAGCTGGTGGACAGGGATGCAGGTATAAGATTCGCTCAAGACTAGGACTCTGCTGGAGCCCTTAGCTGGTAAGGGGCGGGGCCAGGTGGCCAGGCAGGTCTGATGCTGGAGTCTGCGTCAGCTCTTGGGGAATTGAGCAACCCTGGGCCAACTGACTTGCTGCTTGTCCTGTTCCCAGGCCAAGGCCCTGCAAGTACCCAAGGTGGGGGCCCTCAATCCCTTCTCTTATTTATAAATAGACAGCGAGAGAGGAAGGAAACAAGGGAGGCCTGGGGGAGAAGGAAAAAGCTGAAAGCACCGCAGTGGTGCCCTCTGCTCTTCCGGCCGCCATTAGCACAGGCTTCTTTGGGGATCTTCATGGCTTTATTATTATGTTTTCATTTATAGAAAGAGACCGGGTCTTGCTATGTGGTCCAGACTGGTCTTGAACTCCTGGCCTTAAGCGATCCTCCTCCCTCAGCCTCCCAAAGTGCTGGGATTACAGGCGTGAGCCACTGTGCCTGGCCTTCATGGCTTTCCAATGTTCCAGAGATCCCTTTCAGATGCCAGTACCCTTGGGAAGAGGTCATGCTCCCAGCCTTCCCCAGGGGGTCCCCCGTGGGCAGGGATCCACCCGCTGAGAACGGAAGATGATGCGGTGGGGAGGTGGCCACAGGGAGAAGCTTCAGGCTTTAGGGGTCGAGACCAAGCCTTTACACAGAGCTGGAAGAACAGAGACTATTCAGATCCAGGAAAAGTACCTACTGTGTGCAGGCACAGTACTGGGCACGTTCACATACCTTCTCTTCATTTTATCCTAGCACTAACACAATGAGGTCAGGATGACCCCATTTTACAGATGCAGAAATTGAGGCTTGGGAGATTTCGTGCAAATTGTCCAAGGTCACGCAGCCACTGAGCGGCACCCCAGGAGCTGATGGCAGCGACATCAGCCTCTGTGCCCTCTGACAGTTTTGTACCCTGTGATCTTGTCCTGCTCCCTCATTTTACAGACAAGGAGCCCACAGAGGGGAGTGACTCTTCTATGAACACACTGTGAGCAGGGGCAGGTCAGTGACTCTCCCAGGCAAAAGGGTCTCCAGAGTCTTACGGCAGGTGCCATAGCTGTGGGGAGGGGCAGAGGTATCTGCCCAAGGACCCCGGGACCCCCACACAGCGGAAACCCTCCTCAAGCAATGTGGAAACCACATCATTTGCATGGCGGGTCGCGGGGCCCCTAGGGCGTGGTGGGAGGCAGCAGAGGCATTTGGGTCTCGACCTTGGGGGTTCACAGGAGCCCCATGGACTGCAGGGTGCAGCTACATCAGGCCAGGTTGTCACAGCGACGCCAGGGCCAGTGACAGCCGAGGCCCGTCTGCCGTCACGGAGAGGAATGGCATCCGCATTAGGAAGGACCGACCACATCACAGGCAGGCAGCCCGGGGGTGACACATCCCACTCCTGACTCGCTGCCTGTGATGTTGCTTTAGAAATGAGCTGGGGGCAGACAGGAAGACTGGGCTGGTATCCGGTTCTTGGAGCCAGGCTTTGTGCTAAATGCCAGGGTACAAAGACGCCGGGCATGGTCCCTGCCTGCAAGGAACCCTGAGTCTAGTGAGAGACGCCCCAGCCTCTCCCACTGTCACCCTCCAAGAGGCCTGCTGATGTCGCCTGCTCCATCTCCCACAACCCCTCCTCCTGGCTGCCCTCAGTGTCTCCTGCCAGCTGCAGGCTCCTTTGTCTTGGTTCCCAGCCTTCTGTCCCTTTCAGATGGACCTAAGCCCCCTTCCTACAATCAAGCCTGACTCTCCTTAAAAGCTTCCAGCGGCTGCCACCACCTGCACAACCTCCTTAGCCCCTGCCAGCATGTCTCACCTGTATTCATCACTCACCTGTTGCCGTCACAACACAAAGCAGCACCTGGCTCCTCCGCCCCCTTCTCCATGCCTGTACTGCTGCTGCCTCTGCCCAAACGTCCTGACCCGCCACCCCCCACCTGGCAGGGCTGACTTCTCAGCTTCTTTCAAGAGTTCTCTCTGCCATCATTTCAGGGAGGTCAGAGGTCCCTCCTAGGGGCTCCTGTGACAACCCGGGTGCATCTCTATACTGCCCACACCCGACCAGTTTTTGGTTAATTATTGGTTCCCTCGTGCCTCCCCGCAACCCTGACACCCTTGTATGGGCGCTGAGCCAGACACAGACACGTGGGCTTTGATCCCAGTTCTGCCATTCCCCCACCTCCACTTTGTCATCTATAAAATGGCGACAGAAACAGTGCCCCCTTCACAGGGCTTTATGATTCATGAAGTCAGTATACGTGGCGTGCTTGGCACCATGCCCGGCAGTGGAAAGAGCTCAGTGTCACCCGTGTTTCTGCTACTCATCGCCCTACACACAGCCAGCACACAGCCCACAGCTGGCATCTCATAGATGCCGAATTGCTCAACACAAGCAAAGTTTTAATTTTCAATTAGTTGAAATGAGCTGGAGCTAGCATGAGAACTGGGCAGGAAATGGACTTACAAAGAGAGGGGGCGGCGTCCTCAGAGCAGCAGACTGAGTGCACCAGTGTTCAGGTGACAGCAGCTCACAGTCTCCTCCACCACCACCTCATTGGAGGGTGAGGTGGGCATAGCGCTCAGGAGCCTGGCCACCTGGGATGGAGTCTTGGCTCTGCCTCTAGTGAGCTGCAAAACCCTAAGTACGTCACTTAATCTCTGTGCCTCAAAGGCCTCTTCTGTAAAATGGGGATAATGTTCCCCTGCCCCCAGGTGGCTGTGACAAGGAAGGGCACTCCGTGCATTTAATGCATCAGTCTTTTGCGCATTGCACCCAAGAAGCACCCGCTAAATGTCAGCTCTTTTTTTTTTTTTTTTTTTTTTTTGAGACAGAGTCTCACCCCGTCACCCAGGCTGGAGTGCAATGGCGTGATCTCGGTTCACTGCAACCTCCGCCTCCCAGGTTCAAGCGATTCTCCTGCCTCAGTCTCCTGAGTAGCCAGGCTAAATGTCAGCTCTTAGCCCTCAGCTCTCTGTGCCCTGCCAGCATCTGCCCTCCCCTAGGGGAAGTGACAGAGAGCAGCCCTTTTGTTTCCACCTCACAGTCAAGGAAGCCAAAGGTCTGGGAGGAGCTCGAGGGGTCTGGAGGCACAGGGGCAGCAGCACCAGGCAGGCCCTGGAATCCTGCTCCGCCGCACCAGTAGGGGTGCAGCCAATTTCATACCTGAGATGAGCAACCAGCCCTGCCCAGACTCCTGCCCAACCCAGCCGGGGTAACCAGCCAGCGGTGACCAGGACCGGGCTGGCCCTGTGCCCAACTGCAAAAGCTCCAGGGACAAATGGGGCTGACACTGACCAGAATCAGTCCACTGGGGCCGGGCACGGTGGCTCACACCTGTAATCCCAGCACTTTGGGAGGCCGAGGCAGGTGGATCACCTGAGGTCAGGAGTTCAAGACCAGCCGGGCCAACATGGTGAAACACCATCTCTACTTAAAAAAATACAAAAAAATTAGCCAGGCGTGGTGGCGCACGCCTGTAGTTCCAGCTACTTGGGAGGCTGAGGTGGGAGAATCGCTTGAACTCAGAAGGCAGAGGTTGCAGTGAGCCGAGATCACACCACTGCACTCCAGCCTAGGCAATAAGAGCAAGACTTCATCTCAAAAAAAAAAAAAAAAAAACAGAATCGGTCCATTGGGCTCAGGGCTCAGGCCAGGCAGAGCTAAGGCCAGAGAGGCCACATGTTGCAAAAAGAGGGTGGAGAGAGCATGCTCCTCACCTCCTACGTCCCCACCCTATATCCATGGCCCACTCCAAAGGCTTCCTCCTCCTCCCTCAAGCCTCTCGCCCCTTCCTCCCTGTTCTCCGCTTCTTCACCAACCCAGAGCTGTCACCTGAACCATGTTGACAGCCTCCTCATGGGCCTCCCTGCCTCCAGTCTCTCCATCTCATCTGTGCTTCACACTGAGGCCACAGTGATCTTTGCCCTGTCACTCTCTTGCTCAAAAACTATAATGGCTCCCCACTGCCTCAACTCCTGACAGGAATGTGTGTGGTGGCCGAGAGCATGGACACTGGAATAAGGATGCTGGCTTGAATCCACACTCCTCTCCTCTTAGCAGGCAGCCTTGAGGGTGTTTTGTTTGGTTTTAAATAAAGGAGTTCATAGATCTCAGTCTTTTCATCTGTAGAATGGGACTGAAAAATGCACATACCTCCTGGGGCTGATGGGAAGATTCAATAACACATGTAAAGTGTTTAGAAAATTCCTTCCAAATTATAGTTGCTACAGTTTTCTCAATGTAATTGGTATTACTACCTCCATAAACTGGCCCTAAACTTACAGCCTCGTGTGCTGCTGTCACCGTCCCCAACAAACCTTTGGCTCCAGCTAGGACAGCTGGGACAGTCTAACATTGTCCTCTAATATTCAGTTTTTGTTTTGTTTTGTTTTGTTTTTTTGAGACAGGGTCTCGTTCTGTCACCCAGACTGGAGTGCAATGGTGTGATCTCAGCTCACTGCAACCTCTGCCTCTGGGGTTCAAGTGATTCTCATACCTCAGCCTCCCAAGTAGCTGGGACTACAGGTGCACACCACCACGCCTGGCTAATTTTTTTTTTTTTTTTTTTTTTTTTTCAGTAAAGACAGGGTTTCAGCATGTTGGCCAGGGTGGTCTCGAACTCCTGACCTCAAGTGATCCACCCACTTGGCCTCCCAAAGTGCTGGGATTACAGGCGTGAGCCACCGCGCCTGGCCTGTCCCCTAATATTCTTTCCTCCATACCTCCCTCCCCACACCATTCTCCTCCCTGTAGCCACTCATCCTAAACCCGCCTACCTTTCAGGGCTCAGCGGTTAGGAGGTTCCCTGTGTGGGCCTGGAGAAGGGCAGAATCAGGAAGGGGACAAGAAAAGACCAGGGCAATGACCAAAGGACCAAGCCACGACAGGAAGGAAATTAAGCCAAGGGGTGGGAGGGGTGATGTCTAGGGAGAATGGGATGCAGGAGTGGGGCTTGTGGGAGGGGTGATGTCTAGGGAGAATGGGATGCAGGAGTGGGGCTTGAGGGAGCTGGGGGGCAGGACAGGAAGGAGCAGGATTAGGGGCTTGCGAGGCTCAGGAAATGACAGCAGGAGCTGCTGGTGATGGGGCCACAGGAGCCTGGGGCCCCTGTGAGTTGCAGCCAGAAACTGGGGCTGGGGCCAGCGAGAGGAGAGGCCAGCAGGGGCACCCAGGGCACTGGTGGGGGTCCCGCTAACTAAGGCAAAGGGCCAGAGCCCTTCCCCAGGAGTTCACAATCAAGTCCACAGCTGGACCACAGCTGGGCCTTCTGAGCTGGGTGATGTGGTAGTGCAATCTGCACTCCACCCCCTGCCCAAAGCCACTTACTCCTGCTGGGACCAGGGAGGTCCTTGCTAATCTCAAGTGACAGCTGGGGCCACCGAGGTTCAGAAAGGAGAAGGGAATTGGCCAAGTTCTCCCGGAAGCAGAGGCCGGGCCAAGATGAGGCCTCGGACCCCTGACTCCCAGCCCCAGGCCCCGTCCTCTCCCACGGCCTCTGGCCTTGCTCCTGAAAGACCTTCAAGAAGGCCTCCCGCTGACAGCTCAGAAGATGTCCTCCCTCCTCCCTGTCCACAGCCTGCCTGCCTCCAAATCCCCTCCCGCTCTGCTCTCCCACTCAGGCGCACTGATTCTCTGAACCTGTGGCTACATGAGTCTCACTAGTGCAGGGCCACGCTCAGACTGAAGCAGACTGTGGGCCGCTGTCTGGACAGCAAAGGAAAACAAACAAATGCCCCTGGGGATTTCTGCGCTGTCTCCGGTCAGAGTGGCTGGGTCAAACCTGAGCCCCAGCTCCGAAAGGGACCCACAGAGTAGAGATCTGCTAGGCCTCTCAAGGAGCCAGTACGTCTGAAAGAGATTCAGCCTGCGGCCCTCGAAGTCAGGTTACACTGTTTTCCCAGCAGACATGCCCACTAGTGTCCAAAAGAGGGGGTAGGGAGGGCAGCTGGCCCTCCTGGGGCCTGAGAAGGGGCTCTGCAGCCCCCCTCCAAACACCCAATACCTGCTGTGAACTAGCCAGCTAACAGGTCTCCTGAATCCAGCAACAGAATCAATAATCTAGCAACCATGAACCTCCAGGGTGACAATTCCAACCCCTCCTACTCTGCAAAGAAGAAATGGAGGCTGGGCACGGTGGCTCATGCCTGTAATTCCAGCACTTTGGGAGGCCAAGGCAGGCAGATCACTTGAGGTCAGGAGTTCGAGACCAGCCTGGCCAACATGGTGAAACCCCATCTCTACTAAAAATACAAAAACTAGCCGGGTGTGGTGGTGCATGCCTGTAATCCCAGTTTCTTGAAAGGTTGAGGCTGGAGAATAGCTTGAACCTGGGAGGCAGAGGTTGCAGTGAGCCGAGATCATACCACTGCACTCCAGCCTGGGCAACAGAACCAGACTCCATCTAAAAAAAAAAGAAGAAGAAGAAGAAGAAGAAGAAGAAGAAGAAGAAGAAATGGAGTCTCAGAGACGCAGGGTGGCTTGTCACAGCCCACGGGAAAGACAGGCTAGATGCAAGGGCAGAGCCAGAGCCCTGGGATGCACCACCAACAGCCCTCCCCCTGCACTCCCCCCTGCACACTTGGGGCTCACGCTTGGGGCAGAAGTCAATGATCTCTTCCAACCCCCCATCAGCGAACAGACACTTCCTCCTCCGGGGCTCACAGCCAAGTACCCCAAACCACAGTGACATCACTGCCACCTGTGACATCACTACATGCCACAGTGGAAAAAGGCCGTGGGTCCCAGAGAGGGGGGTCCTGAGCGTCAGAGCCCCAGCCCGGCGGTCAGCTACTCAGCAGAGGTGATCAAGGCCTAAAGCCCTAAGCCGGGAAGGGGGCAGGACTCAGAACCGGGTCAGAGCAGCCTGCACCCATTACCGGCGACAAAGGGCTTCTTCGAGGAAAACACCCTTCCTACTCAAGGCTTCCTTGAATCTGTGGGTTCCCAGACAGCAGGCTCTGCAGTGCCTGCCTACAGTGAGGACTTTCCTACAGTGTGGGGAAGGGGAAAGGATCTAGCTCCTGAACTTGAAAAGGTGCCACCTAGGTACCAAGGGGCAGAGAGGCAGGACGTCCACAAACCCCAGTTCTGCTTAAGGAGCTACACCCACAAACCCCAGTTCTGCTTAAGGAGCTCCACCATGTCCTTCATGAAGGCTGAAAGGCAGCCGTGAATTCTTGATGGCCCTGCAGCCTGAGTCAGGAAATCAATCCACCCAAAGCAAGTGAGATTGAGGTCAGCAAGAAGAAGAGAAGCTGGGGAACCAAGATATTGACAGTGGGGAGTCCTGGGCTCTCCTTCCTGTGGACTTTTAGATACCCCACCCCCAATCTGTGGCCTTTGTCAAGTGTACTCAAAGCCGACACTTCCCAATATTCTAGGAAAGCACTGGAACCAGGGTTGTTAGGTTTCATAGATAGGGATGCTTAGGCCCAGAGAGGTTAAGTAACCCAAGCAAGGTAGCACAGCAAGCCAGTGATGTTGCTCAGATGGGAACTGTGATCTCCCAACACCCAAGTCGGTGCTCCTTCCTCAGAGCCATGCTGTCTTAGAAGTCACTTGGAGGCAGGAAAATGGACAACATGATCTCAGAAGAGCCCCCACAGGGCATCCCCTTCTCAGGGTCACAAGTAAACAGAACCTTCAGCAGCACAGAGGTTGGAGATGGAAGAGGTTTTGGAGACGGCCTAGAATCTTCCCGTGCCCGTCTTGCAAGCTGAAGCCTTGTGCACGCTCTCTGTGCTTCACCAAATGTACCCCTCACTCAACCCCAAAACACACAGCACCTGTTACTCACTAAAAGGGATGGCAAAGGGAGGGGAGGGGATATCCTGACCCCACAGCCTTTGCCACAATACGGTGTCCTAAGACCAGGCTGTCAAGCAGTGGGTATGAGAGCCCAGCCAGGGGGCACTGGGGCAGAAGCACAGACAGGAAAAGGCAGGGAGGAAAGAAGTTGCTCTCTGAGATGATGGGCAGCAAAGCCACTTAGACAGGAACTCTGGGCAACTGCAGGGCTGCCACCCAAGCTTCCGGGCCCTGGGGCTCAGAGCAGAGAGTCTGACTCCACAGGGGTCCCCGCCTAGGCCCGAGCACCACCCTATGGCCCAGAGAGTCGGGTCAGACCTACAAAGCCACCAATGGCTCAAATAGCTGCCAATGCCAGGATTAGAAAGCACTTTTAATCCTGACAGCCAGCCCGTGGGGCTAGGATTACTCCCATTTTACAGATAAGAACACAGAGGCTCCAAGGGATAGAAAGACTTGCCCAGGTCACACAGCCAGTAAAACAGCAGAGCAGCGACTTGAGGTTTATCTGATTCAGAGGCCTGGGCCTTTCCCCAGAGTCATCAGTGCTGCTTCCCTGTGCCCAGACAAGCGTCCAGAACTGGGAGCCACAGCGCCTCTCCTTTGTTCCTGTTCACCCCATGGCACCCCAAACTCCAACTTCCCTCCTTGCCCGCTTCTGGGTAAATCACATGCATTCTGGGGCCCTGAGTCACCGTCAGTGAGTGGTCCCATCCCTCACTACACGAGGGATGTCGAGGGGGTGAGCAATTTGGGGAGAGGACCCCTAACCTCAGCAGACACCATTCAATGGGAAGAGGAGCCCAGAAAAATATCCTAAGGATGGAGGCAAACAGAACCCCACCCTGCCACCACTGACTTTTCAAACCCCCGTCTCCTCATCTGTGAAGCAGGGTCATTATCAAGGTCAAGGTCAGATAAATATTTTTTGAACACTTACTATGTGCCAGGCACTGTCCTAGGCCAGTGGTTCTCAATCGGGGCAATCCCTCAACCCCAAAGGACACTTAGCAATATCTGGAGACATTTTTGTCACAAGGGAGGGTGGCGCTACTGCCATCCAATAAGTAGAGGCCAGGGATGCCACTCAACATCCTACAGCTCACGGGACAGCCCCACAACAAAGAATTAAAGTCAAGGGCACTGAGATTGAAAAACCCTATTCTAGGCTAGAGTCTACAGTGGTGAATGAGTCCCTGTCCTCACGGTACTTATAATCTTGTGGGAAGACATAATAAAAGTGAAAGAAATAGAATAGGTCAAGAGCATTATACAGGAATACAAAGCAGGACGGGGAGTGAGAGTGCCTGGCAGGGAGCATCTACAGGCAGGATTGTCTACTTCAGCAGAAGGAAGCGAGGGAAGGAGACCAAGAGACGTCAGCCGGAGGAGTATTGGAGGTGAGGGGGAAAGCAAGTGCAAAGGCCCTGGAGCAGGTGTGTGTGCAGCACATCTGAGGACAGAAAAGCGTGGCTTAAAAGTGAGAATGGGGCCAGGTGGGGTGGCTCACGCCTGTAATCCCAGCACTTCGGGAGGCCAAGGCAGGTGGATCACCTGAGTTCAGGAGTTCGAGACCAGCCTGGCCAACATGGCAAAACCCAGTCTCTACTAAAAAAAAAAAAAAAAAAGAAAAAAAGAAAAAAAGAAAAAATTAGCCAGGCATGGTGGCACACACCTGTAATCCCAGCTACTTGGGAGGCTGAGGTGGGAAAATTGCTTGAACCCAGGAGGTGGAGGTCGCAGCGAGCAGAGATTGGGCCACTGCACTCCAGCCTGGGTGACAGAGTAAGACTCTATCTTAATAAAAAAAATTAAATTAAAAAAAAAGAAGAAGAAGAAGTGAGAACAGGCCAGGCACAGCGGCACATGCTTATAATCCCAGCACTTTGGGAGGCTGAGGCGGGAGGATCACTTGAGGTCAGGGGTCCAAGACCATCCTGGGCAATATGGTGAAACCCTGACTCTACTAAAAATACAAAAAAAAAAAAAAAAAATTAGCTGGGCATGGTGGTACATGCCTGTAGTCCCAGCTACTCTGGAGGCTGAGGCAGGAGAATCGTTTGAACCCAAGAGGCAGATGGAGGCTGCAGTGAGCCGAGATGTCGCCACTGCACTCCAGTCTGAGCAACAGAGCAAGACTCCATCTCAAAAAAAAAGTAAGAAGTGAGTTGGTGTAGAGTCGGGTGTAATATACATGCCATGGCTCCGGCAAAACTCTTCCCCTTCCCACGCACAACCGTCCTTGCTACTCCTCCAGGAAACATTGCATAGTAAGGACCATAAAGCGTCACCCAGCCCTGGGGAGGGACAGTGCTACGGGGAGCCCCTGTGCCAGGTGCCAGGATGGCAGGGTCACCTCTGATGTAAGAATGCCCGGCAGGTTCTCAGCCTTTCACACCTATGGCTCTGTGACAAAGGCCAGGCAGGGAATACTTTCCACAACAACAGATGAGAACATAGGCTTACTAGCTCAGCTAAGCTCATAAGGGCAGTTGGGACAGAGCCCAGGTCTGTGAGGTCTGTGACCTATTGGTAGTGTAGCTCCTAGAGGGTTGGAGCTGGAGTCATCTTGAGGTCCCCAGAGCCAGGCACTGGGCTGGGCTTGGACTAGGTGTGTCCATGAACTTTGGGGAATGAATGAATGAATGGCTCTGCCTCAGGGTGCCTGGCCACCTACCCATTGCCCTCTGAAGAGGTGCCTGACCAACAGACCACACCCTCAGTCAACACACAGGCTCCCCACTGGGATTTCAGACAGAGGGCAAAGAGACAGAGACGTGGTGGAAGGAGGGAAGAGCCCCCAGGGCCAGCAGGTACCCCAGATCACCCAAGCCCTCTTGGACGTCCAGCCTGGGAGCCCCCAACCTCCCCCCTAACCCAAACTGGCCCCAGGCCCTGGGTGATGAGGAGGCAAACAGTAGCACCTCAGCACCAAGACTTCCAGGGGTAGGTGGGCCAGGCCCATTAGGCAGAGACCCCTCATCCTCCACCCCAGACAGCCCAGACCCTGCTCATCCCCATCAGAGGGCACCAAGCACTCACCTACTGCCAGCTTTACTGGCATTTCTTTGTCAAATGAATAAATGGCTAAATGAATGAATGATGTTTTCCACACCAGCTGGCAAATAAGACTTTTAAACGGGGCAAAAGCCCTGCTGGCAGTGAGTCGGCTGTGCCCATGGCTAGCTCAGGTCTCCTGGGGGCTTCTTCTGCAGCTCAGCTGACTTCCATCCTGAGAACCCACTGTGTGTGAGGGCCTGGCTGGGAGCACGAGTGCAGATACCGGCACCGGGAGGGTGCAGTGAAAGGAGCTTGGGAATCAGGCAGACCTGCATTCAAATCCCACCCCCAGCTCCCCACCCCCCAGCTCTGTGATCCTGGGAAACGCCTCAGTTTCCACATCTCTAAAGACAAACGGCACCACCCACCTCTTGGGAGTTGCTGTAAGGGAGGTTTCAGTGAAATTTTGTGACAAAGTACCTAGCCCAGTGCCTGGTGCTTAGTGGGTGTTCAGAAATCAGGAGCTAAGGCGATGCTACTGATGAGAAGGAGGAGGAACCCACAGTTCCAGCCCTGAAGACACCTTCCATCCACTGAGGGGGATAAAACACAACTAGATTAAAAAAGCAAAATGCAATCTGTCCTCAAAGGGAACAAAAGGGCCTGGGAGTTCGAAGAGAAGATCAAATCCAACTGAGAATGGGGAAAGCCTTTCCTGGAGAGAATGGCATTTGCAGAAGGCCTTGAAGGATAGGGGTAAGAAGTGTCCCTTGGAGAGGGGACAGCACGGACAATGCTTTTTGCACAATGACACACACGATGACCGTCATCAGTTCTGCACATGTGCAGGGAGGCGCGAGGAAGAGCTCAGGTACCTTACTCTGGCCTGGGATCTCCAGGGGAGTTTCTGCCTCAACCATTGGGAGCCACAGGAGGCTCCCCAGGCAAACAGAGAGGTGCCTCATGCTTGAGAAGGGTCTCTCTGCCAAGGATCAGTGGGAGAGGGGGCAGGGCCTGGAGACCAGCTACAAGGCTGTGGCAATAGTCCGGGTGGGGTGGCGGGGAGCAGGGATGAGGGAGGAGGGAATCTGAGCTGCCGCAGGAGCTAGTCAGGAAGGGAAGGAAGTGGGAGGGAACCTCCTCCGGCTACTCCAGGACTGCAGCCTGGTGTCCTGCTGAGCCCTGTGCCTGCCACCCCTCTCCCATCTAGGGGCTCACATGACCCCAGAGTTCACCCAGGCAGGCCCAAGCACAGCGGCAGGAAGACCCCCTCTGAGGCCAGAGTCTATGGCACGACCCCAAAGTCAAGCTGGGGACCACGGTCGTCCCCATTCACACTCGGCCCTAGAGTGTCCTGACCCAAAGGCCACCCAGGACTTACTCTGGGGCAGTTCTCCAGGACCCACTCCTGACACCCACTGTGGGTGAGTCAGTTCTAGTCTGACAGCCCCCATCTTCCACCCACAAGAACTGGACTCTCTGGCCTCAGATCAACGAGTCACCTTATGTCACCACAGAAGCCAGTGCCACCTCCCACCTTCCTCCTCGGTCAAGATGTCAGATGGGGGCAGATGGGCCATGTGTCCATCAGGGGCGGCTCTGAGGAAGGATGAACGCCCACCTTCCCCACAGCCTCAGGGCACAGGGGCCAAAGGCAGGAGAGGCCCCCTTTGGAGGAGGAGTTCCCCCCAGGCCCTTCCATGAAATACAAGTTCTCTGAGCCTCAGTTTTCCTTCTCTGAAAAATGGGTTATCTTATCTTACCAAACCGTGCAGACAGTAAAAAAAAAATGGGGTTATTCTATGTTACCAGACCAGGAGACAGTCAAAAAAAGGCAAAGGGTGCACAGTCCCTTGTACGCCCGTTGCTATTGTGGGAGTGATGTTCATATTGAATAGGAGCCCTAGGGTTTCTGCTGTCTCCATTTTCCTGCGGCCCCTGAAGACTTCATTTGCCTTGCTCGATTACCAGCCCAGACCTCCCTCGCTTCCCCTGCCCCCAGACGCCGCAGAAAAGAGACTCTGCAGTAGCCCCCGGAAGCATCGGGAGGAAGCAGACAGGCAGCTCGCCCTCCAGCTGTGCCCTCAGTGGACCTGACACACACCTGGTCCTGCTCTTCAGACACAGGACCCTGGTATTTCTAAGAAATCGGAAAACCGTCGCCCAGAGGAAGAGGAAGTCTTTTGAAGAGGGTGCCCGGCGTGGGCAGTGGGGCAGCGCCCCGGCACAGCCCCTTCTCCACCGCGTGGGAGGGAAGGGCTGTCGCGGCAGTCGCCGGAGTGAGGGAAGAGGGGTCCCGGGTCTAGCGGGAGTCTGCCCAGTGCCAGCTGCTCAGCCCCAAACGCCCCGGCCTGCGCTCGCGGAGGAACCAGGTTGCGCCCCTGTCACGACGCGGGTAAGAGGGGCTTCGGGGGCCAGAGTTGTGCCCCGAGCGCACGTGTGCCGGGCCCGGGGTCCCCGGCGGGTCCCCAGAGGCGCGCGTGTCTGATGCGGATGGGGGACGGCGACTGGGACTCCCAGCCTCCCAGCCCGTGACAGCGTCCCGGGAGAGCGCGGCCCGGGCACCCGAAGGCTGCGCACCAGCCGGGTGGGCATGCGGGGAGGCTGTCCCCCGTGGGCCGCGCAAGTCACCCACCTGGGCGGGCAAGGCGTGCCCCGCGGCCCAGAGCTCCAGTCCGACGGCCAGCGCGGCCCAGACGGCGAAGGGCGCCATGGGTGCGGGCGGGGTCCGGCTGCCCCCTGCCCTCGCGCCCTCGCAGCCCAGCGCCTTCTCTCCAGGCTCCGCTGCGCCTGCGAGCCGGCGACTGAAAGCGAAAGCCCGCGCCCCGGCGGGCCGGAGGCCAGGCGGCGGGGCGGGGCGGGGAGGGGCGGGGCGGGGCCAGCCGGCCTTGGACTCGCCTCCTCCACGCCCCTCCCCAGCCGCTGCTGGGCCTCCGACCCGACCACCCCAGCATCGCTGGGCGGATACCTCCAGCGTCACTCCCAGCATTCGGGTGACCCCTCAACCTCCTCCTATCATCCCCTGCTCTTCGAATCACCATCTGCACCTGCCCGGCCTCCACCTGCCCTCCCAGCTCCCACAGGCTTCCCTGTCCCATGAGGGTGAGGCACTAATTTGGAAGAACGTCCCCCAAAGCTGACACCTGCTTTAGGGGAACCAAGAGAATTCTAGATCATTCACTCATTTAGACTCTATTTTAAATATATTTAATTCTTATTTTTTAATTTTTTTAGAGACAAGGTCTCACTCTTTCACCCATAGCTCACTGCAGCCTCCAACTCCTGGGCTCAAGCGATCCTCCCACCTCAGCCTCCCGAGTAACTGGGACTACAGGCTCGGGCCACCACGCTGGGCTGATTTCTTTGTAGAGACGGGGTTTCGCCATGTTGCCCAGGCTGATCTCGAACTCCTGAGCTCAAGTGCTCTTCTCACCCTCAAGTGATCTTCCTGCCTCTGGCCTCCCAAGGTGCTGGGATTATAGGTGTGAGCCACTGCACCCGGCCTGTTTAGACTCTAGAGCCAGATCACCTGGGTCTGGATCTCTGAACTGACCTCGTAGGACTATTCTAAAAATTTAAAGATATGTAATATACATAATGCATTCTGTACTTTATATATACTTAAGTAAGTATCTACATATATAACAATAGGCATTTATACATCTTGGCTGTTGTTACTACTCTTCATGTGTTCATTTATCCTTAAACATGCATCCAGCCTTCTCACAGTGAGAAGACTCCACACTTCCCTGCTCAAGTCTCCTGCCCAGGCAGCGGGCAGATGAACAGAGGCTGGGAGAGAATGTCACCAGGGAAGCTGCAGGGCCCTGAGGGGCTGCTGAGACCATGCCCAGGAGAGCTGGCTTCCCCAGGATTTACATCATGACCGAGCACCCATTCCAGCTGCGATCTGTCCCCCAATCCCCACTTTGAGTGCCACCCCTAATACAGGGCCAGCCCTGCGGGGCCAGGGCACATTCCTCCAGCCCTGGATTACGGGGGTCCTAGCCCCCAGCACATAGGGCATTTCTAAGGGTTGGGGTGGGCTGGGTGACAGGAGGCTATTCTGTTCCCCGTTTCCTCACTGCAGGCTGCCTGAAGAGGTACAGAGACCCTTGCTCTAGGCCACCAGCGCCACAGTGGAGCCTGCAAGGATGGTGCTTCTAGGTGCTGAGTGCTGAGTGAGAAACTGGGAAGTGACTCCCTGGGGATGGAAAACCCCCCCTCCGGACCAGGAGGCTGGGAAATCACCTGGTTTCCACATGTTTCTGTGACATGGACCACGCTGAGTGTGTGGCTGGTATGACCCACAGCCTTAACTCTGCAGAGCCGCTAGACATGCATGCAGAGCTCTTCTGGCCCTTATGAGAATTGCCTGGGAGCAGCTCCAAGGACTCCCTGATCCCTAAAATAGAGCCAAAGGCAGGAGGGAGATGTCACCTGGTGGAAGCAGGGGACAATAGTTCTCTCTAGTTTTCCCCCACACACCTCAAGACCAATGGGTCCAACAGACTCTCTGCACCCCCACCCCTCAACAACCGGCTCCCCCTGCCAGTTTCCCTATCCCAGTGAATTGGACCATCACCTTCTGAAGGTGGGGATCCTCCCAGGCTTAGGTTCCATCCTGGGAGCGAATTCAAGCTTAATCTCTATGCAACATGGGGCTTCTCCCCTTCTCCAGGCCCACCCAGGCTTGAGAGCAGGTGACCTCTCTGAACTCTGCCAAGTGCAGTTCTCAACTCCAGGGTCAGGCCCAGGGGTGAGGGTTTGGGAAGGAAAGGGCACAGTGTTCCATGGCAGCCAAAGTTGTCACCCATCTGGCATTGGGGACTTTGGGGACAGTTTCCAGCTCATTCTCTCTGGGGCTCTAGTGCAGGTTTCTTGGAGACCTTCTTACTGACTCCACTGGCCACAGCTCCCCAGCACCAGAAATGCCTGCACCTCCTGCTGGCCACAATTCACCACCTCCCCTTCAGCTCCTACAGGATGGTGTCCTCCTGGCTTCTCCTGCTGAGGCCGCCTCCCCTACTAGGAAGCACTTTGGGATGGAGATGGTCAGGCTGGCCTCCTCGCTGGGGTCCGTGGTTGTCCTGCCCTTTGCTGCGCACCTATAGCAGCCCAGCTAACTCTCCGTGCACCCTGGCTCGCTCCAGCAATGCTGGCTCAGGTCCATCCAGCCACAGGCTCCTTTATTAAGCACCTACTGTGTGCCAGCCCCGGAGTGCTGGGGACTCAGCAGTGGACAAAATAGACAAGAATCTTCCATCGGTGTTATGGTCCTTAAACTCCTGGGATATGAAGCTCCCAGATGGCTCCCTCGTATCCCCTCCTGCTTGGCCCAAGGTAAGAGGAAGTGCCCTCTCCTCCCCAAAGGGCAGCAGGGGGCACTCAGCCCAGTGGCGACTCCTTCCCCAAAATCCTCTCTTGGCTTCTCCAACCCCACATCTTATTTAGGCTGGGGGTGGCGATGGCCAGTTCTGGCTGAACCAGTTTGTCTCTCCACATGACCTGCACACGTGGTCTGGGACTTTTTCTTCAGTGGGGGGGCGGGATTGATCTTGACACTCACCATATTGTACCTGCCACTGGGGAATCTGGTAAAACTCAGTGACAGCAGAGGCAGTGTGGAGGGCCTGGACTCTTTCCTTCTGCCCCACAGACCAGCCCTGGCTCTATCTCCCACCCATGATGCTCTGGGCCACCCGATGAGGCTCTGGCCTTCAGGCTCTGTCCCTGAATCTGCCTTTCCATGGAGTGGTCAGGCCCAGCCCTGCAAAGCATAAGCCACTCGTGCCACTCTCCTAGCCCAGGATTTCTCAACCCAGAGGTCATTTTACCCCCTCTCCCACCCCAGCACGTTTGGCAATGTCTGGAGACATTTTGGGTGGTCACAGCTGCAGGGGGCAGGGAGAGGTGCTGCTGGCATCTCATAGGTAGAGGCCAGGATTCTACCAACAACCCACAACACTCAGGACAGCCTCATCCACAGAGAATTATCCAGCCCAAAACGTCCAGAACGCCAAGGTTGAGAAGCAACCTAGCCCATGGCTCCCCATGACCTTTAGAACTGATTTCAGCCTCCTCCACAAGGCACTGGAGGCCTTCATGTCCTGGCCCAGCTGACCCACCAGGCAGAGCCCCACCACGAACCCCAGCTCTACACGCTAACTCCCTGGGCATTCGGGGCAACCCTGAGTTCCCACCTCCATGCTTTTGTCCATGCAGTTTCCTCTGCCTGAGGTGTCTTTTCCTCTTTGTTTGTTTAGTGATCACCTACTTGTCCTTCCAGTCACAGCTCCACTCGTGCTCTTCTGTGAAACCACCCTTGACCACACCCCAGCAAGCTGGGCAGGATAACATGGTATGTCTACAGACTATCAGCATAACACTTACTCCGGTATTAGTTGCTTACATGGCCCTCGCCTCTCTTAGTAATTGTGATACTAGCGGTTATGGAAAGATGACTTACACACTTTGCCTTGCACCAGGTGGGGGGCAAGCTTTATGGTATGCTTATCCAGCTAATACGGGGTACAGCGGGTTCAAACCTCGTTTGGTGGCCTCTCCATAGCCAAGGCGCTCTTCTCAGCACGGAGCTCTCACAATGCTGAACCGTGTGATACCCGAGGATAGGGGGACTTGCTCTTGGTCCCCTCTATTTCCCTTGATTGAGCCCCTTCTTGTGCATCTCCTGTATGTTCTGGCCCAGGAGATACCTAACAGGAGGGGCTTGATAAAGTTGAAGTGAATAAGGACCAAATACAGGATGAAGGGTGTGCAGGAGGCGATGAAGGGATGAAGACTTGAGAGAATGAATGAATGAATGAATGGGTACATGGATGTCCAGGTCAAGGCTCAGCAACCCAGTCCAGCCCAATCACTCCCAGGCCCTACATACCCAACCCAGACTCCCAAGCCATGCCTCTGGTAGACTCCCAGCCCCACAGTGCAGAAAAGTCCCCATTTGCTCCTTGTTGACAACACAGACTTCAAGCAGAGATGGAACTGTGGCCCTCAGGTCCCCAACTCAGGGACTGCAAGTGCAGAATCTGAGCTCTTGGCCAGACGCTCCCTGGAGCCTCTCCTCACTTCCCAGCTCAGTCTATAGCCCTCAGAGGTCCCCTGCCATCTCCCACCCCAGTAGGTGGATGACTGCACTCCTGCAAGCGAGGGTGGAAGAAGGCAGGGCCGCGGGCAGGCCACGTGTGCGAGGACAGCCGATCTGTCCACTGACAGTTATTGAACACCTACTGTGTACCGGGCATTCTAGTGGATCTTTTGGAGGAGTGGCTTTCCAGCTTCAACCAGCATAAGAATCATCTGGAAGGCTTGTGAAACATGCAGAGTCCTGGGCCCCACGCCCATGTCTGTTGAGGGCCTAATGATCTGGCTTTTTAATGGACCCCTCGGTGACTGAGGGGCACCTGCTGAGAAACCGTACAGAGGGTTGAGGTGCAGCAGGTGCTGTGTGTGGCTGAGGGCGGTTTGGAAGGCTGAGCTGTGGTTGTGCTGGGAGGGGCTCTTTCCACCATGGGGAGGTCTCCATGCAATATTCTTTTTGGAGTGAGCTTTCAGAGCCAGCCACAAAGCCAACTCCTTCTGACCTGGCCTCAGGGTCCCAGTGGGAATCTATCTTACAGGGTTGCTTGGACAGCAGGAACCCTACTCCTTCCCTGCTTAAGGCTGGCCCACAGCCAGGGCAAGTAACCTTTTCTTGTCCCTCAGTCCTGCTTATCTCAGCGCCCTGAATGTGCTGGGCCAGCCCCTTGATGACTCATGTCCTAAAATCACGAACAGGAAGCAGCATTTGGTGTTAGCCACAGCCCTACAACTGCCTGCTTCATCTGGCCTTCCCACCAGTCCTCCTCCCTTCCCTGGGGCCACATCTTGGGCTGAGCTGGCCATACCATGCTGTGGGCTGGGGGCACCGAGAAACACCAGCTCCTGTCCCCATCTCCTTCCAAAGAAGAGGAGGGCCTGGGGGTGCAGCACCCCCTCTCTCCCAGTACTCAAAGAGGACCACAGGCAATTTGGGGAAGGAAGCCAAGAGAGCCTCCAGGCCTCCTCCTCCCCTTGCTTCACTAAAACCTCCCTGTTCTGAGTAGCCTCTTCCCAGGACTCAACCCCAGAATCAGTCCCAGACCTTCTGGAGAAGAACCTTGGTTTCTAAACCCAGCAAGCGGGACTAGCTAAGACTCAGGAATCCCCATTCTAGCCCCTTCCTGTGTGACCTTGGGCTAGTGCCTACCCCTCTCTGGGCTTCAGCATCCTCATCTGTAACATGAGGAGTTGGATTTCAGGGGAGGCAGGCTGGTTTCACCCTATATGCAGCTCCACTTGGTGATGGCTGCCTAGGGCTCTGTGTTGAGAAGGACTCTGAGCCTGGGCTCTGCAGGAAAGGATGCAGGATGGAGCAGCCCGGTGTGCCCTGGGTGGGAAGGGGCTGTCCTCAGCACAAACACCTGGCCTTTGCCATCTCTGGATTAGACCAAGTGCCCCTCTTGTTCTGAAGTTGTGTGGAGTGGGGTGCAGATGTGTGGGGTGCAGATGTGTGGGGTGGATGCACCAGATGTGTGCGGTGGGGCACAGCAGGGCTAGGCTTGACTCCAAACCCCTGCCTTTATCGGCACAAGGCAGGTCTTGCCTGACCTGTGGGAATGATTGCCCAGGTGGAGGGGTGCACAGTTTGCCCTTTATGCAGGGCCTTTTCCTGATGGGAAATTCTCCTTTTCATCCTACCACAAACCACACTGCTGTATTTTACACGTGGCAGTAACATTTTTTTTTTTTTTTTTGAGACAGGGTCTCACTCTGCCACCCAGGTTGGAGTGCAGTGGTGCAATCACAGCTCGCTGCAGCCTCAACCTCCTGGTCTCAAGTGATCTTCCCACCTCAGCCTCCTGAGTAGATGGGACCACAGGCGCATGCCACCATGCCTGGCTAATGTTGTATTTTTTGTAGAGATGGGTTTTCGCCATGTTACCCAGGCTGTTTTCGAATTCCTAGGCTCAAATGATCCTCCCACTTCTGCCTTCCAAAGTGCTAGGATTATAGGTGTTAGCCACCATGCCTAGCTTTTTTTTTTTTTTTTTTTTGAGACAGAGTTTCGATCTGTCACCCAGGCTGGAGTGAAATGGCTTGATCTTGGCTCACTGCAACCTCCACCTCCCCCGGCTTCAAGCAATTCTCCTGCCTCAGCCTCCCAAGTAGCTGGGATTACAGGTGCCCACCACCATGCCTGGCTAATTTTTTGCATTTTTTTTAAGCAGAGACGGGGTTTCACCATGTTGGCCAGGCTGGTCTCAAACTCCTGAGCTCAAAAGTGATCCACCCGCTTCAGTAGCCTCCCAAAGTGCTGGAATTATAGGCATGAGCCACCATGCCCAGCCTTTATTTTTTTTAAGTTGTCTTCTAGTTACACTTTATCTTATTATTTTTAATAGTAGAGAAGGGTTTCACTGTGTTGCCCAGGCCGGTCTCAAACTCCTTAGCTCAAGCGATCCAGCCACCTAGGCCTCCGAAAGTGCTGGGATTACAGGCCCCACTGCACCCAGCCTCCCAGCAGTAACCTTTTTAACCCTACATTATCTTTGTTTAGTTGTTTTTTTTTTAGAAATTAAAAAAATTAAAGCATCATATAAAAAAAATCCATATTCCACTACCCAGAACTGACCAGTGGTAACAGCCAGGGTTGCCCTCACTCCTCCCTGAACCCTCTGGCCTGGCCGCCCTTGCTGGAACACACAAAGCATTCTCCCACCTTGAGGCCTTCGCACTGGCAGTTCCCTCTGCCTGGATCACCTTTCCTCCAGATACCTGCATGACTCACTTCCCCTTATCAGTCTCTGCTCAAATGCCACATCCTCAGAGAGGCATCCCTGGCACCCCGCCCCCGCCTCCCCTCCCACCAAAATAGCTGCTTTACTTTTCTTAATAGCAGTTGTTATAATTTCTCTTTGGATCTGTTTATCATCTGTTTCTCCCATGAAGGCAGGGACCTTGTCTGTTTTGCTCTCTGCTGGGTTCCCAGCACCTAAGAAGCTGCACAGATATCGAATATATATATATATATATATTTTTTGAGATGAGTCCTGCTCTGTTGCCCAGGCTGGAGTGCAGTGGTGTGATCTCAGCTCACTGCAACCTCTGCCTCCTGGGTTCAAGTGATTCTCATGCCTCAGCCTCCCAAGTAGCTGAGATTACAGGTATGTGCCATCATGCCTGGACAATTTTTTTTTTTTTTTTTTTTTGAGACAGAGTCTCGCTCTGTCACCCAGGCTGGAGCGCAATGGCACGATCTTGGCTCACTGCAACCTCCGTCTGCCAGGTTCAAGCCAGTCTCCTGCCTCAGCCTCCTAAGTAGCTGGGATTACAGGCACGTGCCACCACGCCTGGCTAATTTTTGTATTTTTAGTAGAGATGGGGTTTCACCATGTTGGTCAGGCTGGTCTCGAACTACTGACCTCGTGATCCGCCCGCCTCGGCCTCCCAAAGTGCTGGGATTACAGGCGTGAGCCACCTCGCCCTGCCTTCAATTAGATATTTTAAAAAAAATAGTAGGCTCTCAGTAAACATATGTTGATTATTTTTTGCTTCAAATACTTTTATAATTCAAATGGAAATCCTTGACACCCAGCCAAAGTTGTAGTCCCCTTGATTCAGCCCCCAAAAGAGCAATTCCTCTGGGTTTGTGGTGTTTCTCTCCGGTCTGTTTTCTGCTTCCACACACCATTGTAGAGTGTTATTCTAGATACACGCGTCTACATCTACACAAACGATGAAACACCAGGTGCACCGTCCTGCCCCTTGCTTTCTTCCCCTCGGCTGTGTTTCTGAGAACTTTCCATATTGATGAGTTCAGATCCGCTTATTGTTTCTACCTGCTGCTGCTGCTACTCAGTGCTGCGCCTGCCCGGTGCCTGTCTCACACCTTGCTGCCCCACTCCCCTGGAATGGGCCTTTGGGGTGTTTGTACTTTGACTCCACTGCACACACTGAGATGTGCGTTCTTGTATCTGTCTCCCGAGGCCCAAGGTTGAATGTTTCTCAAGGTCTTAAACCTGGAAAGTAGAACTGCTGGGCAGTGGCAGGCCGTGGGTTTGCACGTTTTCATTTTCACCAGGCCCTGCCAAATTCCTCTCAGGGGGCTGCACCCTGGACACTCCTGCCAGCAGCGCGTGAGAGTCCCAATCCCCACATCTGCAGCGGGGGCGTTTGATCTTGTCAGTGGGTTTCCTTTTACAGCCCTTTGTATTTTCAAAGGGCTTTCAATTCTCCCTTTCAATTCTTTTCAATTCTTTCAGCCTCATCGTGGCCCTGCCAAGTGAGTGTTACCCTTTCCAGGATCCTGGTCTCTCCACCTCTAACTCCCAACCTGTAACCCCTCCAAACCCACTCTCTGTCCCCCTTCCCCAACCCCCACTTTCCAAAACCCCCACCCCACCAAAGCCTCCCCATCTCACTGGTCTCTCCAAGTAGCAGGTGGAGCCATCTGTGGACCACATTTCTCTAGACAAAGTCTCAAACATAAGCAACAGCTGCCTTTCCACCATATATTCTATGCACTCTGGCCTCAGTTTCCCCACTACCCCTGAGTTCCCCTCTTTTCCTCTTTACAAACAAGGCCACTCTGGCCTGGGGAGGAACGTGATTCCCCTCATCTAGTCCCTCCTCCTCCCACCCCCTTCCTCTTTTTTGTCAATAAACCTTAGGTATTTCAAAATTTGGGGGCGGGTCTGAATGGAATCTTTTTTTTTTTTTTTTGCGTAACTTCTCTCTCACTCTCATATTTTGGACCTCAGGTACAGAGAGTTGAGTGAATCATACTGCACAGATCTTGCTGTACAAGGTTCCTCTTTGGCTTGATTTTTTTCCTCAATCCCTGTTCTCATCCTCCTCCGCATCTCTCCAACAATCACTGTGTCCTTACAAAACACGTGGTGGTGTTTGCAGGTGTTTGAATTTCTCTGGCGTAGGACTGCTGGATCAGGGAGTATTTGTGTACCTATTTCACTAACACTGCCAGAAATTTCTCCAGGACTGTGTTCTTGATGTAGAAGCTGGTTTTTAAAAAAGAAAAGAAAAGAGAGAATTTCTCCAGGATGACCACCCTAGTGATGCCTCCACTGTCAGGACTATAGGGTTTCTGCCACTCTCTTGCCCCCAAACTCATCATTAGCCAATGTTCTGATTTGGGCCGATCTGATGGGTGTGAAGTGGAGCCCAGTGTCATTTCATTTGCATTTCTCTGAATATCCGTGGGTTTGAGCACCTCTTCATTACTTGTTAGTCATTTGGGTTTTCCCTTCTGTGAACTGCCTATTCACATCCTTTGACCATATTTCTATTATTTCCTGTCTTTTTCTTGTAGCTTTGCAATAATTCCTTGCATATTCTAGATATCAATCCCTTGTCATTTTTAGATATCACAAATACTTCCTCCACTCCGTCGTCTATTTGGTATCCTTGCTGATGGTGTCCTTTATTGTTGGCAAAAAAAAAATCCTTAATTTTAGTGCAATGGAATCTATCAATGTTTGCCATTTGAATCGCATTTTAATTCCCTACTTATGGGTAATGAAAGAAAATATAGAAAAGTATCATCATGACCTATAGGTAGAGCTACTCATAGGTCTTGAAGATACTTTTCTATATTTTTCTTTCATTAGCTTTATAATTTTCCATCTCATGTCTAGGTCTTTAATACACTGAGACTGTATATGGAGTATAAAGTCTGGAGACCAACCTTTATTTCTCTCCATAGAGTGAGCCAGTTTTTCCTAAACCATCAGCCAAACAGTCCATCCCTTTATTCTTTATCATAAATACCTGGTTCTGTCACTGAACAGTCTATTCTTTTTTATTTTTTATTTTTGTTTTTTGAGACAGGATCTTACTCTGTCGCCCAGGCTGGAGTGTAGTGGCACGATCACAGCTCACTGCACCTCTGCCTCCCAGGCTCAAGCCATCCTCCCACCTTAGCCTCCCGAGTAGCTGGGACCACAGGTATACACCACCATGTCCAGCTAATTGTTGTATATTTTGTAGAGATGGGGTCTCGCCATGTTGCCCAGGCTGGTCTTGAACTCCTAGGCTCAAGTGATCTACCCACATTGGCTTCCCAAAATGCTGAAATTACAGGCGTGAGCTACCATGCATGGCCACTTTTCTATATTTTCTTTCACCAGCTTTGTAATTTTCCATCTCGCATCCAGGTCTTTAATAATCAGGGTTGTATATGGGGTGTAAGGTTTAGGGAGCCACCTTTATTTCTCTCCATAGAATGAGCCAGTCTTTCCAACCCCATCAGCCCAAGAGTCCATCCCTTCATTCTTTATCGTAAGTACCTGGGTCTATTGCTGAACAATCTATTCTGTTCTGCTGGCCTTTTGTTCCTGGGCTAGTTTCGTACGGTTTTTATTATTATAGCTTTAGAGAACATCATTTAGTATTTGGTAGAGTGAATTTCCCTTGTTTGCACTCTGTTTTCAAAATGGACTAAATTATATTTGGTTTTTATTCTCCCCCATACCGTTTTTTTGTTTTTGTTTTTGTTTTTTTGAGATGGAGTCTCTCTCTAGCTGCCCAGGCTGGAGTGCAATGGTGCGATCTCAGCTCACCACAACCTCCACCTGCTAGGTTCAAGCGATTCTCCTGCCTCAGCCTCCTGACTAGCTGGAACTACAGGCATGCGCCACCACACCCAGCTAATTTTTGTATTTTTAGTAGAGATGGGGTTTCACCATTTTGGCCAGGATGGTCTTGATCTCTTGACCTCATGATCCACCCGCCTCAGCCTCCCAAAGTGCTGGGATTACAGGCATGAGCCACTGTGCCCGGCCTCTTCCACATACATGTTTAAATCCATTTGCACAACTCCAGCTGTGATTTAATTGCGATTTCACTGAGTTGATAGGTGAATTGGGAGAACTGACATCTGTGCAACATTAATTTATCCCATCCATGAACATGGCATATGCTTCATCTGTTCAGAGCTTCTTTGTGTCTTTTAATAGTTTTCACTTTTCTCTGGGTGTTCGGCTGTGGCAGGGATGAAAGGTGTCAGTGTCCCTCCCTAACCCGTCACCTCCCTCCCTGGGCCCCCATTTGACATTCACACTAACTCCAGGCGAGCCCCGTGGCAGGGCCTGATCGTTCTATTTTATAGACCACTTTAAGCAACTCCCCCCAGTCCACACAGCCAGCAGAGTGCAGACACAGAAAACAGGACACATCTCTCTACAGTAAATCTCATTATAATCTCAAACGTCTGTTTCATGATGGATTTGCCAGGCCCCAAGGCAAGGGCTGCTAGTGCAGTTGTGTCACTCAACACAAAGAGTTTCCACTTCACAGAGGGAGAACCTGGGGTTCTTCATGCGCTCTGAACACAAGCCTTTCTCCAGGGCTGGCCCTTGGAAAGGGGTGAATTATCAGGAGCCTGTAGCTCCATCCTCCATTGCTCCATCACCGGCAGTCTATGCTCACCCTGAGCCAGCCAGCCCTAGGTCTGCAGGCAGCCCAGCCAGGCTGCAAAGGCCTCACCTGTCCTATCTCCCTCTGGCCTCTCCTAAGGCAAACAGCTTTCTGAGCCTGTCTTCACCTCACCTTCCCCAGATGCTCCCTCCAAAGCCCTCCCCAGAAGTCTCCCACCTAGACCCCCAGGCAGTTCAGATACAAACAATCCCCCACAATGAAACATGACCCCTTCCCATTCCTGATGCTGAACCATCTTTAACGGCTCAGCTCCAACCCCACTGCCTCCTTAACACCCTCCAGGATCTCTCTAGCCCACAGGGTTCTCTTGCCCTGGCTGCAGGTGGTCTGGCATTGGAGAAAAAGCACTGGAATGAGCTAAACCAAAGATTCTCAAAGACACCTCCAGCCATGAAACGCTTTCAAATGAAATCTTAGGATGGAGATGTAACAGCTTTCTCAGATTGCTGGTTCTCTGGATCTAGATCCCAGCTCTAGGGCAATAGATCAAGACCCTATCTCTAGAAAATTCAATAAATAGGGCTGGGCGCAGGTGGCTCACGCCTGTAATCCCAGCACTTTGGGAGGCCGAGGCGGGTGGATCATGAGGTCAGGAGATAGAGACCATCCTGGCTAACACGGTGAAACCCCATCTCTACTAAATATACAAAAAAAAAAATTAGCCGGGGGTGGTGGCGGGTGCCTGTAGTCCCAGCTACTCGGGAGGCTGAGGCAGGAGAATGGCATGAACCCGGGAGGCGGAGCTTGCAGTGAGCCGAGATCGCGCCACTGCACTCCACCCTGGATGACAGAGCAAGACTCCGTCTCCAAAAAAAAAAAAAAAGAAAGAAAATTCGATAAATAAATAAATGATTGAAGATAATTTTTAAAAACTACTCAGAAAGGAGAGAAGAAACCAAAATGTATAAAGGAGTGTCATGGATGATGGGATTGTGTGTAATTTTCTTTTTTTTTTTAAGGAATACTGATTCTTTTACTTTTGTTGTTGTTGTTGTTACAAGGTCTGGCTGTGTCACCCAGGCTGGAGTGCAGTGGCGTGATCTTGGCTCACTGCAACCTCCGCTTCCTAGGTTCAAGTAATTCTCGTGCCTCAGCCTCCCAAGTAGCTGGGACCACAGGCGTGCACCACCATGCCTGACTAATTTTTGTATTTTTAGTAGAGATGGGGTTTCACCATGTTGGCCAGGCTGGTCTTGAACTTCTGACCTTAAATGATCTGCCCATCTGGGCCTCCCAAAGTGTTAGGATTACAAGCATGAGCCACTGTGCCTCGCCAAGATTGTGTGTAATCTTTATTATATTTATCATATTCCTTATACTTCATTTCTTCTTTTATTCATCTTTTCCATTTATAAAGTTTGTTTATTTTTATCTTTGAAGTACCAGCAAACTGGGTGCTTGTCCTGAGGGCCACGGATTTTCTGTGTGACCTCAGTTACATCTCTTGCCTTCTCAGGCCTCAGTTTCCCCATCTGTACTCTCAGAGGGAGGGGCTGCATGAGGCTATGAGCCTCGGGAGTCACACATCACTCGTGCACATCATCCTTGCCCTGTGCACTCTGTTTCCTCCAGGCCATGTCAGCAGGCCTCTCCCCACTGGTACCCACCAGCCTAGCCAGCCCACAGAGGCATAAACCAGCACATTTTTTTCTCATTAGTGAGATTATTTCAGCTCAGAGCAAGGGCAGTCAGGGTAGAGGCTTAGGGCGAGGACACAGAAGGGACTGACACAGTGAGATGGGCAGTTTCCTGCCAGACTGGACGAGACACAGCTCTGGGCCCATTTCCTTGACGCACTACCCAGCCCTCCCTAGGAAGGCAGCACGTGAGACCGGTCCTCTGCTCATCAGTAAGGAGCATGCAATGCTCACCACGTCACTGACCTCATTTCCCCAGCAACGTTTCCCCTCCCCAATTCAAAAGAGGAAGAAATAAGTAATTTTCCCTGGTGCAATTTCCCAGTCTTCACTTATTCAGACTTTTACGAGTATGTGTGCCTACCGCTGCCCCAGCGAGAGCTGGGCAGGGCTGGACGTGGATGAGTCAGAGTGGGCACACTCCCTGCAGGAGCTTGGGCAGGGTGGGCAGGCGACTTAGAAAAGGGACCAAGCCACCTTGGCTGGAGTGTCCTGGGGGCTTCTTGAAGTAGATGGCAGTGATTCGGCCACCTCTTGTTTGTCCTTCAGGTGAAGTTGGTCTTGAGGCTCTCACTCCCAAGAAACTGGACCTCCTTCCAACCCAGGCCTGTCCTGCCTGCCGTGCAGACTTACTGAGCACCTACTGTACGCCAGACAGAGCAGCTGCTGCCCCTCTGCCACCAGATCGAGATCCTGCTCCTAGACATGTGCCCCAGGGAGGAACCCAGGAACCTTTAGCCCCTAGGAATGAGTGGTAAAGTTTCAAACACCAAGAAGCCTAGCAAAAAAAAAGGGTTGCTTTAGACAGCTGGGGTATATCAAAAGGAGAAATAGCATCAACTTTGCCATCACCTAGACCTGGGTTCAAGTCTCTGTTCAAGCCATTGACTGGTATGCAACCATGACCTTGGACAAATCACTTTACCTCCCTGAGCCTCTATTTCCTCATCTGTAGAATGGGGATAAATAGCCTCTGCTTTACATGGGTGCTGTAAGGATCTGAGATGGAGACTCTACAGTGCCTGGCATCTAGTAAGTGCTTAATGAGTGCAGACCCAAAATGTGATGGAGGCCATGTATTCTGCCTTTCCAGAATGGAGCCCAGGTCCCCTAGGGTACAGGAGAGGGTTTCCCTGAGAAGTTCCCAAAGTGCCCAGCCTTGCTTTTCCCCTTCACCCTGGAAGGAAACCCCCTTGGGCTCCAGTTCCCCTGCAGTTCTCCACCCGTCCTGAGGCTGTTGCAACCTCCCACCAAGTAGCCGGCTCAGCCCTGCCAGCCTCCCTCCCCAGCTCCTGTAGAACAATTTCCGCCCATGAAATTCTCTCCATCACCTTGCCCCTTTCTTCTGTAGAAACCCAGAGATGCAAATGCAAGGATGGGGCGATGTCTACCACAGACTCATGATCATAACTACTCACTTCCCCCTACACACCCTGAATCGCTACATTCTCCCAGACCTTTGTACAGCAGGTGCTACATCCCCAAGCCCTGGCTACACACCTTACCACACTGAGGGTCTACACACCACTTTCTTTTTTGTCTTTATAGCAATTACCACCAGCCAATGTTATCCCAAATACTCTTTCTTGTCACTCTGCAGAGGGCAGGGCTGTGTGTCCCCAGCACCCCAGCACAGAGTTTGAGCTTGACAAATATTTATTGAACAAATTAATGGATGAAATTAATCCTTACAACATTTCTTTGGGGTAGGTGCTCTTATTAAACCCATTCTACAGAAGGGAAAGCAGAGACCTCCCTCCATCTAGGCTGGGTGCCATCCACTGGGATTTTGAGCTTGACACAGAGTTTGAGCTTGACAAATATTTATTGAACAAATTAATGGATGAAATTAATCCTTACAACATCTCTTTGGGGTAGGTGCTCTTATTAAACCCATTCTACAGAGGGGAAAGCAGAGACCTCCCTTCATCTAGGCTAGGTGCCATCCACTGGGGTCATGAACCCCAAGCTGCTCTCCATCAAAGCAAATATCATGCTCTAGGCCATGACCAGACTCTAGGTTGGTCTCCCAGTTGGGCTGTGACTCCCTGAGAGTAGTACTGTATATCCCCGCCACTGCCCCACTTCACTGTGCTCCCCAGCTCCAAGCACAGTGCCCAACACATAGTAGGTGTTACATACAGATCTGTTGCTTGAGTGACTAAAGGAGTGGCTGTATGAATGAATGAATGCATCTCTTCAGAGATATTTTCTGCAAGATTTCTGGAACTTGGCCTCCAGTCCCCCTTCACAGTCAGTGCTGTGGGAGCTTGGAGGTCCTGGGCCTGGGTGTCCTGGAAGGGTTTCTGGAGGAGGAGGAGAAAGATGAGGTTGGAAATTCAGGGGTTGGAGCACTGAGCAGAGATTTCATGATGAGGATATGCCCTCTGTATTTGGTGACTGAGCGGAAACAGTCAGGTCTCAGGAGAGGTTTAGATACGGAGCTGTGGAGGTAGCAGCAAAGCTGGATTGGCAGACATTGGCCTGTAGGCACTAGGGAGCCACAGAAGGTTCTGTGAGGGAGAGGCCTGGCCACAGCTGGGCTTTGGAAAGGAAAGGTGGGATAAAAGCCAAGAGCGAATTCCATTACCTGTGCATTTACTGAGCCCCATGGATGCCTGCACAGTGTTCTACAGGGTCTGGGACTCAGGGCTGGGGCCTCAGCATAGTGTTGACCTTGGCCTGAGCCACAATGGAGCAGCATGGCCAAGTGGGTGAGGACGAAGACTCCAGCCAGGTGGCCTGGGTTCAAAGCCTAGCTGCACCACTTAGCAGCTGTGTGACCCTGGGGAACTGGCTTAGCTACTCTGCGTGTCGGTTTCCTCATCTGTAACGTAGGGGTAATGTAATAACTACTTCCTAGTGCACTGTGAGGTTTAAGTGAGAGCACACGAAAGCCTCAAGTACAGCTCTTACCATCTTTCTTACTAACCTGTGACTCCATGCATAGCAGGAATAAAGCTTCTTCAACTCTATTGTCAAAGCCCAACCCAGATGGGCACAAAGGGCTTCTCCGGGAACTTTTGATGAATGAACTTGGCCCAGAGGACCCAGGGTCACCCAGCGAGTGCCCCGGTATTCACCAGGAGGTCTTCTGCACAAGGTGAGGAACCCTCCCTCGGTACGTGCAGAAGCTGTATTTCCTGAGTGAAGTGTAATTGCAGTGAAAAACAACATCCCTCCCAACAGCCTGTACTTGCATAATCTACCCACAACTCTATGTGACTTCCTGACATGGTTCTGTGCAACCCAAGTTGGGGGCCCCATCCTGCCCTGGAAGGTCCCAGACCCTGCCCTCTTCCTCAGGAGAGGCCTGGCAAGACCTCTCAGAGCCTTGATTTCCCTATCTAAAAGCTAGATAGGGCCTAGTTTGTATGGGTACCAAGCTCAAATGTTCTCTAATCAGACAGATGTGAGCTTGCTTTCCATTCCTGCCACATTCTGACTGCACAGGTCCCTGAAAGCACAGGTCAGCTGCTCAGTCCAGAGCTCACACTCTGGAGACAGACCAGCTTGGACTCAAATTCCAGCCAGATGAACTTGGCATTCCACCAGGTTATTTAGTTTCCTTGAACCAACTCCAAGGGCAATAATGGCAAAATTACCAAGAGGCTAAAATGAGACAGTATGTGAAGTGTTCATGCTGACACATAAGATCTCGAGATTCTTTGACACTCCTCCTAACGAGGGGTGGGATCTGTGTCCCCTCCCCTTGAGTCTGGGCTCTGTGACTACCTGGAATGCGGCAAAGGGGATGCAGTGCCAGTTTCCGGGGTCAGATTTTATGACGCTGGCAGTTTCTACTTCCTGCCCCTGGAGTTGTTGGCTCCAGGAACCCAGCAGCCATGCTGTGAGGAAGCCCAAGAAGCTCCACAGAGAGAAACTGACAGCCAGTACCAATTTGCCAGCCCTCTTGGAGGTGGATTCTTCAGCTCATCTCATCACCCCCGCTGGTACTATGTGAGCCAAGATGTGCCTCCCCCTGCTAAGTCCAGGCCACATTGCAGGTTTGTGAGCAAAATTAATGACCATTGTTTTAAGCTATTAAGTTTTGAGGTGATTTGTTATATAGCAAGAGATGACTGAACAGTTACGTCAGTTACTGGTCATTTAACACTTCTTAAAAATGGGGACATGTGTGCTTATCTATAACGTCCCTCTGAGGTCACATGACAATGGAGGTAAAATGCTTTGGCATCGAGTGAATTCTGAATTAATGATTTCCCTGCTCCCATACAAGATCAGCTACATAATTTGTAGAACTCCATGAAAAATGAAAACACAGGGCCCCTTGCCAAAAATTATTAATCACTTTCAAGATGGCGACAGCAGAGCATTAAACCAAGCCCAGGGCCCTTCTGAACCTGGGGCCCTCTGACTGCACAGATCAGTAGCTTGTAAAGCTGCAGAAGCCCAGCTGATGGGATATTTTCGTCTACTCTGTTTATTCTTGCAAAGCTGCCTTGTAAATAAGAACCCAACCCTCTCACCACAGTTACTTTTAACATCGATTTTTTTTTTTTTAAAGGAAGAATGAAAATCAGCATGTCATCTTTACTGCTCCCTTGGACTAGACAGTGACTTTCCCCTACCCCAGCCCCAGCTGACAGCTAGAGTTAGAGCTGTCTCCATCACACAGCACCAAGCTGGGACCTTGGGAAAACCACTTCGCCTCTATGGGGCTCAGTTTTCCCATCTGTCAAATGGGAGGCTTGTTCTTTGATTGTCTTCCTTCAGGGAGCCTCAGGTGGGGCAGTGAGCAGGATATGAGGTGTTACTGGGGATGGAAAGGGCAATTCCACTCTCAGGCAGTTCTCCCCCAGAGATTCCCTGGACTCAACCCAGCGCCGAGTCTCCTGGACCTCAGAATCACACGCCTGTAATCCAGCACTTTGGGAAGCCAAGGTAGGAAGATTGCTTGAGCCCAGGAATTCAAGACCAGCCTGGGCAACATAGAGAGACCCGTCTCTACAAAAAAAAAAAAAAAAAAAAATTAGCCAGGCATGGTGGCATGTGCCTGTGATCCCAGCTACTCGGGAGGCTGAAGCAGGAGGATCACGTGAGCCCAGGAAGTTGAGGCTACAGTGAGCTGTATTTGTGCCACTGCATTCCAGCCTGGGTGACAGAGGAAGACCCTGTCTCAAAAAAAAAAAAAAAAAAGAAAAAAAAATTACACACACCTTTGAGGAAAGCTGTGTCAAGGAAGGAGGCCCTGGTTGGGTTAGCTCTGTGTCCTTCCTGTCTGGTCAGAGCAGTCAGAAAGCCACACCCAGCCTGGAGTTTGACCTTGGGCAGGTTACCCTGCCTCTTGCAACTGTCCCTGCCTTCCCATAAAGGGAGGAATAAAATCAGGCTCTATTCTGTCTCTCAGTTGTGGTGAGTTGAAGATGGAAGGAAACTTATCTAGAAGGCATCGTGCCAGGGGATGACCACAATATGAACACAAGCCCTGACCACAGAGGCAGCCAGGCCACCTGGGCGTGGGGAGGGATTTAGAATCACAGAGTTGGGGGTTGAACTCCAGCTCTGGGACTTCCCAGCTGTGTAGCAGTGGGCCAGTTGCTTCCCCCCTCCGAGCCTCAGTTTGTAAAAGGGAGTGCTGCCACCCAGCCTATCTACCGTCCAGGGTTCTATTAGGAAGCCCAGATGTACAAAGAATACGGGAAGGCCTAGGCGAACTCTCAGCTCTTAAGATGCTGCTCTTGATGGCTGTCATTTACTGAACGTGGCATACGTGCCCAGACCTGGACTTCCACAGTCCCTCTCAGCCTTATAGTTCCTTTTTTTTTTTTTTTTTTTTTTTTTAAGACAGAGTCTCGTTCTGTCACCCAGGCTGGAGGGCAGTGGCACGATCTCGGCTCACTGCAACCTCCGCCTCCCAGGTTCAAGCAATTCTCCCACCTTAGCCTCCCAAATAGCTGGGATCACAGGCACGTGCCACCATGCCCGGCTACTTTTTGTATTTTTAGTAGAGATGGGGTTTTGCCATGTTGCCCAGGCTGGTCTTGAACTCCTGACCTCAAGTGATCCACTCGCCTTGGCCTCCCAAAGTGCTGGGATTGCAGGCGTGAGCCACCGCACCTGGCCCCATTAGGTCCATTTTGCAGACCAGAAAACCCACATTGAATGCACATAAGGGCTTTGCTTGGGACCAAGCAGCTGGGAGCTGGTCGAGCCGGAAGCCACAGCTCCATGTCACCAGCATGAAATGACCACTGCCTCCATGAGGGCTAGAGGGTAAAAAGTAAGCACAGGCCACTGCTGTCCTTGTGATGCTGAAATAATCCCTCTGCCTCATGACCGGGAACACAATCACCACACCAAAACACAAACAAAGGCCTCCAGGCTTCCCAGGGTTTTTCAGTTTGGTTTTTACTCTCTGGAAGATACCCAGAGAAAGGGGGAAGCTAGACCGGCAGACTCCTAACCCTACCCATAGCTACAATCATCACCAGGAATGCTGTCTTAGTTCTTTCTGAGAAAACCCATCTAACTGCTTCCTGGCTGCCAGCAACTGCTGCCTGTTTCCCCAACTTCCCTCCAAAATAGGTTAAAACAACCTTTGCCGCCCCTGGTTTGGCCTTTCTCACTCATTGCTGAAATAATACCAGGATGTTTATTGTTCTACTAGGAAGAAAACAGAAATAAACATAGACCAGTACTTTTATGATAAAATCTAGGTGCCTAATCACAATGACCCACCAGGCCCTCCTCCCCAGGCCTTCCCCCCTCACCTCCTTTTTTCCCTCGCCACTGTGCCTCTTCCACCACCGTGTTCTTCCTGAAACTTGAGGCAGGAGTGTGCCCACTTCAGCTCCCTGCCTTCCAGACCTCGCTGGCTTGTGACATCACTCAGGCCAAGTTCAAAGGGCACCTTCTCAAAGAGGCTGGCCCTGACCACCTAGCTAGTGGTGGCCCTCCCCTCCCACTTTGCCACAGTACCTGGCTCGGGCTTCTTGTGGTTCACAGCGTGATCTGACTCTGGAATGACCTTGTGTACTGATTTGATGACGCCACGGTCTGTCCCGTCCACCAGACACAGGACCCACGAGAGCAAGTCTGTGCCCCACTAGTCCTCAGCAGCTAGACTCTTTCATTGAGGAAAGCCCTTGAACAGCAATGTGGTGCAATCTGGAATGTGCTAGAACAACGAGTGAGATGTCCCTCCGGAGGGACCCGCAGCACTTCGCCAACATGCCCAGAGTTACAGACGTCAAATAATGAGCCAGTCCTATGACTGTGATTTGAAGGGTTCTTGGGGTAGCCCATAGAGCAAGAAGAGGCCTGCCCACTGCGGGGCTTCCCACAGCAAGTTGGCCCCAAGGGCGGCTAGGTTCCCAGGCTGGCCTGAAAGCTCTGATTAACCTTGATGGGCTGAATTCTGCAGATATAGGAAGGGCTCGCTCTTGGCAAGTGGCCACCAGGCTGGAATATGGACAGAACCTGCCACTCAGCACAAGCCACACACCAAGTGGCATGTCAGGGAAGCCCCACAACCCCGTCAGGTAGAGACTGACACCCCCATTTCACAGACAAGAAAACCAAGTCTTAAAGAGATCATGGAACATAGCCAAGCGCATGCAACTGATAAATGGCAGAGCTGGGATTCGAGCCTGTGTGTGACCCCACAGCGCCATCACCATCCGCAAGCTGCTGTTGTGTCAGAGCTGCAGAGAATGGCAGGCAAGCCTCTCTGCCCTGTGCCTGGCTCACACCCATAGCCCCAACATTGAACACCTGCTCCCCTGGGTCAGCCAGGGGCAAGGGTTCCAGGGTGTTTGGCCAGCATGGGGTGCTGGCTCAGGAGGAGGGGCCTGGCAGAGGGGCCTGGTGGAGGGTGCAGGGGCCTGAGGTGTCCTCAAGCAGCTTCTCCTTCAGCCCAAGGAGCCCCCCTTGAAGCTGAACAGTCTCGCCTTGACTAAGCTTTTCTCTTGGGCCGTGGCTGTGAATCTGATGTCCCCACACATTCTGGCCCAAGCCCCCCCACCCCCACCCCACACTTGTCCCCCACTGCAGAGGATTGAGGAAGTGGGTGGAAGAGAGAAGGCACCCGAGGAACTGTGGCTGGAGAGCCGCCTCTCATCCCCACACAGGTTTTCATTTCTACTTAGCCCAACCAATCAGTGCCTGGTGACCGTGGGACAAAGATGACCAAGAGCCAGTCTTGGGTCTTTAACACCTCACTGTTGGAGGGTGAGGTCGTGATGGAGTGAGAGACGCTCTAGGGAGGTCCCCTCGTTCCGTTTTAGGGACTGACCCGAGCTGTGGAGATTCTGCGAACTGTAGAATGGTTTTTACCACCTACAAAAGTGCCTTGGGAAACAATGGCTTTTCTTTGAAGGCAACAGCTTCCATCTGATACTTACCACTTGCTGTCCCTCTCTGATCACAAATGCTTAGGAAGAGGTGTGTGGGGGTGTCGTCACAGCCTGAGAATTGTTACCTTGAGTAGCAGGGGGCTCTGTCCATCTGCCAACCTGGACGTGAGCACAGCGAGAATAGAAGGGGTCCGCTCATCGCTGGGCAGGATGGGGAAATTCACCCTGGCTCCTGGACTGAGTGCATGGCAGGCAGTGGCTGGTTCAATGGCTGGGCTGATGTCTGGGTGTGGGCTGGAGTCGTGGGGATGGGGTGGGCAGGGTCTGTCCGTGGCTGTGGGTTTCCTCCACCTCGCACAGGAGACACAGTCAGAGGGGACCTCAGGCTGGCTGCCTGGGGTGGAGGCTGGCCCTAAAGTGCCACTAAGTTGTGCCCAGGGAGGCAGGCTGGGCTCCTCCCAGCTCAGACACAGAAGCCCAACACTCCCAGATACCTGCGGTCCTCCCCCTGCCTCCCAGGGCTTGGGCACTCACACTGTTCCTTGGAGAATCCCTTCTCCAAAGCTATGGGGCTGCTCGGCCCAGCCTAGAGGGAGGAAGGCCATGGAGAGGCCCAGAAACCTTCCTACTTTCTACAAATACCTAAAGGGAGCCTTGTGGCGATAGTGGCCTTTTTTTTTTTTTTTCAAGATGGACTCACTCTTGTCACCCAGGCCGGAGTGCAGTGGCACGATCTCGGCTCACTGCTGCAACCTCCACCTCCCAGGTTCAAGCGATTCTCCTGCCTCAGCCTCCTGAGTAGCTGCGATTACAGGTGCCCACCACCACACCCGACTAATTTTTATATTTTTAGTAGAGACGGGGTTTTACCATGTTGGCCAGGCTAATCTTGAACTCCTGACCTCAGGTGATCCACTCACCTCGGCCTCCCAGAGTGCTGGGATTACAGACGTGAGCCACCGCAACTGGCCGACAGTGGCTTTATTTAACTGAGTGTCCTCAAAGGGCAGCCTTTGGACCAGGGAGTGGCAATTACATGGAGAAAGAATTTGCCTCGAGTGATAAGGAAAATCTTCCAGCAATGAGAAGGACTGCCCCAGCAGGAAGTGGGCTCTCAGCCCCAGAAGTAGCCAACCTACCAGAGACTGGCCACCTTAGTGCCTGGGGGTCCAGCGGGAATCCCTGCCCTGCGGGGAGACTCCCAAAGCCACTTCTGCTCAGGGGCTCTATTAATAACATACTCTCAATTTCAATGATCACGTCCTCAGTCTTACAGTTCTTTAAGGATTTTATGGATTTTTAGAGATTCAAAAGGTGTGTGAAGGGCCACTAGGTGAGGAAGTGCATTATTTTGTTAAAACATGCCAATCCCTCCCATCATGGGCGCCAGACTGCCCTGCCTGGCAGGCGTGTGCCTTCCAGTGTGCCTTACAGCTGCGGCTGTGGGTGATGCAGAGACACCCACTCCATCCTTGCACAAACACTGGGCAAACAGTGTCTGCCCACTTAAGCTTCTTCTGGCCAATGTCCAGGTTCTGGTGTAACCACCTCGCAAGGTCACGGTTTCTCCAACTTTCCCCAAAACATCTGAGCGGTTTCAGAAACTACCACTTCCTCCAGAGAGCACGTGGCTGGCCGATGAGTAAACAGCAGCTTTCCCGGGCCTGCCTCCAGGCGGTAAGTCCACGAGTCTCCAGGCTGCCCGCAACTCCAAGACTCATCCTTATCCATCACTAATTTGCATACACATCTGAAGGCCCTAGGGGGTCAGCTGGCCAGCTGACCGGAAGTCAGAGCCCCTTTACTCCTTAGCGTGAAATGTGAAAAACCCAAAATCCTGATGAAATCTCCAAACAGTCTTGTTTCCTATGGTCCAGAGTAAAGCAGATGCCTAGGTGAGGCCGTGGTGCCTCTTGACATCCGCACCCCAAAGGGTGCAGAGCCGGAACCAGGTGGTGGGGTCGGTGCTAGTGGATTTGCAAGCAGGGCAGATCTAAGGAAGATGCTTCTTCATTTCCCAGGACAGAGTGGGTGGGGCCCACAGAGAGCGGTCAAGGACCCCAGGCAGGGCCCGAAGTTCCCCATGTTCACGTGGGGAGGAAGTCCCTGGGCAAAGTAAAGCAGGTTCTCTGGGTTGGTGAGGGGCGGTCTGCAGCTGCTGAGGGCTGCAGACATCTGAGACCCGAGGCGCCTGCTGTGGTGGGGACTGGTGGGGGACATTCTGAGATGAGTGACTTGATCCTCAGCCCTAGGCCCTGGGCCCACCAAGGGGGCTACAGGACAGGGGAGGTAGGCAGCACCAGGAGGGTCCCGCAGCCCAGGCAGGGGCCCCCATGCCAGCGCAGAGTACAGTGTGGCTGCTGCAGCAGAGACGGTGCCAGCTGACGACGCCCCATCCCTCGACTTCTCTTTTGACTCTGGAGAAACAACCACAGGCACTGGCTCCATGCCCACTGAGGGCCACATTTACAGTAACTGGGGGCATGCCGGAAGTGCCCAATGGGTGTCACCTCTGAGATCCAGGGAGAGAGGAGAGTAGGGTTACAGGGGCACTGGGAGCCAGCCTCACAACTTCTCCCTCGCTGGGCTGTGGGCCTGGTGGTGAGGGTCTGATGCCCAGGGCTCTGGGACCAATGCTGTTCTCGGCAGTGCCCATCCTGCCATCTGTTTGCTGCCTCAACCAACATCACTGCTGGGATCCAGTCCCCTTGGACTGTCTCTTCTGTATAAGCCCCGGATCCCCTAGGCTCTGGGTCAGGGGACAGCTAAGTGGGGGATGCAAGCAGAGACCACCAGACCCCTGCAATGACCGGCCGGTACACCACTAGATGCTGGAACCTCAGTTCAGGCCAGACGGGCCTCTGCCCCCAACCTTGGTGCCAACAGTGCCATCCTGGCCTCCCAGAGGCCACCCTGCTGCCCTCCTAGCCCCAGCCCAGCCCAGGCCTCACTTTCCAGAGGCGGCTGTGGGCAAGGGGTCTTCTTTCCCTTCCTCTTCCACTGAGAGCATGACATCGCTGCAGCTGCCCAGAGGCGGTTCTGTCTCCTGCTCGGGGTAGTGGGGGGTATGGTCCACCTCCAGCTCCTCCTCCAACTCGGGCTCTGCTGGCCCCGCCAGGCCCCGGCCCTCCGGCAGCTCAGCCTTCACGGTCCCCACGATCACGGTGTCAGCCTTCATGATGTAGATTTTCTCTGCAAGGCAGAAGGATGGGTGAGCGAGGGAGGCCAGAGCATCAGCCAGGACGGGAGCAAAGAGGCAGAGAAGGACCAAGGCCCAGTGCTGGTACACCTGCGGGTGGCTTCAGGCTGATGGTACAGCCTCTCTGACTCACCTCACAGGCGTCCTGGGGGCTCAGAGGAAATAGAATAGCTAGGAGCTGGGCCTTGAGGAGTTAAGAACCAGCCCACTTGTACTTAGGATTTTCTCAGCACTTCTCTGGGGATGGGTAGGGAAGAAGAGGACAGGGTAGGAGAGAAAGTAAACCGTGGACAAAAACAGGCAAAGCCGTGGGTAACCAGAGCACGAGCAGAAACAGCAGAGCTGAGCACTTTCCACACCCCAGCTCCTGGGTTCTCAGCCCTCCTGCAAGGCGGACCCCATCAAGATTCCCATTTACAGATAAGAACCTGAAGCCTGGAGAGGTTAAATGACCTGCCCAAGGTCGCCAGGTGGTTAGGAGAAATCCCAAAAAAAACACCCACTCTGCCTGGTGGCCCTTTCTGCTCTTATCTGTGTGCCTGCAGCCAAAACCCGGGGTGACCAACTTGTCCAGCTTGCCCGGGAACATTCCTGGTTCTAGTACTGCAAGTCCCGCGTCCTGGGAGCCCCCTTGGTCCGGGCAAACTCAGCCAGCCTGTCACATCCTGCAGAAACCCCGGCCCCCTCCATAGGTCTCGGCAGCCCATGATTGAGACAGCCTGGCTCAGGGCGTGAATTTCAGAGCTTACTGCTCAGAGCCGATCTCCTGCCTGCGGCGTGCACGGCTGTGCTGCGAGCACATGGTGGGAGCTTGGACGGATGGCCGGTCCTCGCCACAGTGTGATGTGGGGGCTTCTGGTGTGGCCTTCTGATAGAGGGGACACGGAGGCTCAGGTTCAGTGGCCCGAGGAGCTGGGGGTGGGGAAGCCTGGCCTCCACCCAGCTGATGGTGTCTGGCTCAGGGTAGGCTGGCTCCCAGCTGTTCTGAGCTGGACTCTGGAGGCCAGAATGGGGAAGCTCCAGAGGGAACTTGAGAGCTGGGGTGGGGTGGGGGTGCAGGGACCCCTGTCTTTCTGGGAATGCAGTTATACCCCTCGGATTCAGGAATCCCAAAAAGGTTCTCGAGTCCCCCACACCCTCAACCCTATTGCATGACGCCGGTTCTTCTATTCCGGTTTTGAACACCCCCAGGAAAGAGAGCAGTGCGCCAAACGGCAGCAAGAGGAGAAGGCCCAGAGCGCGGGACAGGCTGTGGGCTGGGCGCCCCCACAGACCCCAAAACAGAGCAGGGCCTCAGCACTCCCCACACCTCCATCAAGGCCTGCTGGGCAAAAGATGGCGGCCGGGGGTGGGGAGAGAGGAGACCCCAGGAGGGGAGGGAAGGCCCAGAGGGGGACAGGCAGAGAAGATGACAGGTGGGTGGGAGCAGGTGAGAGGGAAGTCGGGGTAGGGGTGCTGGATTAGTGAGAAGGAGCCACAGCTGGGGACAGGCTGGTCCCCTCACATTCCTCAGGGAAATGGGCAGGAGTCCCCAGGAAATCCGGAATTAACTGGATTCAAGGCAGTGGAATTGGCTGCTCCGGGTGAGGAAGCAGCTCCCACTGAGCTCAGAAGTGAGAGAGGGGTCTGGAAATTTCAGAGCCGGCCATGAGGGGTCTGCCCTGCTCTGGCTCTGCCCCCATCACAGGCTGCCCACCCCACAGGCTGTGGGGGTGGCTTCCAAGGGCTGCATGGATTTCCTGCCCCCTCCCCAGAGCTCCAGAGCCCAGGGAATCCATCCTGGCCACGTGGGGAGCGCAGGTGAGGAAGTTGGGGGGAAAGGGGTTCTTCCCTTGCCTGGTTCCCAAGGGGAGAGGGATGATCTACAGACCCCAGTGTGACCCCTCTTGGGAACTGGATGGGAAGGGGGAATGCTCCCCTGGGCTGGCATCAGGAGGACAAGGGGGTTGCCTGCGTCTTGGGTGCCCAAGAGAACCTCCAAGGCCTTCCCTTCCCACCATGGCGGAGGTGGCCCCCGATCCACTCACCAGCAAGGCCTGCAGGCCATGCCGGGGGAGGGCAGCCCACACCTCAGCCAGCTGCCTGGGAGCCTGGTACTTCCTTCTCCTCCCCATCAAACACCCTGTGAACCCCACCCCTGGGACTGCAGGCACTGTACTCAGTGTGGACTCAGATGTTCCAATGAGGACTTCTTAGGAATTCTGAAGAAGCCTTTGATGATATTTCCCAAAATACATACTTTTCAAATAAAACTTACTAAAAGCTACCATTTCAAAAGTTTCAGTTTGTTACAAAAGACTGCCCAGGCTGGGCAAGGTGGCTCATGCCTATAATCCCAGTACTTTGGGAGGCCAAGGCGGGCAGATCACCTTGAGGCCAGGAGTTCCAGACCAGCCTGGCCAACATAGTGAAACCCCGTCTCTACTAAAAATACAAAAAATTAGCCAGGCATGGTGACACTCGTGCATAATCCCAGCTCTCAGGAGGCTGAAAAAATAAAAAGAGAAGATGACTGCCCTGAAGAGTTCTGGCCACCACTGTCTGCCACAGAAATGCACAGGACAATTACAAATGACTCTTCAGTATTATCCCAGTGCCAGTCACCCTTCCAGAAGTGACAGAGGTGGGGTCCACCAAGGCCCTGCCCACAGGGAGCACAAAGCCAGGTGGAGGTGGAGAAAGGCTATAAACACGCAGTCACACCGCTGGGTGCTAGGACACCGGGTAGGGGAGGCCTGGGTTCTTAGGGAGCATAGCACAGTGGAGAGGGCACAGAAGGCTTCCTGGAGGAAGGGGCAAATAAGCAGGGTCCCCAGGATATCCAGAATTAACTGGATTCAAGGCAGTGGAGTTGGCTGTTTCAGGCGAGGGGGTAGCTCCCACTAAGAAGCTCAGAAGTGAGAGAGGGGTCTGTAAATTCGGGAGACTGCCATGAGGGGGAGGGACAGACTGTGGGGTCAGAAGGTAGGTGAGTCTGGTGGGAGAGCTACAACTTGCTGTCAGCCTTGAGTGCTGGAATGAGAATGCTGGAATTCATCCCATAGGGAATGGGAAGCCGCTGGAGGCTTTTCGGCAGGGGTGCAATACGGTCAGATATATATTTTGGGGAAAATGCCGTACCAAGGTGACGAGAAGCAAGAGACGAGGCAGGGAGGCCCGCAGGAGGCCAAAGCCAATGTCTGTCCAGGCTGGCAGCAGCTGCCGTTGGGAAGCTCTGAACATCTGGGCCCCATCTGGCCTCCTGCTTCTGCAGAGGGTGGGTGGTAACGTGGACAAACCAAGGGCTTCAGGGCCCAGCAGACACAGGGGCGAGTCCCAGCTGTGCCACTTAGTAGCCATACAATGGGGAAAATCACTTCACCCTCTGAGCCACAGTCTCCCCAACTGTAAAATGGGGAGAAAGACACCATCCAAAGAAGGTGGTGAGACCATCAGAGATGAAGAGATGGCACCTACACAGTGCCCGGAATGCGCCAGACAAGTGGCCGGTCCTGTGACCACTGGAACGTCCTCCTCCTGTCCCCTCGGGTGCTCGGTGTTGGGGGCTGGGGTGGCGTTCATTTTTTACGTGAGTAACAGCAGGCACCTCGTGCACACTGGCTCATGAATTCGCACAATGGCCTACGAGGTAAGTACCCTTGCTGTCCCTACTTACAGAAACTTAAATTGGGGTGAAGAATCTATGCCTCTCCTTTCCTGGGCCTTTCAGCTCCAGGGTCTCCAGGTCCCTTCCAGGGCCCAGGGCCCAGGGCCCCGTATTCGTCTCCCGTCTGCCCCTGGGCTGCAGAGGACCTCCCAAAACTGGCTGACTCACCAATCTTGTTATTGGTGTGCTCCGTGGACACCCGGGGCTCAGGAAGGTCCCTGGGGGACGAGGGGCCCCCGGCCGGGCTGGCATCCTGCAGCGGCAGGCTCTCCAGGTAGGCTGCCCCCGTGTTGTGGTAGGTCTCCGTCAGCGGCTGGCTCATTAACCCCAGCTCTTCCTCGATGGGTTCTGTCACCGACACGCCACTCCTCAGCTGCTGTGGGAGGGGAATGGGTGCTGCTGCAGGGTACCCCCAACCTCCCCGCCAGTCTCTGAACTGGGAGGCCCCTTTTTTTTCATCTCTACAGACCCCAGTGAGTCTCCCTTTCTGCTTTAAAGCTGCCATGAGCTGCCCCGGGCTTCTCAGCTTTCTACGTGAAGTCTGTTGCTTTTAATTTGTACTAAATAGTAGGGGAAACAGTCAGCAACTCACAGGGTGCTCGCCACGTCTGTGGCCCTGTCCTAAAGTCCTTGACATATGTTAATCCTCACAACCACCAAATGACGTGGGTAACAGCCCCCTCCCCGAGGCACAGAGGAGTCGAGTAACTTGCCCAGGGTTATATACCATCAGTAAGCATCTGAGCTAGGATTTGAACCCTGGCATCTGGTCCATAATCCACACTCATAAGCACCAAAGTCTGTAAGTACCAGCTCCAGGTTCCCCGCCTCCTGGAGCAGCCCCTCCAGCTCCCCAGCCCCAACATCCTGGAAAGTAGTCTTTTATGATCACACTCAAGTATTCTAAAAACAGACTACTGTTAGTTGCAGTGACAAGCCCGGTGACCTCTATACTATATAATCTAAATTCATGTATACTATTAATAAATATTTTCTGAATGCTAAAAAAAAAAAAAAAACAGCTATATCATAAGGAATGTGTCAGTTTAGTTTTTGACTTTTACAGGTAAGAGCAAAGAAGTGGCCTCATGAAATGTCCTGATGCTTTCAAGATGGAGTGACTTTGAGTAATTCAGAGGAGGCAGGGATGCCCATGCTGACGCAATGATTCTCAAGGCACAGAGAGCATATCTTTTAGATTGGTGCAAAAGTAATCACATTTTTGCCATTATTATTATTATTTTTTTAACTTTTTAAATGGTTTTATGTACAAATAATGAACATATGTTATACCCATAAATTCTACTTTCCCAAAACAGGAGCTTTTTAAAACAAAACCACATAACAACTTTTAAAAGGCACTGAGATTCCTCAGCTTCTAGATCACTGCTGGGCTAGAAAAATAAAGTTTGTTCTACCAGGAATCACAAGTTAGAACTGAGTATTCTTCAAAGTGGAAATTCTAGAGTGTGGTGTCACTCCAGGCAAAGACTATTCAGTTCTCAACCCCAACATCCACAACTACCTATCAGAAGGGTTAAACCAGGTTTGCCATTACTTTTAATGGCAAATGGCACCAACCTTAATACATAATCTTGAATACTCTTTCATAATAATATGAAGGCTCAAAGACTGCTTTTTTTTTTCTTTTCAGATGGAGTCTCACTCTGTTACCTGGGCTGGGAGAGCAGTGGCGCAATCTCGGCTCACTGCAACCTCTGTCCCCCAGGTTCAAGCGATTCTCCTGCCTCAGCCTCCTGAGTAGCTGGGACTACAGGCGTGTGCCACTACACCTGGATACTTTTTGTAGTTTTAGTAGAGACGGGGCTTCACTATGTTGGTAAGGCTGGTCTCGAACTCCTGACCTCAGGTGATCTGCCTGCCTCAGCCACCCAAAATGCTGGGATTTTAAGTGTGAGCCACCATATCCGGCCAAAAGACTGCATTTTAAAACAAGTTACTATTAATGCGTTGGCCTACACAGCAAAAACATATTTGATTACCTTACAAATTGTTGAATACCTCTTTCATGAAATTTCTCAGTATTGTAACAGCCACTTGTCACATCCAAGCATATTCGAATATGATCCCCCATAATTTGAAACTCAACTAGCATTATGGTTCTGTATATTATATTGAAAAATGAAAGGATAGAAACCCTTCTTAATGTATGAATGCTTGAATTAAAAGAAAGTAATGGAAGAATTGATAGATGGAAAGAAAAAAAAAGGAATGGACCATAGCCACCTGCTCTGTCATCCAGCTTGGAGGATGAGATTCATGGAAGAGTAAAGAAAAGGGGGAAATGAACACAGTCTTCCTCCTGACCAGACCTGGTACCCAAAAGTGGCCCAAACCAAATCCACTGTGTGCACGCCCTTCTGGAAATTCCCGGCAGGCTGAGCCAGGAGCTGGAGGCTGCTATGAGGGTGGGGCTCTCCATCCTCAGCCAAGGCCTGGCTGAGGCCCCAGGCGAGGCTGCTGTGCACAGAGGTCCCTGTGGGGCGGCAGACAGCCTGAACTTGCAGCACGAGCCTGTACCCTGGGCTCTGTGGGAGCGGTATGGCCCTTCCGTCCCCTCCCTCTCCCTTCCCCCAGCAGCTCTCAAAACTTCAGATCTGTTAGGGAAGGAGTCAGATTTAGGGACACGAAGCTGAGGTGGGGGCAAGGGAGGGGTACTTACTGTTGAGCTCCTCCTGGGTCTGGAATCTGCAAAAAGCAAGAACAGCAACTTCACCAAGGAGTCTGGCAGCCCCCGGCCCCGCCCGCACCACCTATTGGCAAATGGTCCTCCTGGATCACAGGTGGTGCTGAACTCAGCCCAGGAGTCAGGTCCTCAGTCTGGAGAGCCCTGGATGGGTTTCAGAGTCAGCACCCACCCCAGCTCAAGGCAAGGAGGCTCACTTCTCCAGTGGCAGATGGAGGACAGGGGACCACCTCTATCCCCTGGCCACTCTCATTCCTTTTTTTTTTTTTTTTTTTTGAGATGGAGTCTCACTCTGTCGCCCAGGCTAGAGTGCAACGGCGCGATCTCGGCTCAATGCAACCTCCGCCTCCTGGGTTCAAGCGATTCTCATGCCTCAGCCTCCCGAGTAGCTGGGATTACAGGCTCGTGCCGCCAACCCCGGCTAAATTTTTTTGTATTTTCAGTAGAGACGGGGTTTCACCATGTTGGCCAGGCCGGTCTCAAACTCCTGACCTCCAGAGATCTGCCCGCCTTGGCCTTGCACAGTGCTGGGATTACAGGCGTGAGCCACCACACCTGGCTGCCACTCTCATTCCTAATGACTAAACCAGTGAACACACTGAACCGCTCTCCCAACCCCCACCCCCGCGCACATGCAAGGATTGGTTCACGAGAAGCACAGGCCCAACCGGAGCCCAGGAGGCTTCCACTGGGTCAGAGGCTGGTCTGTGGCTGCTGCCCCCACCTTGCTGTCTCCAGGGTGTGGACAGCCCCGAACTCTCTGGAACTCCAGGCAAGACCCACATGGAGGACCTCAAGGCAGGTCATGGAGACAGGGTGATGGATCCTGCAGAGGCTACCTGGACCCTGCCTGGCACACGCCCGAAGCCAGTCTGCTGTGGAGCCCTTCTGACTCCAGCTGGACTTCGATTTTCTCTTTCTTGTGCCTGAAAGCACCCAGGTGGCAGCCTTTGAGGAGGACAACTGTTCTCGGGCCATCTCATTTCCTTCAATCCCATCCTTTTGTGGGCTCAGGAGGTGCTGATACAATGATTCTCAAGGCACAAAACCTCTATCTTCTCATCTCAAACCTCTACCCTCCACTCTCATTGTTCTCCCATTTAAACAGGGGCCAGGTCATGCCCAAGCACATATTGACATTTAACATTTAACCTTGGCTCACTGGCCATCTGAGAAAGGTGAGGGGGCATCCCGGCATCTAGCCCATCCTGGAGCAAGTCAATTCTCAAAGCAGACCATCCTCCAGGGATGCCCAGCCTTTAACCACTCCCGTGAATGCTACCTACGGAGATCTGGAATATGGTGTTGTCAGGCACACATCCCTGGCTAGACATATCTGCCACCAAGATGCCCGTATGCCAGCCACGCCGCCTCCTGCACACATCTCTGCCTTCAGCAGCTCTGGAGAGCCACCAGCCCCGAGCCCTCGCAGATATGCTCACCAGTGCTCAGTCAACAAGTAGGATAAAGTACACACAAGACTGACCATTTGTACATGCTGTGTGGACACTAGCTGAGTTTGGGAAACACTCTTAGGGATACTTTTTTCTTTTTTTGAAACAGAGTCTCACTCTGTCACCCAAGCTGGAGTGCAGTGGCGTGATCTCGGCTCACCACAACCTCCGCCTCCCAGGTTCAAGCAATTCTCGCAAGTAGCTAGGATTACCGACATGTGCCACCACGCCCAGCTAATTTTTGTATTTTTAGTAGAAACAGGGTTTCACCATGTTGGCCAGGTTGGTCTCGAACTCCTGACCTCACGTGATCTGTCCGCCTCGGCCTCCCAAAGTGCTGGGATTACAGGCATGAGCCACCACACCCAGCCAGGGGTAATTTTTTTTTTTTTTTTTTTTGGAGATAGAGTCTCACGCTGTCGCCAGGGTGGAGTGGAGTGCAGTGGCGCAATCTTGGCTCACTGCAACCTCTGCCTCCTGGGTTCAAGTGATTCTCCCGCCTCAGCCTCCTGAGTAGCTGGGATTACAGGCGTGCGCCACCATGCCCGGCTAATTTTTGTATTTTTAGTAGAGACGGGATTTCACCATGTTGGCCAGGCTGGTCTCTATCTCTTAACCTCGTGATCCACCCGCCTCGGCCTCCCAAAGTGCTGGGATTACAGGCGCGAGCCACCGCGCCCGGCTGAGGCACATTCTTTTCAATGACGTCGGTGAAACTAAATCATGGTACCTCCAGAGTGATTTTGAGTTTCACAAGCAGCCAACTGTTCTTTGGTACCAAATCACTGGGGGTGGCCAACAGAATAAAAAAAAAAAAAAAAAAAGGGTGACAAAGTAACAAAAAAATAAATAAAAATGACACAACTCGGCCTTGAAGGGGAAGTGGGTGAACAGGGTCGCAGAGCTGCCCATGCCCTGCAGGCTGGTTCCATTTTTCTAAAGAGCCATCTGGCAACAAAAACCTCACACTCTTTACCCCGTCATCCCTCTTGAGGGAACACACCCTCAGGAAATAACCCGAAAGAAAACAAAAAGGCCGAGCACAGCAGTGGGTTTATAATAACCCTCAAATTGAAAACCAGCCAAATGTCAAAAACAATGAGGCCGCTTAGCCACCCTGGAGCAGGGGCCTCCTTGGCGTGAAACTCAGCACAATATTACTTCCGTTCTCTGAGCCTCTGTCCTCCTAGCTAGAAAATCGTATGAATCACATCAACTTTGGGGCTTGTTGTGAAGATTAAAAGAGATATCAAAAGGGAAGGTGCCCAGTGGTAAATCAGGTTGATTTTTTTTTTTTTTTTTTTTGAGATGAAGTCTCGCTCTGTCACCCAGGTTGGAGTGTAGTGGCACGTTCTCAGCTCAATGCAACCTCTGCCTCTGGGGTTTAAGTGATCCTCCTGCCTCAGCCTCCCAAGTAGCTGGAACTACAGGTGCGTGCCATGACACCCGGCTAATTTTTGTATTTTCAGTAGAGACAGGGTTTCACCATGTTGGCCAGGCTGGTCTCAAACTCCTGACCTCAGGTCATCCGCCAGCCTTGGCCTCCCAAAGTGCTGGGATTACAGGCATGAGCCACTGCGCCCAGCCAAGATTTGATGTGATGAGCATGATCTTTCACCTCTGTGGTCTTCCTCCCCCAACGCATAACTCCAGTCTAATCACGGGGAAGACATCAGACAGATCCCAGGAGACAGGCATCCCACAAAAACACCTGATCAATACTCAAAAACTGCCAAGGCCATCAAAGAAACTGGTCTTGAGAAACAAGATCTGAGAAACGGTCACAGGCCAGAGGAGCCTAAGGCGACGTGATGACTGAATGTGACGTGGGCTCCTGGATGGGATCCTGGAACCTTAGGCAATGCAAGGGAACCCTGAACACAGTGTGGGCTTTCGTTTGTAATCCTGTGTCAATAATCGTTCACATATTTTGACAAATGAACGATGCTGGCTTAAGATGCTAATCACAGAGGAAACTGGGTGTGGGGCATGTGGGAACTCCTGTGCTCTCTTCTCCAATTTTCTGTACATCTAAAACTATTTTTAAAAATGAGACCAGGCGCTGTGGCTCATGCCTGTAATCCCAGTACTTTGGGAGGCTGAGGTGGGCAGATCACAATGTCAGGAGTTCCAGACCAGCCTGGCCAACCTGGTGAAACCCCATCTCTACTAAAAATACAAAAATTAGCTTGGCATGGTGGCGCACGCCTATAATCCCAGCTACTCGGGAGGCTGAGGCAGGAGAATTGCTGGAACCCGGGAAGCAGAGGTTGCAGCGAGCTGAGATTGCGCCATTGCACTCCAACCTGGGCAACAGAGCGAGACTCTGTCTCAAAAAAAAATGAGGACTAGCTGGGCACAATGGCTCTCGCCTATAATCCAAGCACTTTGGGAGGCCGAGGTGGGCAGATCACTTGAGCTCAGGAGTTCGAGACCAGCCTGCACAACAAAGGGAGACCCGGTCTCTACAAAAAATAGAAAAGTTAGCTGGGTGTGGTGGTGTGTATCTGTAGTCCCAGCTACTGGGGAGGCTGAGGGATCACTTGAACCCAGGAGGCCAAGGCTGCAGTGAGCCATGATTGTACCACGGCACTCCAGAGTGACACCCTGTCTCCAAAAAAAAAAAAAAAAAAAAAAAAACTTAAAAATGAAGGCCACTTAGAATGTTTTTTTGTTTGTTTGTTTTGAGACAGAGGCTCGCTCTGTTGCTCAGCCCGGAGTGCAGTGGTGCAATCTCAGCTCACTGCAACCTCCACCTCCCAGGTTCAAGAAATTCTCCTGCCTCAGCCTCCCAAGTAGCTGGGATTACAGGCGTGTGCCACCATGCCTGGCTAATTTTTTTATTTTTAGTAGAGATGGGGTTTTGTCTTGTTGGCCAGGCTGGTCTTGAACTCTCGACCTCAGGTGATCCACCCACCTTGGCCTCCCAAAGTGCTGGGATTACAGGTGTGAGCCACCACACATGGCCTACTTAGAATTTTTAAAAATTAAACTATTTTAAAAAGAGGGTGTCCAGGATGCTGCTGAGCACACAGCAGGTCCAGGAAAAGCCCAGGATGGTAACATGGCTCTGCACTCCGTCACACTGAACGGAAAGTCAGAGTTCGATACCAACTCTCCCAAACAAGTGTAAAATCACAGAGGTAAAAAGGCGGAATCTGGAAGGCTCTGACATTGACTAGAGTTACAACCCATGAGGATCTTGATAAAGACCCAGAACAAATCTTGCCAAGTACAGAGGTCAGATTTCATAACTGCTCTTCCCCTAAAAATGCTGATTCAACCGGCTAGTCTTATGTGTTGGTTTCCTTGCCTTTTGGAATAACCACTGTCTTCTCGTAAGCCTGTCTGGTACCCCCAGGACACAAGTCCAGGACCATGCTGGGCAGCAGCAGGCCTCCTTGCACAAATGCATGGTGTCACAGGCTGCTCTGAAGGCCACGCTCACAGAGCACATGCATTCTGACATGTGATGTAAAGCTCTCGGTCCCTTCTATCCCTGTTATTCTCCACTTTTAGTCCCCTCCCCTCTCTGGCCTGTGATTCCCCAGTGCTGTGGGAAGTAGAACAGGCCCAAGGGGGGAGTTTGGCACAGAGGTTCAGCTAGGCTTTGGCAACAGGTACCCCTAGATGCAAACCCTGGGCCCCTTGGAGAGAGAGCTGATTCCAGGGCCGAGGCAGGAGCACACAAGTTAAGCTGGGAACATCTCAGAATAGGGACGTGCTCAAAGCACAGGATGAGGATACGCCAAAGCACACAAGAGCCGGCTTAAAGGGGCTCTCCCTGACCTCATCTAGGACCATTTGAGCATCAAAATAAAAAATGATGGTAAGAGATTACAACCCATTGAACAGAATAGGAACCCATGAATCCATACAGATATAAATATGTAAGTGAAGAAAATAAAGTTCTGGGCTGGGCGTGGTGGCAGCTCACGCCTGTCATCCCTGAACTTTGGGAGGCCAAGGCGGGAGGATCACTTGAGGCCAGGAGTTCGAGACCAGCCTGGCCAACATGGTGAAACTCTGTCTCTACTAAAAATACAAAAAATGAGCCAAGCACTGTGGCACAGGCCTGTAATCCCAGCTACTCGGGGGGCTGAAGCAGGAGAATTGCTTGAACCCAGGGGGCGGGGGTTGCAGTGAGCCAGAGATCACACCACTGCACTCCAGCCTGGGTGACAGAGCCAGACCCTGCCTCAAAAAAATAAACAAATAAATAGAGAAAATGAAGGTCTGCTGAAGAATGGGCTATTGACATAGTCTCAAAGTAATGCCCCTAAAGACTTAGTAATGACTGAGGAGCAAATGGAGACCTCACAGTGGAGGCCCGGCAGACATCACCTCCATCAAGCGCTCAAAGTGCACAGCGCCAGGAAAGGGACACATCGAAACCTGGCAGGACGCCTTGAGAGAGAAGAGGCCAGCATCATTCCCGGGACCTTCCAGCCCAAGGTGCATGACCTGAATCCACTCGGGAGAAAACACCAGACAAACCCAAAGCAAGGAGCATCCACGAAATCACCAGCCTCCACTCTTCCCAGAAAGTGAAGGAAACGCCTGGGGAACGGATCTGGACAGAAGGAGACGAGAAACCAGACGAGCAAATGTAACACGTGGCCCTGAGCTGGAGTCCTCTGCTATAAATGACATTATTGGGACAAATAAAGAAACTTGAACAGGGCCTGAGAATTCGTTGTGGGTCATGTATCAGTGTGAATTCCGATTCTGATGATCCTTACCACATCGTGTAAAATACACCCTTGTCTGTCTGAAACACACACTAAAGTTTTCGGGGTGAGAGACATCCAGTCAGTCAGTTACTCTCAAATGGTTCAGATCAAAATAAATTCTTCATACTTATACCATTTCTATAAGTTTGAAACTGTTTCAAAACAAAAAAGAATTTCTTTCAACCTAAATCTCCCTGGAATAATAGAATATGACTCAAGTGCTCATAAAAATGAAGGATTAAAAGAATTTTAAGGCCAGGCATGGTGGCTCATGCCTGCAAACCCAGCACTTTCGGAGGCTGAGGCAGGCGGATCATGAGGTCAGGAGTTTGAGACCAGCCTGGCCAACACGGTAAAACCCCGTCTCTACAAAAAATGCAAAAATTAGCTGGGCATGGTGGCAGGAGCCTGTAATCCCAGCTACTCAGGAGGCTGAGGCAGGAGAATCACTTGAACCCGGGAGGCAGAGGTTGCAGTGAACCCAGATGGCACCAGTGCACTCCAGCCTGGGTGACAGAGTGAGACTCTATCTCAAAAAAAAAAAACAAAAAACAAAAAAAGAATTTTAGACCAGTGGTTCTCAACCAGGAGTTTTTCCCCAGGGGCCACGTAGCAATGTCTAGACACATTTTTGGTTGTCCCAAGTAAGGAATCTTACTGGCATCTAAAGGGGCTGCAGAACGTCCTATAGGATAGCGCTCCACAGCAAAGAACAATCCATTGCCAAATGTCAGTGGTGCCAATGGTGAAAAATCTTTTTACAAACATCTCAACAACCACGATAAAATCCCTGTCCTACCGCTCACCCAGCACGTGGCCTTAAACAAATTACTTCATCATCCGGTGCCTCAGGCTGCTAATCTGTGCAACGGGGATAACAGTAGGTACCTCACAGGCCACTGGAGGAGTGGATGAGAACACGTGTGTGCTTTGCAAATGCCTGTCACCGAGGACACACACGGGAAGGTCGATCCACTCGAGGGCTGGTTGGTGGGCATCTCATCGCACCTGCACGGACCACAGATCCCTGATGCGCTCACTGCTCAAAGGAACCAAGAGCACCCTCTGCCCCAGGTCTGGGATGTGGGAGGCCAAGGGGCGCACACTCCCCTCCTGCCTGCCTTTGGCCTCTGTGGGCAGTTGGAATTAGTCTAAAAGCTTGGAGGGAGCTAGGACAGCTTCTGGGCCCGGCACAGAGCCTGCACGGAGGAAGTGCTCCACGAAGCCCATGTGAATAGATGAATGAATGAACCAATGAACCGGTGCTCCTTCCCTCCTTCACCACCCACGGCTCGGGAGGGAAAGGCGCATCCGGCCAGCTCGGTCCATTCTTACCCTGTGCCCTGTGAGCTTGCCTGTCTTGACTTCACTTTCTGTCCATCTTGAGCCTGGGAACCCAGACCCCGAGGTCCCACCAGAAGCTAGAGGGTCAAAAACGACCTGAGATAAGACATCCACCACTGAGTCTTAGGGCTCAGTTCTTTGTAGATCTGGCTTCTTAGGGGAAGGTGTTTTCTTTCTTTTTTCTTCTTGTAACAAAACTGCTCTCACAGAGGTTTGAAGAAAAAAAATAAACTGACGGCAATGGAAATTCTAATACTAGAAAAATGTCAAGAAAGCAAACGCCGGTTTCAATGAGACACTCAGCCTGACAGGTCATGGAAACAGGCTTGAAACTATCAAAACACAAAAACCCCCCTTGCACAGGGACCACAGCGCTTGCTTGTGAAACTCATCAAATTCAAAACATGCCTCAGTGGACTGTGTTTTTGTGCCCAAGTCAACAGTCAGCCTATGCAAGGGCCTCTCCAAGGGTCCTGGAGAGATCGGGGGACGGGCCAGGGCCTAGCCTTAGGCTGAGCACGCGGCTCTTGGGTAGGCATTGCGGTGGTGGACAGAGCTCGTGGGGGGGAAGGAAGAGGGGACATGACTGAGCCCTTTACAAACCAAAACCCCTAGGACCAGTGCCTGAGGCTGGCTGTGCCACTGCCAGGCTGTGTGGCCCTGGGCCAGCCATCCACCTCGCTGAGCCCTGCCTCCTCCTTGCAGAACAAAGGTCAGTAGTAGGGGAGTACAGGAGGCCTGTATGGGAGCCCACCTTGCAAATCAGAAAGGAAGGCTCAGATGATTCCCCCATCAGAGCCCAGCACAGAGCAGGCACTCAATCCATGCCATGCAGTGCTGAGGAAGACCCTGGCCTGCCTTGAAGAGGCTGCCCAGGAGAGAGAAGGTGCTTGGCACAAGATGGCTGGGAGCCCCCTGCCCCAGGTGAGAGCTGGAAGACACGCGCTGTATAGACGCCCCTGCCTGGACAGGTGAGGAGGGTCCCAGCTCCCAAGGGCTGCCTGGAAGAGCTGGCCCGGAGGCTGGGCAGGGATCAGAGTGCAGGGACCAGGGAGGGGGTCAGGAGCACCCAGGACTCAGGAAGGCCTGAAGCTTCCAGGGAGGAAAAAGCCCCAGGCACAGGCCAGCCTAACAGGCAGCAGCCACCAACTGTAGGCAGGTACTCCACAATGCGCTTAACAGCCCGACCTCAACGAATCCACAGGCGAAGCCTCTGAAGTAGGTTCTACCATCTGCATTTTCTAGATGAGGAAACTGAGACACAGAGCAATTCAGTAACTCACCCGGGGTCACACAGCTTGTAAGTGGCAGAACCAGGGTCCCTCCCGCACCATGTGCTCCTTTCCCCTCCTGCCCGTGGGCTGACTTGCTGGGTGGTAGAAGAGGGGGAGAGAGGGGAAAGAGAAAGGGAAGGAGGGAGAGGGAGAAAGGGAGGGTAGAATGTAGAGAGGAAGGGAAGGCTGGCAGGAATGCCCCCTGGGGGTACTGGAGGAAAAAGCGAAAGACAAGATAGACTTTTAAACGTTCATGCCAGCATCCATCCAGGTGCTGCTCTGGGCAAGCCACACGGTCGTCACACCCAGTACAGTCTTCACCTCATTGCATTCTCCACACGCATGAGTTTTCACCCGCATTGCATCCCTACAGATGAACAGAATGCGACAGGAGCAACAGACAGGGAGCCTCGAGGCTGGGGTAGAAGTTCAGTCTCCGGAGCCCACGCCCCGGGCCCAGAGCTGCCCTGTGTTCCTCTGGCTCGGGCAGCCCCTTTGGACGGCTGGACACTCACCCACAAGCTCTAGCTTGGGCTGGGAGGTCTGGACCGGGTAGCACAGGTGGAGCTCTGAAACGACACCAGGAGGAAGGCTGGGGGTGGCGGCCTCAGAGAGCAGGAGCAGGCAGGGAAAGGACCCAGGCCAGGCTGGCAGAGAGCAACCTGTCCTCCCCAAGGCCCCAAGAACACAGCCACTTACTCTGCCGAATTCGCTTCCTGCAGGCCCTCCGGTGGCACAGGAGGAAGGCGCTGGAGCCGACCACCACAGCCAGCACCAGGATCACCCAGAAGAGCACTGGCCCTGGAACACAGAGATGCCCCGCACTCTTTGCCTCGCTGCAACCACACAGGACAGCCCCAGCCCCAGACTACTTCCTCCTTCTCCTGGGACACAGCTTCCACCATGGCTAACAACAACAGGTTCTTTCCAAGCCAAGGCTGTATCTCATCCAGCCCTCCCTCGCCTGGCTCCAGGAAGCTGATCAACTATTTAAGGCTGAGAGAAGGGCAAACTGTGTCTAGAGGGTGAGAAATTGAGGCGTCTAGGAGCCAGAACAAAGGAATTGAGGTCCAATAGACCAAAATTTGAGGACTGTGGAGGAGGGCCCGGTGTGAGCGGCATCTGGCAGCACTGCAGGTGTGGCTGGAGTCAGGGTGGGGAGGGCCAAGCAGTGAGGGGAAGGAACGGGTTGAACCCAGTCCCCTCCCGGCCAACCCTCTAGACCTGCTTGATGAGGGCAGGCATGGAGTCCCCACTGCACATAAACACGCCCCACAAGCATTCCCTGAATGAATGATCCCCAACCCTATGCCCTAGGCACCATCACTACCTTCAGTTTAAAAATGAGGGGAGCTGAGGCGCACGAAAATCCGTTAAGTTGCCCAAGGTCACCCTGAGAGTAAGCGGTAGAGCCCCAGCCCAGGCCAGGCCAGGCTGGGTGGACTCCAGGGCCCACGCTCTTAACCCCTATCTGGATCTACTTCTTCACACCTTTGTACTAAACTCGCTTCCTTTTTCCCTTTGTCACTTACAGAGATCACAGAGCTAGGGATTGCACTTTATCGAAGTCCAGGTTTAGATGTTTAAAAAGTAGTATATGCCAGTTAAGTGCTTCTCAAACATTAATGTGCATATGAGTGCCCTGGAGATCTTGTTAAAGTGCAGTTTCTGATTCTCTAGGTCTGGGATGGGGCCCATAATTTGCTTTCCTAACAAGTTCCCAGCCGGTGCCAATGCTGCCAGACAGGACCGCGCTTTCAGAAACTCTAACTGGAGCACTACTGCCACCTCGTGTCAGCCACTAGAACTGCAAGTCCTAAAATGAGTAACCTGGCATCTTGCCCTAAGAGCTAACTCTTGGGGGTTTTGTTTCTTTTGTTTTGTTTTGTTTTGTTTTGTTTAAGACTGATTCTCACTCTGTTGCTCAGGCTGGAGTACAGTGGCGCAATCTCGGCTCACTGCAACCTTGCAACCTCCGCCTCCCGGGTTCAAGCGATTCTCCTGCCTTAGCCTCCTGAGTAGCTGGGATTACAGGCGCGCGCCACCACGCCTGGCTAATTTTTGTATTTTTAGTAGAGATGTGGTTTCATCATGTTGGCCAGGCTGGTCTCAAACTCCTGACCTCATGATCTACCCACCTCGGCCTCCCAAAGTGCTGGGATTACAGGCGTGAGCCACCACGCCCGGACTAAGAGCTAACTCTTACAGAGGCCGTCTGTAAGACGTCTGTAACCTACACTGCTTACAACCCTGCACGGTCTCTGCCATTACCATTCTACAGATGAGACAACTGAGTCTCAAAGGATCTAAACGACTAGTCAAAGTCATGAAATCAATCAACAAAGACCTATTTTCTGAGTAGCAATTATGAGCCATGAGGATGAAGCTGTGAAAAAGAATTCCTGCCTACAAGAATTAAAGAATAGTCACTAGCAGCCAGGCGCAGTGGTTCACACCTGTAATCCTAGCACTTTGGGAGGTTGAGGCGGGTGGATCAGCTGAGGTCAGGAGTTTGAGACCAACCTGGACAACATGGCAAAAACCTATCTCTACTAAAAATACAAAAAATTAGCTGGGTGCGGTGGCAAGCGCCTGTAAACCCAGCTACTCAGGAGGCTGAGGCAGGAGAATCTCTTGAACCTGGGAGATGGAGGTTGCAGTGAGCCAAGATGGGTGCCACTGCCCTCCAGCCTGAGCAACAGAGTGAGACTCTGTTTCAAAAAAAAAAAAAGAACAGTCACTAGCAAGTGCCAGAGCCACAGCACCAACTCAAGAAGCCAGAAACCTGGGATCAACCTTGATCCCCCTTCTCAGGCCATACCCACAAAGGAGAAGCTCCCTCCTGGCTCCCCCTGATCCCCACTTCCCCAGGAGGAAGCCCCTGCTGGGAGTAGGGGTGAGTGGGCTGGGACCATTACCTGCATCCAGAACGGGCTTCCCTGTGGAGGAGAGAGCAACGGGAGCGCTGGTTGGGATGGGCAGCGTCTTACCGGCCTGGGAGTCCACCAGCGAGCTCTGAGTGGGGCTGGTGCTGTGGGGAGAAGCCCAAGGCAGGAGTGATGGAGATGGGAAGAGGGAAGTGGGTCTTCAGGAATAATTCCCTTTCTCTAGAGACTGTGCAGCCAGAGCCTGGGCCCCTAGATCCTCTGCCCCGAGTCTCTGCCAGGCATTTTGAGGGCAGGGACTGGGTTTCACGGCCTTCTGGCTTTCCAATGGTGTCAGCACAGAGATGGGCACATATTTAACAAAAGAGCAGCCCAGGCCCCACCTCCACCCCCAGCCCAGCTGCCTCCCAGGCATCCCCTGGGCATGGCAGGGACAGCTCCCTTCCACAGCAGCCAAACAGAGAGAAGGGGCGGGGGAGTCACCTGGCAGGCGCCTCGCCATTCTCTGGGGTGGGGTTGCAGTCAGGCTGGGTCCCCAGGGGTGGCACCTCAAAGGTGGTGTCCTTCTCAGCCATATCTGCAGAGGGGAGGTAACATCTGAGAACCAGCACCAAGGAGACTGGTGTCTCCAGGAAAGAGTTAACCAGTAGGGACTGGTGGCTTCCAGCGAGGCAGCACCGTGGGAGCTAAGGCAGCCAGATTTGTGTTTCAAAAGATCAAAGTGGAAAAGCTGGCCAGGCACAGTGGCTCACACCTGTAATCACAGCATTTTGGGAGGCTGAGGCAGGAGGACCACTTGAGGTCAGGAGTTCAAGACCAGCCTGGCCAACATGGTGAAACCCCATCTCTACTAAAAACACAAAAATTAGCTAGGTGTGGTGGCACACACCTGTAATCCTAGCTACTCAGGAGGCTGAGGCAGGAGAATCGTTTGAACCGGGGAGGTGGAGGCTGCAGTGAGCTGAGATCATGCCACTGCACTCCAGCCTGGGCAACAGAGCAAGACTCAAAATAAATAAAACAAAGTGGAGAAGTTGCTACTTATCTCTAACAGCTGTGGTCACCCAGGAAGGTGGCACAGTGACGCTAGACCTTTTGTTTTTAAGGGAAACCTGAAATCTCCTAATGTTTAAATACAGCCTCAATTTTTAAAGTTTTTTTCTTTTAAATCAACTTTATTAAGGAATTATTTATTTATTTATTTTTAATTTTTTGAGATTGAGTCTTCCTCTGCTGCCCAGACTGGAGTGCAGTGGCACGATCTCGGCTCACTGCAACTTCTGCCTCCCGGATTCAAGTGATTCTCCTGCCTCAGCCTCCTGAATAGCTGAGATTACAGGCGCCTGCCAACATGCCCAGCTAATTTTTGTATTTTTAGTAGAAACAGGGTTTCACCATGTTGACCAGGCTGGTATCAAACTCCTGACCTCAGGTGATCCGCCCACCTCAGCCTCCCAAAGTGCTGGAATCATAGGCGTGAGCCACCACGCCCAGCCTAAGGCAAAATTTATATACAAGAAAGTATCCCCTGGCAGGGTAGGGTGGCTCTCACCTGTAATCCCAGCACTTTGGGAGGCTGAAGCGGGCGGATCACTTGAGCTCAGGAGTTCGAAACCAGCCTGAGCAACATAGCAAGACCCTGTCTCTATTTTTAAATAAGTAAAAATAAAAAAAGAAAATGTCCCTAAGTGTGTACAGCCTGATGAGTTCTGACAAAGGTAACTAACTCCAATAAAAATACAGAACATTCAAAAGGTTCCCTAGTGCCTCTCCTCACTCACTCTGCCCCCACCTCCAGATCCAGGCAACCACTGATCTGCTTTATGTCACTATAGAGGAGTGTATCTGTTCCAGAATTTCATGTCGACAGAATCACGCAGTATGTACTCTTTGGGGTCTGGCTTCTTTCACTCTGCATAATGTTTTTGATAGTCATTCAGGTTCATTCCTTTCTGTTGCCAAATGGCGTTCTGTTGTACAGATGAACCACTGTTTACATACCCATTCCCTAGTTGATGGACATTTGGGTTGTTTCCAGTTTGAACTAAGACGAACAAGGCAGCTATGAGTATTCTTGTGCGTGCCTCTGTGTGAACATATAATTTCATTCCTCTTGAGTGCCTAGGAAGGGTGGCTGGATTGCTATGCTGGCCAGACGGAATGTCTCTGAAGGGCAGTTCAAAGCTGGCCACCACTGGTCTGACCCAGCCACCTTGTTTTACAGATGGAGAGAGACACAGGGCTGGAGCTAGAGCCAGGAAACAGAGATGGCAAGTTCCAGCCCAGAGCACTCTCCTCTGGACGGCACTGCCTCCTGCCTGGGGAGTGGGCACCTTCTTCAAAACTTCCTGCTTTTCTGGGGCAGGAGAATTTGGCCCACATTAGAAGCGGGTTATGCTCAGTCACTACACCTCTCCTCCCCCAGAGCCCTGGTGGAGGCACCCCTTTTTGATGTGGTACAAAGCAACCCCACACACATACCCACATCTCCCCTCTACAAAGTGTTCATGACACCTTTCAGATTTTTCCTCAAATAGACAAAAAAGTAAAGCCAGGATTAATTTATTTCTTGGATTGTAGGGTTCTGAGGAACCCCCCTCTTTGGGGAAGGTCACTGGACTCTTACCTGAATTAGCTGGAGCCTGGAGGCTGGAGACTATGGGGAAGATGATGCGACATGTTATGATAGTTCCTACATATTCATTAATCAGTATTTGAATCAGTGTTTGAAATGTCATTGGGTTTCAGTGAACACTTACTTTGAGCGGACTGGAGCTCTGATGCTCAAACCCATTAACTGTGGCTATTCCCAGTTAGCATCATGAGGAGAAAGCCCCCTGCCCTCTCTCCAAGGCAGCCTGATGTAACTAGACAGGCCCATGGTCTCAGCTGCTGCTGAAACACCTGCTGAAATCCAGCGACAGATCTGCTGTCCCTCCTGTATGTGCAGAAGGGGGGGACCTAGTATCCCTTGGGTGCCTCTCATCCCCTCTCTGAATATACTATACCTCACTTGTAACTTTCCTTCTTCCTCCCTGAGTTAGTGATCCTCCCCTTTTCCTCCTCTTTGGATTTGAAGGTGAGGAGAAGGCATTGTCTAGCCCCTAGTTAGTCTGCCTGTGTTCTCTGGTAATGGCCTACTGGAAGAGAAGAAAAGAACCTGCCTACTCAGCCTCCATTTAAGAACTAAAAAAATATATTATTTACCAGATGGATATACTTCTCTTTAAATCCAAACACCCAGTTCTTAGGCCACTTAAAGAATCGTCTCAGCATCAAGGCCAAACAGATTCTCTTTTTGTACATCCAGCAATCGCTTAAAATCAGGTGAAATTTCACCTTCATATTTGGACTGTATATATCTTGTCAGTTTTTTCTTTTCCCTGGAGTTTTCAATTGCCTTTCTTTTTCTTGTTGATAAAAGGATAGTGTGCCCTCACCATATCCTCAGGCTTTTCAACTCTACTAATCATGAAATTTACTACAATTCTCTCTTCTATTCCTGGGAACACTTCCTCGGAGCCTTCCTTCCATTTTCCTGCTCTGATCTGGCTCAACTGGTCTATACCACTTCATTCTGGGACTTCCCTTCCTTGCTCTGCTAGGATGGAGTGCTGGTCTCTAGATTCCATGGCTTCTTGTTGTTTTTCTTTTTTGCCCCCTCACTTAGCTGAATTACATCTTCAAATCACTTCCTAGGAGAGGATATAGGAAGAAAAGCTTTCTGGACCTTTTATGTCTGAAAATGTTTTTATGCTGCCTTCAAACTTGATTGTAATTTAGCTGAGGTGACCGTAATTTAGCTGGGTAAATTCTAGGTTCAGAACTAAGAAGGAGGTGGGTGGGTGGTGTCTTCCAGTGGAAAGTACTCTGGGCTGACCCTTGGGATTCCTGCATTCCGGCTCTAGGTTCGGCCCTGTGCTTCTCTCTGGGTGTAAAATGAAGGGGTTGTATCAGACCAGAGGTATCCAGCTTTGACTAGTCCTCAAAAACATTCTGACTACGTGACCAGCACAATGACCTAGCCACTCCTCCTAGGTATTTACCCATGAAAAATGAAAATATACATCCGCCCAAAGACTTGTACAAGAATCGGCCAGTCATGGTGGCTCATGCCAGTAATCTCAGCACTGTGGGAGGCTGAGGTGGGAGGATCGCCTGAGCCCAGGAGTTCAATGCTGCAGTGAGCCAAGATCATGCCACTGCACTCCAGCCTGGAACACAGAGTGAGACCCTGTCTCTAAAAATAATAATAATAATAAAAGGTATAAGATAAATTCATACATGTTAGAAAAAAAAAAGAATATCCACAGCTGTTTTCATTCATAATAGCCCTAAACTGGAAACAACCCAAATGCCATCAACTGGCAGGTAGATAAAATCATGGTGGTGCATCTATTACATGTAGCGTGGGTAATTTCCATTGATCCTGCTTTGCTCTTGGTAGGTCTTTTTGACCTGATGTCTATGCTTCTGGTCAGGTGCACAGAGAAATTGGGGCTGCCACTGTGGGGAAGATGCCTGGAGCACTTTGGAGTGCCAAAGACCTGTGGCTGGTGGGGGATGCACAAAGGGAATCAGGGAGTCAGGACACTTTTGCAGACATGAGGCCTGGCACATGCCAATGTCTGCATTGGGAGAGCCACATCAAGGTGGTCACCAGGCCAGGCAGCAGGAGCAAGAAGAAACAAATGGCCGGGCGCAGTGGCTCATGCCGGTAATCCCAGCACTTTTGGGAGGCCGAGGCAGGCAGATCACCAGGTCAGGAGTTCGAGACCAGCCTGACCATCATGGTGAAACCCTGTCTCTACTAAAAATACAAAAATTAGCCAGGCATGGTGGTGCGCGCCTGTAATCCCAGCTACTCAGGAGGCTGAGGCAGGAAAACTGCTTGAACCCGGGAGGTGGAGGTTGCGGTGAGCCAAGATCGCATCACTGCACTCCAGCCTGGGCGACAGAGTGAGACTCTGTCTCAAAAAAACAAACAAACACAAATACAAAAAAAAAAAAAAAAAAAAAGCAACCAGAAGCCTCCTTCCTCCTGCAATGGCCCTCTAGCGCCCTCTGCTGGCAAGACTTAACTGCATGCTCCCTATAGAGGAGAAAGGCGGAGCCCAGTCGTTGATCGCAGGGCAGGGATGGAAAGGTGAATGGAGAACTTAGAGACGATGGGCTGATCACAAGCACACTTTCTAAAAAGCCTTTTCTTGTCCTCTGATCCCATATTGTTCCTTTTTCATAGCATTCTGTGCCTACATTATGGATGTAACGAGTTCGTGAATTTTTCTGCAGACACGAATTTAATGTTGCTAAGTACTCTTCTATTCCTGGATTTATCATAGCTTCATGTGTGGTAAGAATTTCTGGTTTCGTATCTTTTTATTCTCCTTCATAGGGCTTGTTTTCCTTATAAGTCTCTGTTCATTCATATTTATTTTAAAAGGGTTATGCTTGGCCGGGTGTGGTGGCTCACGCCGGTAATCCCAGCACTTTGGGAGGCTGAGGCAGGCAGATCACCTGGGGTCAGGAGTTCGAGACCAGCCTGGCCAATGTGGTGAAACTCTGTCTCTACTAAAAATACAAAAATTAGCCGGGCATGGTGGTGCACGCCTGTAATCCCAGCTACTTGGGAGGCTGAGGCACAAGAATAGCTCAAACCCAGGAGGCAGAGGTTGCCATGAGCCGAGACCATGCCACTGCACTCCAGCCTGGGCAACAGAGCGAGACTTTGTCTCAAAAAGAAAAAGGGGGGGAGGTTATGCTGCATTCACCAATAGATAAATGTGGCATCTATACACAATTGAATACTACTCAGCCATCATGAGGAAAGAAATCAAGTCCTTTGCAGCAACATGGATGGAACTGAAGGCCATATTCTTAAGTGCAGACATTCAGACACAGAAAGACAAATACTGCATGTTCTCACTTCTAAGCGGAAGTGAAATACTGTGTCCACACGGAGGTGGAGAGTGGAATAAAAGGCAATAGAGATTTAGAGGGGTGACAGGGTGGGAGGTGTAGGTGGGTGGACCACGAGAAATTATTTAAGAAGTACAGTGTATGCTATTTGGGGATAGGTACCCTAAACGTCCTGAGTTCACCACCCAATCTAAGCATGTAACAAAATTACACTTGTACCCCATACATTTACACAAACAAAATAAAATCCTAAGGACTCTACTGAATATTCCAGTCACTGAGCAGGGACGGTTTCTTCTGCTGTGTTAGTATGTCCTGTTTGCAACGGGTCTCTTCCCTGAGTAGGAAGTCAGCTAGGGAACTCTGGGCCCATGGGCGGAGAGTGTGAGCTGGCAGTCTCCATTTCAGGGTGATGGGGCGTGGCTAGCCTGTTGCGAGGTACACTTTCAAATACCCAAGTAAAGAGGGCTTTACAAACAGAGTGACAGCATCCCACTAGTGGCCCGAACTTTCACCGGATATTCCTTCAACATTCTGACTCAAAAAGACGATTGTTGGCCAGGCACTATGGCTCATGCCTGTAATCCCAGCACTTTGGGATGTGGAGGCGGGCATATCACTTGAGGTCAGGAGTCCCAGACCAGCCTGGCCAACATGGCAAAACCCTGTCTCTACTAAAAATACAAAAATTAGCTGGGTGTGGTGGCGGGTGCCTGTAATCCCAGCTACTCGGGATGCTAAGACAGGAGAATTGCCTGAACCTGGGAGATGGAGGTTGCAGTGAGCTGAAATCGCACCATTGCACGCCAGCCTGGGCAAGACAGCGAGACTCCGTCTCAAAAAAAAAGACAATACTGGGGACTAAAAACTCAGGCATCATCTGTGCAAACTTGTCAGTGGCCATGCCATGCCACTGTAATACATTCTGAAGTTGTGTTTGAAGATTTAGTAGTCACAGGCCACTACACCTCACACCTCTCCACTTCCCTCCCGCTCTTCATCCGCCTGCCTCTTCCAAGCCCAGAGCCTCTCTGGTGGTCCTAGAAGCAAGTCACCCCTCACTTCTCCGGCAGCCCTCACAGAGTCACATTGGGTGACCTTTCCTCCACTTGGTTTTTTTTCTTTTTTAGGCAGAGTTTCGCCCTCTCACCCAGGCTGGAGGGCAGTGGTGCAATCTCGGGTCACTGCAACCTATGCCTCCCGGGTTCAAGCGATTCCCCTGCCTCAACCTCCTGAGTAGCTGGGACTATGGTGCCCACCACCACACCCAGCTAATTTGTGTATTTTTAGTAGAGACGGGGTTTTGCCATGTTGGTCAGGCTGGTCTTGAACTCCTGACCTCAAGTGATCCACCTGCCTCAGCCTCCCAAAGTGCTGGGATCACAGGCGTGAGCCACCACGCCTGGCCATTCCCCTTGGTTTTGTCACCACTCTTCCATCTGTTTTAAACCACCTGGAAATTTGTTAAAATTCTCAAAGCCCTTAAAAAACAAAAAACAACAACAACAAAAAACTGTCAGGGTTTTAGTTTCCTGCACACTGGTAAAGCCAACCATCCTGTTAGAAACCTCTTCAGAAACTTGATATTCATCTCTCAAAGTCAATAAAACAGCCTTGCAAACAGGTCAAGATTTTACCAGCCCAGGGCTGGGCATGGTGGCTCAGGCCTATAATCCCAGCACTTTGAGAGGCCAAGGTGGGCGGATCACCTGAGGTCGGGAGTTCGAGACCAGCCTGACCAACATGGAGAAACCTCATCTCTTCTAAAAATACAACATTAGCCGGCTGTGGTGGTGAATGCTTGTAACCCCAGCTACTCAGGAGGCTGAGGCAAGAGAATTGCTTGAACCCAGGAGGTGCAGGTTGCGGTAAGCCGAGATTGCGCCATTGCACTCCAGCCTGGGCAACAAGAGCGAAACTCCATCTCAAAAAAAAAAAAAGATTTTACCAGCCCAATAATTTCTGGAAGAATTTTTTTTTTAATCAACAGAATCTCTTACCAAAATGATAAAACTGGATTTTATCATTCCATTCACTGGGTCTGACTACTCAAAGGATAACCAGGACCCAAACCTGACCTAATGAACAGCCGAGGGTGTAGGTCATTTGCCCCCACCCCTGGCTGTTGGTGGGGAGAGGCACAACAGTGGGGCACAGACTCCACCCCGTGGTCGAGGCCTGGGGTGGGAACTGCTTACCCTGGGGCTTGGTGACCATCTCTGCTGCACAGATTGGGTAGGGGACACAGCGGGCACAGGAGTTGGTGGCTGATGTGGCACAGATCATGCCAGGTCGACATTCGCAGACGCGGGAGGAGTTCCATGCACATGGCGTCTTCTCCACAAGGTCATCTAAGGGACACAGATGAGGATCATGGAGAAAGATCAGGATGGTAAGGGCAGGGGGTCCAGAGAGCCCCCAGAAAGACAGAGAAGCAGTTGTCCAAAGGTCATCCAACAAGAAAATAAATGCTCGTCTGGCTATGCCGTTGAGCACCTCTCCCAGCATGCTCAAAATAATTCTGCAGGGTGAAAGAAGGCAGGCAAAAAGGGAGGGTATTCTGTATGTTGCATTTAAATGAAATTCTAGAAAATGCAAGCTATTGCATGGTGACTATAAGCAGGGGGTGGGAAATGGTGACAAGCAACCTGAGGTAACTTTTAGAGGGGGATGGCTGGTTGCTCAGCTGCATGCATTTGTTAAAACTTATCAGATCGCACCCTTTAATCTATGCACTTTACCATATGCCCACTACCTCTCCATAAAGCTGTTAAAAGAAAGTCCTCCAGGGGACGGGGTGAGTGGGCACGGGTCAGAGGAGCCGAGACTGGCCATGACGCCATAACCGTTTAAAGCTGTGTGATAGTACACAGCTATCTCTGACTCACTCTACATCTGAATATGTTTGAAATTTTTAATAATAAAAAGATTTTTTGGCCAGGCATGGTGGCTCACGACTGTAATCCCAGCACTTTGGGAGGCCGAGGCAGGCAGATCACAAGGTCAGGAGTTCGAGACCAGCCTGACCAACATGGTGAAACCCCGTCTCTACTAAAAATACAAAAATTAGCCAGGCCTGGTGGCGCTCGCCTGTAATCCCAGCTACTCAAGAGGCTGAGGCAGGAGAATCACTTGAACCCGGGAGGCAGAGGTTGCAGTGAGCCAAGATAGTGCCACTGCACTCCAGCCTGGGTGACAGAATGAGACTCCATCTATTAAAAAAAAAAAAAAAAAAAAAAAAGATTTTCTCCAAAAGCAAAAAAATAACATGTTAAAGGTATTATTTTTAATAAGTGTAATAATGCATTTGTATGTGTTCGGGAATATTTTGCAACGCTCCACTTAGAGGTAAATACAGAATGACTGTATCAGTAGATTAGGCAAATGCAACTTCTCTTCAAGAGTAGATCCCAATCAGCAGGACACTTAGAGACCCAGCATGATAATGATAAAGGCTGGACAGTCTCTTCTTACAGCCTCCAGAGCAAGGGAACTGGGCAGGATTTGGGGAATTTGTGCAGAGGGTGTGCGTGAGCTCAGCAATGAATGAAACCATTTAGGACAATGGCAGCTATTATCATTATTATTATAGCTCTTAAGATAACTGAGTATGTGTGAGACAGTAGTCTCAGCACTCTACCCAGATTAACCTACAATCATGTATTTAATTCTTTTTTTTTTTTTTTTTTTGAGACGGAGTCTTGCTGTGTTGCCCAGGCTGGGGTGCAGTGGCGTGATCTCGGCTCACTACAAGCTGTGCCTCCCAGGTTCACGCCATTCTCCTGCCTCAGCCTCCCGAGTAGCTGGGACTACAGGCGCCCACCACCGCGCCCGGCTAATTTTTCTATTTTTAGTAGAGACGGAGTTTCACCGTGTTAGCCAGGATGGTCTCGATCTCCTGACCTTGTGATCCACCCGCCTCGGCCTCCCAAAGTGCTGGGATTACAGGCGTGAGTCACCACACCCGGCTCATGTATTTAATTCTTACACAGTTCTCTGAGATGGATACTACTATGCCCATTTTGCAGCAGAGGAAACTGAGGCACAGAGAGGTTAGGAAACCTGCTTGAGGTTATAGGCTATCAAGTGGGAGAGGCGGGATCTGAAGCCGGCACTCGGGTTCTAAAGCTCATGCCTTTAGCTACTAATACGCCACTCCACTGCCTCGTAGGGCTTTAGTTAGGAGAGCTGAAGGAATTACTGGGCCCAGAGCCAACTCCTCTTTCTCCATATGTCCACAAGGTGGTTGTAGCAGACTGTATTTTCCCAAAACATGGCTACAGTGATGTTTCTGGCCCTTCCAGAGCCTTTGCCACTTACCCCTCAAGAAGTACAACTGTTTTCCTTCCCTCGGTCTCAAGTGACATTTGTGGTTGCCTCAACAAACAGAAAGTGGTAGAAGTTCTGTGTGACTTCTGAGGCCTGGTCATAAAAGGAGGGGTGGCTGCTGCCTCTGTCTCTCTCTGTCTCTTTCTCTCTCTTTCTGTCCCTCTCTCGCTCTCTCTTTCTGTCTGTCTCTCTCTCTCTCAAGACTTTTATGGCCGGGGGCAATGGCTCATGCTTGTAATTCCAACACTTTGGGAGGCTGAGGCGGGCGGATCACTTGAGGCCAGGAGTTTGGGACCAGCCTGGCCAACATGGTGAAACCCCGTCTCTACTAAAAATACAAAAAAAGAAAAAAAGAGAAAAAGACCTCGCCTTTAGAACCCAGCCACCAGGGGGGACACGAAGAGGCCGACATGGAAAGGAACCAAGCCTGCAGCCAGGAGCCGACATCAACCCCAAGGCAGGTGAATGAATGAGACTTCAGAGGATCCTGATCCGCAGCTTTTGGGCTTTCCAGCTAAGACCCCAGACATTGTGGAGCAGAGACAAGCTGTCCCCGCAGTGCCCTGTCTGAATTCTGACTCACAGAATCTGTGAGTACAAAGAATGGTTTGTTTTCACGACTAAGTTTTAAGAAAATTTGCTTTGCAGCCTTAGTAACTAGGACAGAGACCTCCAATGACAACAAATGGTGTCTGTGGTTCTTTTTGGCCTCCCCGACCCTTCGCTCTGCTTTGCTGCCCAAAAGCAGCTCTGGACAAGGAGACAGACTCACACATTCCCAGTGGCCTCCGTGAATAGCCAGGGCCTCTAACAGTCACAGCAGCCTGTGGCCTGAGCAACACCCCCCGCCCACATGACCCTCGGGGTGCTGCTGGCGCTGGGAGGTTGTGATGGGCTGGGCACAGGGAAGCCCCATACCCACATCGTGCTGTGCCTGCGCGCTCAGTAAGTGCTCGTCAAAGCAGCTCGCAGGCCAGGCGTGGTGGCTCACGCCTATAATCCCAGCGCTTTGGGACGCCAAGGTGGGAGGACCATTTGAGTCCAGGAGTTCGAGAACAGCCTGGGCAACATAGTGAGACCCCCATCTCTATGAAAAAAAAAATTTTTGAATTAGCCAGGCATGGTGGTGTGTGCCTATAGTCCCAGCCACTTGAAAGGCTGAGGCAAAAGGATCACGTGATCCTGGGAGGTCGCAGCTGCAGGGAGCTATGATCGCACCACCGCACTGCAGCCTGGGTGAAGGAGTGAGACCCTGTCTGGGAAAAAAAAAAAAAAAAAAGAAGTGGCTCATAGGGGCAGCGAGTGGAGTGGACGAGAACCTGGAACCTGGTGGCACTTGTCTGGGTTCAAACTCCAGCTCGCAGCCCTTGGAAGTTCCCTGATTTCCCAAAGCTTTCGTTTCCTCCTCTGTAAAAGGGAAATGATCACAATCCTTGAATCACAGAGTAGTTACAAACATTCATGAGCCGAGTTTGGCACAGGTGGGTGATTCACAAACGCTTCCTGGAAGGAAATAATATGCCAGTGGAAGCCCTCTGAAAAGAGGCGACCCCCATCAAAAACCCACAAACATGACGGGGAGTTACTGGAAGTTCACGGTTCAAAAATGCAGAGGGGTAAACTGAGGCCCAGGGAGGGACGAGGCCCTTACCTCGAGAACAGCTCACGCAGGCCGTGCAGCGGCCGGCCTCGTCCAGGTAGTAGTCGGGCTCACACTGCTTCCTGCAGTCACCAGACCCCTGTGGGCATGGCTGTGTTGGGGACAGACCTGGTGAAAGAAGCAGAGAAGCTACAGGCCAGGCCGCCTTGGCAAAGGCCTCACTCCCCACCAAACCCTGAAGCCCCCCATCCCTCACCATGGCCAGCTCCCAAACTCCACACATCAGCTCAGTCCAGCCTTTCAGAGGGAGTCCTGAGGCTCAGAGAGGACAGGAATGCTGCGTGCATTCCACACGAGAGGAGGGTACTCACTGCCCGGCAACCAGCCCCTGCCCATTCTTCCTCCTGAGGCCACCGTGCCACAGCTTCCCCCAACCCTGTCTCACCGCTCTGTCACTCCCATGCTCAAAACTTTGGGAACAGCTTCCCTGAGAGCTCAGCACACTAGCGTAACTCCTGTTCAGAATGGTATTGGGCGGGGAGGGGCTGGGTGCCTCCTATCTCCCTCTTTTAAAGACCCGTGTCGGCCGGGCGCGGTGGCTCACATCTGTAATCCCAGCACTTTGGGAGGCTGAGGCGGGTGGATTACTTGAGACCAGGAGTTTGTGACCAGCCTTTAGTAGAGATGTTGAAACCCCATCTCTACAAAAAAAAAAAAAAAAAAAGTAGCCAAGTGTGGTGGCAGGCGCCTGTAATCCCAGCTACTCGGGAGGCTGAGGCAGGAGAATTGCTTGAACCCAGGAGGCGGAGGTTGCAGTGAGCCGAGATCACGACACTGCACTCCAGCCTGGGTGACAGAGCAAGACTCACCTCAAAAAAACAAACCACAAACAAAGAAAAGACATCATAGAGAGAATAAGCAAAGCCATGGAGCGGGAGAAGGTACAACTGTCGGAAAAGAGCTCCAACCCAAAATTGTTAGAAGTCCCACAAATCCATTTTTTTTTTTTTTACAAAACCGACCCAAGAGAAAGGAAAGCACATGCACACAAGGATTTATTTTTCATTCTTCATTATAGCCAAAGGCAGAAACAACCCAAATATCCAAAAACTGGATAAACAGAGCACGGCATATCTACGCCATGGAGGGCTATTCAGTAATAAAAAGGGACTAGGCTGGGCGTGGTGGCTCACGCCTGTAATCCCAGCACTTTGGGAGGCTGAGGTGGGCGGATCACCTGAGGTCGGGAGTTTGAGACCAGCCTGACCAACATGGTGAAATCCCATCTCTACTAAAAATACAAAATTAGCCAGGCGTGGTGGTGTGCACCTGTAATCCCAGCCACTCAGGAGGCTGAGGCAGGAGAATCGCTTGAACCCAGCATGTGGAGGTTGCAGTGAGCCGAGATTGCACTATTGCACTCCAGCCTGGGCAACATGAGCGAAACTCCATCTCAAAAAAAAAGAAAAAGAAAAATGACTGAGGGTCGACCCTTCGCCATGGGGACCAGGAGGGCATCAGAGGGACACGTGCAGAGGCTGGCCAGCTGAGTCCCAAGTGTCACAACAGCAGAGTGGGACTCATTTCCCTCTGACAAACCAACATAGAGGGAAATAGAGAGAGAGATGGGGCACTAGTGCCCAGCACAAGGCAGGCCCTCTGCATTGCTGGCAAATGAATGAGCTCTCTGGTGTCTACCTCTGCCCCTCGATGCTTTCAGCCCTAGATCATACCTTACCACTGTCTTCTCTCCCCACCAGGAAAAGACAACAGATCAGTGCCCGCCTGCTCCAAACACCCCCATTCATGGGCCATCCACCAATTGGACACTCCAGGGAGATGACCCACAGCTTCATGGGGAAATTACCTGGATCTGAACTAGGCCTTCCCACAGAGGAGGGAGAGTCGGGAGCCCTCGTCAGTTTAGAAGCAGCTTCCTGGGCGAGGCGGGTGCCCCCTCTTAGAGGCATGGTGCTGGCACTGGAGGTTGCTGGGGACAGCGGGGTGGGCTTGGCCTGGGGGATGGTGCCACTGGGGAAGAAGCCAGAGATGGGACTGATAATTCTGCCAATGGGGCAAGGGAGGCCTGTGCTCACGAATAACAGTTTCCACAGAGATGGGGTCCCAGGCCCTCAGCCCACCGCCTCTGGCAGGCCCACTGTAAGCTCCTGGGAGCAAGGCCTGTGTTTTCTAAGCCCTGTGAGTCTCCTATGTGCTCAGGGCAGGGCTGGGCACACCCTAGGGCCTCAAATGATCTGAGGGGCTTGGCAGAGAGGCACCCCGAAGTCCTGACACCATGGGCTGAATCCCGCTTACACCCCCAGCCCAGTTGTACCATGGGTGTCCTGTGGGGTGGGGCAGCCTCGTCTGAAAGCCAGCTTGGGGGAAGAGGAGGAGGCAGAGCCAGGGAGTCACCTGGAGGGTTCCTTGCAGTTCTCTGGGCTGGCACAGGCAGGGCTGACCCCTGGGGAAGCCGGCTCACAGACTGTGTTCTTCTGCGCCGTGCCTGCAGGGGGGACAGCAGTGCCTTCAGAATCAGTGTTGGGGACCCAAAGTCTCCCAGAATACACCCTTCACTACCACAGGCCAGAGTCGGAGATGGGGCCCTTGGAAAACGCAGCAGTCATCTGGAGGTGGCACCTGCCTGGCACCCATTCCCCTTCGGAGTAAAGCAGCCTACCTTTCCCTGGGGAATTACTCTCCCTCTGATCTCTGCATCTGTGGTTAGGGGTTGGGACCGACTGAACCCCCTTTCCCGAGTGGCCATGAGACCAGGCTGGACCAATCAATCCATTCCATTCCTCTGGCCATGATGAGCCAGTTCAGGGACAGACATGTGACCCAAGCCTGTGAGGTAGAATTTAAAGATTCTGGTTTGGGATTTAAAGGTTTTCGTTTTGGATATTAAAAATGTAAGAAAGGAAAGCTGTCTTCCCACTGGCGCTGGGCAGAGCTGCTAGTAAGTATCTTGCCGACGAACCAACAGAGAGGGAAATAGAGGTGAGAGATGGGGCAAGATGGAGCCCTGGATCCAGCCATGCCTGAAGCTTCTCAGAGCTATCCCCAGACTTTTAAGCTACATGTGCTAAAAAATTGGGGATTTTGCTACTTGCAATCCAAGGAGTCCTGAAGAATGCTGGACGGAAGCAGGGTGGAGAAGAAAACATACACATCGTCCATCCAGTGCCCCTGAGTTTGCCTGCTATGTCCTAACTGTGCCAGGAAAGTCAATTTTATTTACTTACTTACTTATTTACTTATTTGAGACAGAGTCTTGCTCTGTCGCCCAGGCTGGAGGAGTACAGTGATGCAGTCTCGGCTCACTGCAACCTCTGCCTCCCAGGTTCAAGCAATTCTCCCGCCTCAGCCTCCCGAGTAGCTGGGATTACAGGCACCCACAACCACGCCCGGCTAATTTTTGTATTTTTAGTAGAGATGGGGTTTCGCCATGTTGACCAGGCTGGTCTCGAACTCCTGACCTCAGGTGATCCACCCACCCTCCTCAGCCTCCCAAAGTGCTAGGATTACGGGCATGAGCCACCATGCCCAGCCCAGTCAAATGATTATAATCATACACTCTTCACCAGGCTGTTGTCAGGATAAACAGAAGAGTGCGCGTGAGGTGCCCATCACACTGCATGACATATGGTAAATACTATGTCCTTACCCCCAACTGGACTCCTGTCCCATCACTTAGAAGGTGACCCGTATTGTCGCCAGGCATGGTGGCTCACACCTGTAATCCCAACACTTTGGGAGGCCGAGGCGGGCGGATCATGAGGTCAGGAGTTCGAGACCAGCCTGGACAACATAGTGAAACCCCATCTCTACTAAAATTACAAAAAATTAGCCGGGCATGGTGGCAGGTACCTGTAATCCCAGCTACTCGGGAGGCTGAGGCAGGAGAATCACTTGAACCCGGGAGGCAGAGGTTGCAGTGAGCTGAGATCACGCCATTGCACTCTAGTCTGGGTGACAGATCGAGGCTCCATCACGAAAAAAAAAAAAACAAAAAAAAAAACAACTGGTGGCCTGTATGTGTGGGACTTCGCTCTGAAGGTTTCCGTGGAGTCACGTGAGCGCAAGCAATGCTGACCTCTCGTGTTCTGTGGCGTGGTGGAGTGACGACACCTAAGCTTAGACATTTCCTGCTCTGTCTCTGCGGGCAATTTACCTCCCATCTCCAGACCTCGATTTCCACACCTGGAAAATGGGGCTAATACTGTCTGTCTTATGGAGACTTAAGAATTTCAGGAGAGACAGCCAGTGAAGGCTCTTAGCATGGGGCTTGGCTGACTGGAGGCAGAAACTGCTTTCTATTTTACAGCTGGAAAAAAAACAACAACCCCGGAGAGCTGCCCCATGGGTTAGTCCACAGGGGACCCCAGAGATTAACCAGGGTTTGGCAGCTGAGATTAGAACACTTCTAAAACAGTGCTGTCCAACAGAAATATGTGAGTCACACAGGTCAGCTCAAATATTCTAGGAGCCACACTTTAAAAGGTAAAAAGAAATAAGTGCAATTAATTTTCATAGTATATTTATTTAACCGAGTATATCTAAAATATTACCATGTTTGCAAGCAATCAATACAAAAAATAATTAATTATATTCTTGTTTATACTAAGTTTTCGAAATCCAGTGCATATTGTACACACAGCACTTCTCAATGCAGACCTAGCTACAATTTTTTTATTTTTTATTGGGTTTTTTGGAAACAGAGTCTAACTCTGTCGCCAGGTTGGAGTGCAGTGGCACAATCTCAGCTCACTGCAACCTCCATCTCCCGAATTCAAGCAATTCTCATGCCTCAGCCTCCCGAGTAGTTGAGATTTCAAGCACCCGCCACCAAACCTCGCCAACTTTTGTATTTTTAGTAGAGACGAGGTTTCACCACATTGGCCAGGCTGGTCTCGAACTCCTGATTCAAGTGATCCGCCTGCCTCAGCCTCCCAAAATGCTGGGATTACAGGTGTGAACCACCGCACCCGGCCCCTAGCTGCACTTTCAGTGTGTGGCCACGTGCGACGGGCCAGTGGCACTGCATTGGGCAGCTCAGGTCCAGGGGCAGCAAAGGGAGGCCTCTTGCGCCGCCGAGTGGCAGTCTCAGGAACACCGCCCAGACAGTCCCTCCAGCAGGAAGCCTTGGCTGGAACAACTGAACTCAAGATGTTTTTCACAAAGACGCAGAAGTTTCTGAGCTGGAAACTTTTGGGAAGTTTGGCCTTTTTGGAGAGGCCCCCAAGGCCTTCAGTTATACCTCCTTATTTGAGAGATGGGGAGACTGAGGTCCAGAGACGGGTAGGAACATGCCTCACAGTTGCAAATCCTTGCAAAATCCTACGTATCTGCTGCCCAGTCCACTCCAGTACTGTCCCCTGCTTATGGGTGGAGGCCTCCATCATTCCTTAGCAGAGCGCTCTCCCCTGACCTGGAATTTGACCAGATTTGAACTCCATCCACCCCCAGCTTGGATCTCCCTGTCAGGTGCCCCCATATCTTAATTCAGCGAAACTCTATGGGGAGCAGGTGCCATGCCTAGCATTTGATCGGGCCGTGGGGAGATGTTGATGGACACCAGGGGCATGGTCTTTGCCCTCAGGAAGCTTCCAGCCAGGGAGGGAGACAGACATTGATCAAGAGACAGAGAGAGGTATGTATCCACATTTGCAAAGGACACAGTGCTACCAGCTTCCCTAGTGAGAGGCCAGGGAAGACCTCTTGAGGAAGTGGGGTGGAGAGCTCAGGGCTGAGTAGGATTTGACTAAGTGAATGGGGAGGGAAGTGTGTCTCCGACAGAGAGAATAGCACATGCAGAGGCCGGGTGGGACACAGAAGCACATACGTCCTCCAACCTGGAAGAAGGGCAGTGCAGGTGGAGCCCAGAGAGGGCTTGGTGCTGAGAGCTGAGGCAAGGAGAAAGGAGGGGGCTGTGTTGGGATCACATCCTGAGACTGATTCTGGGAAGATGGCATAGACACGTTTTCCCCTCATCCTCCCGCGAAGAACCGCTAAAAGCCCTGGACATTATGTACAAAATAAATGTAAAAAGGCTCTGAAAGATGAAGAGAAGAAGGCAGCTCAACTGGGGGCATTGGGACCTGAAGGTCACATTGGTGAGTCCCTGGAGTTTTCTTTTTTCTTTTTTTTTTTTTTTTTTGAGACGGAGTCTTGCTCTTGTCACCCAGGCTGGAGTGCAATGGCTCAATCTCAGCTCACTGCAACCACCGCCTCCCAGGTTCAAGTGGTTCTCCTGCCTCAGCCTCCTGAGTAACTGGAATTACAGGCACCTGCCGCCAGTCCTGGCTAATTTTTGTATTTTTAGTAGAGATGAGGTTTCACCATGTTGGCCAGGCTGGTCTTGAACTCCTGACCTCAAGTGATCTGCCTGCCTCGGCCTCCCAAAGTGCTGGGATTACAGGCATGAGCCACCACACCTGGCCTTGTGTCCTTATCTTTAGAGTAACAGGAAGATACTGAAGCATTTCAGGTATATATCCGTGTGTGTGTGTGTGTGTGTGTGTGAGAGAGAGAGAGAGAGAGAGAGAGAGAGAGTGAGAGTGTGAGAGAGAGAGAGAGGATCAGATTCAGATTTGGTCTTGCAAGGGTCATTCTGGCTGTCTGCCATGGGGGCTGTATAAGAGAAGGAATTTGGGGTGAGAAGGTGGGGAAGATAATTGGGGGCCAAGTCTACAGGACTCAAGGATGGGCTGGCTGTGAAGGATGAGGGAAGGGGGGAAGGACAAAAGGGGCAGGCAGTGGTAGCGATGGGGGTGACTGCCAATCCCCAGGTTTGCACAACAGGGCATGGGACTCCAGAGAAGGACCTGGTTGGGGGAGGGACCACAGGCACTTTGTGGCACTTTTCTCCTCAGTGGACACAGGGCTGCCTCTGAGCCCATCTCCCCCACTCCATACAGTCTGCAGCTGCGGCAGCCACTCTGTGCTGTGCTCCAAAGCCCACCCACTCTTCATGCCTCCCTTCTGGAAGATGGTCCCAACGCCACCCAGACAGGTTCTGTGGCCCATACCCCTTCTCTGGTTAAAAGCAGCCCTGACACCTTGTAGTATCAGAGAAGTAGAAGTCAGAGAGGTAAGAAACTTGTCTGAGGTCACATGATAAGTTGGAAAAGAAGCCCAAGTTTCTCAAGTCTTGAGCCTGGGGCCAGATCTCTCAGCACCTCTAACTCCCAATGCCCTGAACCTGAAAGGGGGAAGCCAACGCCAATCTTCTAGGAAACTCCCAGGACAGAGACTTGAGGTTTCCTTCTTGTTTATGGGGCATCAGATAACTTCTGCCTTGAGCCTCAAACCAAAGCAAGACCTCCTCCAGCCAGGTCTATGCCAGGGGACAGCAGGGTCTCTCTGCACCTGGAACACAAGGTGGGGGAGGGCAGCAGAAGGGCTGGGTGCTGGGTACATCCCTGGCCCATCGCCAAAGGAGACATGATCTGTCCAACAGGCTCCGGGAAGCGGGAGGTTGGAAGTCAATAGTACACTGGGGTGGGCGGAAGGTGCAGCAGCAACAGCATAGATCTCTGTCCTGAGTCAAGGGTGGGGACACTGACCTGGGAACTTGACAATCATCCCTGCTGGACAGACCGAATGGAAGAAGCAGCGGGCACAGGAGTTGACGACAGACGTGGCACAGAACATGCCAGGTCGACATTCGCAGACACGGGAGGAGTTCCATGCACACGGCGTCTTCTCCACAAGGTCGTCTAAGGGACACAGACAGGGGTCACAGAGGGGAACAGAAGGAAGGCATCTCTCCGATAGCTCTTGAGATGAGGGGGAGACGGCAGGTGCAGTCTGCAATGCAGCCTCCGCCTCCCAGCTCAACCCCCTGGTGACTACTAAAATTGGATTAAAAAATAAAATAAATTAATGTACCAATTTTTTAAAATGCAAAAAAATTAAAAAAAGACATGGAGGAAACTTAGATACATATTGCTAAATGAAAGACACCAGTCTGAAAAGGCCACACACTGTCATTCCAACTACATGACATTTCTGGAAAAGACGAAACTATCGAGACAGTAAAAAGATCAGTAGCTGCCAGAGGTTCGGGGGAGGGAGAGATGAACCGACGAGCTCAGGACACATTTAGGGCAGTGAAAATATTCCGGATGCCACGGTGATGGTGGGCACGTGTCATCATCCGTTTGTCTAAAGCCCTAGAACAGGCAACACCAAGAGTGAACCCTGCTGTAAACTATGGACTTCAGTTAGTAATAATAGCACATCATTATCGGGTCATCAATGCTAACAACTGTGCCACACTAATGCAAGGTGTTCGTGACAGGGGAGGCTGGGTGCAGTGGCTCACGCCTTTAATCCCAGCACTTTGGGAGGCCGAGGCAGGAGGATCATTTGCCCTCATATGGCGACATGGTGAAATCCCATCTCTATAAAACATGGGCAACATGGTGAAATCCCGTCTCTACAAAAAAAAATACAAAAATTAGCCAGGCATGGTAGCACATGCCTGTAGTCCCAGCTACTCGGGAGGCTGAGGCGGGAGGATCGCTTGAGCCCAGGAGGTTGAAGCTGTGGTAAGCTGTGATTGCACCACTGCACTCCCGCCTGGGCAACAGAGTGATACCCTGTTTCAAACAAAAAAATAGGGGAAACTGTGGGAGATTGGGAAGGGGGTAGAGGGTATATGGGAACTCTGTATTTTCTCTCAATTTTCCTGTAAACCTAAAACTGCTCTAAGAAATAGTTTATTAATTTTTTTTTTTTTAAGACAGAGTCTCACTCTGTCAGCCAGGCTGGAGTGCAGTGGCACGATCTCAGCTCACTGCAGCCTCTGCCTCCTGGGTTCAAGCAGTTCTCCTGCCTCAGCCTTCTGAGTAGCTGGGATTACAGGCACACACCACTAAGCCCAGCTAATTTTTTGTATTTTTAGTAGAGATGGGGTTTCACCATGTTGGCCAGGATGGTCTCAAACTCCTGACCTCAGTTGATCCACCCTCCTCGGCCTCCCAAAGTGCTGGGATTACAGGCGTGAGCCACTGTGCCCAGCCAGAAATAGTTTATTAATTTTTTTAATGGACAAAGGATTAGAATAGACATTTCTCTAAAGCAGATACACAGCTGGCCAATAAACATATGAAAAATGTCCCACACCGTTAGCCATTAGGGAAATGCAAGTCAAAATCACAGTGAGATACCACTTCACATCCACTAGAATGACTAGAATAAAAGAGACAGATAATAACAACTGCTGGCAAGAAAAGCAGGAAATCACAGGTTGGTTAACAGACATAAAAAGTACAGCTAGGCCGGGAGTGGTGGCTCACACTTGTAATCCCGGCACTTTGGGAGGCCGAGGCGGGCAGATCACCTGAGGTCAGGAGTTTGAGACCAGCCCAGCCAACATAGTGAAACCCTGTCACTACTGAAAATACAAAAATTAGCCAGGTGTGGTGGTGCGCGCCTGTAATCCCAGCTACTGGGGAGGCTGAGACAGGAAAATCACTTGAACCCGAGAAGTGGAGGTTGCAGTGAGTTGAGATCACCCCACTTCACTCCAGCCTGGGCAAAAAAGCGAGACTCCGTCTCAAACAAAACAAAACAAAACAAAACAAAAATAGCACTGGTAAAACTGATAATTAACGTGTAACAGGCCTGGAGACCAAGAAGGGGCAACCTTGGCAGATCAGAAATGAAGACAACTCCCCGAAATACGGAAGGCAGAAGACAGATGAGATCAGAGTGAAGGAGACCACAGCCCAGAATGCAACCAAGGGGGACTTGCCGACGAAGGGGGAAAGGCACTGGATAGCTCCTCATCGACTCATGCCACAGAGCCAGAGGCCACGCGTCTCCCCGCAAAGAGACTATTGCAGCCCCACCTGAGCCCCATGGCCCTCAGAGGTGGGTTTCAGAAGCCCCATTCGCAGACCACCTGCATCATGAGATATGATGTGCACAGAACTAGAAGTCACCAAACATCAGAGGAAAACCAGCACCAAGGAAGAAGAGCTCTGAATGCAAAGAGAACTAACACTCAAGGAGGCAGAAAAGAGGGAAAACAGAACAAAACATTAGAAACGATACCTTCACGCACCACAGAGCAACATTTCAGTCAACGATGGATGGCGTACATGATGATGGTCTCATAAGATCATAATGGAAGCCGGGCGCGGTGGCTCACACCTGTAAATCCCAGCACTTTGGGAAGCCGAGGAGGGTGGATAAACTAAGGTCAGGAGTTCAAGACCAGCCTGGCCAACATGGTGAAATCCCGTCTCTACTAAAAAAATACAAAAATTAGCCAGGCGTGGTGGCGCATGCCTGTAATCCCAGCTACGTGAGAGGCTGAGACAGGAGAATCACTTGAACCCAGGTTGCAGTGAGCCGAGATAGCGCCACTGCACTCCAGCCTGGGCAACAGAGCGAGACTCCATCTCAAAAAAAAACAAAAAAAGAGATTATAATGGAGCTGAAAAATTCCTGTTGCCTGGTGATGTCATAGCCACAGCAATGTCGTAGCACATGCATTACTCCCATGTTTGTGGGGATGTTGGTGTAAACAAACCTACTGCACTGCCAGTTGTATAAAAGTGCTGCGTAGCACATGCAATTATGGATCGTATGTAATACTTGATAATGATAATAGAAAGCTATATTGCTGGTTTATGTACTTACTATACTATACTTTTTATCATTTTTTTTTTTTGAAACAGGGTCTTGCTCTGTTGCCCAGGCTAGAGTGCAATGGCACGATCACAGCTCACTGCAACCTCAACTTCCTGGGCTCAAGCAATCCTCCCACCTCAGCCTCCTGAGTAGCTGGGACTACAGGCACATGCCACCACACCCGGCTAATGTATTTTATTTTGTGCAGAGATGGGGATCTCACAGTGTTGCCGAGGCTGGTCTCAAACTCCTGGCCTCAAGTGATCCTCCCAGCCTGGCCTCCCTAAGTGCTGACACTGCAGGCATCAGCCACCAAGCCGACCTTATCATTATTTTAGAGTGTACTCCTACTTATTAAAAAAAGAGTTAACTGTAATACAGCCTCAGGCAGGTCCTTCTGCAGGTATCCAGAAGAAGGCATTGTTATCATAGGAGATGGTACTCCATGCATGTTACCGCTCCTGAAGACCTTCCAATGGGACAGGATTCGTTTCTATTTTTTTTTTTTTTTTTGAGACAGAGTCTCGTTCTGTCGCCCAGGCTGGAGTGCAGTGGCGCAATCTCAGCTCACTGCAACCTCTGCCTCCCGGGTTCAAGCAATTCTCCCGCCTCAGCCACCCGAGTAGCTGGGATTACAGGCGCATGCCAACATGCCCGGCTAATTTTTATATTTTTAGTAGAGATGGGGTTTCACCATGTTGGCCAAGCTGGTCTTGAACTCTTGACCTCAAGTGATCTGCCCACCTCGGCTTCCCAAAGTGCTGGGATTACAGGTGTGAGTCACTGCACCCTGCCAACGGGACAAGATTCGGAGGAGGAAGACAGTGATTCTGATGATCCTGACTCTGTGTAGGCCTCGGATAATGTAGGTGTGTGTGTCTCAGCTTTTAATTTAAAAATGTTAAAAATAATAAAATAATAAAATTTTTAAATAGAAAAAAGTGTATTGAATAAGGCTATAAAGAAAATATTTTTGTACAGCTGTACAATGTGTTTGTGCTTTAAGCTAAGTGTTATTACAAAAGAGCCAAAAGTTTAAAAAGTTAAAGTTTATAAAGTGAAAAAGTTGTTTAATTTATTATTGAAGAAAGAAAAATGTCTTATAAATTTAGTATAGCCTAAGTGTACAGTGTTGATAAAGTCCCCAGTAGTGTATAGTAATGCCCTAGGCCTTCACATTCACCCACCACTTACTCATTGACTCACCCAGAACAACTTCGTGTCCTGCAAGCTCCATTCACGGTAAGTGCCCTATACAAGTGTGCAATTTTTTTATCTTTCATATCGTATTTTTTTTTAAGATGGTGTCTCACTCTATCACCCAGGCTGGAGTGCAGTGGCACGATCTCGGCGCACTGCAACCTCCGCCTCCCAGGTTCAAGCAATTCTCCTGCTTCAGCCTCTCAAGTAGCTGGGACTACAGACACATGCCACCACGCCCAGCTAATTTTTGTATTTTTAGTAGAGATGGGGTTTCGCCATGTTAGCCAGGCTGGTCTTGAACTCCTGACCTCAGGTAATCCACCCTCCTCGGCCTCCCAAAGTGCTGCAATTACAGGTGTGAGTCACTGTGCCCAGCCTATATCATATTTTTATTGCACCTTTTCTATGTTTAGATACACAAATACTTACATTGTGTCACAGTTGCCTACAGTATTCAGGACAGTCACATGCTGTGCAGATTTGTAGCTTAGGAGCAAAAGGATCTGCCACAGAACCTAGGTGTGCAGTAGGCTACATCATGTAGGTGTGTGTAAGTACACTAATCTAGGATGCTTGCACAATGACAAAATTGCCTAATGACACGTTTGTCAGAATGTATTCCTGTCGTTAAGCAATACATGACTATAATTTATATCCTCAGAGATACACAAAAAAAATTGTAAGTTGGGTGCAGTGACATGCACCTGCAGCCCCAGCTACTTGGGAGGCTGAGGCAGGAGGAACACTTAAGCCCTGGAGTTTAAGGCCAGCCTGGACAACAAAGTGAGACCCCGTCTTAAAATTTAAAGATAAGAAATTGGGCCCGGAATGGTGACTTACGCCTGTAATCCCAACACTTTAGGAGGCCGAGGCGGGTGGATCACTTGAGGTCAGGAGTTTGAGACCAGCCTGGGCAACATGATGAAACCCCATCTCTTCTAAAAATACAAAAATTAGCCGGGCGTGGTGGTGCATCCCTGTGATCTCAGCTACTCAGGAGGCAGGAGAATCGCTCGAATCCAGGAGGTAGAGGTTGTAGTGAGCCGAGATCGCACCACTGCACTCCAGCCTGGGCGACAGAGTCAGACTCTGTCTCAAAAAGAAAAAAAACAAAACAAAAATATAGGCAACAGACAAGCATCCTCAAACATGAAATAACAGAGAATATTGCAAAGACGAGCCCTTCTTGAAAAATCCACCTGACAGTGTAATCCAATCACTCAAATGATGAATCAAAGTGAAAAACTCAGGAATGGAGAAGCTGTGCCAAATAAACTCATCATGAATAATAAAAAATTTTAAGGCTAACGTGCCAAGGGACTTATGGTGGCAGATGAGAATATAAACATTATAGATTATGACAAAGTAAAAATTGTGTAAGGAATAAAAGTCAGGAAGAGGATGAGGAGGTGGGAAAAATAATTACTCTGTTCTTCATTACAGGGAGTCAATCTATTCTCTACTGTCCAAAACTCAAACTTAGCAGATTGTGCCTTTACTGCAAGTGATACTAGATTCTGAAATGATTATTAACCACTTACTGATTTTCATAACCTCCTTTCTTAATTTTAGAGGGTTTTTTTTTTTAAAGGAATTGCAGTATCTTTTGCTGAAAATACATTAATCTGACTGAGGTTTGGCATTCTTCTGTTTCACTTCAGTTTCTTTTTCTGATACTTTTGATTAAAATTAAATATTATTATTTTAATGCCATAAATAACATGTTGCCATTCTCTTAAAATTCCTTCTTTATAAGTGTGTACAGGCTGTCTGGTTACTAACCTACCCGTCTTTATACAGAGAGGTAGAGAGGCGTGTCAACCATCTAATGATAATAGTAGTTATCTACAGATGGAGGGCTGGGGAGGGCAATGTTTGTTTTCTTCCTTACACTCTTTGTATTGCTTGAATTTTAAATAATAAATGTTTATAATGTTCATTTCATAAAATGCAGTCATTACTTTTAGAAATTCAAAGATAAACCAGATAAATGCTAATAAAAAGAAAGAAGAAATGGCAATATTATTATTACTTTTCTTTCTTTTTAACCTTTGCTACTTCTTCCAGGAAGGAATAGCAATATTAATGTCAAACAAATGTGAAATTAAAGGAAAAGGCATTACAAGGAATGGAGAGGTATAGTCATGTGGATAAAAAGCCCAACCCACCAAAAAAACATAATATTCATGAACATTTATGTACCTAATGACATAGCTTTGAAATATATGAAGCAAAAATAGAAAGTACACAACGAAAATCTAATAGATGAACAAGTATACTGAGAGATAAGATTTTAACACATCTCTCAGAAATAAAGGTGATAAAAGTAAATAAGGGTACATATTATTTAAATAACATAATTAACAAGCTTAACTAAATAGATACATAGAGAATTTTATATGCAACAAACAGAATACACATTTTAAAACACCCATACACTGAACACTGAAAATACGTGATCATTTATTATTTATTAGACCACAAAAAGATCTCAACAAATTTCCCCCACCCTACCCCCCAAAAAAATCCACACAAAAATAAACACTAGATAGCACACAGACTGCATTCTCTAACCATAATAAACTAACAATAAAAGGTCATATTGAAACAGTTTTCCTGGAAGTCCTGTGGTCTTAGGAAAAGAACACAGCTCTTGGTGTCAGGCCACAACTCAAACTCCAGATCTGCCACTTACCAGAGTTTTGTAACTTTGGAAAGGCCCTTAACCTCCCTATCCTCAAATTCCTCATTGTAAAGTAAGGATAAGCAAGAAATCCTCCCCTAGGGCTGTGGTGAGGATTAAACTCAAAAAAATCTGAGTCCTCTCCTTCAGGAAACATGTTAAGTCTCTGAAAGTATGGATGCAAAAGGTCATGGCTGATATCAAATCACAAATGCAGAGAGGTAAACTGAGGTACCAGGAGGACAATTCAGAGAACAGACATTAAATCATGATGCTCTCCACCTTCCAGATTCTTCACCTCTCCTCTGAGGACCCCTCATGCTCCCTAGAAGGAGGCTCTGGAGAGAGAACAAGGCCCTTACCTCGAGAACAAGTCACGCAGGCTGTACAGCGGTCGGCCTCATCCAGGTAGTAGTCAGGCTCACACTGCTTTCTGCAGTCAGCAGGCCTCTGTGGGCACTGCTGTGTCGGGAACAGCCCTGGGAAAAGAAACAGAGAATCTCCAAGCCAGGCTGACTTAGCAAAGGCCTTACCACCCAATGCCCCACACCTCTCATCCCTGACGCCCCTCCCAGCTCCACCTCCAACCCCCGAAAACTGTCAGTCCAATTCTTGTGTTATGGATGGAAGCGCTGACACCCAGGAGGGGCAACCCTCGCCTAAGGTCCCCTAGCAGGCAAGGAAAAGCAACGTAGTTATAGAGAAGAGCTGGGCCTGGGATTCTAGGGCTGCCATTTGCCAATTGCGTGACAATGACCTTGTCAGCATTATTTTTGTGTGTGCGTGAGGGTACATAGTAAGTGTATATATTTAGCACTATTAAGTTAGTAATAAGACTCACCTCCTAGTGTTCTTGAAAGGACTGAATGGACTGTGAAGATAAATATGTATTAAGTACTACAGCAGTCCCTGGCACCCAACAAGCACTACATGAGCACCGGTTGTCATCATTCTCTGCAGGGGTCTTATCTCACTGCAGGAATTAGGAGAGCCATAACTTTAGACCATGAAAGTCTAGACCAAGCTTGTCCAACTCACGACTAGCCGCATTCGGCCCAGGACAGTTTTGAATGAGGCCCAACGCAAACTCATAAACTTTCTTAAAATATTATGAGATTTGTGTGTGTGTGATTTTTTTTTTTTTTTTTTTTTTTAGCTCATCAGCTATGAGCTAAAACACTATCCTTAGTGTTAGACTAAATTCACTTCTTCCGCACTAACACTTCTTCTTCCAATGTGGCCCAGGGAAGCCGAAATATTTGACACCCTTGCCACTAGGACCCTAATCCAGCCTGATTCAGAGATAAACAAGTCACCCAGCAATCGCTGCCTACCTTGCTTCCAGGATGAGCACATGACCCAAGCAGGCCAATCAGAATACTTCTTCCCATCAATATAATTGGCTCAGGATTGCCACATGACCCAAGCAGGCCAATCAGAGCATGCTATGTTCCTCACCACTGTGATTGGTTTAGTATGGGCACATGACCCAGGCATGCCAGCCAATAAGCCTCATCTCTGAGAGTTTCACAAAAGCAATCCAGAAAGATGTCCTCCGTTTATCTACTGGATTCCTGGCTGAAAGGGCCGGTTAAGCCCAGAGCTGCCCAGGTCATCATGGCCTGAGCGTGGGCATGGTGTGGGCAGGACTTGCCTAAGAAGGAGGTGACTCAGAAGCCAGCAGAAGCCAGAGTTGGAGAGAAATGGGGTCCTGAGGGCATCATTCAAACATCTGTGGGCTTCTCTGTTAGGGAGCCAATTATTTCTCTTTTGTCTTATTTGAGCCCTTCTGCCAGTTACAATGAAAATAGACCAGGGGGTTCCCAATATTTCTTGTGCCCCTAATCATTCTAAGGAAGCCTGTGGACACTGCACAGAATCATGAATTCATGAATAAAATATGTATGAATGCAGAGGAATCCAACTACATTGGGGATATGGTTATCAAAGCATTAAACAAAATAACATAACATATAGTAACAGGCCAGGCGTGGTGGCTCACGCCTGTAATCCCAGCACTTTGGGAGGCCGAGGTGGGTGGATCACATGAGGTCAGGAGTTCAAGACCAGCTTGGCCAACGTGGTGAAACACCGTCTCTATTAAAAATACAAAAATTAGCCGGGTGTTGTGGCAGGCGCCTGTAATCCCAGCTACTTGGGAGGCTGAGGCAGGAGAATCACTTGAACCCGGGAGGCGGAAGTTGCAGTGAGCCGAGATCGCGCCATTGCACTTCAGCCTGGGCGATAGAGTGAGACTCTGTCTCAAAACAAACAAACAAACAAAAAAAACCTACCTTCATGGCTGTCGCTCTTTAACTCAGACACTTCAGTAGTTCCCCAGTAGTCTTTCCGAGAGGTAAATCTGACCCCATCACTCCTTGCTGAAAACTTTCAAAGGCTTCTCATTGCTCCTAGGATGGGTCCTTACCATGGCTAGTGAGGTTCGGCTCACCTATGTCCCCCTTGCCCTCTGATCTCTAGCCACACTGGCATCTCCCTGTTCCCCAAAGGGGCCATGCTCCCTTCTGCCACCCCAGGGCCTTTGCACAAGCTGGTTCTGTGCCAGGAATGCTCCTCTCCCCTAGTAACTCCCACCCAGCCTTCACATCATAATCAAAGCATTGCTGTCTCAGAGCCTTGGTCGCGATGCCCAGTAAAAACAAAGACTCATTTCCTTGCCCTTCAACATCTAATTGTTGTAATCACACATTTATTTGTGAGCTCAATCGTCACAGTGTCTAAATTCCCCATAAGAATGTCAGCTCCATCGAGTGCAGTGGCTCACGTCTATAATCCCAACAATTCGGGAGATTGAGGTGGGTGGGTCTTTTTTTTTTTTTTTTTAGGCAGAGTCTTGCACTGTTGGCCAGGCTGGAGTGTAGTGGCAGGATCTCAGCTCACTGCAACCTCCGCCTCCCAGGTTCAAGCGATTCTCCTGCCTCAGCTGAGATTACAGGCAATCACCACCACGCCCGGTTAATTGTTTGTATTTTTAGTAGAGACGGGGTTTCACTGTGTTAGCCAAGATGCTCTCGATCTCCTGACCTCATGATCCACCCCGCCTTGGCCTTCCAAAGTGCTGGGATTATAGGCGTGAGCCACCGCACCCGGCCCAGGCGGATCATTTGAGGTCAGGAGTTTGAGACCAGCCTGACCAACATGGTGAAACCTCATCTCTACTGAAAATACAAAAATTAGCCAGGCGTGGTGGTGCACACCTGTAATCCCAGCTACCCAGGAGGCTGAGGCAGGAGAATCACTTGAACCCGGGAGGCAGAGGTTGCAGTGAGCAGAGATAGCGCCACCGCACCCCAACCTGGGCAATGAAGCAAGACCCTGTCTCAAGACAAAAAAAAAAAAAAAAAAGTCAGCTCCTTGAGGATAAGTCTTTCTGTGTCTGCTCACCAATGCCTCCCCTATCATAGGGCCTCACACATATTTCATTAAAACATGTTCTGTCAACCTAATTCATACAGCATTCCCCAGCTTGCACTCCCAGGCCTCACACTGTGTCTCCATCTTCCCAGTCTGGCATTCTAGTACATTGCTCACTTCATGCACTCTCTACTACAGCCAGTCTGGGCATCTTGATCTTTTCTCTAACACCCCTCATACATCCTGAATGTTGATATGGATTAAATTGTGTCTCCCCAAAAAAATATATATGCTGGAGTCCTAACCCCCAGTACCTCAGAATGTGATTTTATTTGGAGATAGGGGCTTTGAAGAGGCAATCCAGTTAAAATGAAGCCGCTAGGGTGGGCCTAATCTAATCTGACTGGTGTTCTCATGAAAAGGGGAAATTTGGCCAATGCGGTGGCTCACGCTTGCAATCCCAGCATTTTGGGAGGCCGAGGCAGGCGGATCACCTGAGGTCAGGAGTTCAAGACCAGCCTGGCCAACATAGTGAAACCCCATCTCTACTAAAAATACAAAAATTAGCCAGGCATGGTGGCATGTGCCTGTAATCCCAGCTACTCAGGAGGCTGAGGCAGGAGAATCACGTGAACCTGGGAGGTGGAGGTTGCAGTGAGCTGAGATTACACCACTGCACTCCAGCCTGGGCAACAGAGGGAAACTCCATCTCAAAAAAAAAAAAGTTCAGGCGTGGTGGCTCATACCTATAATCCCAGCACTTTGGCAGGCCGAGGCAGGTGGATCACGAGGTCAGGAGATCGAGACCATCCTCGCTAACATGGTGAAACCCTGTCTCTACTAAAAATACAAAAAAATTAGCCGGATGTGGTGGCAGGCACCTGTAGTCCCAGCTACTTGGGAGGCTGAGACAGGAGAATGGCATGAACCTGGGAGGCGGAGCTTGCAGTGAGCAGAGATCACGCCACTGCACTCCAGCCTGGGCGACAGAGCGAGACTCTGTCTCAAAAAAAAAAAAAAAAGAAAAGAAAAGAAAAAAAAAATAAAATAAAAGGGGAAAATTGGACATTGTCAGGCATGGTAACTCATGCCTGTAATCCCAACACTTTAGGAGGCCGAAATGGGAGGATCACTTGAGGCCAAGAGTTTGAGACTAGCCTGGGCAACGTGGCAAGACCCCATCTACAACAATAGAAAATGAGCCAGGTGTGATGTGCACACTGTACTCCTAGCTACTCAGAAAGGCTGAGGTGGGAGGATCACTTGAGCCCAGGAGTTAGAGGTTGCAGTGGGCTATGATCGTGCCACTGCACTCCAGCCTGGGTGACAGAGCAAAACCCTGTCTCTAAAACAATACAATACAGTAAAGATGAAATAAAATAAATAAGAAAAGGGGAAATTTGGACACAGAGACAGACGTGCACACAGGGAGAACGCCATGTGAAGATTGGAGTTATGCTGCCACAAGCCAGGGGTCCCCAGTCCTCAGCCGGGGACCAGTACCAGTCCATGGCCTGTTAGGAACGGGGCCACACAGCAGGAGGGGAATGACGGTGAGCGAGCATTACCTCCTGAGCCCCACCTCCTATCAGATCAGTGACAGCATTAGATTCTCATAGGAACGCAAACCCTATTGTGAACTGCACGTGCAAGGGATCTAGGTTGCGCGCTCCTCATGAGACTCTAATGCCTGATGATCTCAGATGGAACAGTTTCATCTCAAAACCATCCCTGACCCCCCTTTGTGGGAAAAATCATCTTCACGAAACCAGTCCCTGGTGCCAAAAAGGTTGGGGACCACTGGTTTAAGCCACTCAGCCTCTGGTACTTTGTTACAGCAGCCCCAGCAAACTAACACAAATGTTCTTCCTGCAGGCTAAGTGGCTTCTCCATCTTCCACCCACTGGGAACCCTTCACATCCAGCCAGATCAGGCTGAAATACCATCTTCTCATGGAACTTTCCTGATCATCTCACCCCACCCAGATCCTCTCTCTGGGTCCCTTTAAAATCACCCTCTCAGAACACCCAGAGCCTGCTCTGCCAGGGTGTGGCAGGCCAGACCTACCAAGATGTACCACCCCAGAAGCAGCTCCACCAATGGTTGATGGACACTGGCATATAAATACCCCAGCTGCCTCACCCTCAGCTGTTCTGCACTGGCTCCCAGAGGCCCCCAGAGGGATTAAGCCCCAGTTGCCCACAGCAGTAACTAGCTTTCTAACACAACTTTATGAGCTGCCTTCCCTTCCGCCTGCCACTTCCCTACTTCCAAATTGGTGTTTCCAGGCATCACCAACTGTACTGAAATCATTGCCTCAAAGTCTGTGCATCAGTCTGCTCACGCTGCCATAACAAACTACCACAGACAGGGTGACTTAAACAACAGAAATTAATTGTCAGTTCTTGAAGCCAGAAGTCCAAAAATCAAGGTATGGGCAGTGCTAGTTTCTTCTGAGCTCTTTCTCTTTGACTTATAGATGGACTGTGTTCCCCATGTCCTCCCACAGTCTTGTCTCTGTGTATATGTGTGTCCTAATTTCCTCTTATAAAGGCACCAGTCATATTGGATTTGGGCCTATCCTAGTGAACTTATTTTAACTCAACTGCCTTTTTAAAGACCCCATCTCCAAATAAGGTCACACTCTGAGATTCTGGGCTTAAGACTTCAACATAGGAATTGGTTGATGGGGAGGCAGGCACGATTCAGCCCATAACAGTCTACTTCTGGGGGATTTCAAACTATGGCACCCCCTTTTCTTACAAGCAGATAGAAAAGTCTCAAACTGGTATAATATTTGTCTTATTGAGTTTGTGAGGGCAAGATGATAGCTTCCCCCCCATGGTTGAATCTCTAGGGTCTGATAGAATGTAAATACACAAAACATATTGGGTGAATCAATGAATGAATGAGTAGGTGGATGGATGGGTAAAAGGATGAGTGGGTGGGTGGGTGGATGGGTGGATGGGTGGATGGATAGATGAGTGGGTGGATGGGTGGGAAGATGGATAAATGGGTGGATGAGTAGGTTGATGGGTGGATGGATGGATGAGTGAGTGGGTAGGTGAATGGATAAATGAGTAGGTGGATGAGTGGGTGAGTGGATGGATGAGTGGGTGGGTGGATGGATGAGTGGGTGGGTGGATGGATGGATGGATGGATGGGGGAAGGGTAGATGGGTGGGTAGATGGGTGGATGGATGGATGGGTGGAGGAACAGTGGATGAGTAAGTAGATGGGTGGATGGGTAGATGGATGGGTGAATGGATGGATGGATGGATGGATGGATGGATGGATGGATGGGCAAAGGTGGATGGGTGGATAGATGGATGGGCTAGGCAAGAGTGGATGAGTAGGTAGATGGATGGGTAGATGGATGGGGAAAGGTGGGTGGGTGGGTAGATGGGTGGATAGATGAAGGGGTTAGGGAAGAGTAGATGAGTGGGTAGATGGGTGGATAGATGAAGGGGTTAGGGAAGAGTAGATGAGTGGGTAGATGGGTGGATGGGTAGATGGATGGATGGATGGGGAAGGGTAGATGGGTGGGTAGATAGGTAGATAGATGGATGAGTTAGGGAAGAGTGGATGAGTGGGTAGATGGGTGGATGGGTAGATGGATGGGTAGATGAATGGATGGATGGATGAATGGGTGGATGCAGACCAGTGGTATAGGGGCTTTTCCTCACTGTAAGCTCCCATTCTTCCTCCTTTGAAACTATCTTAGTACAGATACCCTCTGGAGTATCATATATATATATAAGCATGTCACCTCCCATACTAGTGGGTTGCTCCCAGGAGGCAGGACCTTGTCCTTCTCTCCCCCAAATAACCCTATATCCAACAGAGCTCAATAAATGCTTGCTGCATTGGGCCAGTCCTATTTCCTTCTACTGCCTTCCATTTCCTCCCTTCCACACCCACATACTTCCTCCTACACAAAAGAACCCTGGTGGATTTTTCAGGCTTAAAGAAAGACAAGACTAAGATATACCTGTGAGTGGGATGGGCAGGAGAGAGAGGCTGGTCTGACTTCAGCAGAGGGAGGTGCCAGGGGGACAATGGAAGCTTGGCCCTGTGAGGCAGCGGCTGGCTGTCACAGAAGAGTATGCAGGGCAAGTCAGCCATATTCATTCATTCACCTATTCTTTCAAAAATTGAGAATCTACTATGTGCCAAGCCCTGGGCTCAGGGCTGGGGATCCTGCAGGAAGGCGATAGACAAGTCATGACACATGGAGGGAGTGTTAGGAAAGTAGAACCATGGGAGGCACCAACAGCCCAGAGCCGAGACCTTTGAGCTGGCTTGGGGTCAGGGAGGGTCATCCCTCCATCCGTCCATCAAATGTTTATTTCTCTTTTTTTTCTTTTTTTCGAGATAGAATCTTGCTCTGTGGCCCAGGCTGGGGTCAGGGAGGACCTACACTTAAGTGGACCCTGAGGAATGCAGAGGTGTGAGTCAAGCACACAGGGACAGTAGGGGGCCAGGAGGTGCTGTGAGGGGGCTCTGCTGGAACAGTGTCAGAGGGCACAAGGGAGCCCAGCACACTCAGCTGAAGCCCAGGATGAAGAGGGACTGGGCGGGGGAGGGGGAGGCAGCAGGGGCAGCAGCTGTCATGCCAAGTGGGCGTGCCCATGCACGGAGCTGAGCTTTACCCAAGGGCAGCGGAAGCTGGGGGAACCCACAAACCCCCTCCTCCTCCTTCCTGTTCACAGCCTTTGGAGGAACCCTCAGCTCCTGGGACAAGATGGGATACACCTGCCATGCTGCCTACCTAACACTTGGACTGGCCTCACATCCTTCCCCTAAACCTGGGCAGGCCTCAAACATCTGCAGGAGAGACCCCTTCCTGTGGGGAGCGAGTCTGCATACAATGGGAGGGTAGTCCAGGAAGATGGAGAACAGGAAGGGCTTTGTAGCCCCCGCATTAGCTCTTCACTCGTAAACTCTTCTGCCTCCCAAATTCGAGGCCTTGAGGGTCGGTATCAACTACAGCTGAAGAGCTCAGGAGACTGCGCTAGGTGGTCATGTTCATGGCCTGGCTGAGCCACTGATCCACATGTGGCCTTGTGCAAATCCCTGAACCCCTCGATGTCCAAGTTTCCTCTCTGGATTTCTTATCAGGATTGAAGGAACTAAGGTGGGTAAAGGGCCCAGCACAGTGGCCAGCACATAGCGTGCTCCATCGGTATGAATCATGGTCATTGTTATGAGTCAGTGAATGAGCTCCCCGTCACCAAGAGTATTTAAGCAAAGGGCTGGGGACCTGCTCTCAGGAATGCTGCAGAGGGCATCACAGGCCTGGGTACAAGGAGGGATTCGATGACATCTACACTTTTCAATCTCAAAGGTCCCTCAGCTTCCTTCCTCCACCAACCCGCCCACGTGCAAACCCGGCCACACAGCTGAGTGCTGGCTGCAGAGGGCGGGCAAAATGTCAAGAAATTTCCCCGAGAGATCAAAGAAGGGGTTTTTGTGGGTTTTTCTTTTTTTTCTCTGGCTACGCAGAAGCACAAGGTCAATAAAACACCAGTAAAATGCCCCACCCACCACACCAATATGGAGTATTCAGCCCCAGCTAGCACTGGGCCTTAGAGAGGGGAAGTGGGGAGAAGGGAGCCCTCTCTTCCTAAGTCACAGCTTTTAAGTGGAGGGAGCCTGGGACCTGAGATGTCATTTTTCTCTCCACCCACTCCCCATCAAGGCCCTTTCAGGCTGGAGTCAAAGGGGCCAGAAGAGGATGAGAAGGAAGTGTCTTTCTCCTTGTGGCTGGTATTGTGGGTCCCATGAAAAGTCATAGAGCACTGTGGGCCACTCCATTCCAGAGGATAAAAACCACAGCAAGCGGGCCCTGGGAGAACTGAGTGGGAACCACCACCAAGCATCAGGCAAGCAAGGGAAGGCCTCATGGAGGAAGGGGTTCCAGAATTGCAGCAGGTAGGGACGGAGGGGAGGGCATCCCACATGGGGACAGGCATATCCAAAGGCCCAGAAACTAGGCCCGGCACAGTGGCTCATGCCTGTAATTCCAGCACTTTATGAGGCCAAGGCGGGAAGACAACTGGAGGTCAGGAGTTGGAGACCAGACTGGCCAACACTGTAAGACCCCATCTCTACTAAAAATACAAAAACTAGCTGGGTGTGGTGGCACATGCCTGTAATCCCAGCTACTCAGGAGGCTGAGGCAAGAGAATTGCTTGAACCTAGGAGGCGGAGGTTCCAGTGAGCCAAGATCGCACCACTGCACTCCAGCCTGGACTACAGAGAGAGACTGTATCTCAAAAAAAAAAAAAAAAAAGAGAGAGAGAGAAATAAACATTTGTTTGATGGATGATGAATGGATGGATGGATGGATGGATGGATAGATGGATGGATGGATAGAAAAGTAGATGAGAAAATGGCCAGGAGAGGGGTGAGTGTATGGATGCGGGGGTGAATGGGAGGATAATTGGAGGGATATGGGAAGGGGATGGTGCTATGGACTGAATTGTGTCCCCAGCAAAGTTCATATGTTAAATGTGTTGAAACCTTAACCCCCAGTGTGACTGTATCTGGAGACAGGACTTTTGGGAGATAATTAAGGTTAAATGAGGTCATAAGAATGGGGCCCTAATCCAGTGGGATTGGTGGCCTTATATGACAAGGGGGAAAGAGAGAGAGAGACCGATCTTCCCACCATGAGAAGACTGCCATCTGCAAGCCAAGAAGACAGCCCTCACCAGAAACCAAGCCCTGCAAAAACCTTGATCTCGGACCTTCAAGCCTCCAGAACTGTAAGAAATAAATGTCTATGGTTTAGTATATAGTATTTTGTTATGGCAGCCCCAGCAAACTAATACAGATGGGTGAATGGATAGGGGCTAGATGGGAAGAAAAATGGAAAGGAGATGGGAGGGGTGGGTTAGTGAGTGGTTAAAAAGATGGGTGGGTGGGCAGGTACATGGATGGATGGGCCGGTGAGGGGGGCAGGTATTTGGATGGGTGGGTGGATGCCCGACCAGTGAAGGACTGAAAAAACCAGGGGACCCACCTGATAGATCATTCAAAATCAACACTAAACCAAAAATAAAAGCAAGAAAGTCCAATAGCATCCAACCCATTACTTTTGCCCATACAATGACTACTTTGAATCATTGTTGGAAATACAAATGAAAATCAAATACAAAAACATCAAATTCTTTCCAAGAATGTTTCCCTCTGTCCTTTGGTGGCCTGAGCATGAGCCTGGTCTGCATCTCATGGGGGAGTTAAGAGACCACAAGTCTAGGAACTGACTGACCTGGGTTCCCGCCCAGCTCCAGTGGAATAGCCCTGATGGCCATAATCTGTCACCACCCTCCAGACAGCACAGCTGGGTGGATGGGCCCCTCCGCCCCCACTGTCGGAAGCCCTCCAGATGATGCCCGCCCACTTGCAATGGCCTGCTGTCCTCGAAGCAAGAAGCAGCGACAATGAACCAGACACACACAGACTCCCTCCCACCCTTGCTGGCACAGCTGAAGGCTGATGTCCCTGTGACAATCTCTGTTCCTGGAGGTCAGAGACCACGAGGGCATCGTTATGTCCTGCCCTGCCCATCTAAGACCACTGGTTGTGCCTCAGGACTTTTGATAATAACCACAGGGGCAGAAATGCCTCATGACCCTATTCCAGCTGCTTATCTCCTCGGGCCTAAGCATCATCTGCAAAACGGAAAGAACAACAGTCACCCCAGCTCCAGAAGGATTTCCTGGTAATCGACTAGAAGTCAATCACGGTGCTGGGGGCAGGCGAGCATTCCAGAAAGGGAGCTCTGGTCTGGGAGACTGGTCTCAGAGAAATCTATTGTCCAGGTTGTCCCAGGTGTTCTGAGCTGGAGCAGTCAAGAACTGCAAAGAGGCCAGGCATGGTGGCTCATGCCTGTAATCCCAGTGCTTTGGGAGGCTGAGGCAGGAGGACTGATTGAGCCCAGGAGTTCAAGACCAGCCTGTGCAATATAGCGAGACTTTGACTCTGTTTTAAATTAATATAAAAAAAATTAGTCCGGGCACGTTGGCTCATGCCTGTAATCCCAGCACTTTGGGAGGCTGAGGCGGGTGGATCACCTGAGGTCAGGAGTTTGAGACCAGCCTGGCCAATATGGTGAAACCCTGTCTCTACTAAAAATACAAAATTAGCCAGGTGTGGTGGTGCATGCCGGTAATCCCAGCTACTTGGGAAGCTGAGTCAGGAGAATCGCTTGAACCTGGGAGGCGGAGGTTGCAGTGAGCCGAGATTGCACCATTGCACTCCAGCCTGAGCAATGAGAGCAAAACTCCATCTCAAAATAAAAAAATAAGAGAGAAAAGAAAGAACTGCAAAGGACTTCCAGGCCCCAGAAATGAAGGGTGGTCAGAAGATGTTGACAGCCCAGGCTTTGAGGTCTCTGAGCCCTGGGCCCCAGCCCTGATCATTCCACCATTTCCCAACTGTGTGACCCTGGTCATCAAGGGAAGTGGCTGGAACTTAACCCTGCCAAGCCCCAGTAGCCTCATCTGCAAATTGAGTGTAATAAAGGATCATTGCAAGCACTTAATGAGATGATGCAGTGCATATAAAGGTCTCGGACTCATGGATAGTAAGTGTCCAATAAAGGGCAGCTCTAAGTTAAAAATAAAAACTCATGGAGATGGACGTTCTTGTGGCAGCAAGAAACACAGTCTCAATTCTACAGCCCTAGCCTTCCAAGAGAGTTCCTGGACTCTGCGACGCTAGGAATGACCTGCAGAAAACTGTAGCCAATTTTGACGATGACGGTTGGCTCCAATTTCCCCACTCATCAATCCCCCAAGAGGGTCATCAATTGAAGACAAATTTCCCCCCTTCTCCCCACCCCCAATGCCCCCACTCACCCGTGGGGCAGCGATAACAGCACCTCCTGACAGCCTTGTCATAGTAGTGGCTGGGGTTTCCATGACAGGTGTCCTCGAAGGGTCGATCCTGGCAGGTCAGAAAAGCTGGTGAGGCCAGGTGGAACCCAGATATCCATACTCCCTCTGTCCCCACCAGTCCCAGGAGGCCTGAGATGGAGCTTTGTATTATAGGAGAGAAATCAGGACACGAACTCCTGATTCCACAAACCCACACCGCCCTTAGGCTTCCCCCTGCTACTCCAGCTCAGGCCAGAAACTTTAGCGTCTCCCTTGACTCTCTCCTCTCAAACAACCTATCAGCAAATTCTCCTGGCCCTTTTCATACCATAATCATCACCACCTTCACCTGGGGCTAGTCACCATCCCCTCACCCTGGGATTAACATAGTTGCTTCCTACCTTGTCTCTGGGATGGGCCCAACAATACAAATTTCTGGTAAATGCATTTGTTGAAGTCTAACACACCCGTACAAAAAAGTGCACAGATCTCAAGTTATAGCCAACTGCATTTTTGCAAGATGAACGCACCAGGCAATCAGCACCCAACTCATCAAACGGGACCTTGCCAGCCCTAGCTCCTCCGTCATCCCCCCCTCCCACACACTCCTCCCAAAACGCTGATTTCTATCGCTCTATTAGTGTTGACTGCTTTTGGATTTTACATAAAGTAGAATTACACAGTCCATTCCCCTGCAATCGGCCTCTTTAATTCAGCATTATATTGTGAGAATCATTCACACTGTTGCAAATAACAGTTGCTCATTTCTGTCCATTGCTTTGCAGTATAGCATTGCACAAATATGCACAATTTATTTGTACAGTCTACTCTCTTTTTTTTAATTTGTTGAGACAGAGTCTTGCTCTGTTGCCCAGGTTGGATTGCAGTGGTGCAATCTCAACTCACTGCAACCTCCACCTACTGGGCTTAAATGATTCTTGTGCCTCAGCCTCCCAAGTAACTGAGACTACAGGTGTCTGCCACCATGCCCAGCTAGTTTTTGTAATTTTAGCAGAGACAGAGTTTCACCATGTTGGTCAGGCTGGTCTTGAACTCCTGACCTCAAATGATCCACCCGCCTTGGCCTCCCAAAGTGCTGGGATTAAAGGTATGAGCCACCACTCCGGGCCTGCTCTCGATAGACATTCCACTTTTTGGTTATTATGATAGTGCTGCTGGGAACATTCCTGTACACATGTTTTAGTGTCCAAATGTACACGCTTTTGTTGGCTATATACCTAGGAGTGGAACTGCTGGGGCATAAGACATGTTCAGTTCTGATAGATTCTCCATCCAGGTTTCTAAAGTAGTCGTACTAGTAGGCACTTCCTCACAGTGTCTGAGGATTCCAATTGCTCCACATCCTTGTCAGCACTCGGTGGTGTCAGTTTTTAAAACTTTAGCCATCTTGTTGGATCTGTAGTGATACCTCATTGTGGTTTTTATTTGCATTTCTCTGATAAGTAATGTTGTTGGGCACCTTTTCCCACATTTATTAACCATTTAGGCATTCTTTTTTGTAAGATGCCTATTCAGGTCTTGTGGCCATTTTTTTTAAATTGGGTTGTCTGGCTTTTCTTATTCATGTGTGGGGTTCTTTACATATTCTAGATACACGGCTTTTGTTGATTATATGAACTGCAAGTATCTTCTTGCATCCTCTGGCTTGCCTTTTCACTTTCTTTTTGGAGGCTTTTGATGAACAGACATTCTTAGCTTTAATAAATTACATATACTAATCTTTTCTTTTATGGTTAATGCCTTTTTTTGTCCAGTTTAAGAAATATTTGCCCACTCAGTGTCACTTAGATATTCTCCTACATTAACTTCTAGATGAGATTGTTTAATCGTTCGTATTCAAGTTTCATTCTTGTGCATGGTGTGAAGTAGGGGTTGGAGAGGCTCACTCTTTTCAGGAAGGTGTGGTTTTTGTTTTGTGGGTTTTTTGGGGGTTTTGTTGTTGTTGTAGTTGTTGTTTTTGAGACAAGGTCTCACTCTGTTGCCCAGGCTAGAGTGCAATGGTACAATCATGGCTCACTGCAGCCTCAGCCTCCCAGGCTGATATAGTCCTCTCTTTTGCCTCAGCCTCCCAAGTAGCTGGGGCCACAGGCATGCACCCCCACACCCTGCTAATGTTTTATTTTTTTGTACAGACTGTGTCTTGCTATGTTGCCCAAGTTGATCTCAAACTCCTGAGGTCAAGTAATCCTCCTGCCTCAGCCTCCCACAATGCTGGGATTACAGGCGTGAGCCACCTGGCCCGGCCTCAGGAAGATGTGTTTTTAAAAAGCCCCCCATGTGTTTCAAGGGTTCTTTGAAAGTGAAGCCCCATCATAAGAAAGGGTTCAAGAGAGGAAATTCTTTGTTGAGATTCCAGGAAAGGAGTTTTGTCTTTCCAGATGGAATGACAGGGGAACACCATTGCACCTTTCTGGGGTGATCCAGGATGTGAAACTTCTGGGTGGAGCGAAAGGGAAAAGAAGGGAAGCAGGAGCAGGAAGGGAGGGAAGAGAAGGGAAGCAGGAAGTGAGGCAAGAGGCAGGGAGGGAGCCTTGTAGCATTTCCATGTCTTCAGCATCCAAGATGGTGCCTGGCAGAAAGGAGGTGGCCCCTGGTGCAATGTGGGGCTTTCTTGGTTTAGGGAAGGGAAGCAGAAGCCACTTTCCCCCAGGAGAGAGGCCTGGCTGGCCTAAGGGGTTGCCTGACTCTTCTCTCCACTGGAGGGAACAGTGAAGCTTCCGGCATGTTCAGGAAGCAGCAGAGAGCAGCAGCGTGGCTGGAAGGTGGATAAATAGGGTGTTGGTTACATCATTCTTTTTTTTTGCATGTCTGAAACATGTCGCCATATTAATTTGAAATAATACATGAACCTGATATTTGCCTAATAGTCACATGGCGCTTGAGTTGTCTCCCTTCTCATTTAATCCAGAGCCCAGGGCCTTGAGGACACCCTCTTCCCTCCAGCAGGAGAGGAGAATGTCCTCTCTTAAGTCACCCAGAGGGCTCCTGGGAGCCTCTCCAGGGGAGCAGGAACCTGCCAGGACACCCGAAGTGCTCCTAACCCACAGTATCTCACTGGGTGAGTTCAGTAGCCTGTGCCTTGGGCTGGCTGGAGGTGTGAGGGCTCACTGGTAAGGACTGCTGAGTGTGGGAACATTCTGGGTCCTTGTCCTTGGTCTCCCCTCCCGGCCTGCCTGCTAATCTCACTGACAGCTATGGAGTCTATGGGGACCATGGCCCCAGGCCCTGCTCACTCTGCTGGGGCCTGGAGCACACCTTGGGGGCTCTGGCTGCTTATGTTTCCCTCCTGCCACCACACCTGGGTCAATGGAGGGGTGGGGGTGCAAAGAATGGGGAGCCCATAGTATTGCACATTACTCCCCCGAGTCTGGCCTTGGGTGCCTGCTTTCACACAACTCCTCCTTTACACACCCCTAGCTCTTTGGGGCCAGATCACTACCCCATGTTACAGATGAGGAAACTGCAGCCCAGAGAGGTGTAGCCACCTGCCCAAGGTCACACAGCAACTAAGTGCAGAGAGGTTTGAGCTTCACTGTGTCCCCAATTCTCCCCTATCTCTGGGCCACAGGCTACCCATCTTTAAAATAAAAAAATCCCAGGGCCGGGCACGGTGGCTCACGCCTGTAGTCCCAGCACTTTGGGAGGACGAGACAGGAGGGTCAGCTGAGGCCAGGAGTTCGAGACCAGCCTGGCCAACATGGCGAAACCCCGTCTCTACTAAAAATACAAAAAAATTAGCCGGGAGTGGTGGTGGGTGCCTGTAATCCCAGCTATTCAGGAGGCTGAGGCATGAGAATCGCTTGAATCTGGGAGGTGGAGGCTGCAGTGAGCCGAGATCACACCATTGCACTCCAGCCTGGGCAACAAGGGTGAAACTCCATCTCAAAAAAATAAATAAAAATAGGTATTAAAAGCCCAAATATCCTCGAAAGAGTATTCCCAGGAGAAACAAGCTTGACCACTCTGCTATCAAGTTCCCACTGACCACGGTGTCTGCCATGAAGAAGACGGAAGACAACAACACACTTGTGTTCACTGTGGATGTTAAAGCCAACAAGTACCAGATCAAACAGGCTGTGAAGAAGCTCTATGACATGGATGTGGCCAAGGTCAGCACCCTGATTCGGCCGGATGGAGAGAAGAACGCATATGTTCCACTGGCTCCTGATTGCAATGCTTTGGATGTTGCCAACAAAACTGGGATCATGTTGGCTGGGCACGGTGGCTCATGCCTGTAATCCCAGCACTTTGGGAGGCTGAGGCCAGCAGATCACCTGAGGTCAGGAGTTCGAGACCAGCCTGGCCAACGTAGCAAAACCCTGTCTCTGCTAAAAATACAAAAATTAGCAGGGTGTGGTGGTGCATGCCTGTAATCCCAACTACTCAGGAGGCTGAGGCGGGAGAATCCCTTGAACCCAGGAGGCGGAGGTTGCAGTGAGCCGAGATCGCGCCAGTGCACTCCAGCATGAGCAACAGAGTGAGACCCTGCCTCAAAAAAAAAAAAAAAGAGAATTAAAAAAATAAAGTAGTGATAAAAGCAAAGTAGTGATAAGTATACATAAAGAGAGTGAGAACACAGATGTACAAAGCCACATATGTAAATAGCATCTCAAGGACACCAAATGCTGGGAGGTGGTGGCTTCTTTTCAGCAATAATTCTTGGTAAATCCATAGCTTGCCACCGGAGGGCAGTCTTCCTGCTGTGCGGAGGGGCCGTGGGATCTCAACCTGGTGGGATGTCCAGCCTGTGCCTCTCAAATCCCCTTGGAAGGTGGAGCAGAGGACTTGGGGCCCCATTTTCCAAGTGGAGCTGAGCGAGGAAGGGGCACCCCCTTCCCCTTTCACAGGCCCTTCACCTGTCCCAGCTCCTGGTGGAGAAGGAGGCAAGGGCCCGGGTGTCTGCCATCACGCAGAGAAGTCTGGCCCTGTGAATTTCCAGGCTCACCCTGCCTGGCTCATCAGCTCCTGCTGCCCTAGGGAAGAGGGAGAGGGGAGTTGGGATGTGCTCGGGCCCCTGCCTGGGAGGGAAGGAGGGATCAGAAAGCGAAGAGTGGGAGGGGGAAGCCCAAGGACTGGAGGGGGGGCTTTTGGGTGGAGTTCCCCGCAGGTTCAAGGCAAAGTGAGGTGTCCACAAGGTAATGAGCTGTGCAACTGGAGGCCCTCAGCCCCACCTTACTGGCATTAAGATAAAGAGAGGGTGGCCTAAAACCTTACCATTTTCAGGTCTGTCTATTTTCAGGTTGGTTTGGTTTTCCCTACAAGACCAGTTAAAGTTCACTTTCAAAAAGCCCCACCTGGTCTCAGCCGGACCATACCTGTGGGAGACGAGTCTAGAAGTTGTGGGGTGGGCGGGGAGTCAGATCAAATGCAAAATCCCCGAAGGGGCCAGAGCTGAGCAGGGCCAGCGAGGTAAGCACCCCTCCCCTCCCTGTCTCCTGGGGATCTCCACCGCTGTGCGCTCTATTATTCAAGGTGAGGCCCCGGGCCAGCAGTGGGGGCACCACCTGGGAACTTTCTCAAATGCAGAACCCCAGACCTCCCTAATTGGAATCTGCATTTTAACAAGAGCCCCAGGGAGTTTGAGATGCGCTGGCCTAGCAGAAGCTGAGCAGAAAGAAGTACAAATGCTGGAACGGTTTGCTTTCCATAGCAAAAGTAATTCTAATAGCCAACAACTGTTAACCCATTTTACAGATGGGGAGACTGAGACATAAGGATGAGAAATCTGCCCAAAGTCACACAGCTGGTCAGTGTTAGAGCCAGGATTTGGCACGTACTCTGATCCTCCAGCTTCTGCTGCCTGGGGTAGGGGGGTGCTGTAGTCCATGGCTCTGAGATCCCTGCTCCCCACTCACCATGAGACTGAGGGGTTTTTTTGTTTTTGTTTTTGTTTTTGTTTTTTAAGACAGAGTACTCACTCTGTCGCCCAGGCTGGAGTGCAGTGGTGTGATCTCGGCTCACTGCAACCTCCACCTCCCTCGTTCAAGCAATTCTCCTGCCTCAGCCTCCCAAGTAGCTGGGACTGCAGGCGCTTGGCATCACAGCTGGCTAATTTTTGTATTTTTAGTAGAGGTGGGGTTTCACCATGTTGACCAGGCTGGTCTCCAACTCCTGACCTCAAATGAGTCACCCACCTCAGCCTCCCAAAGTGCTGGGATTACAGGCGTGAGTCACCATGGCTGGCTGAGACTGACTGCTTTTTGAAATGCTTGCTTCTCCCTGGCCCCCAACCTATCACTAGTTCTGTTTAACCTGCAGTTTACCCCCACATCTACCAGCTCTTCCTCACCTTCCCGCCATCTGGACTTGACAGTGGCCACCTGAGGGTCTCTTCTCGTCCACCCCATCCACCACACCCAGCTCACAGTGCAGACACCAGACTGATCTTTTGAAAACACGATCTACTGTCTTCCCCTCCATCCTATTGAAGACCCTCAGATGGCTTCCAACCCAGCTATGAATAAAGCCCAAAGTCTTGTGTTCGCTTCGATAGCACATATACTAAAATTGGAGCAATACAGAAATTAGCATGGCCCCTGCATAAGGATGATATGGAAATTCATGAAACAGTTCATATAAAAAAAAAAAAAAAACCCAAAGTCTTAACAGTGGCCCAAGAGGCCCTGCCCTCCTTGCCTGCCTGTGAGGCCCCTGGTACCTCTCCTACCAGCCTCTTTTTGCCACTGGCACCCCATGGGCACCCACTCCCTGCAGCAGCCTGTGCGTGCTGTTTCCCTGCCTGCACTGGTCCCTAAATCCAGTGCATCCCCATTCATCCTTGGGACCTCACTCATGAGTGCCACTTCCTCTGGGAAGCCCTCTCTGATCACCGCCATCCAGGTCACGTGCTGTGTCTCTACCAGAAGCTTTAGGGGACTGTTGGTTTCCCTGCTCACTAAGGTTGTTGGTAGAATTCAGTTCCTTGTGGTTATAAGACTGAGGTCTTGTTTCTTTGCTGACAGCCAACTAAGGGCTGTTCCCTGCTTCTAGGGACTGTGGCATCCTTTGGCTCATGGCCCCCTTACTCCATCTGCAAAGCCGGCAGTGGTGGGCTGAGTCCGTCTCACATCACATCTCTCTCTTTGCCTCTATCATCTCTCTCTAACACAGCCAGAAAGGGTTCTCTGCTTTTAAGGACTCCTGTGATTAGATTGGGCCCGCCCTGATAATCCAGGATAATCTTCCTGTCTCAAGATCCATAGTCTTGGGTTCCAAGGATTAGAATGTGTGGACATTTGGCCGGGCGAAGTGGCTCACACTTATAATCCCAGCTCTTTGGGAGGCTGAGGCAGGAGGATCACTTGAGCCCAGGAGTTTGATACCAGCCTGGGCAACACCGCAAAGGAGAAAAACCCATCTCTACAAAAGATACAAAAATTAGCCGGTTGTGGTGGAATGCACCTGTAGTCCCAGCTACTCGGGAGGCTGAGATGGGAGAATCTCTTGAGCCGTCGTTGGGCCACTGCACTCCAGCCTGGGTGACAGGGTGAGACCCTGTCCCAAATTAACAATGTAGAATGTATGGACATTTTAGAGGACTATGCGTCTGCCGCCACACCCTCACTCCTAAGCAACCACTAGACTATACCACCACACGCCAAACTCAGTCACCTCCTAACTGTGGGACTCTGAACCCCTCTCTCCACACTCAGTGCTCACGTGAGCTCCAGACCAGGAGACTACCTGAAACTAAAGTCATCCTCCTCCCGCTCTTTAAACACACCCACAGACACACAGGGTCCATCCCTGGCCACAGGCAGCACCTCTCACAGGTGTCCCACTGCAAGCAGGTGCACTGGTGGCTCATGCCTGTAATTCCAGCTACTCAGGAGGCTGAGGCAGGAGAATTGCTTGAACCCGGGAGGCGGAAGTTGTGGTGAGCCAAGATCACGCCACTGCACTCCAGCCTGGGCAAGAAGAGTGAAACCCCGTCTCAAAAAAAAAAAAGAGAGAGAGAATAAAACTGAGAAGGCCTTCTGGCCAATTTCGGTCAGCAGCATTTTTTTAATGGACTAAGGGTATTTAAGTGTTCTGGGACGGGGAGCTTATCGCAGGCTAGGAATATTTCTGTGTGGAGGAGAGTTTTACTGTGTGCTGGGAATGTCTCTGGTTGGAGGGGAGGTTATCTCGGGGCTGGCACGTCTCCAGTCAGATGGGGGTGTTTATCTTAGGGTTGGAATGTTTCTGGTTGGAGGTGTCATTTGTGGTTTATGGTCATGCTGATGTTAGCCGTTAGGCTGATGTTTTGGGGCTGGATTTAGGCAGTTTTTAATCAAGGAGAATTTAAAACAGCGATGCTTGTCCAAGATGGTGACGCTCCTGCTCTGTCAGTTAGCAAGAATCATACCATCCTCACTGGGTCCCCAGGACCTAGGGTGATATATTCACATATGTGCTCATATACGTCACCTTACATGGCAAAGGGGAATCAGGGTGGTAGATGGCATTGAGGTTGTGAACCCACTGACTTTCAGATGGGAGATTCTTCTGGATTATCCAGGTGAGCCCAGTGCAATTTAAGGGGACTTAAAAATGCAAGAGGGAGGCAGAAGAGAGAGTCAGGGAGTCAGAAAAAGAGATGAGTACGGAAGCCCTTCACTGTCATTTCCCAAATAGCGTTTCATCAAATGCTGGGGCTACAGGATGGTAACAGATGATAGGCAGAAGAACACAGCCAGGTGCAGTGGTTCACACCTGTAATCCCAGCTCCTTGGGAGGCCAAGGTGGGAGGATCGCTTGAGCCCAGGAGTTCAAGACCAGCCTGGGCAACATAGCAAGACCCTGTCTCTATAAAAAAAAAAAAAAATTTTTTTTTTACAGAGTCTTGCTCTGTCACCCAGGCTGGAGTGTAGTGGTGCGATCTCGGCTCACTGTAACCTCTGCCTCCCAGGTTCAAGCGATTCTCCTGCCTCAGCCTCCTGAGTAGCTGGGATTACAGGCACGTGCCACCACACCTGGCTAAGTTTTGTATTTTTAGTAGAGATGGGATTGTACCATGTCTCAAACTCGTAATCTTAAGTGATCCACCTTCCTCGGCCTCCCAGAGTGCTGGGATTACAGGCATGAGCCACTGTGCCTGGCCTAACAAAAATTTTTTTTAATTAGCTGGGCATGGTGGCACATGCCTGTAGTCCCAGCTACTCAAGGAACTAAGGTGAGAGGATTGTTTGAGCCCAAGAATTCGGGGTTACAGTGAGCTATGATTGCAACACTGCACTCCAGCCTGGGCAACAGAGTGAGACCCTGTCTCATAAATAAATAAACAAACAAACAAACACAAATAATCACTGGAGTCCATTTGAGAGGTTTCCATTTTAGATCACGGGGCCTCTCAGAGCCTTTGATGTGGTTACTTACTCTCTGATTCTCCAAGGAAGGATATGGGGGCCAGTCAGAAAAATCTGCAATGTTTCTCAAACCTTTTTTTCTCAGAACTGCCATTGCCAGAAAGTGAGTTTGAGGCTGGGCCCGGTGGCTCACGCCTGTAATCCCAGCACTTTGGGAGGCCAAGGCGGGCGGATCAGTTGAGGTCAGGAGTTTGAAACCAACCTAGCCAATATGGCGAAACCCCCTCTCTACTAAAACTACAAAAATCAGCCGAGCGTAGTGGTGCACGCCTGTAATCCCAGCTACTCGGGAGGCTGAGGCAGGACAATCGCTTGAAGCCGGGAGGCGGAGGTTGCATTGAGCCAAGATCACATCAGTGCACTCCAGCCTGGGTGACAGAGTGAGATTCTGTCTCAAAAAAAAAAAAAAAGAAAGAAAGAAAGTGACTTTGGGACATGTTGCCTTTGGCACTAGGGAAGCATTGAAGGGTTTCAGGATCATTAATGTGGTGGGGAGGTGGACAGAATGGAGAAGAGCGAGTCCATTTTAGCAAGGTCACGTCTTGAGTCCGAATTTAGCAACTGCTCGATCCTTACTTCCCACCAAGAAATCCCTCCTGCCTCACAGCAATCCCGTGCCGGCTCCATGAGCCAGTTGTTGAGACTGCAGGGATCCTGAAGATTCCAGGGCTGAAGAAAGTGTTGGAGCTGCATCCTTAGCTACACCTCAGACGGGGTGAAACCCACCCAGCCCTGAAGTACATTCCCGGGCAGCAACAGCTGCCATGGGACGATGGCAGCTACAAAGAAAAATGTAGCGGGCCGGGCACAGTGGCTCCCACCTGAAGTCCCAGCACTTTGGGAGGCCAAGGCAGGCAGATTATTTGAGGTCAGGCATTTGAGACCAGCTTCGCCAACATGGTGAAACCCCATCTCTAGTAAAAATACATAAAAATTCGCCAGGCGTGGTGGTGGGCACCTGTAATCCCAGCTACTCGGGAGCCTGAGGCTGGAGAATCGTTTGAACCCGGGAGGCGGAGGTTGCCTTGAGCCACGATCTCACCACTGCACTCCAGCCTGGGCGACAGAGTGAGACTCTGTCAAGAAAATGAAAAAGAAAAAGAAAAAGGGAAAGGGAAAGGGAAAGCGAAAGGGAAAGGGAAAGGGAAAGGAAAGGAAGGGAAAGGGAGAAAGAGAGAAAGAGAAGGGAAGGAAGGAGGGAGGAAGGGAAGGAAAGAAGGAAGAAGAAAAGAAGAAAGAAGAAGGAAGAAGGAAGGAAGGAAGGAAGAAAAGAAAGAGAGAGAGAGAGAGATGGATATAGTGGACCTGAAGAAAAAGGAAGCGGGGCCCAGCTCCCCTGGAGTATTTGACTTTCTGATCCTCTTGGAGGTGCCTTAGGTTCCTGCGCCAGCCTCAGGCCACTTGCCCAGAAGGGGCTTGTGTAGTTACTTTTTGTTTGTTTGTTTGTTTGTTTGTTTGTTTTTAAGACAGGGCCTCGCGGTCACCCAGGCTGGAGTGCAGTACTGCGATCATGAACACGGCTCACTACATACAGCCTTGACCTCCTGGGCTCAAGTGATCCTCTCACCTCAGCCTCCTGAGTAGCTGGGACCACAGGTGTGTACCACCATGCCCGGCTAATTTTTTGTTGCCCAGGCTGTTCTCAAACTCTTGGGCTCATAAGATCCTCCTGCCTCGGCCTCCCAAAATGCTGGGAATACAGGCGTGAGCCTTGGCGCCCAGCCTGGTGTGTTTCCTTGCCCACCTCCCTTTCCCAGACTGTGTGGGGAAGGGGCGGGGCACATGCCCCCCAGACCGTTTGGAGAGAGAGAAAACTCTTGGCCTGGCCGCTGCGTCCTGGCCTCCCTCACCCGAATCCAGAGTGGGAAGGATGCCTGCCCAGGCTGGGAAGGTGAAGGCGGGGTTTAGGAGTTTCCTGGTCTCAGCAGGTTGGAACCATTTCAGGAAACTGTGTGGAGGCCACACTATCTGTGCATGCACTCTCTGAGAACAGGAACCGTACCTGGCAGGCAGCAATCCGTCAAGAAAGTTGATGGCTGAAATGAAGCGGTGGGCGACGCCTCTAGGAGTTCTTAGCCCCCTGGAGGACCCAAGAACCCAAGGGGAACCTGCTGGGTGGGGCTTCCAAAGCAGGCCTCAGGCTCGCCCCAACCACTGGCACTGATGTGCTGTTTAACCTCTGACCCCTTCTGCTGCCTCCAGAGCCCTGGGCAAAGCTGGCGAGGACAATGGCACCATCTGTGGTGCAGAGCCTCATCACTGCAAACTCTGGAGCCTCCTTCCCCCACTGACCCAGGTGGAAGTAAAGATGGGCTCCTCTGGACTCCCGCAGGCCCCAGACAGTCCCCCACGCAGTACTGGCCACCCTCTCTTCTGTATTCCCCTTCCCGCACTGCCACCCATTGAGGGCAAGGACTGGAACTGGTTCATCTCCATGGCTGTATCCATAATCCCCGCATACAACAGGCACCTAATAAGGCTCACCTTTATTTACACACCACTCACTGTGTCCAGGAGCTGCTCTCAGCACTTGACACATATTAACTCATGTCATCCTTACACCAGCCCTACAATACAAGGTAGCTACTGTTATTAGCCCATTTTATAGATGGGGAAACCGAGGCCCACAGAGGTAACAACTTGCTCAAGGTCACCATCTAGTGTCAGAAGCAAGGGATAACCTTGACAGGCTGACAAAAAAGTTCATACCTTTAACCAAATGCTCTACCGTCTCTCAAAGGTGGCTCATGCCTATAATCCCAGCACTCTGGGAGGCCGAAATGCGTGGATCACTTGAGGTCAAGAGTTCGAAACCATCCTGGCCAACATGGTGAAACCCCATCTCTACTAAAAATACAAAAATTAGCTGGCATGGTGGCACGTGCTTATAATACCAGCACTTTGGGAGGCCAAGGCAGGTGGATCACTTGAGGCCAGGAATTCGAGGCCAGCCTGGCCAACATGGTGAAACCTGTCTGTACTAAAAATACAAAAATTAGCCAGGCGTGGTGGCAGGTGCTTGTAGTCCCAGCTACTTGGGAGGCTGAGGCAGGGGAATCACTTGAACCCAGGAGGTAGAGGTTGCAATGAACCGAAAGATCGTGCCACTACACTCCAGCCTGGGTGACAGAGCGAGACTCCATCTCCAAAAAAAAAAAAAAGAGAGAGAGAGGAAATGTGAGGATGGAAGGAGAGTTCAGAGTGATGCAGGGCCAGGAACCAAGGAACACAGGCAGCTTCTAGAAGCTCGAAAAAAGCAAGGAAACATTTTGCTACAGCATATCCAGAAGAAAAACAGCTCTGCTGCCTTATCATAGACTTTTTTCTTTTTTTGAGACAGAATCTTGCTCTGTCACCCAGGCTGGAGTGCAGTGCTGCAATCTCAGCTCACTGCAACCTCTGCCTCCCAGGTTCAAGCAATTCTCATGCCTCAACCTCCCGAGTAGCTGGGACTACAGGCACACACCGCCACGCCCAGCTAATTTTTGTATTTTTAGCAGAGACAGAGTTTCGCCATGTTGGCCAGGCTGGTCTCAAACTCCTGCCCCCAAGTATCTGCCCACCTGAGCCTCACAAAGTGCTGGGATTACAGATTTGTCGTAGACTTTTGACCACCAGGGCTATAAGACAATACCTTCATGTTGTTCTGAGCCACCAAATGTGTGCTAATTTGTTATAGCAGCAAAAGCAAACTAGCATATACTGTAACCAGGCTGAATAAAAGAGCCTAGGCTTGGGTTGGAATGAATGAACAGGATAATGTGGGGGCCAAAAAAAGGGGGTCTTGGGCTAGGTTAATAGAAGTAAGGTGAGTCTACTGGGGAGTGGTCTTTGGCCCAGGTGGCACCAGGACTTCTACAGTCGACTCTGGTACCCAGAGATCCATATCAGCGGCTTGAACTCTGTAGAGAGATCCACACTTCAACACCCAACCCCCACTTGTACTTGAGCATGGGCAAAATAGAACTTTTCTCCAAAACACCTGTTCTATCCTTTGCTTGTTTTTTCCCACATCCCAAAATGACACCTCCATGCAGCCAGGTACTGAGCTCCCAAATACGGACAGGATCCCTGATTTCCCTCCTGCCCTCTGCGCTCCCATCGGACCCATCCACGGGTCCTGTTGATTCTAGCTTGAAAGCACATTCCAGCTGGGCACAGTGGCGCATGCCTGTAATCCCAGCAACAGGAGGCGCAGACAGGAGGATCACCTGAGCCCTGGGAGTTTGAGACCAAACTGGGCAACATAGCGAGACCCTGTCTCTACACAGGCGGGCGGATCACGAGGTCAGGAGATCAAGACCATCCTGGCTCAGACAGTGAAACCCCGTCTCTACTAAAAATACAAAAACAAAATTAGCCGGGCCTGGCGACGGGCGCCTGTAGTCCCAGCTACTCGGAAGGCTAAGGCGGGAGAATGGCGTGAACCTGGGAGGCGAAGCTTGCAGTGAGCCGAGATCACACCACTGTACTCCAGCCTGGGCAACAGAGCAAGACTCCGTCTCAAAAAAAAGAAAAGAAGAAAAAGCACATTCCCACCTCTGCTCACCCCTCCCCTGGATCACTGCAATGACCTGGCTTCCTGCTCCCATTCTGCCTGCTCCCCCCCACCCCCCAGCCCCCACAGCAGACAGAAGGAACTCTAAATATATCATGCAGTATCGCTCCCCTGTCAAAAACCTCACCACAGTCCACAAAGGTCTGCACGATCTACCACCTTTCCTGCCACCTTCTCCTAACCACCCCTCTTCACTCACTTCCCTCCAGCCACTCTGGCCTCCTTCCTGTTCCTCTAGCCTCTTGGGGCTTTTACCCCTTGGGCCTGGATGCTCTTCAGCTAATCTCCCACTGGCTGCCTCCCTCTTTCATTCTGTGTGTATGTTACCGTCTGCAAGTCCTGTTTTCCCCATCTTAGGGAGCTGCCTGTTTCTCTCACACTACAGGATTCTAATCCTCTCATTGCAACTTGCAGCAGTCTGTTGACTGTCACCCCTGTGGAATGTCAGTTCCATGGGGCAGAGACCTGGCTATGTGGTGCATGGATGAACTCACAGCACCCGGAGTGCTCCCTGGCATGCAGAAGGTGCTCAATAAGTGTTTGTGGAATGAATGAGTTGAAGAGAACAGGCAGATGAGGAGCCTTGAGCTCACGCTACGTGAGGAATAAATGTTGGAGGACAGGTGTGTGACTGGCTGAGAGACTCCAGGGACCCAAGGTCACAGTCTTCACATCGCCAGAGGCACTTCTGAAGAACAGGGAGGTGACTCATTTTCAAAACTAGATTTTAGGCCAGGCATGGTGGCTCACGCCTGTATTCCCAGCACTTTGGGAGGCTGAGGCGGGAGGGTCGTCTGAGGTGAGGAGTTTGAGACCAGCCTGGCCAACATGGTGAAAGCCCGTCTCTGATAAAAATACAAAAATTAGCCAGGCATGGTGGCACGCACCTGTAATCCCAGCTACTTGGGAGGCTGAGGCAGGAGAATCACTTGAACCTGGGAAACAGAGGTTGCAGTGAGCCGAGACAGCGCCATTGCACTCCAGCCTGGGCAACAAGAGCGAAACTCCATCTCAAAAAAATAAATAAATAAAATAAATAAATAAAATTTAAAAAGGCTGGGCGAAGTGGCTCATGCCTATAATCCCAGCACTTTGAAAGGCTGAGGCGGGTGGATCACGAGGTCAGGAGTTAGAGACTAGCCTGGCCAGCATGGTGAAACCCCATCTCTACTAAAAATACAAAAAATTAGCCAGGCATGGTGGCATGCGCCTGTAGTCCCAGCTACTTGGGAGGCTGAGGCAGGAGAATTGCTTGAACCCGGGAGGCGGAGGTTGCAGTGAGCCGAGATCGCACCACTGCACTCCAGCCTGGGAGACAGAGAGAGACTCTATCTCAAAAAAAAAAAAAGAAAAGAAAAAGAAACTAGATTTCAGCATATCATGAAGATCGTCTAAATGCCAAAGCTAACCCAGGATGGCGTGAGCTGCCTCAGCAAGGAGCGAGCATCCTGTCCCGGGGGGGCATACAAGCAGAGGCTGAATGAAAGTCCCTGGAGCCATGCCTGACCCAGAACAGCTGCTCATTTCAGATCTGCTGGATGCATGCATGCATGAATACTTGCATGTCACCAAAGGACTTAGCCATTCAGGGAGTAACTAGACTGAGCCATGTATAAAAAGTCCCTCCCCACCAGCGAGGCCACGAGAATGCCCAGTGGTTTTCAACCATAGATACCGGAAGAAGGTCCCCCACCCCCACCCCAGTATCCCCTGGGCGGACCTGGGAGGGGAGAGAGAGAAGTGGAGAACTGGTATGGCCCAGAGCTGCCTTTTTTTGACATTCTGCGTGTCTAGTCTGTGGCTTAGGTGGGCTCTACCCCGACGAGTCCTGGAACTGTAGGCAAGATTCTCCCCTACCTCTGGGCCTCTGCATTGAATCCTTGTCTGTGAAATGAGGACCGTGATCCCAGATGGGCCACACCCAGGGTCAATGCACCGGCTGGACAAGCTGGCCCAGGCTGGGCTGATCTACCGTCATTGCCAAGGACCCTCGAGCCTCCAGGACTCCCCCGGCCCAGACACAGTCATCCTTCAGCCCCATTTTCCTTCTGATGATTGTCCTGATGTGAAGAAGGGTGATGAGAGAGTATGCAAACCTTAAAATGAATCACAATCTGCTCAAGAAACGAGTATAAGTCAGATATGAGTGGGAGCAGAAGCAGAAACTTACAGTAAACGCCCCTCCTTCCGGAACTCACTGCTCTCAAGCTGAGTAACATGACTCCCTGACCCTAGAGCACTAGTGCTGCCCCAGGAAGGGATGGCTTTGATTAAGACAAGCCGGAACCTCCTTCCGCTCCTTCAGGGTCCCCTCCTCTCCAGGTCCCCCCATCCTTGCCTCCCTGCAGGATTTGAGCAGCCCTGGAAATGTCCCCTTTGCAAAACAAAACCAGAAAATCTCTCCTACCCTCTTGCCACTCCCTGAAATTCCACGATTAGCACTCCACTGTATGGGGTGACCAGCTAAGCTTTTAAAGTTAAGTTGCTTTTAAAGTATGGGGTAACTAGCTAACCTTTTAAAGTTAAATTGCTAGGTGGAGGAGTCACACATAGAGCTTTTCTATCACCCCAGCTAAAATTCCTCTTTTTTTTTTTTTTTTTTTTTGAAATACAGTCTCACTGCCACCCAGGCGGGAGTGCTGGCTCACTGCAACCTCCGCCTTCTGGTTTCAAGCAATTCTCCTGCCTCAGCCTCCTGAGTAGCTGGGATTACAGGCGCCTGCCACCATGCCCAGCTAATTTTTGTACTTTTAGTAGAGACAGGGTCTTACCACATTGACCAGGCTGGTCTTGAACTCCTGACCTCAAGTAATCTGCCTATCTTGGCCTCCCAAAGTGCTGGGATTACAGGTGTGAGCCACAGCACCCAGCCCCAGCTAAGATTCTTTCATGAGAACCTTCCTGGTCCCAGCCTGCACACTAACCCAGAGCAAAGATTCTTACATCTGGCTGGAATTGGGGTTACGTGGATGTGGGAGGAAGGCTTGTTTAGCCTTAGCACTGGCAAGGAACATGATGTTGGGGGATTTCTAAGTCTACAGAGTTCACAGGAAGGCTGGGGCTTCCCCCGCCCCGCAACCCCACCCCATGGTGCCTGGATGAAAAGGATGGAGCTACGGGGCAATAAATTTTTCTCTGCGGATATGCACCAGTTAATCCAGGGTCATATTACAAAAAACACAATTGGACAAGACAGTGATATGAAGCATCAGAGGCCAACTCTCAGATGGTGATAGCTAGCAAGAAAGCATTCCTGCCTCAGAATACCAGGCGAAAAATGATGGAGTCTTGGGAAAAATCAAATAGAGATGAAAAAAGAACTTCAGGATGGGCACGGTGGCTCACGCCTGTAATCCCAGCACTTTGGGATGCCGAGGTAGGAGGATCACTTGAGGCCAGGAGCTCGAGACCAGCCTGACCAACCTGACGAAACCCCATCTCTACTAAAAATACAAAAATTAGCTGGGTGTGGTGGCAGGCGCCTATAATCCCAGCTATTCAGGAGGCCGAGGCAGGAGAATCACTTGAACCCAGGAGGCAGAGGTTGCAGTGAGCTGAGATTGCGCCACTGCACTCCAGCCTGGGAGACAAAGTGAGACTGTCCCAAAAAATAAAAAAAAATTTAGGCCGGGCGCGGTGGCTCACGCCTGTAATCCCAGCACTTTGGGATGCCGAGGCGGATGGATCTCCTGAGGTCAGGAGTTCAAGACCAGCCTGGCCAACATGATGAAACCCCATCTCTACTAAAATACAAAAATTAGCCAGGCATGACGGCAAGTGCCTGTAATCCAAGCTACTAGGGAGGCTGAGACGGTAGAATCGCTTGAACCCGGGAGAGGATGGTTGCGGTGAGCCAAGATCGTGCCACTGCACTCCAGCCTGGGCAGCTGAGGGAGACTTCATCTCAAAAAAAAAAAAAAAAAAAATTTAAACTCAAGGAAATTCAAGCCCTAATTTGGGATTTTTTTTTTGCTTAATAATAAGTTTCCTGAACCTTTACTGGAAAAAACAGAAGTGGGAGAAGGCTCGAGGGGCAAAAAGGAGTACTGTGTTGGGCAGGTAGCCCCTTCCCCAAAGACTCCCTGACTCCTGCCAAGAAATGACCTAGTGTCTGAGTCCAGAGAGATGCTCAGCTTCCCCGGTAGGTGAGAAATGCAAATTAACGCAACAAGGATATAACCCTTTTCACTAATCACATTGAGAAAAATTAAAATGCTGATAAGATCAAATGTCGGTTAGGATGTGGGAAAGTTACTACTCTCTCGCACTGCCAGCAGGAGGGTAAATTGTCCAGCCACCCTGGAAGGCAGTTCAGTGGTGTCTTTTAATTTGAATGCATTTTCACCCTGCAACCTCAGTATTCTCTTCTCAGTCTCTTGTCTAGGAAAGAATCACAGACATTTATTTCCAAAAGCATCCATACAGGGCTGTGCACTGTAATAGCTAACAAAGAAAGAAAGAAAGAACAATGGTGGCGACCTTAGCACCCATCCATCCAGGACATAAATAAACTATGAAACATCCCATTTGGCAAAAGATCACATAGCATTTTAAAAGATAGGCAGAGGATCTGTAAGTTTCAGCATGGAAAACTCACCAAGATGCCTCATAGACATTATAAAGCCAAATGAGGAACCACATGTACCGTAGGGTATAGTATATGGAAAACTCTATATATGTCTATTAAAACAATATAAATATGGACATGCATTTATAAAGGTCTGCAAAGGAAGCACACCAAATCAATTATGGTGGTTACATCTTTGAAGGGATCAGGATGAGGCGATGTCAAAAGACTTGGCTTTATCTGTAGCGTTTATAGTTTTGCTTTGAGAATATATTTATATATTCCTTGTGCAATTAAATATACAGTATTTTTATTTTAAAAAGGGTATGGGAGGCTGGGTGTGGTGGCTCACGCCTGTAATCCCAGCACTTTGGGAGGCTGAGATGGAAGGATCACTTGTGGTCAGGAGTTCGAGACCAGCCTGACCAAAATGGTGAAACCTCATCTTTACTAAAAATACAAAAATTAGCCGGGTGTGATGGCACATGCCTGTAATCCCAGCTACCTGGGAGGCTGAGGTTGAAGTGAGCCTCTTGAATCCAGGAGGCGGAGGTTGCAGTGAGCCGAGATCGAGCCATTGCACTCCAGCATGTGCAACAAGAGTGAGACTCAGTCTCAAAAAAAAAAAAAAGGTTTGGTATGAGAGTTCAGGCTGCAGTGAGTTATGATCGCACTCCAGCCTGGACAACAGAGTGAGACCCTGTCTCTAACATAAAAAAAGTGGAGGGGGCTTCACTCTACAGAAAGGAAGCACATGAGCTTCAGCCGCCAAACCAAACCAGCAAAGCCCCCCAAGCACCTCTCACATCCCTTCCTTCCCTTCATCTTCCCAAGATCTTGGCACCCCAAACTCTTACCTTCCCCCAGGTGAGGGCTTGCAGAGCTGGGACAGGATGTCTCTAGCCAGGGCTTTGTCCCCTCTGCCCTCTTGGGGGGGGAAAGGGAGAATACCTCACATTGCCCATCGGAGATGGAAGAGGGCACCTGGCTGTCCCCTTTGCTGCATAGATCCTCCCTCCTGCCTAAAGCCCACTCTGCCACTCTCCTCCCACTGCCTAAGGTTCAGATGACTAGAATTGATCCATAGCATGGAGTCCTCTCTTCCTGTAGGATTACAGGGGAACTGGGTCTTCCCTCTCCCCCACTGTGACCCACCAATGGACCAATAGCCTGCTCCTTCCTTTCCCTCTGTATCGTTCAGCAGGCATCCACTCACACCTACTATGGTTCTATGCAGGGGTCCACCAGGGTCCTGGGTCAGCTGAGGGCCTCTCTCTCCAGCAGCCCCTGGGCTCAGTGAAACACGGCTGGTTATTTTGCATTCTCCCCGCAGTGATTAATTTGGTGCTGGCCACTGGTAAGTGCTCAGTTTTCCTAAAGCAGTCCCCAAACTCAATTCTGAGGCAACCCACCATAGACTTCAGCCCCACCACTGACCTTCTTCCAGGGGCAAATGCCCACCACGTGCTCCAGCGAATTCAATCCACAGCGTTGCTTTACCAGACGCGGATTGGGGAAGCTAATCCCGGTGGTCCTGCACCCTCACCCCACTCTCACCCACAGCCAACTCTCCCTCCTTTCCTTGACCCTCCAGCCAGTGGCCAGCTTAGGGAGGGGGCAAACAGGGGACCGCGCACACAACAGGGTAGAGCGCGGACGACCAACATCCCATGGCCAAGGGAGGCCCCATCTGGCCTGCCCACTACTCCCACAGCCTCACCTGATCTGCCCAGGACCCCGACGGGCCCGCAGGTAGGCGGGATAAAGAGCGCCTCCCGCGTATGGCAGTTCTCTCAGTCCAATTCACACTGAATGAATGAATCAGTCCCAGCCATTGCGGGTTGCGAAGGAGGCGCCCCCCCACTAGCCCTTCAGCCAGCCTCCCACCTGTGGGTGCTAGCATATTCCGGTGTTCCTGCTTGTCACCCGCGCCCCGTCACCCCAGCTGGGCAGGGAACGGGGTGAGGAATGTCCTCCCTTGCGTCCCACGCACCCCACACTGTCCGGGCTCTGGACGGCCCGCACCTCCCCAAGCGCCGGTCACCCGCTTACCTGTGGGAAGGCTCGTAGCGCCCCCAGGAACAGCAGTCCCAGCGCTGCGAGGAGGACGCGCATCCCCGGGGCCGGACGGGAGGTGGGCTGGCGGCCCGCGCCCACCTGGGAAGCGGGGGAAGCGCGCGGCGCCCACGTGCGGTCCCGGCGGTTCTCAGCCGCGCGCGTGGACTTCAGGCTCCAGCACACTCCCGCCGCGGCCACCTAGTCCGCACCCAACGCACGCCGCGAAGTCACTTCAAAAGTGGTTGTTCCTCCGAGGTTTCAGCCTTAGTTCTCCCGTATCAAATTGGTTCCAGGAACACTTAGCTACAAGCAGCGAAGAAAAAAGGGGGCAAACACGTGCAGAGATGACTCAGGAAAAGGCACACTAGGAGACGCCTCCCTTAGCTGTTTGAATGGCCCGCCCCGGATTTGACGGAACTAGTGGTCCTAGCTCTAGGGAGTGTGCTGCCCGCCGCACCTGGGCTGGGTGGAGCGGAGGCAGGCAGCTTCTGGCCCTGGAGGTGGGGACTCACAGGATATTAGGAGGCCCCAAGGGGGTTCCAATGCCCCCACCTTCACTCCTGCCCCAAGAAACGGTGAAATGTGAGTAGTTTCCTGTCCCTGACACGATCAGCCAGGACCTTCTCCCATGCCCTTGAGATTCTTTGGAAGGGACAACTGGCCTAGGGAGACTGCAGAAAAAGCAACAATCACCCACCCATCCCCATTCATAAGCATTTGCTGTAAAATGAATCAGTGAGTGGATGATAAATTGGTGGATGGATGGATGGATAGATGGATGGATGGATGGATGGATGAATGGATGGATGGAAAGGTGGATGAGCACGTGGGTGGGTAAATGAGTAGGTGGATGGGTGGATGGATGATGGATGGATGGATGCATAAGTGGATGGGGGTGGTTGGATGGATGGATGGATGGATGGATGGATGCATAGGTGGATGGATGGATTCATAAGTGGATGGGGGTGGTTGGATAGATGGATGGATGGATGGATGGATGCATAGGTGGATGGGGGTGGTTGGATAGGTGGATGGATGGATGGATGGATGCATAGGTGGATGGATGGATGGGTGAGCAGCAGGTGAGTGGGTAAATGGGTGGGTGGATGGGTGGATGGATGGGTGGATGGATGGATGGATGCATAGATGGATGCATGGATGGATGGATGCCTAGGTGGATGGATGGATGGATGAGCAGCAGGTGAGTGGGTAAATGGGTGGGTGGATTGGTAGATGGATGGACTGAATGTTGGAGGAACTGATGGATGCTATAGATCATTTGATTTCCCTGAGCCCTGACCCTTTAGAGTTTTCTTCCTGGAGGAGGCAGCTGGCACTCTTACCTAAAAGAAATGATTCAAGCCTCCTCGTACTATGTTCTCATTTCCTGGTGAATGATTTTCCCTTCCAGTGCTTCCCCATCCCCTGGGTTTTCTCTTTGCTCCTGTCATTCCACATTCCATGTGTCTGTGTTGAGCATCTGCTGGGTGGACCAAAGGTCAAGGGTTCTTTCGACTGATTTTGTTTGGTTTTCAGATGTGAAAGCCAAGGCTCAGAAATAGGCAGGCAGTCCTAGGTGCTCTAATTAAGGGTGGGCCAGTTATTTTCCCTGAGCCCAGAATAGCCTAAGGACACTCTGGCTTCTGTGTCTACCTTGATCTGTCCTGCAAGGTACCAGGCCTCCATCAGGTGAAGGCCCTGTAGGGTGGGAGTGCTAACCTCCCACCAGGAACTTCCCAGCAAGGTCTCCACAACTGACCACTCCATGCTCAACCCTCCTGGGGCTGCTGGACTCCACTTGGGAAAACTGCTCCATCATGCCCCTTCCCAAGAGACCCACTTCCAGACACTCCTCTGGATGTACCAGGCCCAGTGTCTTAGGCTGTTTGAGCTGGGACTATGTTAAACAATGAGGTAAGCAATTATGGAAGTGACCTGCCTGTGATAATGACAGAACCAGACAGGGACAGGAGGAACCCAAGACACCTTCTTCCCAGTCCAGAGCTTTCTACTATAGAAAAACTGGCAGCTGGGTGACATGGCTCATGCCTGTAATCCCAACACTTTGGGAGGCCGAAGTTGGAGGATCACTTGAGCCCAGTTTGAGACCAGCCCGGGCAACGTAGCAAGACCCCATCTCTATTTTTTGTTTAATTTAAAAAGAGAGAGAGAGAAGGGCTGGTGTTTTGAATAAATAAATGAACAACAGCATCAAAATAGCTTGCACAAGGAGAAATACAAATAAAAATCAATTACAAGTTTTATAAGTTTAACCTTTTTAGTAATTGAAGAAATGCAAATTCAAGCAACCTTTCATAACCTTTTAGATCTATTCAATCATCATTTTTTTTTTTTTTTTTGCTTTATAAAAACAATTTTGGTAAATCCAACCCCAAAATTGTGGTGAGACCAGAATACTCATTCACACTCTGCTGGTAAATGTTACAACTCTTTTCAGAAAGCAGTATGGCAATTCTTAGCAAAAGCCAAAAAAAAAAAAATGTGTACTACTTGTGAGTGGCTCAGTAATTTCACCTCGGTGAAGAAAAACTAAGGAAATAATTTAACTGGAAAACTAGAAAAAGAAAAAAGAAAACTATACAGTAACGTTTCCTTATGCATTATTTATAAATTTTTGAAATACTCTGTGAGTCACAACAAGAAATGATTAAGGAAATTGTGGTACATCCATTTAATGGAATATTGCACCTCCATTAAAAAGGATAAATCTATAGATGCTGTGGAAACTTGTCTCTCCCTCAAATCCTTGCCTCCATGGATTTCCAAAGAGACCTTTCTAGCACACACATCTCACCAAGACACTCCCCTGTACAGAACCCTTGCAGAAGTATTGTGTGTGTTTTGGCAGAGGACCCGCACCACGTAGAAAATTATATTATTCATTTAATGATAACAATAACAGCTACCTTTGAGTGCTTATTTTGTGCTAAGAGTTTTCAGGCGTTGGTTTCTTGTATCCTCACGAAAACCCCATGAACAAGGTCCTACTTTTATGCCCATTGTGCAGGAAAGGAACCAAGGCACAGAGCAGTGGCTCCCCTGGGTCAGGGTCACCCAAATCCAAGGGTGCACAAGTCTGCTCACAGCCTGACGGGGGCTGACTCCTCCCCTGTGCCTTTTTACTTCTCCTGGACCTATACTCCAGCCAAATGTGCAGGCTTCTCACCCCTGCCAGCCTTTGCCCACGCTGGCCTCCATCTGGGACGCACACAGATTCCTGATCATCTTCCTAACCCATTCCAGTGCCACCTCCTCCTTGTTGCTTTCCTGGCAGTGTCCCCTGTCCCCCAGCCCTCTTCCCAGTCAAAAAGTGGTTTCTCTCGTTTTTTGTGCCGCAATTCTAGATCTGATCTCATCGTGTCATAACCATAATGACTGGTTCATGTATCCCTCTGCCCCAGGAAACTGTGTACTCCTGAGAACCAGAATTCCCCCAAGGCACCCAGGAAAGTAGCTGACACATGGCTTAAGTGGAGGGAAGGCACATTTTGTGGCCAGGGAGCCAGCTGGATCCCAGGGGGAGTTGGACTGGTAGCAACCAAGGAAAACAGCCATTCATGGGACTCTTAAGAGCAGGCAGTGGACAGAGCCCCCGGGTGCCCTCGGCAGGTTTCAGGCGGTATGAAAGTGCTTTGAAGAGTGGAAGGGGAAGTCCCCAGTCTCTGTGCAAGGCACAGCAGCAGTCCTTGTTGTGGGGTCGTGGGGCCCTCCAGAGCAAGCTGTGGAACGAAGCCAAGCCCGAGGGGTTACAGGAGACTGGGGAGCAAGGAGCACTTGCTCACACGGTCTCAGCTCAGCGGGCTTCTTGGAAGAAAGGTGAGGAAGGTGAATGCAGTAGGAAGTCATCCAAGGGGAATCGGGAATCTGTGTCCCCAAAGTGATGCTGAGCAAGACACAAGGTTCCAACTTGGTTCAGGAAATTCAGGGACTTCCTCCAACAGCTGGGAACCCGAGTCCCAAATGGCCCCAAAATACCCTTAGCAGATAAAGGGTTCTTTCTGGCCCAGGCAGCAGCTGGCAGGTAGGAGGCTGGAAATCAGAGAGGGGAGGCTGGGGCCTTTCTTCTTCAATAGGTCCAGGTGCACCTTTTCTTTCTTTCTTTTTTTTTCTTTTTGAGATGGAGTCTCACTCTGTTGCCCAGGCTGGAGAGCAGTGGTGCAATCTCGGCTCACTACAACCTCTGCCTCCCCAGGTTCAAGCGATTCTCATGCTCAGCCTCCCGAGTAGCTGGGATTACAGGCGCGCATCACTGCACTCGGCTGATTTTTGTATTTTTAGTAGAGACAGGGTTTCACCATGTTGGCCAGACTGGTCTTGAGCTCCTGGCCTCAAGTGATCCGCCTGCCTCGGTCTCCCAAAGTGCTGGGATTACAGGCGAGAGCCACCGTGCCCGGCTGCAGGTGCACCTTTTCTGAGAACTTTCTTGGGAGCCTTGGTAGCAGTAGGACTCTCCATTAGGCTTCTCTGGGTCACCCTTGGCCTCCACCAGTCCTAATCAGCAGGACCCATGTCAGGCTCCCTCCAGCTCACATCCCCAGATCTCCCTGCCCTTTTGAGACACCAACATTAGGGGTTCTCAGCTGCCTGGGTGAACCCCAGCAATGCACACCCACAAGCACGACACCCCTAGACCAAGCCTGGTTGGAAACTAAGCAAAGGGGAACTGGCTCTCCAGAACTAGGGTTGTTGTGCCCTTTCCCACGGGCAGGAGGGAAGGCTGTGAGGCCCTTGGGGACGCTCTTAAAGATTCTCCACAGTAACACTAACAGTGTCATTCATTGAGCTCCTGCTGTGTACCAGGCCCTTGGTCAGACATTTAATCCTGCATCAAGATTTCAAGTCACTATTGCTGTCCCCCTTTATAAATGAACTGAGGCTCAGAGTAGTTAGGTCACTTGCCTGAGGTCATACAGCATGAGGGTGGCAGGGCTAGGATTTTACTCCAACCCTGTCTGACTCTGAAGCCTCAGCTGCCTTCTCTTCCCTCCCCAGGCCTCTCTCACCCTTGCTTTCCCCAGGAGAAAGAGCACTGACGTATAAGTCCTGTGCTCTTTGGGAGCACAGGCCATGTGCCATGGCCATGTGACTTTGGGAAGTCATTTCTCCTCTCTGAATGTATTATTATCTATTGCTATGTGCCTCAAAACCTAGTGGCTGAAAACAATAAACATTATATTGCACTGTTTCTGTGGGTCAGCAATTTGGGAGAGACTTGACAGGGTGATGCTGGCTCAGGGACTGCCGTCAAGATGTGGGCCAGGGCTGCAGTCATCTGAAGGCTCGAGTAGGGCTGCAGCATCTGCTTCCAGGATTAGCCACTCCCACGGCTGTGGGCAGGAGGCTTCAGTCCCACGGGGCAGCTTGAGTGTCCCCACAACATGGCACTGGCTTCCTCCAGAGCAAGTGACCCCAAGTGAGCAAGACAGAAGTCACAATGCTTTTTATGAACTAGCTTCAGAAGTCACATTTTGTCATTTCCACAGTATTCTGTTGGTTTTACAGGCTAGCTATCCCCAGTGTGGGAGCGGACTGCACAAGGGCATGAATACCAGGGGCTAGGGAACACTGGGAGCATCAGTTTCCCCTTCTGTCAGATGTGTGTTGAAGCATGACCAGGCTGCCCTCTGAAGGTTGTAATAGGCCTTGAATAAAACATGGACATAGAAAGCTCTTGGAAATGCAAGGAAGACATGGAAAGGGCTCTGCTTCCCTTTGCCCCCTCCCACTGCCAATCCAGGCCCATGCTATGGCCCCAGACCTCCCATTCCAGAGCACAGCTAAAATGCTCATGGCTGGGGGTTCCCTTTTCTGAGAAACATGCTATCATGACATCCACTGTTCCAGCCAAGGGGTGACTCATGCAGGGCAGGCCCACAGGAGGGAACCTTGGGGGTCTTGGGCCTTTCCTGGCCCCTCAGGTGATGTCGGGTGGGTGACCACTTCCTACGCCTCCATGGGCCAGCCTGCTGGTCACACAGTCTCTTTGGGGACACTTCCCCCAACCTCTGGCACCAGATTTGGGCTCAGTCTTGGCTCCAGCTTGATAGGTGTGGAAAGACTAGATGGAAAGTCAGGAGCCCCAATCTGGCCCAGGTTGGCATTTAGCTGCATGACTTTCTCTTGGGGGGCCTCAGTGCCCTCATCTGTAAAATGAGGGGGCTAGGGTCAATGATCTGCTTAAAATCCTTTTGTTGCAAGGCCCCAGTGGGGAAGAGGGGAGGCCTGGATCCCTCTGGGCCTGGCGGCTCCTGCAGAGCATTTACAGCTCTGTTCCTCTGGCTGCCAGAGGCCCTAGAACCAGATAGCCCTGGTCAAATGCTATCTCTGCCATTTACTAGCTGTGTAAATCGGGCAAGTTGCTCACCCTCTCTGAGCCTCCGTTTCTTCATCTATAATGTGAAAATGATAACGTCTACTGCAAAGGGCTGGTGAGGATTAAACAGGTTGATGTGACTAGCACCATGGGAAGGCCATGCTCTCTCAGTTGGAGCCTCAGGAGGGGGCCCCCATCCCCCAAGCCCTTCCCTTAGTGGCAGCCAGCCTCCCAGCTCAGGCACCTTTCACCTAACCTTGGCCTCATGGCTGTGAACCCTCATGAACTCCTGGGCCTAGCAGCTGGGCTTTCCAATTTTCAATATTTCCTTCCATCCCCCAGAGACACGAAGAAGGAAGCTAAGACCAGAGAGGAAAAGAGACTCGGCCAAGGCCTACAGCCTGGTGGGGATGACCCCATGGGCTGAGAGTCCCCATCGAAGAGTCCCCGTCTTCTCCAGACCTTCTTGCTCAGCAGGGCCGTTGTAAATGGAGGTGAGTTGGAGGTGAGTCATTTAGACTCTCAGGAAACCAAGCCTAGTCCAATATTAATCATGGAACCGGAGACACTGAGTGCAAGAAGGAAACGGAACCAACCGATGGTGGCAGCAGCTTCATCGGAGGTGCAGGTGAGGAGAGCGCACCCATGGGTGTGTCCGTGCAGGGAGGTCTGAGAGTAAAAGTCCAAGGGAAGCTGCGCGCGGTGGCTCACACCTGTAATCTCAGCACTTCGGGAGGCCAAGATGGGCAGATTGCTTGAGCCCAGGAGTTTGAGACCCGCCTGAGCAAGATAGCAAAACCCCATCTCTACTAAAAATGCAAAAATTAGCCGAGTGTGGTGGCACACACTGTAATCCCAGCTACTTGGTAGGCTGAGAAAGGAGGACTGCTTGAGCCCTAGAGGTCAAGGCTGCAGTGAGACGCGATTGCACCACTGTACTCCAGGCTGGGTGATAGAGCCAGACTCTGTCAAAAAAAAAAAAAAAAAAAAAAAAAAATCCATGGGAAAACGGATGCTCAGAGAAGAAATTGGCCTAAGCCATCCAGTAAGTTCTAGATTCAAACCCAGGTTTGTGAGTCTAGAAAGAGCCTCTGATCTGGTGGTTGCAGTTGCTAAAACTTGTATCCCCAGATCCCGTCGTCCTGATGGCCAAAGGACAGCCCACATTTCTTGGTGGCCTGGGACCTGCTCTCTGCTCCCCAGAGCCATCTGTTGTAAGGGAGTTTGCTCTAAGGGGATTGGCCTTGTGTTTCCCGTTACCCACCCTCCCTGTCTCCTCCACATGGGCCGAGTCTCTGACAATCAGGCAGGAAGAGCCTCCGAGCCCAGGACCAGCGCTGGAGGATTGGAAGGGGCCACAGGCACCCCTGTCTTCAAATAATGACTTACAACTCAGAATTTTCAAGAAACCAGCACACCTGATCCCATGAAGGCTGAGAACATATAGCCCCGAGGAAGACACTGATCAAGGCTCCATGCAGGTCTTGAAGCTCCATCACTAGTCACTCCTTTGGGTCAAGGAACAGCACGTCCCAGTTAAAATGTAAATCATTCCTGGAGAAACCCCTTGCTAAGTCCCTGGCAGATGTCACAGGAGCTGGTTTCTCAGAAGAGCCTTGGTGGAGAGCAGGCCCTGGGATTCTGATGGCCCAGTGTGGCGAGAGGGTGTTGTGGAAGCACTTAGATTCAGACCTGAGCTCAGCACCTTGGCTGAGAAGGCCCCAGGTGGGGCACCGGCCACCCCGTCACACTCCCTAGTGGCCTCCTTTCTCTCCTGATGCCACCAAGCTTGTCCCTGCCCCAGGGCCTTTGTGCTCGCTGGTCCCTCCGCCTGAAACCTTGTTCCCCCAGCTCTGCAAAGTGTTGTCCCTCTGAGAAAACTTCTGGGGTGACAGATATAGTGGTCATCTTGGTTGTGGAGAAGGATGTATATGCATGCCAACACTTACAAGATGGTATAGTTCAAATTGGTCAAGATTACTGTGTGTCAATTATACCTCAATGAAGCTATTAACACACACACATTTTAAAACCGCAGCCCCTGCTCATCTTCAGTTGTTGGCTCAGATGAACCTCCGCCAAGAGGCTTTCCCTGACCACCCCAGCTGATGTTACCACTCTCTGCCACAACACCCTGTTCATCAGGGACGTACCACAATGTGGCATCATTTATTTGCCCATTGCTAACTTTCCCCGCCAGGACCCGAGCCTGGGGAGCAGGGATTGTGTCTGTCTGGTCCACTGACATAAGCAGGGCTTGGCTTCATGAATCTTTATTGGATGACTTGAATGACCAAGGACAGGGGTCCTAGCAGACATGGCGGATGTCAGACTCACCTTCTGGGGCTGGTCTGGGGGTGTTCCAAGAACACCAAGCAAGGCTGAGAAGGGCAGGTACTACTCTGAAAGTGAAACCCGGAACACAGCCATGCTGCCGGCCCATCTGCGCCATCATCCATGCTGTGGGTGCCTGCAGAAAGTGCCAGCAGGGACCCTGTTCCTAGCAGGAGCTGCCCATCAGCATATGGCGTTCATTCAGAAAATCCCTCTGGGATCTCCCCGGTCATTCCCTCCATGTGGCTAGGAGAGGGTCTGCCCCACACCCGGAATCATCCCTCCCTCCAAACAGGAGGCAGGAGGCCTGAAGGCCCAGTCTGGCCTGGGGCTCACCAGACACAAAACCCTGGCAATGTGCAGAAACTAAGGCGTGGCCACAACTCAAGCCTCAGCGAGATCTGGAGACTCATGGGGACCCCCCCCCCGAAGACTGGAACTGTGATCTGGCCTGAGAAAAACCCATCAGTTACCATCCATAACCCCCATCGACTCATGGTGATTTCACTGGGTTCTGGTTTGCATCAGACACTGGCCAGAGTGTGAGAGCTGAGGTGGGGGTCGCCGCATCCAGCAACCGCACCCCTACCCCAGTTACACCAACCCTGAGGCCAAAGTCCCACAGCCAGTCAGTGCAGGGACAGCCCCCAGGCCCCAGCCTCCTGAGCCCCCACCTGGCCCCTCTGCCCTCCCCCAGCTTTATTGTGTGTATCTGCTGCTTGCGATCATTTTCCTTTTCCAGGCCTGTCACCAGGGGAGCAAAGCCTTGACCCCAAGCTTTCAGACTCTGGCAAGGGAGGCAGATGGCAGGGGTCCCAAGGGTCTGCTTGGCTGTGACTGCAGAGGCTGATGGAACATCAGGGCTTCGGGAGCAGTCAGCGGCCTGTTTCAGTGCTGCACACACACACACATATATGCAGACACACATGCACACCCACGTACACATCTGTGTGAGCACACACTTGCCTCCCAGACTCAGCATCCATCATCCCAAATGCCCGGCCAGCTTATCTACCTATTACCTGAAAACAATCCTGTTATCTGTCCAAGGAGATAGTGTGGAAATAAATGCTTAGCAAGAAATGGGCTGTGCTGTCTACCCCATCCACCTCCTGGGGGGCCTGTGTGTTCTGGGGGTCACTCTTGCTTTTCAAGTGACTCCGAACAATGTCCCCAAAGCAGTAGCCCACCTTGTGTTTCCTTGAGGCCTGAGTCCGGCCACTGGCTGGCGTCCCACTCTCATGCTTGGCAGTGGAAACAGCAGCCACTCCCTTGGCTTGGACCGACACTGCACAGGCACCAGGGTTCTTTCTGAGCCAGGCCTTCCGGCTCTGCAGGGGCCATTGAACTGAGCCAAGGAAAGAACGTATTGGTGGCGGCCGGGCGTCATGGCGCACACCTGCGGTCCAAGCTACTCAGGAGGCTGAGGCGGGAAGATTGCTTGAGCCCAGGAGTTCAAGGCTGTAGTGAGCCATGATTATGCCACTGCACTCCAGCCTGAATAACAGTCAGCCGGGCCCTGACTCTAAAAAAAAAGAAAAAGAAAAAAAAAAGAACCTGTTGATAGCACCTACGGATATGGGTAGACACTGACCCCTGGGGTCCCTTCCTTGTATTCCAGGGACCAGCACTTGACCATCCAGGCCTGTGTGGTCTGTCAAGGAGACCTGGTGCCCAGCAAGACCTGGGGCTCTGCCAGGACCACCTCCTATGAGACCTGCTCTTGCTGCAGTGTCTAATGTGCCTATAGTAGCAAGAATGCTTGGATGAAAGGAACACATCCCTGCTTAAGAGGCAATGCCATGGATTAATATTCATTTAAATAAACATTTTTACAGGCATATGGGTACCAGGCCCCAGGATAGGTGCTGGGGTTCATCAGTGAACAAGGCTCTTGCCCTCAGAGAGATGGGCGCCACTGAGGAGTTTGGATCAGGGAGGGGCATGGCCTGACTTGGGTTGTCCTGGTCACTCTGGATGCTGCATGGGAAATAGATGGCCCAGGAAAAGAGGGGGAGGGTGAGAGAGGGGAGAGCAGGCAGGGGTAACTGAAGCATCCAGGGTGGAGGGGGTGGAGGCTGGGGCCAGGAAGGAGCTGTGGGAGACGGAAGGGGCCGGATTAGGGGTGAACTTTGGGGATGGGATTTACTGAAGGATTGGATGTGTGCAAGAGTGAGGCAAAGATTTGGCCTGGGAAACTGGAAGAGTGACGTTGCCTTCAGCTGGAGTGAGAAGGGACTACTGAGGAAGGGCAGGGGCTTTAGGAGCACCTGTCAGTGGCCACCTACCCAGACTGTGGTGGGGTGGACGCAGTGGTCAGTGAGGGCTTCCCGGCAGAGGTGACGCTTAAGCTGAGACCTGAAGGAAGGAGCAGGCTGGGGAGAAAGGGGTAAGAACAGCAAAGAGTGGGACTGCTGGGAAGAACTCACTGAGGGTGGCTGGGGGAACTTTCAGTGGCCCCAGGGGGGCCCGGGGGTTACTGACGGGGAAGGGAGAGAGCTCCAGATGAGGCCAGAGGGGGCAGGACGGGTCCAGGCTGCTTACTCAGCACCAACAGAGAGGGAGGCTTGGCTATGAGCAGCCCAATCAGACTGAGAAATGGAGACGGGTAATAAATAGCCACAGATGAGTCATCTCAAGCCCCAATTCTGAGCCTGCCTCGCTGCTCTCCTGGGCCCGCAGCCTTCCTGGGAGGGGCCCCTGATTTCAGAATGACCAGGTCAGGCATAGCTCAACTCCCAGGGCCCCTGTGCTGGGAGCTCAACCCTGCAAGGCCCCAGGTGGCAAGGCAGCTTCGCCTTGTGGCAGCTGGTCCCATCGCCTTCCTCAGAACCCAGGTCAAAATAAGCAGCACACAGAAAACGTTTTTTATGTGATCATTGCTTCAAACCTTTTTTAAAAAAAAATCCTAGTATTAATTAGCCAGGTATGTAGGACTAATACAGTGCTCACCTGCAGTCCCAGCTGTCTGGGAGGCTGAGGCGGGAGAATTGCTTGAACCCAGGAAATCGAGGCTGCAGTGAGCTAGGATTGCACCACTGCACTCCAGGCTGGGTGACAGAGTGAGACTCTGTTTAAAAAAAAAAAAAAAAAAGCTGTATTAATAAAATGTAATTAGAGGTATCCAGATGTTGGGGGGAAAAGCATTTGGTAAAGTCAGAGAAAGCTGGGTTCAAATCCCACCTCTTACTGCAGCCACAGCTGAGCAACTTGGAGCCAGCTGGTTAACCACCCTGGGCCTTGCCTTTCTTATCCATCAAATGGAAATAACAATGGCACTGACTTCACAGGGTTATGCAAAGATCAGAGATGCTAAATGCTTGGCACAGTACTGAGCACACAGGAAGCTCCAGGATACCCAGCTATAATGCCACAAAGACAGGGATCTGTTCTAAATTTGTGGCCATCTAGTCAGGGCCCGGCCATAGGACAAATGAGGCCACCATTTTCCCTCCAGGCCCCCACGTCTCCTGGGCCTCAGGTGCTGGAGCACAAAGCCTCACTGTATTTGCCCCTGGTTCACGCAGCCCCCTGGAAGCTCTGGACTTGAGAAGGCAAGCTCCCTGAGGGCAGGGAGCTTCTCAATGCTAGTTTCTCAATGCTTTATTACCAGGGCTTGGCATAATAAATATTTATTGAATTAATAAATATAGCAGGCCGGGCACAGTGGTTCACGCCTGTAATCCCAGCACTTTGGGAGGCCGAGGCGGGCTGATCACTTAAGGTCAGGAGTTCGAGACCAGCCTGGCCAACATGGTGAAACCCCGTCTCTACTAAAAATGCAAAAAAAAAAAAATTAGCTGGGAGTGGTGGTGGGTGCCTGTAATCCCAGCTAATCGGGAGGCTGAGGCAGGAGAATCGCTTGAACCCAGGAGGCAGAGGTTGCAGTGAGCCGAGATTGCGCCACTGCAGAGCGAGACTCCATCTCAAAAAAAAAAAAAGAATATAACCATCCCGAATTAAAAATAATAATAGGCTGGGCACGGTGGCTTACCCCTGTAATCCTAGCACTTTGGGAGGCTGAGGCGGGCGGATTACTTAAGGTCGGAGTTTGAGACCAGCCTGGCCAACATGGTGAAACGTCATTTCTAATAAAAATATAAAAAAATTAGCTGGGTGTGGTGGTGGGCACCTGTATTCCCAGCTAATCAGGAGGCTGAGGCAGGAGAATTGCTTGAACCTGGGAGGCAGAGGTTGCAGTGAGCTGAGATTGTGCCACTGCACTCCGGCCTGGGCAATAGAGAGAGATTCAGTCTCAAAATAATAAGAATAATAATTTTTCAAGCAATTAGTTCGGCTTGCCACATTCTCATAGATTCAGATGCTAAGGAGACAATGAGCCCAGCTAGATTTAAAGGGTTTACTACTGGCCGGGCACAGTGGCTCATGCCTATAATCCCAGCACTTTGGGAGACCAAGGTGGGCAGATCCCTTGAGCCCAGGAGCTGCCCATCCTGGGCAACAAAGTGAGACTCCTCATCTCTACAAAAAAAAAAAAAATTAGCCGGGTGTGGTGGCATACTCCTGTAGTCCCAGCTACTCGGGGGACTGAGGTGGGAGGTTGGCCTGAGCCCAGGAGGTCGAGGCTGTAGTGAGCCATGATCGCACCACTGCCCTCCAGCCTGGGTAACACAGCAAGACCCTGTCTAGAAAAAATAAAATGAGGGTCTGCTACCTGCAGCCCTGCACATAGCATAAGCACTGAATTTGCATTGCTTGCCCTTGCCCTTAACATCCCTTCAAGTAGGGTGAGGAGCCAGCCCAGGTTGGTGCTGAGCACACACCATAGGAGAGCCCCAATCTCATTAGGGGCTGCTGGCAAACCTATTCAACCTCTGTCCCGAGAAGACATTGTCTTTATCACCCTGGAATAGCCATCTCCCTAGGGGACAGGAGGGAGTCCTTACTGTCCTGGAAAGTAAATACATTTGCTCGCTAGCCCAGTAGGAGATGCTACCTCCAGCTTCCAAGACTGTTTGCTATGCAAACAATAATCACGGCTACCATTGATCAGCAGCTCCTAGGTGCCTACCAGCCATTGCAATAGCAGCCCCTGTATTAGTCCGCTAGGGCTGAGTATAACAGAACAACACACGTTGGAGGGCTTAAGCAACAGAAATTTATTTCCTTTTTTTTTTCTTTTGAGACAAAGTCTCGCTCTTGTCACCCAGGCTGGAGTGCAATGGCACAATCTTTGGTCACTGCAGCTTCTGCCTCCCGGGTTCAGGCAATTATCCTGCCTCAGCCTCCCGAGTAGCTATGATTACAGGCATGTGCCACCACACCTGGCTAATTTTTGTATTTTTAGTATAGATGGGGTTTCACCATGTTGCCAGGCTGGTCTCAAACTCCTGACCTCAGGTGATCCACCCACCTCAGCCTCCCAGTGTTGGGATTACAGGAGTGTGCCACCGCAGTCAGCCCAGAAATTTATTTATTTATTTTTATTTTTATTATTTTTTTTGAGACAAATCTCGCTCTTGTTGCCCAGGCTAGAGTGCAATGGCACAGTCTCGGCTCACTGTAACCTCCATCTCCCGGGTTCAAGTGATTCTCCTGCCTCACCCTCCCGAGTAGCTAGGATTATAGGCACCCGCCGCCACACCCAGCTAATTTTTGTATTTTTAGTAGAGACGTGGGTTTCACCACGTTGGTCAGGCTGGTCTCGAACTCCTGACCTCAGGCGATCCACCCGCCTTGGCCTCCCAAAGTGCTGGGATTACAGGAGTGAGCCACCGCATCCAGCCCAGAAATTTATTTTCTTATCATTCTCAAGGCTGTGAATCTGAGAGTAAGGTGTCAGCAGGTTTGCTTTTTCCTCAGGTCTCTCTCCTTGACTTAAGGATGTCACCTTCTTGCTATGCCCTTGAGGGGCCTTTTCTCTGTGTGTGCGTCCCTGGTGCCCTTTTCTCTTCTTAGGAGTGTGACAATCCCATTAGCTGAGAGCTAATAAGCTGAGGTTAGAACCTTGATTAACCTTAATTACCTTTTTAAAGGCCATGTCTTGGCCAGGCATGGTGGCTCACACCTGTAATCCCAACACTTTGGGAGGCCGAGGCAGGCGGATCACAAGGTCAGGAGTTTGAGACCACCCTGGCCAACATGGTGAAACCCTGTCTCTACTAAAAATACAAATATTTGCCGGGCTTGTTGGCATGCGCCTGTAATCCCAGCTTCTCGGGAGGTCAAGGCAGGAGAATCACTTGAACCCGGGAGGCAGAGGTTGCAGTGAGCCAAGATCATGCCACTGCACTCCAGCCTGGGCAACAGAGAAAGACTTCGTCTTAAAAAACAAACAACAACAACAACAAAAACAAACAAAGAAAAAAACAAAAAGAGGCCCTGTCTCACTGGGGGTTAGGGCTTCAACCTATGAATTTGGGGGGCATGAACTTGGCAGGGAGAAGCGGGAACAGCTCTTCTCCACATGAGTTCATTTATTTCCCATATCCACAAGGAGGCTTAGAAAGAGATGAAGTTGAGTTGCTAGGTGACTTGTCCAAAGTCACATGGAAAAAAGAAAAAAGCACCATGTCCTACTGTTTCAGCGAATAACCGTGTCCTCTGTGCCTGGGCTCAACTCCAGAGGACTTGGAAGGAAGAAAGGAGTCATGGATTTGGATCTGAAAGCTTCCTAAGCAGGAAGAATCTGCTTCATCCCAGCAATTGTTCTAAGACTTTTTTTTTCCTTTGTCTTTTTCTTTCTTTTTTTTCTTTCTTTTTTTTTTTTTTTTTTTCTCTCTCTCTCTCTTTTGAGACAGCTTCTGGCTCTGTTGCCCAGGCTGGAGTAAGGTGACATGATCTCAGCTCACTGCAGCCTCAACTTCCCTGGCTCAAGCGATCCTCCCACCTCAGCCTCCTGAGTAGCTGAAACTACAGGCACGCACCACCATGCCCGGCTAATTTTTGTATTTTCTGTAGAGGTGGCGGTCTCCCTATGTTGCCCAGGCAGGCTGGTCTCCATCTCCTGGGCTCAAGTGATCTGCCCACCTCAGCTTCCCAAAGTGCTGGGATTACAGGTGTGAGCCACCGTACCTGGCAATGCTCTAAGACTTTTCAAACCTAAGGACCTATCTAACAATCTGCATACCTCTGGGTCACTCTCTTTTCCATGGGAGGGGACAGAGCACCTTGCTGAGTGACTCTGCTGACAATGGTGAAGCAAGACTTGAACTCAGTCTGAAAGACTTCACACAGCTGCAGGCAGTGGGTATAAATGCCAGCTTGGAGCCCCCCAAACCTGATGGCTGGAAAAGGGGCAACACAGCTGGGGCTCCCAGGTGTCAGTGCCCCCGGGAGCCTCTGGGATCAGCTGTTGACCCCAACTTCCCCCGCAGGGGCTCCCAGCTGTCATGTCAGAATTCATCTGTCTAAGCACTAAAGAAACTCCAAGATGACGCATTGGTGCTCTGGGGGTGGGGGGAGGGGGTTGGCGGGGGCCTGTCCGCAAACCCCAGCCCCTATGGTGACGTCACTTCTCACCCCCACAGTTCTTTCTCTCCACCTTCCATCTCACAAAACTGCTGGGCAAGCGGCCAGGCTGACAAGCAGGGAAGCCCTGGGCTTCTCCCAGCCAGAACAGACCGATCGGAGAGGCAGGCGGTGGCCCTGGATGCTTGAGGTTTGAGCTGTAGCCGCTGGTGCTGTTAAAACCACAAGAGATTGAAAAAAACTCCTTGCCAGTCAAAATGAAAAGTGAGACTGAGAGAAACTGAGTGAGAAGATCTCGGTAAAGAAAAAGCCAAGTGTTGGCTTCCATGAAAGAAACACGGCCCAGTGGGTCATTAAATGACTAAGTTCTGGGGCCACACTGACAATGACAGGGCCTCCTGCAGCACGTGTGTGTGTGCATGTGTGTGTGTGCGTGCGTGTGTGTGCGTGTGTGTATGCATGTGCACACATGTGAGGGAGTGTGTGTAAGGGAGGGAGTGTAAGGGCGTGCAAGAGGGCTTGTATCCTCAAAAGTAGGGACCTGTGGGCTCAAGGCTGTGTGTCCGCAAGTGTATGAGAGTGGGGTGTGTGTGTGAGCCGGTGTACACACAAGTGTGTCTAGGGTGTGTGTGTGTGTAAGTGTATGAGTGTGTGAGAGCAGCGAGGGCTTGTGCCCCTGAGATTATGTGCACATGCACGTGGTGTGTGTGCACAAGGATGTGTGTGTGAGGTTCTGTGTGCTTGAGGTTGTGTGTGCACATGTGTGACGGTGTGTGAGTGTGGGTGTGTGCATGTGGGTGGGTAGGTGTGTGCTCAAGGCTGTGTGTGTAAGGGTGTGTGTGTATGCAAGTGTGCCAGGGTGTGTGATCAGCAAAGCATTACGATCCCCTTCCCCCAACTTCACAGCAAGTGGGGCAGCGACCTCACCTCTAACCCCTGTCAGCCAGGGAGGAAGGAAAGGAAGGCCCAGAGCTCAGTGTCAGGTTATGTAGTGCGGGGCCACATAGGGGCTCACTCAGCCCTATCCAGGCTTTGCCACTCCTCCTGGCTAAGCTGCCTCCCGAGGAAAATAGGAGTCCACCCAATGCCAGCAGAGGAGGAGAGAAATGTCAGCACAGATATCTACCAAGGGGCATGTGATGCAGCTCAAAAGGACGGACTCTGGAGTTCAGGGTGGTCTGAGTTCGAATCCTGGCTTGGTCCCTTGATAGCTGTGTGGCCCGAGACAGGTCAGTTAACCTCTCTGTGCCTCAAATGCCCCATCTCTAAACTGGGGATAATAACCTTACCTTACAGGATGGTTTTGAGAACTCAAAGAGTAAGAGATATGGAGCTCTTAGAATAGTGCATGGTGGGGCCGGGCACAGTGGCTCATGCCTCTAATCACAGCACTTTGGGAGGCTGAGGTGGGCAGATCACATGGTCAGGAAATCAAGACCATCCTGGCTAATACAGTGAAACCCCGTCTCTACTAAAAATACAAAAAATCAGCCAGGTGTGGTGGCACGTGCCTGTAGTCCCAGCAACTCAGGATGCTGAGGCAGGAGAATCACTTGAACCCAAGAGGCAGAGGTTGCAGTGAGCCAAGATCGCGCGATTGCACTCCAGCCTGGGGGACAGAGCAAGACTCCATCTCAAAAAATAAAATAAAATAAGAACAGTGCCTGGCACATGATACGCACTATCTAAATCTTCCTCTTACTGGCCGGGCACAGTGGTTCACGCCTGTAATCCCTGCACTTTGGGAGGCAGAGGTGGGTGGATCACCTCAGGCCAGGAGTTTGAGACCAGCTTGGCCAATATGGTGAAATCCCGTCTCTACTAAAAGCATACAAATTAGCCAAACGTGGTGGCACGTGCCTGTAATCCCAGCTACTTGAGAGGCTGAGGCACAAGAATCACCTGAGCCTGGGAGGTGGAGGCTGCAGTGAGCCGAGATTGCGCCACTGCAATCCAGCCTGCGTGACAGAGCAAGACTCCATCTCAAATAAAAAAAAAAAAATAGAAAGAAAAATCTTCCTCTTACTACCATAAGTGATGCCTGCAAGCCATGAGCTCCCGAATTTAGTACACCTAGGACAGATGAACCCCCAGGATTATAAAACCCCAAGATACATCAGATGCCGGAGTGGCCGGACACCAAGGGCCATGAGGCTGTCTCAGCTTGTCGGTGACCAGGGCAGAGGGTTGGGGGGACTGCCTGCTGTCCACCCCTCCCATCTATGGGAGACCTCATCTCCCCAACGTGTAATCTTGAGAGGCTGCTTTGGCCGGTAAGACAAATCTGCATTGACAGCTTGGAGCACTGAGGTCAAGCAGGGGGAGCTTTGGAGTTCAGGAATCTCAGGATGGAGGGCCTGGGATGAGTTCCCTTCCCCTCACTCCACCTCGAGCCCAACAAGGCATTTTCTGGCATGATGAGTGTGTTAGTCTGCTCAGGCTGCCATAAAGTCCCGCAAATGGAGTGGCTTAAGCCACAGAAATTAGCTTCCTCGCACTTCTGGAGGTGAAGGTTGAAGCGTCAGCAAGGCTGGGTTTTTTCGAGACCTCTCTCCTTGGCTCACGGGTGGCTGTGTTGTCGCTGCGTTCTCACTTGGACTTTCCTCTGTACGTGCACAGGTCTGTGGCCAAATTTCCCCTTTTTGTAAGGACACCGGTCGTATTGGATTAGGGTCCACCTGAAAGGCCTTGTTTTAACTTAATTGCCTCTTTAAAGACTATCTCAAAGGACTGCTGCATTCTGAAGTACTGGGGGTTAGGACTTCCACATATGAATTTGGGGAGGGACACAGTTCAGCCCAGGACACTGAGGTTTCTGCTTGCCCCAGAAAATTAACTCCCAACTGAAGCTAAGAGCTAAACTGTGGACTTGACCGTGAGCAAACAGCCGTCACATGGCCACCCCAGCGTCTCATTCATCATTCATCCAGGCAACTGTGAACTGTATTCATTTCTTTTTTTTTTTTTTGAGTCAGAGTCTCGTTCTCTCACCCAGGTTGGAGTGCAGTGGCGTGATCTCAGCTCACTGCAACCTCCGCCTCCCAGGTTCAAGCGACTCTCGCGCCCCAGCCTCCCGAGTAAGTGAGATTTCAGGTGCATGCTATTACACCGGCTAATTTTTGTATTTTCAGTAGAGTCGGGGTTTCACCGTGTTAGCCAGACTGGTCTCAAACTCCTGACCTCAAGTGATTCACCCACCTTGGCCTCCCAAAGTGCTGGGATTACAGGCATGAGGCACCACGCCCAGTCTGTGTTCATTTCTTAGGGCCACTGTAGTAACTGCTCACAAACGGTATGATTAAAGCAACTGAAACTTCTTCTAGCCTCTAGTTCTGGAGACCGGAAATCCAAGATCAAAGTGTTGGCAGGGTTGCTTCCTTCTGGAAGCTCTGACAGAAAATCTGTCCCTCCTATACCTCTCCTCTGGCTTCTAGCGGCTGCCTGCCATCCTTCGTCAGTCCTCTCTGCCCCTGTCATCATGTCCCCTGCTGTTTTTTTTTTTTTTTTTCAGTGAGATAGAGCCTTGCTCTGTCACCCAGGCTGGAGTGCAGTGGCATGATCTCGGCTCACTGCAACCTCTGCCACCCGGGTTCAAGTGATTCTCCTGCCTCAGCCTCCCGAGTAGCTGGGATTACAGGCACGCACCACCTGGCTAATTTTTTTTTTTTTTGTATTTTTAGTAGAGACAGGGTTTTGCCATGTTGGCCAGGCTGGACTCAAACTCCTGACCTCAGGTGATCCACCCACCTCGGCCTCCCAAAGTGCTGGGATTACAAGCGTGAGCCACCACGCCTGGCCCATGTCCCCTACTTTTTTGTGTCTATGTGGTGTGTCCTTTTCTGTATCTTATAAGACACATATTATTGGATTTAAAGCCCTCCCTAGACCAGGATGCTCTCATTTTGAGGTCATTACCTTACCTTAATTACATCCGCAGAAAGGCTGGGCATGGTGGCTCATGCCTGTAATCCCAGCACTTTGGGAGACCGAGGCGGGTGGATCACTTGAGGTCAGGAGTTCAAGACCATCCTAGCCAACATGGTGAACCCCTGTCTCTACTGAAAATACAAAAAATTAGCCTGGTGTGGTGGTGTGCACCTGTAGTCCCAGTTGCTCGGGAGGCTGAGGCAGGAGAATCACTTGAACCTGGGAGGCGGAGGTTGCAGTGAGCCGAGAGCATGCCATTGCACTCTAGCTTGGGCAACCAAAAACAAAAAACAAACAAACAAACAAACAGAAAGAAAAAAAGAAAAGAAATTTATGTTGCCTAAGCCCTGCAGTCTGTGGTGTTCTGTTATACAGCCCTAGTGGGTGATAGGGTGAGACTCTCTCAAAAAAAAAAAAGAAAAAAATTATATCTGCATAGACCCTTATTCCAAATAAGGTCATACTCTGAAGTTCTAGGTGGACATGTCTTTGGGGGGCCACCTCTGAACCCACATCAGGGACCCAGAGAAGATGCCGGCTCTCCCGAATGTCAGTGTCCTCAGAGTCCTTTGGCAGCTGAGGCCCACAGGGAGGATCAGCACCTGGGAGACCCTTGTGCTTCAGAAGGGCCCAGCCCAGCAAGGCAAGAAGGCCCAAGGAATCCACCCATCCCGGTCAGGAGAATCACAGGAGGGTTTTACGGGGATGGGGAGTCCACGTGTCCAGGCAGGGAGACTGAGGAAAGGTTTGGGCAATCCGGCCTGAAGGCGTGACTTGAGCAGGTCTTACCCTGCAGGACGAGTGGAATGGAGGTGTGGGTAACCGCCCCCATCATGCTCTGTTCTCACACTGTGTCCTACAAGGTCCTTAGAGTTCCCACCCAAAGATTCCTGGAAGGGCCTGAGTGGCTTTTAGGCCTCTGACCCTCCCAGGCATGGAGGCCTGCAGGGCCCTACTCCAGCACAGACACTGGGCCAGCGCTCTGTGTCCATCATTTCATGGAGAAATCACCTGAAACTTCCCCTGCTCCCACCCGGCTCATTCCTTACTGTGTATCCGGCCAGGTGGGGTGAACCCCTCTAGAGACAGGATCCTCATCTGCCAATATGCACAAAGGCCCTGGTTTCAAATAATAATGTTGCACATTTATTAGGCCCAGTACTGCACTACGCATTTCATCTCCTGATCATCTAATTTCATCCTCTAAAAACCCCAATGCAGTAGATAACATTCTTGGTTTTCTGGTTTTTTGTTGTTGTTTTGTTTTGTTTTGTTTTGTTTTTTGAAACAGGGTCTTGCTCTGTCACCCAGGCTGGAGTGCAGTAGCTCGACCGTGGCTCACTGCAGCTTCCAACTCCTGGGCTCAAGTGATCCTCCTGCCTCAGCTTCCCAAGTGGCTGGAACCACAGGTTCGTGCCACCACACCTGGCTAATTTTTTAAATTCTTTTGTAGAGACGGGGTCTCCCTATGTTGCCCAAGCCGGTCTCGAGCTCCTGGGCTCAAGCAATCCACCCACCTTGGCCTCCCAAAGTGTTGGCATTATAGGTGTGAGCCACGGTGCCTGGCCCAGTAGGTAGCATTCTAATCCCCTTTCTACAGATGAGGAAACTGAGGCTCAGAGAGGCCCACTGACTTGTCCAGGAGCAGCAGCCAACACTGACCCCCAGGCTAAGGCTCCGGGTCCAGTGTTCTGCAACACACAGCTGGCACCTGGGGCTGCTTCCTCTCCTGGGTGAGCCTAAGTAGCAAATGTAAGAAGTTATGTTTGCTCATTTCTGCTTGAGCGGATTCACAAGCCGCTGGCTCTGTGACAATGGGCAGCTCTCTGGAGGGATGCTTTGAAGACAAAACAGAATAGAGCCCCATGTCTCTTGCGTGAGTCACTATATTCCTTGAAAGATAAATGGCCCCAGGCTTGCTTTTTCCTACACATAAGATACCATCTGGTGGGGTTAGTGATTCTGCCTCCACAATCGATTCAGCAGATGTGCTTTAGTCATCTATAGCCAGATGATGTGCTTTAGTCATCTATAGCCAGATGTACCCTATACCCAAACCTCGATGTGATTTTGTACATATTACAGCTTCACCACCTGTACATAAACTGTGAACTGAAACTGCCAGAGCAGCTGATAGAACCCCTCCACGGGGCTGCTCTCAGGCAATAGGCTCGGGCAATAGGCTCGGGCAATAGTCCTGGTAAAACTTCTGAATAAAAAGAACTCTTAAGTTTTTGTTTTTTGTTTTTGAGACAGAGTTTCACTTTTGTTGCCCAGGCTGGAATGCAATGGCGCGATCTCAGCTCACTGCAACCTCCGCCTCCCGGGTTCAAGCGATTCTCCTGCCTCAGCCTCCCGAGTAGCTGACATTACAGGCATGTGCCACCACGCCCGGCTATTTTGTATTTTTAGTAGAGACTGGGTTTCTCCATGTTGATCAGACTGGTCTCGAACTCCCGACCTCAAGTGATCCGCCCACCTTGGCCTCCCGAAGTGCTGGGATTACAGGCTTGAGCCACTGCGCCTGGCATTTTTATTTATTTATTTATTTTTAGACATGGTCTTACTCTGTTGCTCAGGCTGGAGTGCGGTGTTGTGATCACCACACACTGCAGTCTCAGATCTCCCTGGGCTCAGGTGATCCTCCCACCTCAGCCTACCCAGTAGCTGGGAACCACAGATGCATGTCACCATGCCTGGCTAATTTTTGTATTTTCAGTAGAGATGGGGTTTCATCTCTACATGTTGCCCAGGCTGCTCTTAAACTCCTGGGCTCGGGTAATCCACTGTCTTCAGCCTCCCAAATTACTGGGATTACAAGTGTGAGCTACCACACCCAGCCCGAACTATTCTTCAGAAGCTTTTTATTTTCTTTAGTTGACACCTGGCAAACTTCCACCACGGGAGTCGGGGGTGTTTGTCAGAATTTGCTGGGAATGGGATGGGGGGCAGCTAGTTCTCCCTCGAGGCTGGGGTGTTCTGTAACCCTCAATCCTGGTGGACAGGAAGGGTTCCCCCACCAAATCTGAGGCCTGGGGAATTCTCAAAGCCCTCCCTCTCCCCTTCTCCACTGGCTGAGATCTCATGAGTCCTGGATGGCCAAGAAAGGCTTCCTTGCCTCGGGAGCTGGAGGCCCAGGACACCTGGGTGCCTCTGGTATCCCATCAACAATGTTGGGGGATAGAGGAGGCAGGGCTGGGGGAAGCAGAGGGGTTTCTGCTGAGTTTCAGAGGCTATGTTGCCAACCCCTTAGCCACAGACAAAGAGGGCCAAAGAGAGTGTGGTCAGAGCTCAGCGTGGTGATGCCATGACAGGGGATGTCCCCAAAGGCCACCCAAACCATCATCAGGCACTCTTACGCCACCCCAACTGATCACATCACAATCCTGTGGGCCCAGCTTCCTCTCAAAACTTCCTGCAAGGCTTCAGCCATCCACCCTCACAGCCTCAGCGCTGGCCCCAGGGAGGGTCCTGCCCACCCACATCCCTCCTCCCTCCCTGTCCTCAGAGCCTCCACGCTAATGAAACTGGCAAGAAAGCTGCTGCCTGCATTGGCTCCCAGCAATAGCCCCTCCAGGAGCTGGGGGTGAAGGCCACTGGATCAAAGGACTCCATGCCCTGCTTCCATTCCCTCTTATCATCCTGGGGAAGGCATGAGCTGGAGCAAACTCAGGGGGCAAGTTCCATTCCAGGCAACAGGATGGCATCAATCTTATGATGGAAGAGCTGATGACAGTCTTGTCTTACCATTTATCACAGCTCCCCTCCCCGTCAGACCACATGCCCGGGTCTCTGCAGGTTGGATCTGGTTCACCTTTTCTTGGAGTTATCGCCCGTGTGCAGATGACAAAACTGAGCTACATACAGAAAGGCTAAGTGACACGGCTGCTGTCACGCAGTCAGTGGGTGGCAACACCAAGGGTGGGTGTTCGGAGCTACACTCTATGTCCTCCCACAGACTGGGCTGAAAAGTTCAGCAAACCTACAGCCAAGTCTGCATTGAGCCAGTGTGCATTCTCAGAACATCTGAATGCCACTTTCCAAAGGCAGAGGGGGAAAATCCAGCTGTGTGTGTGTTTCTGGGCCATGCACGCTTCACCTCATGATGAAGTGGGAGTGGAAGGGTCACCCAACCCCTCCAGGGAGAATTCCCCTTTGCAGCCTCCCTCTCAGAGTGTGGCAATCAGTAGCCAACAGGTCCTTGTCTTGCCTGGGAGGTTAAAAGTGGCCTGAGGGAGGGAAGGTGGGGTTATTTCCATACACTTCCATCTGCACGCCAAGGGACTGGGCCCTGCAGCTGCCAATGGATGGCGGACGTAGAGTTTCCCAGATGAAGATGTTTCAGCTGTCCCCAGCCACTCCCTACCGTCCACCCCAGGGGTCTAGACTTCCCTGGGAGACTGGTGCTGAGCCGAGACCCCACAATCTGTCTGAGGCCTAGAGCAGCAGATGCGCAGAAACCAGCGCAAGCTAGAACAGCAGCAGCTCAGCCCCAGTGCTAGATTCCCAGGAAACAGAAACCTCGGGTCTCAGGGCTGCCAGGCCTACCTTCCCAAGACCTGGGAGCTCATTTACTCCATCATTCATTCAACATTTATTTATTGAACGTCTATCATATGCCACATGCTGTACTAGGCCGTGGGGAGAGCGCCAAGGACAGGACAGGCTTGGTTCCTGCTGTGGAGCAGCTTACAGTCAAGTGTCACAAAGTCTACAATGGGGATGCTGCAGAACCCAACTCCAGGAGCCTTGGCCAGTTCAGTAGGATCAGGAAGGGCTCTGAGGAGTGGAAATAGAAGCTGAGGCCTGAATAGGAGTTCACTGGGTGGAAGAGAGCTTTGGGCAGAGGCAATGGAGTGGATAAAGACCCAGAGGCCAGGGGGAGCCTGCCGGTTTAAGACCCAGAAAAAAGCTTCAGCAGAGCTGGAGCCTCGCCTGGGAGGGGTGTGGGAGGTGTGAGACGTGGGTCAGGGAAGCGTGGTCGGGCCACTCTGGTTTTCTTCCCAGCACTGCCCGCCATCTGACACATTTTCTATTTACTGGCTTATTTCAGACTGCAGCTCCCCACCCAGCAGCAGGGAAGCTCCAGGGGGCAGGCTCCTGTGGCTGTGGGTGCTAGTGTTGTCTGCTTCACTGCTGCATCTGCAGAGCCTAGAACAGTGCCTGGCACACAGTAGGAGTCGAACACGTGGCTGGTGAATGAATGAGTGAGTGGGGGAATGGTGGAGGCATTACCGACCGTATCAAGGAGTTGGGTTCCATTTGGAGAGCATTCATCAGCTCTACACATTTTTTTTTTTTTTTTGAGACAGAATCTCACTCTGTCGCCCAGGCTGGAGTGCAACAGTGCGATCTCGGCTCCCTGCAAGCTCCACCTCCCAGGTTCAAGCGATTCTCCTGCCTCAGCCTCCCGAATAGCTGGGACTACAGGCACGCACCACCACACCCAGCTAATTTTTGTATTTTTAGTAGAGACGAGGTTTCACCATGTTGGCCAGGATGGTCTCGATCTCATGACCTCATGATCCGCCCACCTTGGCCTCCCAAAGTGCTGGAATTACAGGCGTGAGCCAGCGCACCCGGCCAGCTCCACACCTTTCTATTGAGGAATCCATCTCCCTGCCTTGTTAGGTGTGGTGGTGCTCGCCTGTTGTCTCACCTATTCAGGAGGCTGAGGCGGGAGGATCACTTGTGCCCAGTTCTGGGCTTTGGTGCCCTATGCTGATGGGGTGTCTGCACTAACTTGAGCATCAGTATGGTGACCTCCTTGAAGCCAGGTTGCCTAAGGAGGGTTAAACCAGCTCAGGTTGCAAACAGAGCAGGTCAAAACTCCAGTGCTGATCAGCAGGGGGGTAAATAGCCACTGTGCTCCAGCCTGGGCAAGGGCAAGAACCTGTCTCTAAAAAAGCTCTTATTTTAATTATTTTTATTTTTTGAGGCGGAGTCTCATTCTGTCACCCAGGCTGGAGTGCAATAGCACGATCTTAGCTTGCTGCAACCTCCGCCTCTCAAGTTCAAGTGATTCACATACCTCAATTTCCCAAGTAGCTGGGATTATAGGTGCTTGCCAATATGCCCAGCTAATTTTTGTATTTTTCACAGAGACAGGGTTTCACCATTTTGGCCAGGCTGGTCTCAAACTCCTGACCTCAAGTGATCCACCCGCCTCAGCCTCCCAAAGTTCTGGGATTACAGACGTGAACCACCATGCCCAGCCTCTTTTTTTTTTTGAGACGGAGTCTCACTCTGTCGCCCAGGCTGGAGTGCAGTGGCGCGATCTTGGCTCACTGCAAGCTCCACCTCCCGGGTTCACGCCATTCTCCTGCCACAGCCTCCGGAGAAGCTGGGACTACAGGCGCCCGCCACCATGCCCGGCTAATTCTTTTGTATTTTTTAGTAGAGACGGGGTTTCACCGTGTTAGCCAGGATGGTCTCGTCTTCTGACCTCGTGATCCGCCCACCTCGGCCTCCCAAAGTGCTAGGATTACAGGCATGAGCCACTGCGCCCGGCCTTTTTTTTTTTTTTTTTTTAAGAGAGATGGGGTCTTGCTATGTTGCCCAGGCTGGATTTGAGCTCCTGCCTTTTCTCACGTCCTCAGCTGACTGTCTCCAGCATGGTTAGCTCCAAGAAGACAAACTTCAGGCTGCTGCCTGGCCAGGGTCATGTTTCTAAGCTGTGGTGCAGGCAATGGAGGAGTCAGATCTTTCTTATTTCTAAATGACCAACACAAGACACTAGTTTTGGGAGAAGTAGGTGATCTTGCCTTTTTCCTTTGGGATTTACAGTACATACTCAGAAGGCACAAAAAAAGAAAAGAACGCTATCAATATGGGAGAGGGGGTGCATGTAAGGTGTATCAGGACTGTGCCCAAGCACTAGGGTCCTTTCATGCAGAGAAATGAAAGTATTTGTCCAACAACCTTCACAAGGCAGGTGAGAAACCAGGCTAGAGGGAAAAGCCAAATTCTGGAACACAGTTTAGCCAGTACTTTTGAAAAAGTACAATACGAAAGTATTTCAATGAAGAAAAACAATGCCATCTCTGTTTTCAGGAAGCTGCAATTCTCGCAGGGGAGAGAGCTTAGGCAATGCATCTCACTGTTAGTTACTTAATACTACTACTCAGGAGCCTTGGAGAAGAGCAGGAAGGCAGGCTGTGTAATGGCGGGGGCAGATCTGAGAACCCAGAGGTTCAGGGAGGACCTCTTGAAAGAAGAGACCTCCAAGCTGAGACATGGATGGGGCAAGGGTGGGAGACAAGACGAGCATCCAGGGTGACCCCAAGTTGTAGGGGTGAAAGGCCCGGGAGAATTAAGAACAGCTTGCAAGTACCTGGGAGGGCAGTGGGGACATTCACGAAATGGAACTGTGTGGGTGCCAGAGAGCTGCAAGACATGGGCTCTGCTCTAGGGGCCTCCTGACTGGAACCTTCATTCTTGGGGCCCCTTCAGCTTGAATAAGCCTGTATCCCATGCTGAAATCAGTCCTAAGAAGTGACTGGAGAGGCAGCCACAGGCCTAGGGCTTTCTCAAGCACCTCCCTGCCGTTCTCTGGAGGCCAGGGGCAGTGGCTCACGCCTGTAATCCCAGCACTTTGGGAAGTCAAGGCAGGTGGATTACTTGAGGCCAGGAGTTTGAGACCAGCCTGGCCAACATGGAGAAACCTCTTCTCTATTAAAAATACAAAAATTAGCCGGGCATGGTGGCGGGCGCCTGTAATCCCAGGTACTCGGGAGGCTGAGGCATGAGAATCGCTTGAACTCGCAAGAAGGACGTTGCAGTGAGCCAAGATTGCACCACTGCACTCTAGCCTAAGCGACAGACCCTGTCTCAAAAATTAAAAAGAGTTCTCAAGCGACAAGCAGGAAGGATCTGGTTCAGGCTGTGGTCTTCCTACGCCCGCCGATTGCTCCAGATGGCCCCAAGGAGGCTGCCTTCTGAAGAGACAGCCAGGAACAGGCAGAGCACAGAGGTCAGTACGTGGGAAGACAGGAGTTATTTGCTGCCACACAAAGAGGGTCTTTCAGGCTATGGCACCACAGGTTTCATTCAGCGCAGCGTCTACAGACTTTGGGCTGTGGTTCTCGTGCATGGAACTTACTGGGGGAACTTACTGGAAGCAAGCAAGCTGGAAGTCTTCCAAAGTTTCAAAAGAACTTTTTCCAGAGAAACCACGCACCCTGATGCATTATGGGCCCTGTGGCGGCATTCCAGCCTGTACGGTGATGGGAAAGAAGCATTTCTCTCTGGGTTAGGCTGTTGCTGTTTTGGACTTCTGTTATACACAGCTAAATCTGTAAGCTGATCTTAGCTTTGTAAATTTTGTAATTTTTTTTTTTTTTTGAGACAGAGTCTTGCTCTGTCCCCCAAGCTGGAGTGCAATGGCACTATCTCGGCTCACTGCAACTTCCGCCTCCTGGGTTCAAGTGATTCTCATGCCTCTGCCTCCCAAGTAGCTGGGATTACAGGCACGTGCCACCATGTCTGGCTAATTTTTAAATTTTTAGTAGAGATGGGGTTTTGCCACGTTGGCCAGGCTGGTCTCAAACTGCTGACCTCAAATGATCAGCCTGCCTTGGCCTCCCAAAGTGCTGGGATTATAGGGGTGAGCCACGGCACCTGGCCTAAATTTTGTAACTTTTTTTTTTTTGAGACAGAGTATCACTCTGTCACCCAGGCTGGAGTGCAGTGGCATGATCCAGCTCACTGCAACCTCTGCCTCCCAGGTTCAAGCCATTCTCCCGCCTCAGACTCCCGAGTAGCTGGGATTACAGGTGTGCATCACCATCCCCAGCTAATTTTTGTATTTTTAGTAGAGACAAGGTATCGCCATGTTGGCCAGGCTGGTCACGAACTCCTGACCTCAAGTGATCCTCCTGCCTCGGCCTCCCAAACTGCTGGGATTACAGGAGTGAGCCACCAAGCCCAGCCTAATTTTGTAACTTTTGTTTGACAGAAAGGCTTTGAATTATCTTCTCCCTCTGGCCAAAGAATTTCTAAAGAAACCACTGACTCCCACAGGTTCTCTGACTCAAAATTACACATGGAACAACAAACCAAGCCCAACTGAAATATGGGACAAAGGACCTGACTTCTCCAAAGAAGATATTACAAACAGGCCGGGTACAGTGGCTTGTGCCTATAATCCCAGCATTTTGGGAGGCCCAGGTAGGAATAGCCTGAGGCCTGGACAACATAGCAAGACCCTGTCTCTATTAAAAATAAACTAATAAAGATGTACTCCTGAACTTCAGTTAAAAAAAGACTATTAATAAATATTTTAAAAATACACAAATGACCAATAAGCACATTAAAACATGCTCAACTTCACTAATCCTTAGGGAAATGCTAATAAAAACCACAATGAGATACACTCATTATGGTTATAGTAGGATGGGTACTATCGAAAAACTGGAAAATAGCAAGTGCTGTTGAGGATGAGGAAAAATTGGAACTCCTGTGCATCACTGGTCGGAAAGTAAAACAGTATAGCAGTTCCTCGAAAAATTAAAAATAGAATTATTGGCCGGAGGTGGTAGCTCACGCCTGTAATCCCAGCACTTTGGGAGGCTAAGGTGGCAGATCGCTTGATCTCAGGAGTTCAAGACCAGCCTCGGCAACATAGTGAAACCCCTTCTCCACAAAAAGTACAAAAAAATTAGCCAGGCATGGTAGCACACGCCTGTAGTCTCAGCTACCTGGGGGGCTAAGGCAAGAGAATCAATCACTTGAGCTTAAGAGGTCGAGGCTGCAGTGGGTGAAGATGGCACCACTGCACTCCAGCCTGAGTGACAAAGTGAGATCCTGTCTCAAAAATAAAAAAACATAGAATCACCTTCTAATCCTGCAATTCTACTTCTGTATACCCAAAATAATTGAAAGCAGGGACTCAGACTTTGTTTCTCCAGAGAGAGGGAAAGGTTTTTATAGCTTCATAAACTCCAGGAAAAAACCCCAGGACAGCATAGCCCAGTTCCATCTCTAAGCCGAGAAACCTTAGAGAAAGTTCATGCCTCGTTTCCACATTTATTCCACTTATAAAAACAGGAATTTCATATTATGCAACCAACATATACAAGAGGTGAGTGAAAGACAGGGCGCTGCCTACTCTCCCAGACTGGACATCTGGGCTGTCTGCTAACCTTGCCTCCAACTCACTGCCCAGCCCTGTTTCCTCATCTGTCCCTGCTGGGGCTCTGAATGACCCGCGGCTGCCAGGGCTGGGTGGAGGAGCCATGTGACCCCAGGGACTTCCAGAGAGCCCTTCTGTCAATGGATCCCGGTTCTGGGACCAGGAAGGAGAGAGCTCAGTCACTCAACACGACTCACGGCTTCAGCGGAGGCCCTCACTGAAATGACTTTTTAATAACCTTGGCCCAGCCTGCCTAGGGGACCCCCCTCCCCCATCTGGTGGAGGCCACTACCCAGAGCTGGGGATCTGCGGAAGGAGCCACCCTCATGGTGACGGACACACACTGCCCAGTCCCGGTAGTTGCAGTATCTTCCTTCCGCAGGTGCCGGGAGGGCAGGCTGAGAGGCCAGAGTGCCTTCTGGGCCTCAAGTGCATTAGCAGGATGGAACCAGCACACGTGGGACTCGAGCTGCAGAGCACTGAGCTTTATTTACAAACTTCCACAGAATCCCTCACCCTCTACCCCAGGGTCCTCCCTCTCTGGAACCCAGGCAGCAGACAAGCCTGGGTCCACCCACCTGCCCAACCTAGGACAGCCGGGCCTGAGCTGGGCGGGCAGAGGCTTCCATCTCCTGGGTGCGCCGGCCAGAGGGGAGAGGCTGGAGGCAGCGGGAATGCTGTTCTCCTCCAGGAGTCAGTCCTCAGGGCTTCTGCCATGGGACGTGGGGCCGAGGGACCTGGGGCACTGACCAGGTCGGGGTCAGGGGCGGCACCTGCACTGGCGAGGCCTGGATGGGGAATAGGGAAGTCTCAGGGGGGCCACTTGAAAGGGACAGGTCATCCCCAGTTCCAGCCACATTCCCTCCTGAATCTTGCAGTCACGGTGGCCTTCCTGGGTGGAGCAGGGCAGGCGGCAGGGAGCAGAGGAGTTCCGAGGGATGGCTAGGGTCAGGGCTGGAGGGCTGGACCCTGCAGAGAGACACTCCCAGGCTCTATCCTCCCCACCTCAATCCTACCCCCCAGGAGACTCTGCAGTCCCCAGGCCTGCTGCGAGGTCTCTGTCCCTCTAGGGGGCACCCCAGGCTAGGATGCGATCTGGACCGTACCAGGTGAAAAGGGCTGCTGGTGCCTGACAGCTTCTGGTGCTGGGCCTCAGCGGAGACAGAGGACCAGAGGTCCAGGTTCCTGGGGGCTGAGCTTTTCTCAGACTTCGGAGGGAAAATGTCCCAGCCCAGCAGGCAGTGCTGTGGAAGGAAGGGGTTAAAAGTGCCTGACCTGGGACAGGCTCCCCACTGACTGGGCACACCCTCATCAGGTAGGGACTGTGCCCCCCATTAGGAAGGAGGCCCCCACCAGGGCAGGGCCTGTGTCTACCCACAAGATTACCCCAGGTCTCCCCTTTCTTATCCTGGCAGATCCAGCCATCCCTGGGGCCCTGAGAGCTGAAGTGGGAGGAGGACAGGTCAGTGACAGTGACAATCACAGAGCGCTTCCTGCTGTGGGCTCTCCAAGCGCCCGCATGTATTGCTTCACTGAACAGCTCCACCTCACCACCAACATCCCTGAGGATGGCGCTGTTATGTCCATTTTAGGGACCAGCAAACTGACTTTCCTCTGCATCCTTCTCCTCCTCTGACCCCAGCTGCCCTACTCTCAATTTAGGAGTCAGGGGGAGTTGCCACTGGCCCCCCATCCCGACCTGGAGACATAGGAAAGGACATTTTTTTTTTTTGAGATGGAGTCTCACTCTGTCACCCAGGCTGCAGTGCGGTGGTGAGATCTCAGCTCACTGCAGCTTCCGCCTCCCGGGTTCAAGCGATCCTCCCACCTCAGCCTCCCAAGTAGCTGGGACTACAGTGGAGGCTACAGTGAGCTGAGACCGTGCCAGTGCACTCCAGCCTGGGCAGTAAGAACAAAACTCAGTCTCAAAAAAAAAAAGCACAGAGACCTAGGTTCAAATTCCAGCTCCTCCACCAAGGCGCCTCCCCCTCTGCTTCGGTCTCCCCATCTGCAGGGTGGGGGTACAGCACTGCCTACACTCCTGGCTGCTGTGGGGGCTCCATGAGATAAGCCCCCTAAGGACTGTGCCTGCAGTACACAAGAGCATAATAAACAGGGCCCATTCATGTCATGCCAGCCCGCAGGCAGATCACCCTGGAAGCCCCGGGGTACGTGGAGTGAGGGGTCCTACCTCCCTTAGGTACAGGTGTGGGTGATGGAAGAGGCCCAGGCTGTGCTCCAGAGACTTGGGTGCTCACCCTTGTCGACCCTAGCCTCGCTCTACGACCCTCCCTGGGGACCTGGGCCAGTCTGGGCCAGCCCCACCCTCATCACCATCCAGCCCCATGTGGCTGCTCACCCGGGGCAGAGCCAGTGTGTCAGAGGCGTCAAAGCTCTTTCGCCGGTGGATGTGGTACCGGTGCGGGGGCTCCAGGATCGACAGCGGGATGCTCACCCTGCGCAGGGGGGCAGTGGGGGACCCCTGAGGAGCCTCCCAGCGGTTGGGGGCCCACGCCCAGGCCCATCTTTTCTCAAAACCAGTAGTTCAGGCTCTGTCCTCCAAGGTGTCCCAATACTCTGGTCACTCACCTGACCTGCGCTGGCTTCGCCAGGGTCCCAGGGCCCTGCTGGTCTCGCGGTGTCTTGCACAGGCGGCAGGGGGTGCCGGGATCCACAGGCACCAGGAACAGGCGCCGGTTGACACGGTAACAGTACATGCCTGCGAGACCCATGAGAAGCCGCAGCTCTCCCTGAGCCAGGAACCCAGGTCCCCAGGCCCCATGCTGCCCTCAGCAGCCCCCAACCACACAAGCTGCCAATCCCTCTGGGAAGCCCTTCGGCCCATTTCCTCCTAACCCCTTTCCTCCCAGAACCTGGGGCCCACGCCCTAAGGGGTGGGGAGGGACATCCTCCTGGGGCTCTCAGGAGCTGGGATGGAGTCCCACCAGCACAGGGGCACTGCTGGGGAGGGTGGGATGGTGTCACACAGGGCAGCCCCTAATTCGGTGGCCAGGCCTTAGCTCACTCCAACCTACCAGGGCTTGGCCACCCTGTCCAGACTGCAGGCCTCCCTCCACGAGTCTCAACACCTCAGGGGCCTCCCCAGGCCCCAAACCTCAAATGGGACTGCTCTAGGGCAGGGGAGGCCAGGACTACTCAGCGGCCTAGCCGAGGGCCCGCACTCACATTCATGGTCTTCCTCCACGCCGCTGCCACTGCTCTCGCGCAGGCCTAGGAACTGGGGTCTGAGAGGGCGAAGGGGATGAGAAGGCCGGGGGATGGAGCCGCTCAGCCGCCCTCGCCCACCCTCGCCCACCCCTGCTCACTCAGGATGGCTGCAGATACACTCCTCCTTGTTGGTTTCCCGAAACTCCTGCAGCTTCGAGAAGAAGGCCTCAGGCTGGCTGGTGATAGAAGAGCTGGTGTCCAGAGACCCTGGTGTGGGCAAAGCACCAGGCAGCTGACGGGAGAGGGGCTGGGGGCTGCTGTGTGGCCACCGGCCAAGGCTTAGAGAGACAATCAGCCCTGGCACCCCAGGCCACCTGCTTCACCCCTACTGTGCCTCAAACAGACCAGGAGGGCCCCTCCAGTCACTGGGACTGTTGGTTGGTTTCAGTGTCTGTCTACCCTGATGCATAGCCAACCATCCATGGAAAAAATATCGACAGAGCCCTTATGACAGCGCTAGATGCTGTTTTATGTGCCAGGAACTAAACAGACAAAGCCCCTGGCCTTAAGGAGGCTTACACTGTAAGGTGGCAAGAGATGAACTAGCCACCAAAAAAAAACCCGTGATACAAGACTGAATGGTGACACCTGCCAGAAAGCAAGAGAGCAGGGTCAGAGCCTAGTACGGCCAGGCAGCCATACCAGGGAAGGCCTCTCCGAGTGAGATGACCCTGAGCAGAGACATGGAGAAGCCACAGAGGCCTCCCAGGAAGGACATCACAGGCAGATGAAAGAGCAAGCACAAAGGCCCCGGGGTAGGCATGTGCGTGGTTCAGCTGAGGAACAGCCAGGAGGGGAAAGTGGCAGGAAGGCAGTGAGGGTGGAGGAGATGAGGTTAAGAAGCCCAAGGAGGGTTTGGGGACTGGGAGGGACACAATCATATCAGCCACATATTTTTACAGGATTCCTTCTCTGGCTGCGTCAAGGTGAGGGGAAGCAGAGGCATCAGTTAGGATTCAGCTGGGGAGAGGTAGGGGCAGCCCCCAACTTACCATGATTCGACTTAGGATGTTTCTTTTTTTACTTTTTTGAGAGAGAATCTCACTGTGTTGCCCAGGCTGGAATGCAGTGGAGCGACCTCAGCTCACTGCAACCTCTGCCTCCCAGGTTCAAGCGATTCTCATGTCTCAGCCACCTACATAGCTGGAATTACAGGTGTGCGCCACCACACCCAGCTAATTTTTGTGTTTTTAGTAGAGACAGGGTTTCACCATCTTGGCCAGGCTGTTCTCAAACTCCTGGCCTGATCCACCTGCCTCGGCCTCCCAAAGTGCTGGGATTACAGGCGTGAGCCACTGCGATACCTGGCCAGAATTTTTCAAGTTATGATTTATCAACTTTACAATGGCACAAAAGTGATCACATTCAGAACATCAGTAAGTTACATAAGACATTCAACACTTCATTATAAAAAGGCTTGTGTTAGATCATTTTCTCCAACTGTAGGCTAATGTCAGTGTTCTGCGCACATTTAAGGTAGGCTCAGCTAAGCTAGGATGTTTGGTAGGTTAGGCGTATTAAATGCCTTTTTGTTTTTGTTTTTATTTTTTTTTGAGACAGAGTCTCACTCTGTTGCCCAGGCTGGAGTGAGGTGGCATGATCTCGGCTCACTGGAACCTCTGCCTCTGCGGTTGCAGCGATTCTCCTGCTTCAGCCTCCCGAGTAGCTGGGATTATAGGCGGGTGCCACCACACCCAATTAATTTTTGCATTTTTAGTGGAGATGGGATTTCAGCATGTTGGCCAAGGTGGTCTTGAACTCCTGACCTCAAGTGATCCACCCACCTCAGCCTCCCAAAGTGCTGGGATTACAGGTGTGAGCCAGCACACCTGGCCTTATATGCCTTTTTGACTAAACAGTATTTTCTTTTTTTTTTTTTTTTTGAGACGGAGTCTCGCATTGTCACCCAGGCTGGAGTGCAGTGGCACGATCTCGGTTCACTGCAAGCTCCACCTCCCAGGTTCACGCCATTCTCCTGCCTCAGCCTCCAGAGTAGCTAGGACTACAGGTGCCCACCACCACGCCCAGCTATTTTCTTCTATTTTTAGTAGAGATGGGGTTTCACCATGTTAGCCAGGATGGTCTTGATCTCCTGACCTCGTGATCCGCCCACCTCGGCCTCCCAAAGTGATTACAGGCGTGAGCCACCGCACCCGGCCTAAACAGTATTTTCACCTTATGTTGGGTGTATCAGGATGTAGCTGGATGGTAAATCCAGCAAGTTTATGGCCTGACCTATTTAGTATGTGGAGTTGCAATTTATGGAGACAGGAAAGACTGCAGGAGGAGCACAGCAGTGGAAATCAGGACCTTGATTTCAGACAGAAGGTTAATAACTTCACGCTGATGTGGAGAAGACAGCGGGATATACAAGTCTGGAATTCGGAGGAGAGGTGTGGGCTAGAGATACAAATGGAGAAGTAGAGAAAGTGTCCAAACACCTCAGTGTTTGGGAGATCACAGAGGGAAGATAGAGAGGAGGAGTCAGAAGACCAAGTCCCAGGCCTAGGGGTGCAGCAGTCAGAACAAGGACCTTTCCTTCCCCAGAAGCCTGGGAAGGAGCACCAACAGAGATGGGGGAGAACCAGGAAGCAAGTGGCCAGAAGTCTAGGGGAGAAAGTGCTTCAGGGAGGGAGTGACCACTGTGTCCCCTGCTGCTCAAAGGAAGGTATAGATGAGGGCTAAGCTGGGGAGTTGGCACCACGGAGGCCACTGATGACCCAACTGAGGGCCATGTTGATGAAATGCTGGGAGCTGAAGCCCGATATAAAAAATAGTAGTGGAGGCTGGACACAGTGGCTCATGCCTGTAATCCCAGCACTTTGGGAGGCCAAGGCAGGCAGATCACTTGACTTCGGGAGTTCCAGACCAGACTGGCCAAGATGGCGAAACCCTGTCTCTGGCTAAAAATACAAAAATTAGCTGAGTGTAGTGGCACATGCCTGTAATCCCAGCTACTTAGGTGGCTGAGACATGAGAATCACTTGAACCTGGGAGGCGGAGGTTGCAGTGGGCCAAGATCACTCCACTGCACTCCAGCCTGGGTGAAAGAGCGAGACTTCATCTCAAAAAAAAAAAAAAAAAAGAAAAAAAGAAATAGTAGTGGAGAGAAACTGAAGGCAACGAGGCTAGACAGCCCTTTTGAAGAGGAAGTTTTATTATCAAGAAAATAGGCAGTCACTGGAAGCAAATGTGGGCTAAAGGTAGAAATGTGGCATCGGGATAAGAAATAACAGACTGCACTTTACCCCGACTGGATGTGAGCTGCTGGTAAGATTCTGTCTCACTAGGCCTCAGCCTACCCATCTGTGAATGGGCACCATGGTGGTGCCTACCTAACAAGCTTATTGTGAAGGGCAAAGGAGTTAGCAGGAGGAACAGGGAGCACAGCTTGGAGTGGTGCCCAGTGCAGGGAGCATGAGATACAACCAGCTCCCAGAATGCTTCCTGCACGTTCGTGTTCATGCTGAGGGGCAGGATGAGGATGCAGGACAGAGAGGGAGAGGATCACGGGGAGGAACCCCTGGAGGAGCCAGAAGCAGAGGGGCGGAGCACGCTGGAGCAGGGCCAGGGCCCAGGTGGCAGCATGGACAGTCACCTCGGGAAAGGCAGGGGAGCAGAGCACATGGACCAAGAGCAGGTATTGGGACAGGCCGCCTCCATTTCCCCAGAACCAGGAAGGAGGGCAGTGAGCTGAAAGTTCAAGAAGTACTCAAGGGCAGGGCCTGTGTCCCCGCCACCACTTGCTCTCAGCAACTCCACAGTGCACCTGTCTTGTTTTTTGAGACAGAATCTCGCTTTGTCGCCCAGGCTAGAGTGCAGTGGCTTGATCTCTGCTCACTGCAGCTTCCACTTCCTGGATTCAAACGATTCTCCTGCCTCAGCCTCCTGAGTAGCTGGGATTATAGGTGCCTGCCACCACACCTGGCTAATTTTTGTATTTTTAGTAGAGACAGGGTTTCACCATGATGGCCAGGCTGGTCTCGAACTCCTGACCTCAAGTGATTCGCCCACCTCGGCCTCCCAAATTGCTGGGATTACAGGCGTGAGCCACCATGCCTGGTCGTGGCCTCCTTTCTGGTCCTGCCATGCCTGTGGCCACCCCATTATGTGTGTAATCCCAGCACTTTGGGAGGCCAAGGCGGGCAGATCACCTGAGGTCAGGAGTTCAAGACCAGCCTGGCCAACATGGTGAAACCCCGTCTCTACTAAAAATACAAAAATAAGCCAAGCGTGGTAGTGGACGTCTGTAATCCCAGCTACCTGGGAGGCTGAGGAAGGAGAATTGCTTGAACCAAGGAAGCGGAGGTTGCAATGAGCAGAAATCATACCACTGGACTTGACTCTGGGCAACAGAGAAAAAAATAAAAACAAAAAAGGAGGAGGCCGCGAGGCTGGAAGAAAGAAAGATGGGAGGTCACATCATGGGGCCAGTAGAGGCCAGATCATGCCTCGTAATTCTAGATAGGGATTTTGGATTTTATAGTAAGTGCTGGGAAAAGCCCATGGGGAGGTCTGAGTAGGGGAGTGACATGATCTGATTCCCATGTTTAAAAATTCCCTCTGGCTGCTATGTCAAAAATGACAGTGCACAACCATGTCACCGGCAGCATTATTCCCAACAGTCAAGAGATGGAAACCACCCAAGTGTCCATCCATGAATGAACGGATAAACAACATGTTGCATCTACACACAACGGAATGTCACTCAGCCTTAAAAATGAAGGGAATTCCAGCCAGGCACAGCAGCTCACATCTGTAATCCCAGCACTTTGGGAGGCCGAGGCAGGAGAATCACTTGAGTGCAGGAGTTCGAGACCAGCCTGGCCAACACAGTGAAACCCCATCTCTACTGAAAATGCAAAAATTAGCTGGGTGTGGTGGCGCACACCTGTAATCCCTGCTACTCGGGAGGCTGAGGCACAAGAACCACTCAGACCTGGGAGGTGAAGGTTGCAGTGAGCCGAGATCGCACCACTGCACTCCAGCCTGGGAGACACAGTGCGACTCTCTCTCAAAACAAAACAAACAAACAAACAAACAAAAAAAAAAAAAAGAAGGGAATTCTGACACACAGTACAACATGACTAAATCTTGAGGCCATTATGTTAAATAAAATAAGCCAGTACAAAAGAACAAAGGCTATATGATTTCACTTATATGAGGTCCCTAGAAGAGTCAAATTCACAGGGACAGAAAGTAGAATGGTGAGTGTCCAGGGCTGGAGGGAGGGGGAATGGGAGTAATTATTTAATGGGGAGAGAAGTTTTTGGGAAGATGAAAAAGCTCTGGAGGTGGATGGTAGTAATGATAGCTCAACAGTGTAGACATACTTGGCACCGCTTAACAGTCCACTTAAAAAATGCCACAGGTGGCTGGGAGCGGTCGCTCACGCCTGTAATCCCAGCACTTTGGGAGGCTGAGGCGGGCGGATCGCCTGAGGTCAGTTCCAGACCAGCCTGGCCAACATGGTGAAACCCCTTCTCTACTAAAAATACAAAAATTAGCTGGGCGTGGTGCAGGCACCTGTAATCCCAGCTACTCGGGAGGCTGAGGCAGGTGAATCGCTTGAACCTGGGAGGCGGAGGTTGCAGTGAGCGGAGATCACGCCATTGCACTCTAGCCTGGGTGACAAGAGTGAGACTTCATCTAAAAAAAAATGCTACAGTGGTAAATTTTATGTTATGTATTTACACAAACACACACACACACACACATGCAATGGACAGCAATAGGACACAGGCCGGGGGAAACCAGCCAGAAGGCAGCTGAGGTTAGGTTGCTATCGGGGAGAGCTGGACAATAACGTGAAAAGAGCTAGCATTGGTATGAAGTTGTGCAGGGGCCTGGCACATAACAAATGTTCAAATATACGGCAGCTGGGACTCATTCATTCATTCAACAGATGCACCGTCTCAGTGCCTGAGGCTGAGAGAGCAGACATGGCTCAGAAGGTGCTCAGAGGCTGGTGTGAAGGTAGTGAGTTATCGCAATTGTATACTCACAGTCAGTGACAGACCAAACTCTTTGTTCTACTCTTCCCCCTTCTTCTCACTGCTGCTCATCTTGTTTTGTTTGTTTTTTGGAGACGGAGTCTCACTCTGTCACCCAGGCTGGAGTGCAGTGGTGTGATATCGGCTCACTGCAACCTCCGCCTCCTGGGTTTGAACAATTCTCTTGCCTCAGCCTCCCAAGTAGCTGGGATTACAGGCCCGTGCCACCACACCTGGCTAATTATTGTATTTTTAGTAGATACGGGGGTTTCACCATGTTGGTCAAGCTGGTCTCGAACTCCTGACCTCGTGATCTGCCCACCTCAGCCTCCCAAAGTGCTGGGATTACAGGCGTGAGTCACTGTGCCCGGCCTGTCTTCTCTTAAAAAGCAAAAAAAAAAAAAAGGCCGGGCATGGTGGCTCATGCCTGTAATCCCAGCACTTTGGAAGGCTGAGGCAAGCGAACACGGTGAAATTCCATCTCTACTAAAAAAAAAAAATACAAAAAAATTAGCCAGGCGTGGTGGCGGGCGCCTGTAGTCCCAGCTACTCAGGAGGCTGAGGCAGGAGAATGGTATGAACCTGGGAGGCAGAGCTTGCAGTGAGCCGAGATTGCGCCACTGCACTCCAGCCTGGGCGACAGAGCGAGACTCTATCTCAAAAATAAATAAATAAATAAATAAATAAATAAATAAATAAGAAAAAAAAGAACGTGGCTATGGGGGGCGGTGTCTCACTCCCGTAATCCCAGCACTTTGGGAGGCCAAGGTAGGTGGATATCTTGAGCTCAGTAGTTTGAGACCAGCCTGGCCAACACAGGGAAACCCCATCTCTACTTAAAATACAAAAAATTACCAGGCGTGGTGGTGCTTGCCTGTAATCCCAGCTACTCGAGAGGCCGAGGGATGAGAATCACTTGAACCTGGGAGGTGGAGGTTGCCATGAGCCAACATCGCACTACTGCACTCCAGCCTGGGCGACAGTGAGACTCCCTCTCAAAAAAAAAAAAAAAAAAAAAGAGGGTGCTCCCCAAAGAGGATGGCACGGTCAGAGAAACAAGCAACAGCACCGGGTGGAGGCTCAGACAGGAGCATGGAGGAGCCCAGGCCTCCACCTCCCACTCCCAGGCAAAGTGTGTGCAGGGCAGCAGCACGCCTTACCTGCAATCCAGTCATAGCCCAGGTATGGCCTAAGGCACCAGCTCCTCTCAGGAACTGCAGACTCCTCAGAGAAGGTCACCCTGGGCTGAGGAAGAAAGTACAGAGGGACAAGGACTAAGCCAAGAGGCCTGGCCCAGAGGAAGCCGCAATTCGAGGGACAGAGAGACTGTGTCTTAACTTACACCCTGACTTGGAGCCCAGGGCTCAGCCAAGGGCACAAGAGCAAGAAGGGAAATGTTTGGCCCCACTTTATGTGTGGCTGTGAACAAATCCTGGCCTCTTATCAAAGTGGTGTCTGAGAAACTCACAGCTACCACCTAGCGAGCATTTAGGCTGAGCCAGACCCAACTCACAGTATCTCCCAGGAGCCTCTTATTCTGCAAGGGAGGCTTCCCACAAGCACATGTGTCAGATAGGGAAACTGAGGCCCAAGGAAGCTCCTCCCATCAGCAGATGTCCCGCTCTCCCACGTTACCTTGGACAGTTTGCTCTGTTGAGCCAGGATGGACCTCAGGGCCTGTGCCTTCTGGGGTCCCGGATCACCCAGCCTCCCTGAGGGCTCTGGGTCCCTCAGGCTTGAGGTACCCAGCGAGGGTGCTGAGTGGGGTCTTGGTCGGCCCAGGGACTCCTGGTGCTGGCATTTGGCAGGTGGGAGAGAGGCTATCCCCGATCTGGCCACATCACGGAGGTCCCCTTGGCAGGCATCTGGTGGGCCCCACACAGACCACCGGCCCCGTGGGCAGGAGGTGCTTAAGGAAGTTGAGGATGTCTCTGGGGTCGATGGAGTCTCTGAGTTGTAGCTGCTGCTGGATTCCAGGCTTGACTGGAGAGAGGGGCCGGGTCACCCAGTGAGTGGCTGCCAGAACCTACCCACCGGGCCTACGCCAGGCACCAATGCCTGCAACCTCATCCTGCTCCGGCCTCAGCAGTGACCAAGGCCAGTCTCTTCCCTCCCCAGCCCCCAATGTCCCATCATCGGTAAAATGGGCGTGTTGAACAAGATGAGCCCAGAAGCCTGGATGCTGGCCTGAAGGTCAGGCGGCCCCTTCCTCTGGGGTTCCCAAGGCGGGCACGCACCTCTGAGGCTGCCCTGGCCACTGACCGCCGCACAGCATCCTGCCCTACCCACAGCTGCCTCAGGAGCTCCAGATTGAGCAGCCGCAGCTGTGCCAGTTCCTCAGCCTCCACCATCCTGGGCCTCTCTCAGCAGGTGTCACTTGCCCCTGGGCCGCAGGATGTCTTCAGGGCTGGGTTCCAGGCCCAGCTCTTCTACCTGAAGTCAAGACAGCAGGACACCGGGCTCAGTAGGGTGCCCTGTGGTGCCAGAGACCCCCATTCGACACTCTTTAACTGTACTGCCTCAGGCAAGTTATTTAACTTCTCTGTGCCTCAGTTTCCTCATCTGCTGGACGACAACAGTATCTACCTCATACGATTGTTGTTAGAATTAAAGAAAGCATGTTAAGCCTGGACAACATTTGTAGAAACATTTTTTTCTACAAAAAAAAAATTTTCGTTTTTTTTTTTTTTGAAACGGAGTCTTGCTCTGTCACGCAGGCTGGAGTGCAGTGGCGCAATCTCGGCTCACTGCAAGCTCCGACTCCCGGGTTCACACCATTTTCCTGCCTCAGCCTCCCAAGTAGCTGGGACTACAGGCACCCGCCACCATGCCCAGCTGATTTTTTGTATTTTTAGTAGAAACGGGGTTTCACCGTGTTAGCCAGGATGGTCTCGATCTCCTGACCTTGTGATCCGCCTGCCTCGGTCTCCCAAAGTGCTGGGATTACAGGCGTGAGCCACAGTGCCCGGCCAAAAAAAAAAAAAATTTAATTAGCTGGCCATGGTGGCACTTGTCTGTAGCCCCAGCTACTCAGGAGGATCGCTTTAGCCCAGGAGACCCAGGCTGCAGTGAGCCATGGTCGCATCACTGTAAAAAAAAAAAATACAAAAATACAAAAAAACAGGCCAAGTGGCTCACGTCTGTAATCCCAGCACTTTGGGAGGCTGAGGCAGGAGGATCACCTAAGGTCAGGAGTTTGAGATGAGCCTAGCCAACATGGCAAGAGACCCCGTCGCTACTAAAAATACAAAAATTAGCCGGGAGTTGGTGGCACGCACCTGTAATCCCAGCTACTCGGGAGGCTGAGGCAGGAGAATCACCTGAACCAGGGAGGCGGAGGTTGCGGTGAGCCAAGATCGCACCATTGCACTCCAGCCTGGGCGACAGGGTGAGACTCCGTCTCAAAAACAACAACAAGAAGAAACAATTAGCCGGGTGTGGTGGTGGGCGCCTGTAATCCCAGCTACTCAGGAGGCTGCTGAGGCAGGAGAATCGCTTGAACCTGGGAGGCGCAGGGTGCAATGAGTGGAGATCACACTACTGCACTCCAGCCTGGGTGACAGAGCAAGACTGTCACACACAAGCACAAAACACAAAAAACAAAGCACTCAGTACAGTGCTTACTTAATACAGTGCTTACAGTGGTATATAGTAAGCATTCAATAAACGTCTATTATTAGCAAAATGGCTGGGGCAAGGGCATGCTTACTTTTTTTCTTGGCTCACTGCAACCTCCGCCCCCTGGGCAGTGGTTTGGACAAGCTTGCTTTATAACTGGTGAATCCAATACAAATCAGGCTTCAAAAGGGATTCTTCCTCCTTTCCTGCCTCCGTTCCTCCTTCACTTTCTTTTTACATATGAAGAAACCAACTTCATATGTGACTTGCCCCAAGTCACACAGCTAGCAAGAGGCTAGATGTGACCCAAAATTTGACTCCAGGGTCCATGAGTTCAGGGTTCTTGGAAAGCCTTTCCCTGGAAGTGTGGGGGAGCCTGGGAAAACTCCGCCTCCTCCTCCCAGCCCTTGCCCCCCACCTCCAAGGATACTCAGGATCGGGTGCAAGGTCTGGAGCAGAGAGAAGCCGACTACCCTGGAACCTCCCCACACGTATATTACTCCGCAGGGCTGGGGGGCACGGAGATGCAGTCCAGAGGGGCCAACTGTTTGATCCGCAGGACAAAGATCCCGGCCCCCACCCCTAACTGGCCAAGTGGCTCTGGGCCACACCCCTGTAGTGAGAGGGTCGCCGTTTTCGCACGGGGTCAAAAGGCACAGCTGGCCTTGCCCTACCCTGGCCCCGGCCGCGCTTTGGAAAGGGAAACGCTGAGCAGAGACACCGGGAAAGCGACGCTCCAGAAACACCGGGGCCGCAGAAGTAACAGAGGGCGAGCGGGCGGACGCCGAGGCGGGACCCCGGCAGAGGCAGATGTAGCCTCCCCTTCTTTTCCACTGCGGCCCCCGAGCCCCTCGCGGGAATGCACGTGGGGCCTCCTGCCGAGCTCTTCCGCCCCACCCCAGTCCTGCTGCCCAGCACTCACCCGGCAGAATCCCCTAGCATGCGCCGCCGTAGCCGCCGCAGCCGCCTGAGCCGTTCTAGGGTCCTCGGCCGGCCATCCTGATTGGTCAGGTGAGGGGCAGGGCCGGGACGCCTGGTGAGCGTTACTCGGCTATCCGAAGTGGCAGTTTCAGCGTGGGGGCGGGACTAAGAGCGGAACTACACAACCGATTGGTCAATTTTCGAGGCCGGTGTGGAGGTCGATTCCTGGAATGGGGCGGGCCCCGGAAGGGCGGGCTCCGATTGGTCAGCTGCGGGACTGGCTATGCTGAGTTCAGCAGGGGCGGTTTCAGTCAGGGTCGGCGGCCTAGGCTCGGCGGCCTGGGCTCGGCGGCCTGGGCTCGGCGCAGGCGGCAGTCCGGAGCGGCTGGGTAGGTGGGGCAGTCGGCTGGCTACTCATTGTGCTCATCGTTTCATACTTTCTTTTTTTTATTTTGGAGACGGAGTCTCGCTCTGTTGCCCAGGCTGGAGTGCAGTGGCGCGATCTCGGCTCACCACAATCTCTGCCTCCCGAGTTCAAGCGATTGATTCTCCTGCCTCAGCCTCCCGAGTAGCTGGGACTACCGGCGCGCGCCAGCATGCCCGGCTTTTTTTTTGTATTTTTAGTAGAGACAGGGTTTCACTATGTTGGCCAGGCTGGTCTCGAACTCCTGACCTCGTGATCCGCCCGCCTCGGCCTCCCAAAATGCTGGGATTACAGGCGTGAGCCACCGCTCCCGGCCTGCTTCATACTTTCATTCAGGTTTTTAGCGAGTGCCCGCTTTGCGCCAGAAGATAAGGACTACACAGTAAACAAGAAAGTGTAGTATTGGGGCCGGGCGCGGTTGCTCACGCCAGTAAACCTAAAAATACAAAAATTAGCCGGGCGAGGTGGCCGGCGCCTGTAATCCCAGCTACTAGGGAGGCTGAGGCAGGAGAATCGCTTGAACCCAGCTACTAGGGAGGCAGAGGTTGCAGTGAACCGAGATCGTGCCACTGCACTCCAGCCTGGATAACAGAGCAAGACTCCTTCTCAAAAAAGAAAAAAAAAAAAGATACCCAGCCTGGGCAACATGGCAAAACCCCGTCTCTACAAAAAATGAGCCAGGCACGTACCTGTAGTCCCAGCTACAGCTACTCGGGAGGCTGAGATGGGAGGATCAGCTGAGCCCGAGGCTGAGGCTGTGGTGAGCTTTGATTGCACTACTGCACTCCAGCCTGACTGAGAGACCCTGTCTCAATAAATAAATTAATTAATTTAAAAAAGAAAGAAAGCGTGGTATTGGCGTCCAGGTAGACAAATGGATCAGTGCAACAGAATAGAGTTCCGATATGTGAGCAATTAATTTTTGACAAAAATGAAAGCGCAATTCAGTGGAGAAAGGATAATGCCTTCGGCCCGGGGCGGTGGCGCACGCCTGTAATCCCAGCGCTTTGGGATGCCGAGGTGGGCAGATCGCTTGAGGTAAGGAGTTACAGACCAGCGACACCCAACACCCCCCCAGCAAAAAATTTATTTTATCAATAATGTGTGTGGAAACTTTGAAAAACAAGAAAAGATGGTGTCTTCAACAAATGTTGTAGGTATAATTGAATATCCATACACTCATCCTAAAAAAAAAAAAAGAAACCCATATGCAAAAATTAACCTAGAATGGATCATAGATCTAGTTGTGAAACCTAAACTATATAACTTAGAAAAACTGGGGCCAGGCGCAGTGGCCCACACCTGTAATCCCAGCACTTTGGGAGGCCGAGGCGGGTGGATCACCTGAGGTCAGGAGTTCAAGATCAGCCTGGGCAACATGGTGAAACCCCGTCTGTACTAAAAATACAAAAATTGGCTGGGCGCGTTGGCTCACATCTGTAATCCCAGCACTTTTGGAGGTGCAGACAGGCGGACCACCTGAAGTCGGGAGTTCCAGACCAGCCTGATCAACATGGAGAAACCCCGTCTCTACTAAAAATACAAAATTAGCCGGGCATGGTGGTGCATACCTGTAATCCCAGCTACTCGGGAGGCTGAGGCGGGAGAATCGCTTGAACCCGGGAGGTGGAGGTCGTGGTGAGCCAAAATCGCACCATTGCGCTCCAGCCTGGGCAACAAGAGCAAAACTCTTTCTCAAATTAAAAAAAAAAAAAAAAAAAAAAGAATGAAAAGAAGATAGGTAGCCCCTCTACCTCCAGAAGAGCCGAGGGTGATAACACCAGGCACCGAGCTAGCAGGAAGCCCTCCGACTCAAGAAGATGGCTGATCCTTGGCAGGAATGCATGGATTATGCAGTAACTCTAGCAAGATGAGCTGGAGAGGTAGTTTGTGATGCTCTAAAAAATGAAATGAGGCCGGGACGACGTCTCACGCCTGTAATCCTAGCACTTTGGGAGGCCGAGGCGGGCAGATCAGTTGAGGTCAGGAATTCGAAACCAGCCTGGCTAACATGGTGAAACCCCGTCTCTATTAAAAATAGAAAAAATTAGCCGGGTGTGGTGGCGGGCACCTGTAATCCCAGCTACTGGAGAGGCTGAGGCAGGAGAATGGCTTGAACCTGGGAGGCGGAGGTTGCAGTGAGCCGCGATTGTGCCACGGCACTCCAGCCTGGGTGACAGAGTAAGACTGTCTCAAAAAAAAAAAAAAAAAAAAAAATATATATATATATATATGAACCCACATTCACTACTGGTGGGGATATAAGACAGTATAATCACTTCGCAAAATCTTGTAGAAGTTAAACATAAATTTACCATATGGCCCAGCAAGTCCAGCCTGAGATATCTACCTACAAAAAATGAAAACATCTGCCTACACAGAGATTTGAACACTAATGTTCCTAGCAGAAATACGCATAATGTTGTCTAAAAGATCACCAGGGTGGCTAAATAGTAGAAAGGAGCACTTTATTGTTGATACTTGTTTGCAAACCAGGAAGAGACGGTCTGCAGTGTGCACTGAAGGTGCTCTCTTCCAAGAGAGAAAGGACAGGTTGGGTTTTATGCCTCACAGGGCCCGTATTCATACATATTTAGCAGGTTTGAGGGAAAAGCTGTATACATATTTATGAGAGGAGGTGAACTCATGTGCAGTGGCTAAACAGGTTGTTCACAGCTTCTGTAAGCTGGCTGAAACTGGCTTAAGTTCTGCAGTTGCTTATCAGAAAAGAATGTTTGTTGGCTGGGTGTGGTGGCTCATGCCTGTAGTTCTGGCACTCTGGGAGGCTGAGGCAGGAGGATCACTTGAGCTTGGGAATTCGAGGCCAGCCTGGGCAATACAGTGAGATCCCATCTTTTTTTTTTTTTTTTTTTGAGACGGGGGTCTCATTCTGTTGCCTAGGTTGGAGTGCAGTGATGCAATCTCGGCTCACTGCAGCCTCCACCTCCTGGGTTCAAGTGATCCTCCTACCTCAGCCTCCAGAATTCCTGGGACTACTAGTACACACCACCATGCTGGGCTAATTTTTGTATTTTTTGTAGAGACAGGGTTTTGCCAGATTGCCCAGGCTGGTCTCAAACTCATGAACTCAAGCAATCCTCTCACCTCAGCCTCCCAAAGTGCTGGGATTATAGGCATGAGGCACCATGCCCAGCCATCATACATTCTCTATTTTAAAAATTAAATTAAATTTAAAAAAGAAAAAGAATGTTTGTGTCCAGGCATGGTGGCTCACGCCTATAATCCCAGCACTTTGGGAGGCCGAGGTGTGAGGATCATTTGAGATCAGGAGTTCGAAACCAGCCTGAGTAACATAGTGAGATCCCTCGTCTCTACAAAAAACAAAAAATTATCCGGGCATGGTGGTGCACACTTTTAATCCCAGCTATTCGGGAGGCTAAGGTGAGAGGATCACTTGAGCCTGGGAGGTCAAGGCTGCAGTGAGCCGTGATTGCGCCACTGCACTCCAGCCAACAAAAACCTATCTTAAAAAAAAAAATGTTTGTCAGACCGGTCTGCTATGTAATCAGAGGCATAAGTGTTTGGTTTGTAAATCAAGACTTGGGATAATTTGCCTGATGGCTCCTGATGTTAGGGAGTTTAGCGAGTATGTTGTTTTTCTTTGTAATTGAAGAAGGTTACTAATCAGCGAGTGAGATTTTTGTTGTTGTTGTTGTTTTGAGAGGGAGCCTCCCTCTGTCGCCAGGCTGGAGCGCAATGGCGTGATCTCGGCTCATTGCAACCTCCACCTCCCAGGTTTAAGCAATTCTCCTGCCTCAGCCTCCCTAGTTGCTGGGATTACAGGCACACACCAAGCCTGGCTAATTTTTGTATTTTTAGTAGAGATGGGGTTTCACCATGTTGGCCAGGCTGGTCTTGAACTCCTGACCTCGTGATCCACCCACCTCCCAAAAGTGTTGGGATAACAGGCATGAGCCACCGCGCCTAGCCCCAGAGGCAGATTTTTATCCACCTTAGGCTGGTCTTGAACTCCTGACCTCGTGATCCGCCCACCTCCCAAGTGTTGGGATTACAGGTGTGAGCCACCGCGCCTGGCCCCAGAGGCAGATTTTTATCCACCTTAGTCACTGCGTTGGCCAGGCTGGTCTTGAACTCCTGACCTCATGATCTGCCCACCTCCCAAAAGTGTTGGGATTACAGGCGTGATCCACCGCGTCTGGCCTCAGAGGCAGATTTTTATCCACCTTAGTCACTGCTATATCTCCAGCGCTTAGACCCATGCTTAGCATGTAGTAGGTGCACAGATATTTTGCTGAATTAATGAACTTCCTCATTTGAGGAAATTAGGGAAAATAGACCATTGGATTTTGAGGTTAGGGCTCATGCATATGAATGTCTGACATACTAAACTCTCAAAGTTCGCTGTTCTTATCTCAAGCCTAAGAGTCCCACTTAGACACAGGAAACCATCCACTTGAGGACACAGTGAACAACTTAGCTGACATCTGCAAGGAGGGCCCTGCTTCTGAAGCCATGTTATGAGCCAGATGCTCTCCGAGAGAGCTGCCTGGGCTGTCACCCCAGTGCTTGGGACACAGTGGAACATTCCTGACTACGCATTTTTTGTGATTAAATGGGGACATTGTTACCAGAGGGCTAAAACTTCCAGCCTCTCAGATTCCCCAGTGGACAGATGAGGTAGTCAGAGAAAGCACAGGAATGAGGCTGGCCTTGACTGGGAATAACTAAACAGGATTTGCATAAAGCAAGAAGGCCCTTTTTCAAACTATGGCTCATCACCCGGGATGATGGTGTTGTGAACAATTTAGTGGGTTGTACATAACATCTTAATGACAGAAACTACTTGTTTTGTGGATTGCAAAAAAAAAAAAAAAAAGGTAATGATTCATTTTTTCGTTACCTGAGAAAGTCTTTGGCTGCTGCCTTGAAACAGCCACAGGATGGCAAGGATAGGTGGGGACAAGGCAGGAACAGGAACCTGGATCTGGCCTGATGGTTATGATGGGGGTGAGGAAACTGGGCAGGGTCAACTTGGAAGACAGCAGGTGACAGATTTCGTGCAGCACGTGTGACTGCGGACTCGAGGGTGATGCCCCCAGTGTGTAGCCTGGGAATCTGGAAGGATGAGGTTGCTATCAGGTGAGCTGTGGCCTCTGTGGGCAAGCAGGGCGGACACTGGGTGGCACCAGAGCCGAGAGGACAGCTGTAGGGGCGGGGAAACTGACTAACCACCCCCATATCTACTGCTGAGGACCCTTAAAAAAAAAAAAAAAAAAAACAGTGGCTCATGCCTGTAATGCCAGCAGTTTGGGAGACCGAGGCGGATGGGTCACAAGGTCAGGAGTTCGAGACCAGTACGGCCAAGATAGTGAAACCCCATCTCTACTAAAATACCAAAATTAACCAGGCCTGGTGGTCGGCGCCTGTACTCCCAGCTGCTTGGGAGGCTGAGGCAGAGAACTGCTTGAACCCAGGAGGCGGAGGTTGCAGTGAGCCGAGATCATGCCACTGCACCCCAGCCTGGGTGACAGAGCGTGACTCCATCTCAAAAAAAAAGAATAGTCACAACCAAATTCTCAGAAGGCAAAGCAGGATGGAACAGTGAGTCATTTACTTTTTAAGTGAAAAATGGTCTGGAGTTACAGAGAAATCTGTAAAGAAATCAGTCTCGATTTCCTGATCCTTAAAGATCAGTTACACCATTTGTTCTTTTGAGAGTATCAAATTCCTTCCAAGAATAAGGAGCCAGATTATAGTGGGAACTTCCCCCAAAGTTATGGTCACTTCAGAATACAGCTGGCCATGTCGAAGAGGAGTTTGTACAAGAACCCAAAAAGACAGAGATCTCACAAAGGATTTCCAACTAGGCTTTATTTTAGTTTCCAATATTATGAGCAATGATACAGGAGTAACTCAGGCAAATACATCACCTTAAATACATCAGAGAAAACTCACTGTGTCAGCACGTCTTGTGCTCCAGCAAATGAACGTAAAAACAGAACAATGTCAGCAGCATTAAAGTGCTTTTGGCCATACTTCTTTCAGAAAGGGTCTCTCCCTCAGTGGTATAAATTTAATTTTACTTATTGAAGAGGCTCAAAATTTCATTAATTCCCCAGGGGCTACATTGAAAAAAATTCATGTTTATGCTAAAGAATTTTTTTTTTTTTTTTTTTTTTTCCCCAAAAAGAGCACAAAATCCATTGGAATTGTGTGACGGTGATTTTCCCTGACATGCTGTGAAGTGGCCCCTGTCCATTCAGGCCCGGCACACACCGGGAACATCCACCCACAGTATGTCCACCTGGCAGAGTCCATCACTTCGCCCCACACAACAGGACAGACTGAGGGCTTTAAGTACAAGCAGGTATGTGAACAGGACATCACCTGTGATGTGGCCACCAACCAGTGCACAGAGGCTACCAACTCATTTCCTCAAAGATGAGTGATGGCTGGGCTGCTGGGCCCCTGCCTTGTGGGCTGCTTTTTGGGAGAGGTGTTGCTTATTTCTAGGAAGCGATCCAACTTGTGCCACACAGGATTTGTCACCCAAACTGCTTTTCTCACACAGTCAACACCTTGGTGACAGGCATCTGCCCCCACTTCAACCAGTAACAATCCCAAAACTCAACATCAGCATAAAGACAAGGGGGTCAGTTGAAGGTTCTGGAGATCAGGGAGGGTGGAAAGATGGGCACTGGGTTTTCCACATTGTCCCTTGGCCAACTGCAGTCACTGGCACAGGAAATTTAGTCCATGGCACTTGGGGCAAAGTTGGGGGTGGGGTGGAAACATGTCTCTTAAAGGGCACAACAGGGATGCAATCAAGCCTAGTAGGTGGGGGCTCTCAGACCCATGAGCCCCTCGCAGAACGAGGCCAAGTGGACGGCCCATTCTCCAGCTGTCCTGTGTGGGGCCCATGCACCTCAGCCAGCCACCAACGTCCCCACCTTCCACCATCCTTCCTTCTACTACATCCTTCAACCACCTAGACCAAGCCATCTTCCAAAACAGATCTACACAAAACAGGCCTGCACAAGTCCAGCACTGACACTAAAGCAAAGGACACAATAATGAGAAGAGAGGCAAGTCCCTCCTTGTCCCAGTGACCGCCACCTGCTCTGCCAGCTCCCCATACATCCAACAGCCCTCCCCTCTGAGCTACTCCCACTCCTCCAACTGCCTCAGCAGCATCCTTTGTACCACCCCCAGCACAGGGCCCGCCTCAGCCTAAGCCCAGGGGTAACTGAGCCTCACCACCAAGACGTGTCTGAGGCTCTGCAAATGGGATGAAGCACTCAGCCAACAGGTGAGACGGACACACACAAGCCACAGTCCTTCCGGGACAGACTCTCTGGGAAGAAACTCCAATCATCCCTTACACCTGCAGGTGTGCTGGGCTGCAAGGAGGGCAGGTGCGCACAGGCTGGAGGAAGGTGGGGGTGTCTGCGTGATACCCTCAAAGGCTTCCATGAGGCATTGTGCAATGCTGAGATCCTGAGGCCTTATCAGGCAATCAAATGAACCAGAGAAAGCTGGAAAAAGCCTCAACTTAACTCCTTGGTACCATGCTGTCCATAGCTGTCGTTGAAAGTGTCCTTTGGGGGTATGAGCCAGCTCTTCCAGCAACAGCAGGCAAAGGTGGGGGAAAATAAGTAGTGCTGGAGGGCTCAAAATGGTACGAGACTGGGTGCTTCATTCTCTTGGTGGCGGCCAGGGGCAGGAGCCACACGTGCCCCTGGGGGAGCCCACACGGCACTCAGGGCTGGCAGCACCGCCCCTCTCCACGCAGGCTCCGCCTCAGGTGCCCACTATCTGCTGGGCTGCAGGTACTGGTGTGTGAACATGTTGAGCTCACTGTCCAACCAACCGGCTTTATTCCTGCAAAGAAATGGTTCTTTTGTAACCATGATAGCTGATGACAGGCAGTATTAGGACTACCCGCCAGGCACCATCCTAAGGACACTTGACACACACCCTTACATAATCCTCCAACAATCGTGTTTATCCGTTTCACAGATGGGGAAAAGGAGGTCCAGAGGGATTAAATAACTTCCCAAGGCCACACGGTTAATAAGCCAGGGAGCTACAAGTCAGGCTTTTCTGATTCTCAAGCCCTGTGTTTGCTTCACCCAGGACCATGTGCAAGTTCCTGAGCTGTCGGGAACTCAGTTTCCCTGCTTGCCAAGCAAGGGGTTGAGGTGCTGACAGGAGACTCTTTCCAGGTTCAGCCGTGTCACTGTGTCTGACAAGCATCAGTTCCCCCCATTCCCCGTTTGTGAGAGTCCCCAGACGGCAAGCAGTGTGTCCCTAGGAAGCAGCTATCCCCAGGTCGGGGGTAGGGAGCACATCCGCAATCGAGGGCAGGGAAAGCCCACTGATCTGGTGAGGGTTGGAGCTGACACCCTCTGATGCATCCCCCCTCTGGCTCTGCCGCCCTGCAGGCTCTGACGTCAGGGGCGAGGGCAGGAAGGGCAGGGTCCCCGTGTGCTGATGCTATCATGGGCTGGGCAGGCCGAGGACTTCTGCAGGGTCCCCGTGTGCTGATGTTATCATGAGCTGGGCAGGCCGAGGACTTTTGCAGGGCACTTTTACATTCAGTCATGCAGCGGTGTCATGAAATCTTACTCCCATTTTACAGATGAAAATAATGAGACACAGGAGAGTTAAGAGCTTTGGCCAAACATGAGTGGCTGGAGAGAACCCAGGACTCCAGACTCCTCAGACTGATGCTCTTTCCAGCAAATTATTAATGAAAGCTCCACAGAGACCCCATGGAGATCTGAGTTGCAATCCCAGCTCTGCCAGTCCCCAGCCAAGTAACCAGCTTCTCTGTGGGTAAATGGGGGGCTATGCCCTCTTCATGGGTCCAAAGAGCGGCAGGTAAGGAGAATCAGAGTGCGGGGGCTGCTGGAGCGAAGTACACCTGGGCTCCCCTCCTAGCCTGGCCATTTTCTGAGATGCCAGACAAGTTCCCCAATTTTTCTATGTAGAAAATGGAGGGATAGGGAAGACTGAGTGAAATAGCACATGTAAAGCACTGTAGGCCCTGTGGTTCAGCACAGGGCGCTGTGAACTGCAGTCTTCCAGTACTGCGATGCCATCATGCCTTCAACTGCAAGTGCCTTGAAGGCAGCGACGCTGTATCTTGTTGAGCCTCCAGCACCAGCACCAGCACCACCTGGCATCCATAGGTATGTGGCACACATCTTTTTTTTTTTTTTTTTTTTTTTTTTTTTTTGAGACAGAGTCTTGCTCTTGTCGCCCAGGCTGGAGTGCAATGGCATGATCTCGGCTCACTGCAACCTCTGCCTCCTGGGTTCAAGCCATTCTCCTGCCTCAGCCTCTCAAGTGGCTGGGATTACAGGCGCGCACCACCACGCCCAGCTAATCTTTGTATTTTTAGTAGAGACGGGGTTTCACCATGTTGGTCAGGCTAGTCTCAAACTCCTAACCTCAGGTGATCTACCTGCCTCAGCCTCCCAAAGTGCTGGGATTATAGGCGTCAGCCACCGCGCCTAGCCCATGGTACACATCTAACACGAATGAGCTAAATCCCCACCAGAAAAGTTTGTGTCCACACCCAAGACACAAGCCCAGCAGCTGAACCCCAGTGTGCTTGGGCTGCACCCTGGAGCCCTAACCTTTGGCCACGCGGGCCAGCCTCACCTGAGCAGCTTTGCTTTGCTCTGAAGTGAGTCAAGAACCTCAATTTTCTTGTTCATGGCGGCAATTTCCTGCTCCAGGTTCTCCCGGGTGACGTCAACTTGCTGACACAGATGAGCAAAGGTCCCAGACAGTTCCCTGGGGAGGAGAGAGAAGGGACCAGTTGGGGTGTGTGGAGCAAGATGCCCACTGGTGGCTTAACCCACCCAGAGTAAGGAGCAGCTGGGCCCGTCTATATCCCTGCCAGCAGCTCTGCCCTGAGCCAGGCCTGGTTTGGCAGAATCTCCTACACCCTGCTGAGACTGTGAATAATCATAACAACCAAACACACTCAGCATCACCACGGCCTGAGAAGCAACAGCACAGAGCTGTGCACCCTGGTTTGGGCACAAGAGATCCTGACTCTGCTGCTCATCAGCCAAGTAGCAGGAGACACGTCACTGTTTTTCAAATCTCAGTTCCTTCATTTTGAAAAAGGAGATGGCTATAAGACAACATCTACCTCCAAGAGTCAGAGAAATAAATAAATTAGGTGCAAAATGTCTAGAGCAAAGGGTCTGCCACACACAATAAAAAACAGGAAGCGAGCATATTCATGCCCACCACCCCAGATTAGGCAATAGATTCCCACCTGACCTAAGATGTGCACGAAGATCAGTCTGGGTTCAAAAACTTCAAAGCTACATCCACAGCCCAAGCTCTTCAAGGCAACCTCTAAAACTCCTACTAGGAATATCTCTTACCTTCACATTTCTTCCTCACCAAGGGGCCCAGAGGCCTAACCCGTCCCAGCCCAAGACACAAAGTGTCCCTGGGAGACCCCTCTCCCCATCACTAGCCTCAAAGCTGGCCCTGCACACCTGAAGGTCCAGGGTCTACGATGCTCAGGACCCAGTGGCTTCCAGGCCAGGTTGGAAGAGAGATGGGGAAGGGAGATGGGGCTGCCTAAAGGAAGTCCCCTGCTGGGGTCCGATGGGGCCACTCACTGCTGGACTTGGTGGCTGCAGTTGGAGCCAGTGTAGCTGATGACAAGCTGCAGCTTCTCGCTGGCATGCTCCACAAACTGGCGCTTGAAGGCCCTCTCCTTAGCCTTGGTGGTCCAGGTCAGACGCTCATAGACATAGAGGAGGCCATAGAGCCCAAAGGAGAGGGCAATGAGCCGCCAGCCCACTGCCTTCCACACCTGCAGAGCACATGGTCAGCCTGGAGTGCAGCCTCTCTGTGGCCCACCCTCCTTTGGGGCCCATCACTACCAGGGCCGTCTGAAGGGCCCCAGCCAAGGAGCCTTCATGTTTCTACTCTGAGTTCCTCTTTCAATGTCTCCTTTGATCCCACCGAGGCCAGAAGGTCTGGGACCATCTCCAGCGGGAAGTGAGGGAAACTTGGTGAGGGAGTAAGCACTCCCCATGCAATCACAGAGGAGAAAGTATGCAGTGGACTGTGGAGTGTGGCCCAATGCAGGGGCCACCGTAGGAACCTAGCCCTCAGGCCCCGCCCACCTGCCCTCCGCCCCCACCTTCCCGAGCAGAACTGGTCACTGACCACTCCTCCAACAACAAGAATGCCCATGGAGGTCCTCGATGTCAGGGAGGCCAGGCCGGTAACCATGGAAACCATGAACTCCTCCTGGGTGAGCGAGCCCTGTGGCAGTGGGGGCATGCTGGGGTTGGCTGGCGTCAGAGGGATGGGACGCTGGACCTGAGGAGAGAAACATGAGAAGGGTGAGGGGGACATATTGAGTCTCTCATTCACGTGAACCCTCAGTGTTGCCCTAGTCTGGGGAACAGGGACACAGAGTGGCTCTTCAATTTCCAAAAGGTAAAAAAGCGGACAACTAGCTTCGGATGCAGCAGAGGAGACCCTCAGGTGAGCACCATGGGACGTGCAAAATGTGAGCAGGAGCCATCCTGGCCCGCCTGGCAGCCTCCCCGAGCGTGGGATGTGTACAGAGGGCAGTACGTGTGACAACTCAAGTGGTTTAGAGATGAATGTTTTTAAAATCTGAACTTTAAAATAGTTGTATGTAGGTGGTTATTTTTAAAGTCATCTATTTTTAATAGTTACATACTTACTTCAATGTGTATTAGAGAAAAATACTAGCATCTGTCATTTCACAAATATCACTGCTTAGAACAAATCCAGGTCAATCAGTAGCAAAAATTCTGTCTGTGGTGTACTGTGTGGTGGGGCACACCACCACAGCTGCTGACCTTAGGGAACCCCCGTTTTAGAATGATTCCTGTGCCTGGAGGCGGGGTACAGACTGACCCCCCACAATGCCCTTGAGGTGAGGAACTTCGCTTGCCTGGTCATTGTAGCCCATCAAGGCCCGACGGCTGTTCTTGGGGCCCAGGAACCTATTCACCAGCATGGTCCATCCGAGAGAGAAATGGAACTCAATGTCTTCCTGAAAGTCAGCACACAGCTTGTCACAGTTCAGGTCATAGTTGAGGGAGAAGCACTGGCGCGGGACCAACATGTCTATCTGACTCCGCACAGACACAGGAAGGAGGGGTTTCAAGCCATCTGTCAGGAAGAGAAATGGAGGAAAAGCTTATCAGCTCAGCCCTGCACCACAGCGGCACCAAGCCCTGGAGACAGGGCTCTACCAGCTACTGCCAGGGATGCTGAACAGCTTTGCCTGGGACCCACACCCCAGTCAACTTGGCCCGTGAGACTGAGCATGCCTCACTTGAGGCCAGCTCTCCCAGGCAAGTGTGGACTCAGAGGCCATACTGCTAACACTTATGCCTCACATGGACTTAAAGGAGCAGGCCCAGTTCTCAGCCTAGGATAGACCCATGTGGTAGCACAAGATGGGCTCCCCAACCATGTGTACAGAATGAGTTCACAAGGCCAGGCCCGGTGGCTCATGCCTGTAATCCTAGCACTTTGGGAGGCCAAGGCAGATAGATCACTTGAGGTCAGGAGTTCGAGACCAGCCTGCCAACGTGGCAAAACCCCATCTCTACTAAAAATACAAAAAAATTAGCCAGGTGTGGTGGTCACGCCTGTAGTCACAGCTACTCGGGACGCTGGGGCAGAAAAATTGCTTGAACCTAGGTGGCAGAGGTTGCAGTGAGCCAAGATCATGCCACTGCACTCCAGCCTGGGTTACGGAGTGAGACTCTGTCTCAAAAAGCAAACAAGAATGAGTTCACAACATGTACCCAGAACCTGAAGGTATCGAATTGAATCATCATGAAAAGTGACAGATAAGGAAAGTCCTGATTTCTTTAGCTTGGCCTCCGCATCTGATCTTTGGGCAGCCCAGGGCCACAGCTCCCCAGTTTCCCATGAGCACTAACCTATCATGTCCTGCTGCATGGTCTGCAGGGAGTTGGTGATGGCTGTGGAGCAGCGGTCGGACATGTTTCGGCCCAGTCCTTCCTCTATGTGGCGGTGCAGCTCCTGCCACCAGAAGAGGGAAGTTAAGAGAAGCATGTCCATCAAAATTCCCTTCAGGCCACACCCACCAGGTGACCCCAGAAGGCTGACGGAAGCCTGGGCCTTGTCTCTGTGCCTTCTACTGTCACTGCTGGGGGGCCCTGACCCAGACCAGCAGGGGCTGAATCACTTTTGGGGGCCTCCTGCCAAGAGGACCTGTTACTCCATGACTCACATTCTTATAAACCTTGAGGACTACTGGAGAAGGGTGGAAGTCCATCTGGTAATCGTCCACCAGTACAGAGAGGCGCCTGATCTCCTCGGCCATCGCAGTCGACACCTACGGCAAAAGGAAGCACACTGTTAAGTATCAATGAAGACCAAGGTTCACTCCTGCAGCACCAGGAGAGATCCTAGCAGACGGCACATCCTTCCTCTCAAACCAGCAGCCTCCTCAGCTCCTCTATGGAATTAAAGCCTCTGAGGTGAGACGGTCTGAGAAACTGGCTGATCAAACGCCCACATGATCTGTGGAGGTCCAGAGGAAGGGGAACATGCCCAGCATCATACAACCCGACAACAGAACCCAAAGGGCAGCTCTGTATTCTTGAAACAGGGCCACAACTTTCTTCTGAAAGGCTGAGAAGTCCCTAAGAGGAGGAGGTCTGCTTTCTTCTGGACTCTACTCGGAGTCCAAATCTTCCCAGAATGCCTCCTCCTCATTTCTCACCTGCCTCTCCACTTCCTCCGTAATCTGCTTAATTCGCAGCTTATAGTCTTGAGCCAAGAGCTCCAGCTGTTTGTCAATAAATTTCAGTCGGTCTTGCCGCTCTTCACGCATTTCCTCGCAGTAAACCCTGAAAGCAGAGTACTGGTGAGAAATCCATGTTCCTGTCTGACTAAGCAGAGGAGCAAGAGGGGATGCCAGAAAGCCCACGCCGCCCCGCCCGCTATCTTGCCTGGCAGGGCTGCACACACACACCCAGGGGCATGGCCTTCCCCTTCCCAGGTAAGAAGGGGACCCTGCAGCCAATCATGCACTCTTCAGTCTTCCATGTGGGTCAGGTGGTGGGGACAGAGCAGGGAGGGCGCTTTAAGGGGGTTTAAACAAATTCTGCCAATTAATGTAGGGAAAAAAGCTCAACCTCACTAGTAATCACAGAAATGAATTTTTTTTTTTGAGATGGAGTTTCACTCTTGTTGCCCGGGATGGAGTGCAATGGCACGATCTCCACTCACTGCAAACTGCGCCTCCTGGGTTCAAGCGAGTCTCCTGCTTCAGCCTCCCGAGTAGCTGGGATTACAGGCATGTGCCACCACACCCAGCTAATTTTGTATTTTTAGCAGAGACAGGGTTTCTCCATGTTGGTCAGGCTGGTCTTGATCCGCCCGCCTTGGCCTCCCAAAGTGTTGGGATTACAGGCGTGAGCCACCATGCCCAGTTGTAAATGAAATTTTTAAAGGCACTATTTTCTACCAAGGCCTGGCAAAAATGACCAGGTCTGAAGTTCTGGTGAGGGCTGAGGAAATGGAAGGCCTATGGACAGTACTGGTCATGCAATGAACGGGTACGGCTGTTCTGAAGAGCAATCAAGAAAACAGACTAAAACTGGAAACGCGTGTACCCTAAAATAGAATCTCCACACTCCTAGAAATTCACCCCAGGAAGACTCTTAAAAAAGTGCACAAGGGGACACATGAACAAATGTCCACTGCAGTAGGATTTCCAATAGCAAAAAAAAATCTAAAATTCCATCCATATGAAAATGAGGCATATTCACAATGGAATATACTACAGCAGTTCCTATTCATAAACTCAAACTACACATACTAACAAGGATAAAGGGAAAAATGATGTTGAGAAAGCAAAGCCAGGTACAGTGACAGACAGTGTGATGCCACATCTGTACATCTGAAGCATGTAAAAACCTGACATATTCCTCAGCATTTATGTAAAAAGTACTGTTTGGGTGATAGAACAATGTAAATTCATGATTATGGTGCCTCTGGGCAGAGTGACACTGGGACAAATGCAAAAGAATCAAAAGGGAACTGAACTTTTTAAAATTTTAACTTAATATAAACAATTGAGAAAGTCAATTCTGTGTGATAGAAGCAAGGTGTTTTCATATTATTCTTTAGTGACAGGGTCTCACTCTGTTGCCCAGGCTGGAGTGCAGTGGTGCGATCACAGCTCACTGGAACCCTGAACTCCTGGGCTCCAGCGATCCTCCTGCCTTGGTCTCCCAAAGTGTTGAGATCACAGGTGTGAGTCACTGCTCCTGGCTGGAATGTTGTTTTTAAAAATGTGTTCAGGCTCTGAGAATGGCTGCAGAGCTCAGCAGGGTGTGGGCCAAGGCCTCCAACACAGGGAATTGTGCTGCACAGACCAGGTGGGGTGATGAAGCACCCAGCCGCCCTCCTCACCAGGCTGTCTATGTGGTTCTAACATGGTCTGGTGGCCAGGGAAAGGGCTCTGGATGGGAGCCCAGAGACTCAGCCCTGCCATCAAGGCGTGTCCTAACTGCCCAAGGCAGGGGTGGAGTGCCCTCGTCTCGGCAGCCCTCTCCACCTCTCTGCAGTCTTGGACTCTTACTGCTGCTCCCGAGCCGCCACGTGCAGCGAGTCCATGATGAGTCGAACCGCCTCTGCAATCTGCTTGGCTCGGACTGTGTGCTGCTCAAACTTGGTCTTCACTGCAGACTGGGAGATGCACTCCTGGAACACACAGAGGCACGGAGGGAGGTGAGGGCCACCAGGTGCCTACAACCAAGGGCCAGACTCTGGCTTTCACTGCCAGGGACACCGCCAGTGGGAGCTGGGGAAGCACAGAATCGCCACATACCAGAATCAAAGGACTCACCTCAAATCTCCTCTCAAAATTCTGAAACTCAAACATCCTCACTTGAAAGCCTTCTGCGAGAGCGCCCCCTAGGAGAGTTGTACTGCATTAGTCCAGAAACAACTTGGCAGCAGAGGAAAACGATGAAATCCCCAGAAACCAAGCCACTGGCTAAAGAGCAAGAGCCTCTCTGCTCTTCTCAGCATCCCATTCTCAGAAGGATTTTCTACTGACAGACTCCTCAGCACGAGACAAAATGTCTCAAACATCAGAGAAAAGGACATCTGTTCTCATCATTACCTCCTTCAGGCATGCCCTGGGCTTTCTGAATCCTGGCGTTGAGCACCTCCTTAGCAGACACAAAGAAGATGCGGTCCCCAGCCTGGGATCGATCCACCACGCCCAGTTCATCCACCAGGAAGCTGGTACAACGCTCCATGTGCTGCCGCCGCACCTGGAGCCCAAACAAATGTGTTCAGAGTGGGTGTAGGGGGCCCCACAGCCCCCACCTGCCTCTTTTATTAAAAGAATAGGTCATAAGAGGCTGGGCACGGTGGCTCACGCCTGTGATCCCAGCACTTTGGGAAGCCAAGACAGATGGATCACTCGAGGTCAGGAGTTCAAGACCAGCCTGGCCAACATGGTGAAACCCTGTCTCTACTAAAAATACAAAAAAATTAGCCAGGCATGGTGGCAGGCGCCTGTAATCCCAGCTACTCAGGAGGCTGAGGCAGGAGAATCGCTTGAACCTGGAGGCGGAGGTTGCAGTGAGCCAAGATAGCACCACTGCACTCCAGCCTGGGCGACAGAGTGAGGAAAAAAAAAGAATAGGCAATATATTCACATGGCTCACCAGGCAAAGGCACAAACACATACACAGTGCAACGTCTCCCACTGTTCTGCTCTCTCACCACCAAGTTTCCCAGACCGACATGTGGGGGTTACTTGGCAGTGAGCCTGCCAAAGATATTTTATGCATACACAAGCAGAAATGCTTAAACGTGCCCTAGACTGCCTCTTGTTAAGCCTATATAGTGCCTCACTTTGGTGCCCTGGAAGGAAAGGAACCCTGGGGTCAAGAAACCTAAATCTGGGAGCTATACTCTGACAAGCTGTGTCCTCCTGGGGCATTGTTTACAAAAGGAGTGGGCATCACTAGAACATCCCTCCTGGCTCTGACATCCTGGGGTTCTACCAATAAAATGTGACAATAGCTTCTTGTAGATACCTACCACGTGTCAGGTGTTTTTTGACAGATTTCATCCTCTCAACAAGTCTATTTATCACACCACCACACGGGCGAGGAAATTGGATTACCAGAAGGGTCAAGGAAGCTAACAAAGTCACACCGCCTAGTGTCAGTCAGAAGCGGGCCCAGTGGCTCACACCCGTAATCCCGGCACTTTGGGAGGCCGAGGCGGGCGGATCACCTAAGGTCAGGAGTTCAAGACCAGCCTGGCCAACATGGTGAAACCCCATCTCTATTAAAAATACAAAAATTAGCCAGGTGTGGTGGCGGGTGCCTGTAATCCCAGCTACTCGCGAGGCTGAGGCAGGAGGATTGCTTGAACCCTGGAGGCGGAGGTTGCAGTGAGCCGAAATCGCGCCACTGCACTCCAGCCTGGGTGACAATGACAAGAGCAAAACTCCATCTCAAAAAAAAATAATAAATAAATAAAGAATTTGGACTCTGGCCTACTGACTGCAACTGCATGTTTTATCATCCTATATTGCCATATTATCAATCTTATTACCCTTTATTTGTTTAAATTTTTTTTTGTGAGACGGAGTCTCACTCTGTCGCCCAGGCTGGAGTACAGTGGCACAATCTCAGCTCACTGCAAGCTCTGCCTCCCGGGTTCACGCCATTCTCCTGCCTTAGCGTCCCGAGTAGCTGGGACTACAGGCGCCAGCCACCACCACATCCGGCTAATTTTTTGTATTTTTAGTAGACACGGGGTTTCACCGTGTTAGCCAGGATGGTCTCGATCTCCTGACCTCGTGATCCGCCCACATCAGCCTCCCAAAGTGCTGGGATTACAGGCGTGAGCCACCGCGCCCGGCCTACTCTTTATTTTTTTGGAGATGGCGTTTTGATACGTTGCCCAGGGTGGTTTCAAATTCCTACTCTCAAGGGATCCTTTCTCAGCCTATAGGTGTACACCACCATGCCGTTTGTTACCCTTTTGTCTTTCATTTCACATATTTAAAGAGTTGTGAGGCCAGGCATGGTGGCTCATGCCTGTAATCCCAGCACTTTGGGAGGCTGAGGCAGGTGGATCGCTTGAGCCCAGGAGTTCACAACCAGCGTGGGCAACATGACAAAACCCCGTCTCTACCAAAAATACAAAAATTAGCCAGCCTCATAACCCAGTCTCTAAATAAATAAGTAAATAGCTAAGAGTTGTAAGTCACCAGTAAGAACCAGTTATTCTCCATTACTCTTTCCAGCCTCTTTCCCAGAGGCCTCCCTAGAGCTGAGCCTGTTCCGTATTAATTCCTCAGAAACCAAACTGAGCACCGGCCCTGAAGATGCACTAATGCAGCAGGGATCCTTTTTAGGCCTAGGGGAGAGCGGCTTGAAGAGGGGGTGCATCCAGCAAAGTGGATGGGAGAGAGGAAAGACCACCAGAAGATACCACAGAAGAGTATCTGGAGAATTCTTTGGCAATAAAATTAATTCAGGGAAGTCACTAGATCCAGGGGTACATGAAGTGGCCCCAGTGGCAGGCAGTGCTCCCTCGGGGTTGCATTCCCCAAACTGCCAAACAGAAGCACTAACCTCCTCCATGTACTCAGGCTCTGAGGCAGATGCATCCCAGCGGTTGTTCAGGATGAAGATGTTCGGCCGGGAGAGACGCTCACTCACCTTGTGGAAGAAGTGCTTTTCCTAGATAAAGGGTAAGACCTCGGTGGAGCAGGAGCTTGACAGCCAAGGCCCCATCAGCTGCCTGCCCAGGGGGTGCTAGGAGCTTGGGAGAAGGCAGAGGAGGAGTTACCGTCTGCATCAGGGTGGACTCTGAGTTGGCCACCAGCACAAACACATCAGCATCCAGACAAAACTTGTCAATCCAGCTGTCCAGCTCTGTGGTGACATCAATACCAGGGCTAAAGGTGACAGGGGTAAACCAAATCATCAGGCAGAGTAAGAGCCCTATTCTTCCTGCTGAGAACAGACCTGGGACTTGTGAGGCAGGCAGATCATGAAGGAGAAAGCCAGGGATGGGAGAGAAATCAGGCCTGGCCGTCATTAACAGATTTTTACTTTCCATTTCCTGTCCTTCCAGATTGCCTGGAAATGAGTGTTTTGTTTTGTTTTGTTTTGTTTTTGGATATAGAGTCTTGCTCTGTCGCCCGGGCTGGAGTGCAATGGCACGATCTCGGCTCACTGCAATCTCCGCCTCCCAGGGTCAAGCGACCCTCCTGCCTCAGCCTCCCGAGTAGCTGGCACTACAGGCACGTGCCACCATGCCCAGCTAATTTTTTTGGATTTTTAGTAGAGACAGGGTTTCACCATGTTGGTCAGGCTGGTCTCGATCTCTTGACCTCGTGATCTGCCCGCCTCAGCCTCCCAAAGTGCTAGGATTACAGGCATGAGCCACCGTGCCTGGCAGAAATGAGTGTTTTTAAACACATACATCTATTGCTTTTATAAAAACAGAATTACTTGTAATTCTACTTTAAAGATGATACACCAGGCGGGGCGCAGTGGCTCATGCCTGTAATCCCAGCACTTTGGGAGGCCAAGGCGGGTGGATCATGAGGTCAGCAGTTCAAGACCAGCCTGGCCAACATGGTGAAACCCCATCTCTACTAAAAATACAAAATTTAGCCAGGCATGGTGGCGGGCACCTGTAATCCCAGCTACTCCGGAGGCTGAGGCAGGAGAATCACTTGAACCCGGGAGGCAGAGGTTGCAGTGAGCCGAGACTGTGCCACTGCACTCCAGCCTGGGCGACAGACACTCTGTCTCAAAAAAAAAAAAAAAAGATGATATACAATTAAGGTGAAGTTGTGACTTGATGTCAGTCCAGGTAAACGCTACAATACTGTACATGTTGGTACAGTTATAACCTGTCCACCAAACCAAGGCAAAGTGTTTCTTCAAGGGAAATAAAATACACCTCTGACTCCACCACAACTCCTCACCCCCAGTACAAAGCACTGGGATGAGATTGAGAACCTCCCCCAACTTTTGAGCATCCCTCCTATCTTTTACAGACCATCCCTGGGACATCTGCAGGGTACTGATAAATAGGTATAGTAACTAGACTCCAGAGGAAAGCCAAGAGGCCAGAGGATTTGGTTGAGCCCATCTGAAAGGCAGTAATACTTAAGCAGAGCAAGGATGGGGCCCAGGGACCCTGGCCTAGATTATCCAGAAACAGAAACCTGGTGCCTTCCAGTTTGGACCTCCTAGGAGGGCACCTCCCTCTTACCTGTCCATCAAAACGAGGTCATCCTTCAGAAGTGGGCACTTAGAGTTGGGCCACATCACACTCACTAGGCTGCCGGCATGGAGCTGCTTGTCCTGGTGGAGGGCATGAGCCAGCTGGTTCACAGTCTGATGGCAGAGGAAGAAAGAGGCTGAGGAGGAACCACCAAGCCAGGAGATTTCCTGTGCCGCTGCATCAGAGCACAGTGGCTGGGAATGCTGCCCATCTGCTACCCTTTCTTCTTCCACATATAAAAAGTTAACAGCTGGGAGTTGTCAATAAGAACCCACTTTCTTCACTGCTCTTTTGAGCTTCTTTCCTGGATATCACCCTAAAGTCATCTGTTCTGCACTGATTGATTCTTTTTTTTTTTTTTTTTGAGACAGAGTCTCGCTCTGTCACCCAGGCTTGGAGTACAGTTGCGTGATCTCGGCTCACCACAACCTCCACCTCCTGGGTTCAAGCAGTCCTCCTGCCTCAGCCTCCCGACTAGCTGGGATTACAGGCACCTACCACCAAGCCCAGCTAATTTTTGTATTTTTAGTAGAGATGGGGTTTCACCATGTTGGCCAGGCTGGTCTTGAACTCCTGACCTCAAATGATCCACCCATCTCGGCCTCCCAAAGTGCTGGGATTACAGGCATGAGCCACCGTGCCCGGCCGATTGATTCTTTATGAAGCAAATTGAGCATCTGGCCCCAAACAAGAATGCAGCTGCCTCTCAGAAAACTCAGAATGTTAGTCCCTGACTGATAGGTCAGAGATACAGAGCAAATGCAGGAATTCCTCTCTGGCAATATCCCAAGGAAGAACACAGCACATACTGTCTTCCTTAATTAGTGAAGAGAGGTCAGTGGCCACTCAGAGCTGTATGAGGAACAGCAGGGTCCTCATTCTTGGTGATCCATGTTTCTGAAAACCGCCCCCGCCAGCCCCCAGAAGCCCTTACATCCTTCAAAAAGTTCATCTAAAATAGGGTCTCCCATTCACCTCCACAGGGTGGTGCTGCCCCCTCCCTAGAGGTGAGGTCAGCCGTGTCACAACGGAGGACTTGCTCCACCAGCAGGCACAGGGCTGACAGCCAGCCTGGCACCCTCACCTTGGCGCTTCTCTTTTCCTCTGAGCCCTCGGTAAGGAGAAAGGCCTCATGGCCATCTGTGCCCTCTACCCGCAGGAAGCAATTGGTGGTGTGGCCAATCCCAGAGGGCAGAACTTTGTCCCAGAGCATGGCATTGATCACGGTGCTCTTCCCATTGCTCGTCCTAGAAGGAAGTAACAGCTGTCAGCAAAGCCACCAATATCTGACCTGAATTACTTTCACAATGCAGATACCAGCCTGGAAGGCCAAAGCCCTATTCACTGCAATGTTGCCAGTGCCCAGACAGTGCTGAGAGACAAAGAGTAGGCGCTGTTTATTAAAATGAATAAACACCCCCAGGCCCAAACCTGTGACATGGCCCTGGTTCATCATTTCAGATCAATCTACAAGAGGCTCACTGCGTGCTGTCTGCCCCTTGAATCATACGGCCACCCTCAGCAACACTTACAGAGACGGTCTGTCTGTCTCCAAAGTTTAACTCAGGCCTACCTGAAACACCGACTCACCCCGAGTGTCTTCCTCGGTCTAAATGACCCCAGTGTTTCCTACACAGGGCATGTTTCACTGCTTTTTTCCCATCACGCTCCTCCTTACACATGAAGCTCCACCTTGTCAGTCCCAGCTGACAACTGCCAGGCTAAAGGGAAGGTTACTTTCTCATTCTTTTTTTTTTTTATTATTATTTGAGACGGAGTCTCGCTCTGTCGCCCAGGCTGGAGTGCAGTGGCACGATCTCAGCTCGTTGCAACCTCCGCCTCCTGAGTTCAAGCGATTCTCCTGCCTCAGCCTCCCGAGTAGCTGGGACTACAGGCGTGTACCACCATGCCCAGCTAATTTTTGTATTTTGAGTAGAGACAGGGTTTCACCATGTTGGCCAGGCTGGTCTCGAACTCCTGACCTCAGATGATCTGCCTGCTTCAACCTCCCAAAGTGCTGGGATTACAGGCGTGGGCCACCATGCCCAGCCGACTTTCTCATTCATACCTGTCACACCCATTTCATGTATTCTGGTGGGGTTTTTTGTTGTTGTTGTTGTTGTTGTTTGTTTTTTTTTGATACGGGATCTTGCTTTCTCGCCCAAGCTGGAGTGCAGCGGCGTGTGGTATGAATAGAGCTCACTGCAGCCTCGACCATCAGGGCTCAATGATCCTCCCACCTCAGCCTCCCAAGTAGCTTAGACTATAGGTACCACCTATATATAGACTATAGCTGCCACCACGCCCAGCTAATTTTTAAATTTTTGGTAGAGATGGCATCTTGCCATGTTGCTCAGGCTGATCTCAAACTCCTGGGCTCAAGCAATTCTCCTGCCTCAGCCTCCCAGTGCTGAGATTACAGGTGTGAACCACTGCACCCCGCCATTTCTGCTTCTTGACAATAGCTCTGCTCAGCAGACTCATCTGCTCTGAGTCTCAGAGCTTTCAACCTGTGCTAAGCACAGTGTTTCTCATTCTGAGTTGAAGTTTCCCAGCCACATCACTAGAGCAGAACTACAATGACCTTACCTGCACCCAGTGAGACAGGAAGCCCACTAGCTCACCTAAGTAGGGGGTCATACCTCCCAGGTGAGGATGAAGAAATGATAGTTCAGAGGAGTAGAGGACCACACCTGAGGTTACAGTTCATCAGGGTCAAGACTCTAGGCACAGTGCCTATTCCCCAGGCTACCACTATGTGCCTAGCATACAATCTGTCTAGATGCCTTTTTTCTTGTATTAGATTTTTTTTTTTTTGAGACAGAGTCTCACTCTGTCACCCAGGCTGGAGTGCAGTTGTGCAATCTTGGCTCACTGCAACCTCCACCTCCTGGGTTCATGCCATTCTCCTGCCTCAGCCTCCCAAGTAGCTGGGACTACAGGTGCCTGCCACCACACCCAGCTAATTTTTTTTGTATTTTTAGTAGAGATGGGGTTTCACCGTGTTAGCCAGGATGGTCTCGATCTCCTGACCTTGTGATCTGCCCGCCTCGGCCTCCCAAAGTGCTGGGATTACAGGCGTAAGCCACCGCGCCTGGCCATTATACAAGTTATAAATGTTTGGTGTAGTACTTTGGGTACATTGTGGCTTCACAAGGGCTAGTGTTAAAACTGCTTCCATGTCAAAGCAAAGAAAACTGCCTACATATTGGTTTGTCCTGGTGGGGAATAAAAAGGATCATTGGTTCCAGTCACAGGTATAGTAAATGTGGGTACTTTAAGGTTTGGAGCACTTACAAGGCTGTGGTAGAAACAGATACCCCATGGTTATCACATGTTAAACCATGTGTATCTGTGGAATACTCAATCTCAATGTGCACACCTTTGACTACAGCTGTGGAAGTGTTCCTTTAGACAAAGTTGTGACCCATTTTAATTTGGATAAGGGCAGAAATGGTTTACATTCCATTATTTGTAAAGTTATCTGCTGTTAGCCTTCATTATTTTTGCTACACTCATTTTATTTGTATTTAAAATGTTTTAGGCAATCTAAGAACAAATGTAAAAGTAAAGATGCAGGAAAAATGAATACTTCATGTATATCAAGCTAGCAGTAAAACAAAACAAAAAAAAAACACGTATTTAACTTATTTTTAGGTTCTTTGCTTTTGTGACTTTTGTTTTTTTGATGCTTGCCTAACATGCATGTGCTGTAAAAATAGTTAACAGGGAAATAACTTGAGATGATGGCTAGCTTTGTTTAATGTCTTACGAAATTTTCATGAACAATACAAGCACAATTGTTAAGAACGCGTGTATTAAATTCATGTAAGTGGAATAAAAGTTTTATGAATGGACGAAAAAAACCAAATACTGTATGATTCCACTTACGTGAGATATCTAGAACAGTCAAATTCATAGGGACAGAAAGTAGAATGGTGGTGGCCAGGGCAAGGGACATGTGGGACAGGGAGTTATTGTTTAATGGCTATAATACAAGCTTCAGTTTTGCAAGATGAAAAAGCTCTTGAGACTGGCTGCAAATATACCTACTAGTGAACTATATGCTTAAAATGGTTAAGGTGGTGAATTTTATATTATATGCTTTTAACCTTAATTAAAAAATAAAAAAAAAAATAGTCAGGCTTGATGGCATGCACCTGCAGTCCCAGCTACTCAGGAGGCTCAGGAGGGAGGATCACCTGAGCCCAGGGAGGTCGAGGCTGTAATGAGCTTCCAGCCTGGGTGACAGAGAACCCTGTCTCAAAAATCAAATAAATAAATAAAATATCAATTAAAAGGAAGGCAATGAATCCTGAAGCATGACCCTGCCTGGAACGTTGTGACCTTGCACAAAGTGCCTCCCTCCCTCCTAGCCAGGAAGAAAGAAAGGGTGGGTGCCTCAAGGACTTACCGGCCAAAAAAAGCCACTTTCATGTGCCGCCGAGCCAGCACCTCACTGATGCCTCTCACTTTGGATAGGTAACCTTTGACGTCCAGAACCTGTTCTTCTGTGGTAACGGGGTCCAGTTCTGCATTCCTGTACGTGTCTGGAGGCAGGGATTGAAAATGGGTCACCATGTGGTCAGAGGGGTTCCACAGTCACAAGTCTGGAAGGGCCAGAGCACCGGCCCTGCTTATCCTAAACGAGTCCACCTCTGGCTCCCTGCAGCCGACAGGCTGAGTTCCAGATCCTCTATGGTGGCCCCACGGTGTGGTGGTTAAGAAGATGGCTCAGGAGCAACACTGCCTGGTTTTGAAGCTGGTTCTTACAACTTTCTAGCTCTGTGGCCTCAAGCAAAAGAACCTTTCTGGGTCTTAGTTTCCTTAGGCACAAAACGGAGATAACTACAATACCTACTTCATGAGATCATTGTGAGGATCAAACGAATTGAAACACAAACGCTGTGAATGGCAGCTGGTAGAAGATGAATACTTAAATGTTAGCTGCCATCCTTGTTTATTTTTTCTTAACAAATATTTACGAAGTTCTTACCACATGCCAGGCACTGCTCCTTTCACTTTTCAAATTCGCTCTCTCCTTGGGTCCTCTTTATTAACGTGGCTCCAGAGTTAGTAAAAGGCAGAGCTAGGATTTGAATCAGGCAGCCTGGCTCTGGAGTCCAGGCTCTTAACCACTCTATGTCACTTCTTGAGGCCCTCCCTGCCCTGGCCCTGTTGGCCTCTTGCCACCCGCTGCCTCACGGTCTCCCTCACCATATCCCCAAACTCCCCAGCTTCCTCGGCCCTCTGGCTCCACTCCCTGCTGCCCAAACCCCTTCTGCACTCTCTGAAGAACTGACACACTACACTGCCTTGGGGCAGCATGGCTCATTCTCACTTAGCCTCCAGCCTAGCTTAGACAGCACTGCCCCCAGGAAGCCTTCTCTGACCACCCTCCAACCTGAGTCAGGACCCCGGACCCCTTCTCTGTGTGCCCCAGCACCTGCACTTCTCCCATCTCAGCTCTCACCTCACCATAAGGTAACCGTCCAGCTCACCTGTCTGTGTCATCTGCCTCATGAGGGCCACGCTATCTGATCCCAGCGCTCAGCAGGTGCACAAATGTTTGCTACGTGAGCAGACCTTTGGATCACTGCACTGCTTTTTCCCAGTGCCCTTAACAGGCAGATGGCCAACAAATTACTCCATACAGGAGCAACTGAATGAGATCCCACCACTGTCCTGTCTAGAACTCGCACCACACAGGTGCTTCAGCTGGCTGGAACACAGACGGGTGTTTAGCCCCTCTGCACACTCCTGGGAACTATGAGGCTGACAGGCCCCAGCCCTGAGAACACTCCGAAAACATCTGAGGCATGACAAGGGCCTGCCCAGTGAGTTTCCCCTGCAGCCAGAGCCATGAAAGGAAGTGACCAAGTCAACAACACCCCCATCTCCCCTCCCGCTATGTCCACCGGTCACCTCTGCCCCAGATGCATCAATATTCCTCCTTTATATGGGCACCTGGGCATGGCCTTTGGAATGTCCCTCGGAGGAAGCTGGCTCTCAAGCATGTGACTACACTTAAAAGCGAGAGCCAGCAGGCCAACAAGCTCTTGTTACCTGCCCGTTAGAAACAGTCCCCAGGCAGGAACCATTCTTTCCCTGACCCAACACAGCTCAGGATCACTCCAGCTCTTTCCCTTCCATTTAAACAACAGGGGAGGCCTCATATTTTTACACACAGAGAACTCAAAGCATGCATCACATAAACACCTGCATTACGCACGTGTTTGTCCACAACATCATCTGAGTAGGTGACTCAGAGCTTCCAAGAGGGTTAGTCTGGGCTCCCAGAGGGGAGCAGCCTGATCTACCCCATCTCTGCACGCCCAGCACCTGGCACACCATAGCCACTGATAAACAGGCAATGAGTTGGGATTATTTCAACTACCAATCATACTACTTTAAAATTCAGATTTTTTTTTAGTTCAACAAGTATTTAGGAAACACCTTCTGTTGCATCAAGCGCCATGCAAAGGGCAGGGCACAGATGAGGGCATGAGTTGGACAGTCTCTTTCTTCAAAGGAAGCCTCGTGTAGCAGCCTGGCATGTAAAACAACGAGAAGCCAAGCTGCTCTATTTGAAAGCAGAACGGAAAGAAGGTGGCCCCCCTGAGCCAGGGGCCAACCCCCGAAGCACCACCACTGAACTTCTAGGGTTCTGCAGACTAGAATCTGAAACCACTGTTCACACCTGAGCCCCACTTTCACAAGTGAGGAAACCAAGGGCAGATAAGACTCAGTTACTGGGTCTCCACAGACAATCTCAGGACCTGGCGCCAAAGTGCCCTTCTAAAGAGGGAGCCTGAGGAAGCGGTGCTGGAGTTGACACTCAGACGAGCAGGGCCCTGGGAACCAGTCCTTCTCTGCTGATAGACAAGGAACTAGAGGTTGGGCTCAAATTAGTAACTAGGAGAAAAGGCATAGGTGACGTGAGTTTCCTATAGTTCTGTCACCAATCTAAAAATATCAAAGAAAGGGCACCCTGGTCAGGGATCACTGACGCCCAAACAGTGCCTGGTATTAATGGCAGCCAGAACTAGGCAAAGGAAAACACGTGGGCTCCGGAGTTGGAGACACCTGGGTAAAACCCTGATCTATTACTTACAAGGTATCGGACAACTCTCAAACCTTAATTTGCTTGCCTTGTAGATGGGGATAAGATTCACCTATCTTTCATGATTAAATGAAACAAAACATGTGGACTTCTTGAAGTAATTACTAAATGGCAGTTCCCTTGTCTTCCTGGCCTCATCTCCCCAGACTCCAATTCCACATGATTTCAAGAGCAGAGCATTTCTAAGGCTATCTGGTTATGAGTTCCCTGGGAGCAGAGATATACTTCCCCACCCGCAAATCCCACTAGCTAAATATCTAAACAGGTAAGAGCGGGCCTGGCTGAGCAGGTGCCCCCTTACCTTCAAGGAAGGTGGCGCTCTCCTGGATATAGGCCCCCAGCTGCTCAAAAATGCCATTGATCTTCTTTTTGGCAGTGACAAAGTGCTTAAGTGGGGATGCATTCACCTCAGCCATGTGTCTCTTATCTTTCTTGACTGTGACGATAGAGTTGCATCGAGAGAAGAGCAGGGACATTGCGCTGCAAGAGAAGCCAACGTGAGCGAACCGAGCAACACCTACCTCGGGACATCCTGCTAGGGGGATGGCAGAATGCTTGGGGGAGAATCAAGAATATGGGGATCTCAGGTCACTGCAACCTCCAGGACTAGAACAAAGGACGGTGAGATAAGAACAGTGTCTCAGGCTGGGCGTGAGGGCTCACCCCTGTAATCTCAGAACTTTGGGAGGTTGAGGCAGGTGGATCACCTGAGGTCAGGAGTTCAAGACCAGCCTGGCCAACATGGTGAAACCCCATCTCTACTAAAAATACAGTAATTAGCCAGGCCCAATGGCACACACCTGTAATCCCAGCTACTTGGGAGGCTAAGACAGGAGAATCGCTTGAACCTGGGAGATGGAGGCTGCAATGAACCAAGATCATGCCATTGTACTCCAGCCTGCGTGACAGGGCGAGATTTTGTCTCAAAAAATAAAACAAAATTAGCCTGACACAGTGGCATGCATCTGCAGTCCTAGCTACTTGGGAGTCTGAGGTGGGAGGGTCACTTGAGCCCAGGAGTTTGGGCTGCAGTGACCTATGATCAGTCCACTGCACTCTAGCCTGGGAGACAGAGCAAGACCACATAAAAACACTATTGGTTAGGGGCCAGGTTCAGTGGCTCATACCTGTAATCCCAGCACTTTGAGAGGCCAAGGCAGGCAGATCACTTGAACTTAGGAGTTCGAGACCAGCCTAGGCAATATAGGATCCCGTCTCTATTTAAAAAAAAAACAAACAAAACAGCCAGGCATGGTGGATTATGCCTGTAATCCCAGCACTTTGGGAGGCTGAGGCAGGTGGATCACAAGGTCAGGAGTTCAAGACCAGCCTGGCCAACATGATGAAACCCCGTCTCTACTAAAAATAGAAAAAAATATAGCTGGGTGTGGTGGCAGCCACCTATAATCCCAGCTACTTGAGAGGCTGAGGCAGAGAACTGCTTGAACCTGGGAGGCGGAGGTTGCAGTGAGCCGAGATCGAACCACTGTACTCCAGCCTGGGTGACAGAGCCAGACCCAGTCTCAACAAAGAAAAACACACACACACAACTATTGGTCTATTTTAATATAGCACAGGTGTGCTACAGAAAATTTGGAAACTGAAGGGGAAAAAAACCCGTAACCCCATCATTTTGTGATAAGCAATGTTAACATTTTGTTTATTTACTTATTTATTTTTTATTTTGAGACAAGATCTCGCTGTTACCTGGGCTGGAGTGCAGCGGCACAATCACAGCTCACTGCAGCCTCAACCTCGTGGGCCCAAGCAATCCTCCCACCTCAGCCTCCTGAGTACGTGAGACCACAGGCATGCACCACCACGCCCCACTAATTTTTTAAAAATTTTTTGTAGAGACAGGAACTTCTTATGTTGCCCGGGCTGCTCCCAAACTCTTGGGCTCCAATGATCCTCTCACTTTGGATTCCCAAAGTGTTGGGATTAAAGTGCTGGGTTATTAAAGGCGTGAGCCATCACGCCTAGCCAACTTTTTTTTTTTTTTTTTTTTTTTTTTGAGATAGAGTCTTGCTCTATCGCTCAGGCTGGAGTGCTGTGGCATGATCTCGGCTCACTGCAACCTCCACCTCCCGAGTTCAAGCTATTCTCCTGCCTCAGCCTCCCGAGCAGCTGGGACTACAGGCACTCGCCACCATGCCCGGCTAATTTTTGTATTGTCAGTAGAGGTGGGGTTTCACCATGTTGGCCAGGTTGGTCTTGAACTCCTGACCTCAAATGATCCACCCACCTTGTCCTCCGAAAGTGCTGGGATTACAGGTATGAGCCACCGTGCCCGGCCCAACATTTTTTTTATTACAAGTCTTTTTTTTTTTTTGAGACAGAGTCTCACTTTTGTCACCTAGGCTGGAGTGCAGTGGTGCAATCTCAGCTCACTACAACCTCCACTCCCAGGTTCAAGCGATTCTCTTGCCTCACTCAGCCTCCTAAGCAGCTGGGATTACGGGCATGTGCCACCACACCCAGCTAATTTTTGTATTTTTTGTAGAGACAGGGCTTCACCATGTTGGCCAGGCTGGTCTCAAACTCCTGACCTCAAGCGATCCATCTGCTTCGGCCTCCCAAAGTGCTGGGAATACAGGCGTGAGCCACGGGCCCGGCCATATTATCACAGTCTATTTTTGTGTGACTGTCTCTCTTGCTCTCAATCCCACACATCTTTGTAGCTTATCTTTTCATATAACAGCATTTTAGAGGTCATGAGACTTGACTCCAAAGTCCTAGAGGTCTTTGGTCAAAGGTCAAAAGAGGCTGGGCATGGTGACTCACACCTATAATCCCTGCACTTTGGGAGGCCCAGGCAGGTGGACCACTTGAGACCAGCCTGGCCAACATGGTGAAACCCCTTCTCTACTAAAAATACAAAAATTAGCCAGGCTTGGTGGCAGGCACCTGTAATCCCAGCTATTCGGGAGGCTGAGGCACGAGAACTGCTTGAACCTGGGAGGTGGAAGTTGCAGTGAGCTAAGATTGCACCACTGCACTCCAGCCTGAGCGATAGAGCAAGACTCCATCTCAAAAAAAAAAAAAAAAGTTCAAAAAGAGGCAGAGACAGACACACCAGAAGGTAATGCCCAGGGTAAGACTGGGAATTCCAACCCCAAAAGTGGACCCCTGCCAGGTCCCTCAGAGTTCCCACCATGGCGAAAGCTACTTCTTGAGCAGAGCCCACCGATCCCAGGAAGTCAAAGGGCAAAAGCCCTCCTGGATGAGGGGGTGTGTGCACAGCTGACTGTGCCTGGGTCTGTCACTGCCTCCCCAGCCACCCTAATCTTAGGGCCCTCAGTTCTCCCCCCAGCAGTAAGCTCACTCTCTCTAGATGGGAAATGAGGTGTTGCTCCCCAGCAAGCACACATGAAAAACTTCCAAATGGGGCCAAAGTATGTTGCACAAGGTCCTGAAAAGCAGAAAGAACACCCAGAAGAGGTACATGAAGACCAAATGCCAAAACGGACTTTTAGTAACTAACCATCCCAAACAGTGGGCAAAAGACAGACTGACCCAAAGCGGGATAGGGACCCACATGTGTGCTCAAACCAACAAGTTCTTGCGCAATGTTAATGATTCCTCTGGAGACAAGGGAAGGAAGTGACCCCACTTCCGTTTCTACATTCCTTCTCAGCATGACGCCACAGCTATGAGAGATGTTTTCTCAGCATGGAAGCCATATGTCCAGGGCTTAAAGACAGTACAGCTCTGAGAAAGGAAACTGCAAAGAAAATGCTACTCTCACTCTTCCAAAGCAGCAAAGGAGAGTGCGCTGAAATCAGGCTTGCCATGGCCTGGCAGATCAGACTGTTCAAGAAAGAGGGGATGTGGCAGGCACAAGAGGAAAGCCACTCAAAAGGAAAAGAAAAGGGATCAGGGGTCAGGCACGGTGGCTCATGCCTGTAATCCCAGCACTTTGGGAGGCCGAGGCAGGCAGCTCACCTGAGGTCAGGAGTTCAAGACCAGTCTAGCCAACATGGTGAAACCTCATCTCTACTAAAAATACAAAAAATTAGCTGGGTGTGGTGGCGCATGCCTGTAGTCCCAGCTACTCCAGAGGCCAAGACAGGAGAATCACTTGAACCTGGGAGGTAGAATTTGCAGTGAGCCAAGATCTCGCCACTGTACTCCAGCCTGCTGGGCGACAGAGTGAAGTCTCTCTCTTAAAAAAAAAAAAAAAAAAAAAGGGATCAAGGATGGGACATGACATAGCACTACCTATGACAGGTTTTGTAATCAGGCAGAGCTGGGTTCAAATTGTGACTTTATTATTTCTGGGCTGCTTAAACTTAAGCAAGTTATTTCATCACAGAACCTTGGTTTCTTCATGTGTACAACAAACAAGACACCTATTGGAGAGAAAAACTGTCTCAAACTGTCTTTTTTCTCTACTCTTACACCATAATCATCAACACAAGAGACTTCTGTGACCAAATGTGAGGGGGTTTCTTCCCCACACACCAACCAGCGGACAGCAGCTGGGTATCCTCTCATTCAGTTCCCACGCTGTCTACCCGGAGAGAGTGTCAGATCCCACAGGTTGAGGGCTCAGTCCCCAGGACTGCCCCACCTCTCCACCACCACCCCTCAAACATACCAGTTGCAGGTCTGGGTCTCCAGAACTTCTCACTGACTGGCTTCAGGCTGGGGTTCCCATGACCCCCTCTTTGAGTTCGATTAATTTGATGGAGCAGCCTACCTAGCCCAGGGAAACACTTACTTACGTTTACCAGGTTATTATGAGGGATATCGCAAAGGATACAGATAAGGAGACGCTTAGGGCGAGGTATGGGGGAAGAGGCATGTAGTTTCTGTGCCCTCCCTGAGCAGGCCTCTCTCCAGGAACTTCCGCGTGTTCAGCTATCTGCAAGCTCCCTGAACTCTGTCCTCTTGGATTTTTATGGAAGCTTCATGACATCAGCATTCCTTCCCCCAGGATACAGGGTCCAACCCTCTCAGGGGAGGGTTTTAAGGCCCACAATCAGAAAGGTGGGAAAAGATTAGAGTGGAAGGAGAGCAGGAGAAGGTCAGAGGCCTGCCCCTGAGGCCTAACACATCTAACATTATAACAAAAAACCGTAACAAGGGCTATGGATAGGAGTTATGAGCCTGGATCCGTGGATGAAAACCAATATCCTAATACCACAATACCATCTAAACTGTGAGAAGACTAAAGCTGATGATGCAAACAACATGCTTCACATACAGTAAGAGCTAAAGGCAGCTTTACCTGTTATAAAGCAATAACAACCAACTCTACCAGCAAGATCACAAGACTCTCTCCATGAACACCCAGCCTTCAGAGAGGGCAGAGGCAACTCCGCCAACTCACACCACACACATCACTCCCTTACCCACTACCATGGAGATCAAATAAACAGGTCAGCTGGGGAAGGATCAGTGATACCCCACTCCAGAAGTGACTTGCTACAGGAAGCAAGTTCACCGCCATCAGAAGCAGATGCTTTTAAGTTCTGGTCAATGTTTGCAAGCCCAGGAGATATAAAACCAAAAGCATTAGTGCTCACTAACTGCACGACTCAACAGCATGTACACCAGTAGAAGCTTGGGAGCTCCAGGTTACAAGGTCTGCTGGGAGCTCAGCCAGTCCAGGAGCCTTCCTGCTCTCACCAATACCCAGCCTGCAGCTGCCTCCAAACCCCTGGCGTAAAACCTACTGTCAACCCCTCCAAACTCTGCCTGATTTATCTGGCTCTGCTAACTTGCAAGCTGAGATTCCACATTTGTGTTGCATGAGCTGCTTTCTGCCTGGAATCCTCCTTCCTTTTCCACCCATTTGGCATACTCCTACTGTCCTTCTAGACCCAACTCAAGTGCCACCCATTCCATGAAGCCTCCTCTGATGCCTCATAGAGAACAAACAACATCACAGACTTCTGGTTTTTATCACATCCTGTGTTCCCCAGTTATCTCAAGGCTTTGACTGCTGACTCCCTACTCCTCCAGGGTGATGCGGGGCAGCTGGGTTCCTGTTCGTCCTCTGGAAAGCCTTGATAATCTCTGCTCCACCACAGACCTCGCCACAGACATGTGGGGACCATCCCGCAAGCATAGCCTGAGAGCCCAGCTCCAACATCAGTGACACACTAAGCGTCACACTTCAAGCTGTGACTGCCTCGTAAGTGCTCTGGAGATTACTGTTTTGGATAGTTTCTGGCAGCACTTCCCAAAGCGTGGTCCACAGAACTCAACTTGCACCCAATATCCCATGTAAAGAAGGTTCAATAGTAGAATCAGTTTGTAAAACACCATATGCTAGGCCAGGCGCGGTGGCTCATGCCTGTAATCCCAGCACTTTGGGAGGCCAAGGTGGGTAGATCACAAGGTTAGGAGTTCGAGACCATCCTGGCTAACACGGTGAAACCCTATCTCTACTAAAACTACAAAAAATTAGCCAGGCGTGGCAGCATGCACCTGTAGTCCAGCTACTTGGGAGGCTGAGGCAGGAGGATGGCGTGAACCCGGGAGGCAGAGCTTGCAGTGAGCCAAGATCACGCCACTGCAAGATCGCACCACTGCACTCCAGCCTGGGCGACAGAGCAGACTCTGTCTCAAAAAAAAAAACAAAAAACACACAAACAAACAAAAAAACACCATACACTACCATTCCCCTCAGTGGAGCACGTGAGCACAGCAAAGAGTTTGGGAAGGAAGGCTTGTTGTAAAGACACTAGTTTAACTGTGTTGAATTCAGCATTTCACAAATATATTCAATGAAAAAACCCTTCTGTGTAATAGCTTTTAAAATCCCGAGGATCACGCTTTAGGGAAAGGCCCATTCTTTCTGGTACTCTCCTGCCCCTACCCCCAAAAAGTGCCAGGGGTACAGTATTAATAAATATTAACCTAAGACCAGAAATGAACCCAGTTCTAAATGAAAACTGCTATTAGCCCTCCAAGGTGGTCAACAGCTTTGCCTCAACCTAGGCTATTAGTTGAGGAGTATTAGGTATCTTGGGTGTAGAGACAGCAGTAGCAAAATTCAGTGCAAGGTGTGTTTGGATCCCAAGCACAGTCCCTGAATCCACACCACCTCCTTACCCAGTGTTATGTACAGCAACTCCTAGCAGGGAAAATAAAATGGATCCACGGATCGTCTGCTGGCACAACTGGAAAAGAGGAGAAGCTGAGAAATCGAAACAAAAAGAGTATACAGGGTAAAGGGGACAGAGCAGAATCTTAGAAGAGCAGTGACAAGGAGCCAACCTGTGCTGGGCCGAGATGGGGAAGAGCCAGCACAGCAGAGAAGACCAAATGAGGGAGATAGAGACTAATTCTTCAGGGAGCCCAAGAGATCCCAGCCACTTCTGAACTGTCAACTTTTAAACAGGCTCTCTAAGCAACAAGCGAAATCCTTCACGGAAGTAAAGAGATACAGCAGTTTTTCAACACAAGTTAGAAAGCTGTGGCTCTATACAAAGAGGATGCCATCCAAGAGACTTGCCACCAGAGGTCCAGGAGAGCACACCCCTGTCCACTCAACTCAAATCCAGGGTGCCAGAAGTCACAGCTACTACTTACTTTTTTGGATGGTGAGAGATCTTCACAGGATAGGCATCATGGACATGGCTGGAGTCCAAAAGACAAAAAGATTCTGAGTTCTCCTCTGTCCTGTCTCAGGTTGAGGTTGGCTACTGATTGACTGTGTTGACTCCACCAGTCCTGACTTATTAGAAAAGAAAAGGGAGATGGATCAGGTGTCCAAAAAAAAAAAAAAAAAAAACACTGGTGTACAAAACATGTCTAATCAGGTTTCAAGCCAAACAAACTCATCCCTGAGGGAAGCTTACTCATTGAGGTACTGGGGAGTTGCGCTGGCATGTGAGGAGGTGCCCTGGGGAAAAAAACGCAGAAGTGTGGGACCAATCCTGGCTGTGCACAAACACACGTTCCGCCATGTGCGGGTTTGAGGCACCACGGAGGTCCCTGCAGGAGCCCTGGGAAAGGTACATCCAGAGAGGGGAGAAGAGGACAGAGCAAAACTAGGAACAAAACTGGGCTTGAGGACTGTGGAACAGCTGACTATTGAGGAACAGAAGAACTGATTGAAAGCCAATGTGTTCAGTTACTGTAAAGTATCTCACTTAATTCTCTATTCTATGGGGCAGAGGGCTGGAATACTTGAAGATTTATAGACTGTTAGTCAATTGTCTAAGCTGGGATCTGAAATATTAGCTCCCTTTGACTCCAAAGCTCCTGGAGTGCAGCAGCGCGATCTCGGCTCAACCTCCGCCTCCCGGGTTCAAGCGATTCTCCTGCCTCAGCCTCCTGAGTAGCTGGGATTACAGGCGTGTGCCAGCAAGCCCGGCTAATTTTTGTTTTTAGCACAGACGGGGTTTCACCATGTTGGCCAGGCTGGTCTCGAACTCCTGACCCCAGATGATCCACCCGCCTCGGCCTCCCAAAGTGCTGGGATTACAGGTGTGATCCACTGCGACCGGCCTCCTTCCTTTTTTAACTACATTGGGCTGCCTTCCTCCCCCAAGCCCCAAACGTTGGGACACCAGAGGCGGATAACCAGAGCCCTTTTCTGGGTAGAAGAGAGATGATTGAGAATTTAAAGAAAGAGGGCAATGAAGGATTACGAGAGGGGGTAACGGGCAGTTCTGCCTTCGTGCGTCTTAACAGCTATTTATTCAACATTTTCTGTGTGCCTTCTCTGTGTGTGTCAGACGCCAGGTTAGGAACGGATAAGAAACAGTCCTGCCCTCCAGGGCCTTACAGTCCGGTGAGAAGTCATACAAGTAAACAGGGTTGAAGGACAGGGCAGTAACTGCCCAAAGTAGGGATGGCAGGGCGCTCCCGCGGTGAACGTGGACACCTATCAGGTGCTGAGTAAATGCTGGCAAAATGAAGACTGGATGAAAAATAGAGAAGAGGCAGGGATAGAACGTGGCCGTGAAGGGTGGAAAGGCGGGGGCGATGAGAAGCTACAGGGGACCCCACCTACCACTCCCAGGTCCCGTGGCCCGCCCCCTCCTCTCAGGGCCGGGGAGGGCCCGGCAGCGAGGCCGGAGAGTGGGGACCCCCGCTTGACTGCATCCCAGACCCCCGTGGCCCCAGAATCCCGTCAGCCCACGCCGAGCTGCTCAGGACTCGCCGGGCCGGGCCGGGCCGGGCCAGTCCCCGCCACCCCGGCTTGGTCGCCCTCTCACCTTCACCTTCCCGGCCTCGCGGCGGCCATCGCACTTACTACGTCACCAGCGAGCGCCACCCCGGGGGAAGGCGGGAGGAGGGAAGTGGATAAGCGCGTCACCAGTCGCCTCAGATTGCCCCTCGACCCGGGTGAGCTGGTGCACCCTGAGCCCAGCCGGCTCGCCCCGCCTACTCCTTACGCCTCTGCGGCCCCGCGACTCGGCGCTTCGAGCGGCGCCTCAGCGCGCCACTCCTCCGCCGGCGCGCCCCAAGCCGAGACGCAGAGGCTCGGACTCCCACTGCATCATGGGGGCTGTAGTTCCGGTGGGCGTCGGCCGGAGTTGGGGGGCGGGGCAGAGCGGGGCGGAGCCTCAAGCTGTCAAGGGGCGAAAAACCAAGGGCGTGGAGTAGAGGTTCCCGCTCTTTCGCCGGTTGTCCTAGAGCCTGACCCTGGGGCCTCTGCCAGCTCTGGAATCCAGATTTGCATTCTGTAATCTTAGAGGAGTGCTCTCTAGAGGGCCAGGCCCAGGGTGAAGTGACTCATCGGACAGACAGAAGCGAGCATGGGCCTGCTGCCCTTCAGTCGCCTTTGAGGAAAGAACAGCAGCAACAACGGCGAATCAATGCCAGTGACTGAACTGCGTCTCTAACATCCACCGCTGTGTTTAATGTCCACAGCAGTCCCAGGAGACGGAGAGGGGAGGTTACCCAAGCTCACATGGTTACCCAGATCACCGGGCCCCAGTGATGAGCCAGACACTAGGAAACCGCAGCAAACAGATCCCTTGCAGGACTTGGCTTCCGCAGGGAAGGCTCCAAGCCTGAGCGCGCCAGAACAGTAGGCACTAGCCACGTGTGGCTCTCGAGTCCTGAGCCAGTGCAAACGGAGATGCGCTATAAGACTTAGGACAAAAAAGACTGTTAAACTATCTCAATTTTTAGGAAAAAAAAATATCGACCGGGCGCGGTGGCTCACGCCTGTAATTCCAGCATTTTGGGAGGGCGAGGCGGGTGGATCGCTTGAGGTCGGGAGTTCAAGACCAGCCTGGCCAACATGGTGAAACCCCATCCGTACTAAAAATACAAAAATTAGCCATGTGTGAGGGTGCACTCTGGAGGAAGAGGCAGGAGAATCGCTTGAACACGGGGGGCGGGGGGGCGGAGGTTGCAGTGAGCCGAGATCATGCCACTGCACTCCAGCCTGGGCAACGGAGACTCCATCTCAAAAAAGAAAAAAAAATCTATTTTTGAGCCAGAGTCTCACTCTGTCACTTAGGCTGGAGTGCAGTGGTGCAATTACAGCTCACTGCAGCCTCGAACTCCTGGGCTCAAGTAATCCTCCCACCTCACTCAGCCTCCCAAGTAGCTAACCACAGATGCCGCAGCCATGCCTAATATTTATTTTTTGTAGACATGGGGAAGCATTTCACTTTGTTACCCAGGTTGGTCTCCTGAACTCCTGGACTCCTGGAGTCAAGCAATCTTCTCCTGCCTCCGCTTCCCAAAATGCTGGGTTACAGGTACCTGCCACAGTGCAGAGCTATTAGCCCATTAATATTTATATGCTGATTACATGTTGAAGTGATAATATTTTGGATCATTTTGGTTAAATACATTACTAAGATTAATTGCACCTGTTTCTTTTTACTTTTAAAAATGTGGCTACTAGAAAATTTAAAATTACATAAGTAGCTTGCACTTGTGGCTTAAATTGTAATTCTATGGGATGGTGCTGCTCTATAACCATGGTAGAACCACCTCAATTTATTGCCACAAATAACCTCGAGGCAAATCAGTACTCTGATATCGAACTGACTGGTTTATCAGTCTCCTGTGAGGATGGCCAAAGGGAGCTGTCCTGCCCACACTGCCCTCTGAGTAGCCTAGTCCCCTGCCGGTCTGACTGTGGACTGTGGGGTGTAGACTCGGCCTCAGGGTGTAGACAGGGCCCTGTCTGGGACGTGGCGTGCCTTGGGGCCTCAGTTGCTAGCTGCCTTGCACTGGGTCGTATTGTTTCCTCCTCCACAATCTCTGGACTCCCTAAGGGGAGGAACTCTAAATTCCACTTCCATTCTCTGAGGGCAGGAACTATAAATTCCATTTCCTTTTTCTTTTCCTTTTTTTTTTTTTTTTGAGACGGAGTCTTGCTCTCGCTCTGTTGCCCAGACTGGAGCGCAGTGGCACCATCTTGGCTCACTGCAACCTCCGCCTCAGGCAATTCTTCCGCCTCAGCCTCCCCACTAGCTGGGATTACAGGCATGCACCACCATGCCTGGCTAATTTTTGTATTTTTAGTAGAAATGGGCTTTCACCATGTTGGCCAGACTGGTCTCAAACTCCTGACCTCAAGTGATCCACCCGCCTCAGCCTCCCAAAGTGCTGGAATTACAGGCGTGAGCCACCACGCCCAGCCTTCCTCTTCCTTCTTTAGCAGAATCTTGCCCAAGTCAGGTGGAAGCCTGGATGTTTTCTCTCCTAAACATCTCCCCTGCTCACTCCCTCCTCTTCCCTAAACTTCCCTGCAAGCATTGGTCTAGGTCCTGGTCACTTGCCCGGACTGCTGTAGGAGCCTCTAAATCCATTCCCAGGCATTTAGTCTTGTACTCTGCCCAGCAGCTGGGCTTTATCTCTGAAACACATCTGCAAACTTGCCCAGCAAGTAGAGGAAATCTCACAGTTTGGAGATATGTTTCAACCCATTAACATGTGTTTCTCATTGAGATGGCTGAATCCTCGTTTCAACCCTCGGGATGATAAAACTCCCCTAGCAGTGCTGAGTGTTATTGGGAATGGGTGCACAGCACATTGATGTACAACTCCAGGAGACCTTTCTTTCTTACCTTGCTTTTTTTTTTTTTTTTTTAAGACAAGAGTCTTTCTCTCTCACCCAGGCTGGAGTGCAGTGGCGCAATCTCAGCTCACTACAACCTCTGCCTCTCAGGTTCAAGCGATTGTCGTGCTGCAGCCTCCTGAGTAGTTGGGATTACAGGCATGTGCCACAAAGCCCACCTTATTTTTCTTTTTTAGTAGAGACGGGGTTTTGCCATGTTGGCCATGCTGGTTGAGAATTCCTGGCCTCAAGTGATCCTCCTGCCTCAGCCTCCCAAAGCGCTGGGATTACAGATGTGAGCCACCACACCCGGTCCATATTACCTTTTTTTTTTTTTTTTTTTTTTGGTGACAGGTTGTTGCTCTGTCACCCAGGCTGGAGTGTAGTGATCCAATCTTGGCTCACTGCAACCTCCATCTCCCAGGTTCAAGTGATTCTCCCAGCTCAGCCTCCCAAGTAGCTGGGATTACAGACACCTGCCACCACACCTGGCTAATTTTTGTATTTTTTTGTAGAGATGGGGGTTTTGCCATGTTTGCCAGGCTGGTCTCGAACTCTTGACCTCAAGTGATCCACCCGCCTCAGCCTCCCAAAGTACTGGGATTACAGATGTGAGCCACAGCATCCGGCCCCCCATGTTACCTATTTTGTTTGACTTTTTCATGGTGAAGATGTGTTTGTAATCAGAAAAAAGTTAACAGTTAAAAACAACCCTAGGCCAGGCACAGTGGCTCACACCTGTAATCCCAGCACTTTCGGAGGCCGAGGCAGGTGGATCATCTGAGGTCAGGAGTTCGAGAACACCCTGGCCAACATGATGAAACCCCATCTCTACTAAAAATACAAAAACTAACTGGGCGTGGTGGTGGGTGCCGGTAATCCCAGCTAGTCATGAGGCTGAGGCAGGAGAATTGCTTGAACTCAGAAGGCAGAGGTTTCAGTGAGCCGAGATCACGCCATTGCACTCCAGGCTGGGCGATAGAGTGAGACTCCATCTCAAAAACAAAAACAAAAATAACCCTAACATACACAAACACACACACAGGCTTGTGTCGGCACAAACCAGCTCAAGAACATTCAAAAAACAGATTAGACATGGTGGCTTTCAGAGAGAGGAACTGAGCAGCTGGGGGGAAAGGATGAAAGATTAAGATTTGTGTTGTTTGAATTTATGATGAGTCAATTTTGAAAATGAAAAGATTCAAAAATATATATATATATATATATATATATTTTTTAATTGAGACGAAGTGTTGCTCTGTCGCCCAGACTGGAGTGCAGTGGCCCAATCTCGGCTCATTGCAACCTCCGCCACTTGGGTTCAAGCGATTCTCCTGCCTCAGCCTCCCGAGTAGCTGGGATTACAGGCATGAGCCACTGTGCCTGGCCTCAAGAATCTTTTTTAAAAGACTTTTAGGCCTGGTATGGTGGCTCACATCTGTAATCCCAGTACTTTGGGAGGCCGAGGCGGATGGATCACCTGAGGTCAGGAGTTTGAGACCAGCCTGGCTAACACGGTGAAATGAAACCCTGTTTCTACGAAAAATACAAAAACGTGTCTGGCATGGATACCTATAATCCCAGCCACTCAGGAGGCCGAGAAGCTAGCATGACCTTTCTTAAAGGCTCTAAAAAGAGGGCTCTTGGCTGGGCATGGTGGCTCATGCCTGTAATCCCAGCACTTTGGGAGGCCGAGGCAGGTGGATCACCTGAGGTCAGGAGTTCAAGACCAGCCAGACCAACCTGGTGAAACCCTGTCTCTACTAAAAAACAAAAATTAGCCAGGCATGGTGATGGGTGCCTGTAACCCCAGCTACTAGAGAGGCTGAGGCAGGAGAATTACTTGAACCCAGGAGGCGGGGGTTGCAGAAAGCCGGGATCGTGTGTGTCATTGCACTCCAGCCTGGAAGACAGAGCGAAACTCCGTCTCAAAAAAAAAAAAAAAAAGAGGGCTCTCAAAACCTCTCCCTGCAGACGGTCACACCAAGACACACGCACATCCACTCGCCCTGAGCATCTTCCCTTCAGTGGTTTAAATGACCTTTAATAGAAACTTTCCAGTTTCTGACGGTCTGTCCCTCTCTTCAGAGGCATCCAGGACAGGGTGACCCAGTGCGGTGTGTGGACCTGTCACTCCCCTCCCCACAGGCAAGTAGAAGATCGAGCTGTGCACAGATGCCTTTTCTGTCTCCCAAGAGGTTCTCTGGAGTCGCTCTCTCCAGGGGACTACGGTTTGCTCTCATGACCAGCCATGGAGGCAGAAGTCCCAGACTCAGGGCAGCCCTTGGAGTCTGATCCAGGTGTCTTTACTCCAAAACTAGAAGCAGAAGTCCCTGGTGCAACAGCTGTGCCTGGGAGAAGCTCTGGCCATGGCTTCTCACCCAGACAGTCTTTCCGGGCAACTTGGGGAAGCCCCTGTTCTGCTCAAGTCTCACCCCATGGAAGAGGTGGGGGAAGGGGGCCTTGGTTTTTCAGGAAGACAGGTTGGAGAGGACGAGTTACTACAAAGCAGTAAAAGTGAACGGTGTCTCCAGGGGCTGGGTCCAGAGCACCACGGAGAGCTCCAGCCACGGAGGTGTGTTCTGCCTCTGGCCTATAGGAATCTCTCTGAATCTCTCTGATTGGTGGCTCCAAGAGCAATGGGAAGTCAAGAGCCAGGAGGCTGGACTGGGTTCCCTGGGACCCCGAGGTACCAGAGGCTGCTGGGCAGTGGTTGTCGGCAAAGAAGAAAGGTCCAAGAGGGTCAGGCCTGGCCAATTAGGGATCGACGAAGGAGACTGCGATGTAGCGGGTGCCCCTGGTGGTGGGGAGCCCCTCGTGGTAATGCGTGAGTCGTCCAGGGTGCATGAGGGTCCAGCCCTTCCTCGGGGCTCGGATGGAACAGTTGTAGCGCAGGAACCGACAGCCCCCGCCCTGGGAGACAGAAAGCATCAGTGCCCTTTCCCCACCGCCCCCTGCCCATCTGTTCTCCCGTAAGTCAAGGCCAAGTGGCCCTCAGCACTGTCTGCCTGGGGATGCCTTCTGGAGTGACAGCCACAAGCGCTGCTAAGGTGGCCGGGCATGGTGGCTCATGCCTGTAATTCCAGCATTTTGGGAGGCCGAGGTGGGTGGATCGCCTGAGGTCAGGAGTTCAAGACCAGCCTGGCTAACATGGTGTGACCCCATCTCTACTAAAAATACAAAAACCAGCTGGGCGTAGCAGTGCGCGCCTGTAATCCCAGCTATTCGGGAGGCTGAGGCAGAATCACTTGAACCCAGGAGGCAGTGAGCCGAGATTGCGCCACTGCACTCTAGCCTGGGCAACAGAGTAAGACTCTGTCTCAAAACAAAAACAAAAACAAAAACAAACAAAGAGTAAGTGATCAAGAGCTCTGGCCTTGGAGTCAGGCAGCCCTGGGCAGACATCACCTCCACTCTTTACTAACTGTGACCAAGCTGAGCTTCAGTTTCCCCTTCTGTAAAATGAGGGTTAAACAGAACAGGGTAGTGAGAATTAAATGAGATGTTACAATTGAGAGCTGAGGATCAAGCTTCCCAACCTCATCGCTATAGACACTTTGCTGTGGAAGGCTGTCCCGGGCATCTCTGACTTCTACCCACTAGATGCTAGTAGCCCCTCATAGTTGTAAAAACCAAATATGTCTCCAGGTACTGCCAATGTCCCTTGCAGGCCACAGTTGCTCCTGGTTGAGAATCCTTGGATTAGGGATGCCTGATATGTTTGTTTTAAGCTCTCAAAAAAATTATAGCTCCAGCCTGGGCAACACAGTGAAACCCCATCTCTACAAATAAGAAAAAAAATTAGCTGGGCATGGTGGCACACGTCTGTGGTTCCAACTACTTGGGAGGCTGAGGTGGGAGGATTGCTTGGGCCCAGGAGGTTGAGGCTGCAGTGAACTGTGATCATGCCACTACACTCCAGCCTGGGTGACAGAGCAAGACCCTGTCTCGATTAAAAAAAAAAAAAAAAAAAAGATTATAGCTGTTTTTATGAGTGTTCTTCACAGCACCCAGCCCAGGGCTAAGTTCAAAAAACCTCTTTTTGTTTTTTTGGAGACAGAGTCTCGCTCTGTTGCCCAGGCTGGAGTGCAGTGGCACAATCTCGGCTCACTGCAACCTCCACCTCTTGGGTTCAAGAGATTCTCATGCCTCAGCCTTCCGGGTAGCTAAGATTACAGGCGTGTGCTACCACGCCCAGCTAATTTTTGTATTTTTAGTAGAAATGGGGTTTTGCCATGTTGGCCAGGCTGGTCTCAAACTCCTGGCCCCAAGCGATCTGCCTGCCTTGGCCTCCCAAACTGCTGGGATTGCAGGCATCGGCCACCATGCCGAGCCCAAAAATCTCTTACAACAGTAGCTTAAGAGCCTGGCCCCTCCTCCTGCTAGACTGTGAACCCTTCCAGGAAGCCCTCCCACAGACCCACATCCTTTTTTTTCTGGTTCTCTGGCACTGGTTACCTGGGGCCCCTCTGCCTCAACCACCCTGAAGGCTCTCCCCAGCCAGCCCTCCTCATCCCCATTGCCGGCCCCTTGACCCTGGCTGGCTCCTGCTCACCTCGTAATCCACTCCGACTCGGTTCAGGGCGATGTTGATGGTGAAGGTGGAGGCATCGTGGTGTGGCATCAGTGAGGGCTGCTCATCAGGCTTGTAGCGGACAACAAAGGCCAGGTCAAACTGGGCCTGTACCAAGGCAGGGGGACAAGAGAGCCCATGTTAGTTAAGGAGGACACAAAGGCCAGGAGAGGAGGGTGCACACATGGGGCCTGGTCCGGCCTGCTGCAGGTCAGCTTACAGGGGCCAGGTCTACATGGGGCTGTATGCTCCAGTGCCTGCAACTACCTGGCACAGAAAAGGTTCTCAACAAAAATGTATGGACAGAGGGGAGAGAGGGAGGGAAGGAAGAGAACGGAGGGAAAGGAAGGAAGAAAGGAAGGGAGGGAGGGAGGAAGGGAGGAAAAGGGAAGAGAAGAAATGAAAGGGAAGAGAAGAAATGAAAGGGAAGGAGGCCGGACATGGTACTCACGCCTGTAATTCCAGCACTTTGGGAGGCCAAGGTGCGCAGATCACCTGAGGTCAGGAGTTTGAGACCAGCCTGGCCAACATGGTGAAACCCCATCTCTACTAAAAATACAAAAAATTAGCCAGACATGGTGGTGGGCGTCTGTAATCGCAGCTACTTGGGAGGCTGAGGCAGGAGAATCGCTTGAATCTGGGAGGCGGAGATTGTAGTGAGCCAAGATTGCGCCACTGCACTCCAGCCTGGGTGACAAATGCGAAAGAAAAGAAAGAAAGAAAAAGAAAGAGAGAAAGAGAAGAGAGAGAGGAAGGAAGGAAGGAAGGAAGGAAGGAAGGAAGGAAGGAAAGGAATGAAGGAAAAGACAAAGGGGGGCATCCAATCCTCACAACCCTTTCTGGCAACTATCCAGGCTGGATTCCCTGAGGCAGGACCCAGGCACGCCATAGGCAGGTATCTGGAGAAACCAGGGACCAAAGAAGGAACTGAGTGAGGACTGGAGAAAGCCAAGGTAGCAGTGGACAGACACATGAGTGACAGCACTGGAAAGAATTGTGAGAATTAACCGAGGCCAGCCAAGTAATTGTTTCCGGGGAACCACAGTAAGTATTCAAGGGATGAATGACAGCTGTCAGTAACAGGAGTTCAGGGTTTTCCTCACTATTGGAAGAAGGCTGCTTCAGACGAAGAAGGCTGCTTTGAACGAAGCAGGGCCCAGGTGTGGGGCACAGGCTTGTGGCTAGGGAGGGAGTGGGCATACTGGCCGGCTAAGGCGGGCAGGGGTGCTTTTTTGGTGGGCTGGTATAGGAGCCACTGAGGCAGGGTTAATGACAAGGAAGAAAGATTCAAAACAGCTGAGGTCGGCCGGGCACAGTGGCTCATGCCTGTAATCCCAGCACTTTTGGAGGCAGAGGTGGGCAGATTACTCGAGGTCAGGAGTTCAAGACCAGCCTGGGCAACATGGTGAAACACTGTCTCTACAAAAAATACAAAAATTAGCCAGGTGTGGTAGCGCATACCTGTAATCCCAGCTACTCATGAGGCTGAGTGAGACTCCGGCTCAGGCTAGAGGCCAACTGGCCGGCCCTAGATGCCCACTCCAGCACCCTGTCTTCCCACACACTACTAGATGGAGGGGGTGTATGCGATGAGACCTCACTCCTGCCTGGGGACCAAATATCCAGGCCTCTTCCATAAGCTGGGATGCTCCTCCACCCCTACTCCAACCCAACCCCTTCCCCAGCCCTTCCCCTTGCCAGACTCTCCAGTCCCCACCCACCCCGGCCCTTCCACCCAAGCCCGCCACTCCACCCTACTCCCCCCACCCCACTCCACCCTACCCTCCCACTCCTGCCCCACACTGGCCTCCACCTCCCCACCAACTCCTGCCCCTTCCAGTCTCTCCACCCCCTCACCCCTGCCCCCCCTGCCCCTCCAGGCTTTCCACCCCCACTCACCCCTTCCCCTCCCAGGCCCCCTACTCCTCCCCACCCCTCCCAGCTTCTCCACCACTTCCCACCCAACCCCTGCTCTTCCCAATCCCATCCCCACCCCTTAGTACCTCCACCTCATGCCCCACCCTTGCCCCTCCCAGCTTCTCCACCACCCACCCTACCCCCACCAGTCCCAGGAATCCTGGCTATGCCCCAGGCTTGCTCACCCTGGTGTAGTAGCCGGGGTAGAGCTTCTCTGTCATGGGCGCAATGTACTCCAGCAGGAATTTGTGCCACTCCCGCTCAAAGCCGATCTGATTCATGTGGATGTCAATAGTCGGCACGTTCTCATAGCCACCCTGGATGCGGTTGTCCTGGAGGTGACCAAGGCGAGTGTTTAGGCAGAATTCTAGGATGGCCCCCAGGCACCCACACCCTGGTGCCCAGGCTCTGTCTACTCCCCTCTCCTACACCCGGGAATGTGACCAGACCACGTTACATTATATGACAAAACTGAACGGGCTTTGCAGATACAATTAAGGCCCCTAATCAGTTGACTTTGGGTTAATCAAAAGGGAGATTATCCTGGGGGGACCTGACCTACTAGGTGAGTCATCTGCAGGAAGACCTTATTTTTTGAGACAGGGTATGCCTCTGTCGCACAGGTCAGAGTGCAGTGGCACAACTTCAGCTCACTGCAGCCTCAACCTTCCAGGCCCAAGTGATCCTCCCACCTCACCCTCCCATGTAGCTGGGACCAGAGGCACGCACCATCACACCCAACTAATTTTATTTTTATTATTTTTATTTTTTTGTGTGTGTGACAGAGTCTCACTCTGTTGCCCAGGCTGGAGTGCAATGGCGTCATTTCAGCTCACTGCAACCTCCACCGCCTGAGTTCAAGTGATTCTCCTGCCTCAGCCTCCCAAGTACCTGGGATTACAGGCGTGCGCCACCATGCCCAGCTAATTTTTTTTTTTTTTTTGTATTTTTAGTAGAGATGGGGTTTCATCATGTTGGCCAGGCTGGTCTCGAACTCCTGACCTCAGGTGATTCGCCCACCTCGGCCTCCCAAAGTGCTGGGATTACAGGCGTGAGCCATGCGCCCAGTCACTAATTTTATTCTTTGTAGAGATGAGGTCTCACTATGTTGCCCAGGCTGGTCTTGAACCCCTGGGCTCAAGCGATCCTCCCGCCTCAGCCTCCCAAAGTGTTGGGATTATAGGCGTGAACCACTGCGCCTGGCTAAAGGAGGATCTTGAAGAGAGACTCTGTCTCTTGCTGGCCTTGAAGAAGCAAGTTAAGTTCTACAGCTGCAGGGGAATGAATTCTGCAACAACCAAGTGAGTTTGGAATGGAACCCTGGGCCTCAGATGAGACCCCAACCCCAGCTGACACCTCAATGACCCAGCTAAACTGGGCCCAGATTCCTGACCCACAGAAACCAGGAGATAACACATGGGTGTTATTTTGAGCCACGGTCATTTGTTACAGAGCACTGAAAACTTGTTTCAGGGCCAGAGTCAGCTGGGGTCCGAGGTCTGGCCCTGTCACTGGAGCACAAGCATCAGCCAGCCCCCAGAATGCACGGGCTAGTCCAGTTCCTGGCTTCTGGAGATCAGCTCAGCAACCAAAGCATGTGGATTAGGAAGATAACCAGAACTTCAGGTTAGTCCAGTTGCCAGGTCAGAGGTTGGCACACAGGTCCAGGGTCTCATGTGCCTTTAAAAATGGTGCCTTAAACTTGGGAACACACATTTCTGTTAAACAACTTAGAAAATGAGGCCAGGCACGGTGGCTCACGTCTGTAATCCCAGCACTTTGGGAGGCCGAGGTGGGTGGATCACCGGAGGTCAGGAGTTTCAGACCAGCCTCACGAACATGGTGAAACCCCTGTCTCTACTAAAAATACAAAAATTAGCCAGGCATAGTGGTGGGTACCTATAATCCAAGCTACTCAGGAGGCTGAGGCAGGAGAATCACTTGAACCCAGGAGGCAGAGGTTGCAGTGAGCTGAGATTGTGCCATTGCACTCCACCTGGGTGACGAGCAAAACTCTGTCTCAAAAAAAAAAAAAAAAAAAAAAATAGGCATGGTGGCCAGCACCTGTAATCCCAGCTACTTGGGAAGCTGAGGCAGGAAAATCACTTGAACTCAGGAGGCAGAGGTTGCAGTGAGCCAAGATCGCACCACTGCACTCCAGCCCGGGCAACAGAGCGAGGCTCCATTTCATCAAAAAAAAAAAAAAAAGAACGTAGAAAATGAGAGGTGGGGAGCCCAGTGCGGTGGCTCATGCCTGTAATCCCACCACTTTGGGAGGCTGAGGCGGGTGGATCACAACATGAGGTCAGGAGTTCGAGACCAGCCTGACCAACATGGTGAAACCCATCTCTACTAAAAATACAAAAATTAGCCGGGCATGTTGGCAGGTGCCTGTAATCCCAGCTACTCGGGAGGCTGAGGCAAGAGAACTGCTTGAACCTGGGAGGCGGAGGTTGCAGTGAGCCGAGATGGCGCCACTGCACTCCAGCCTGGGCAACAGAGCGAGACTCCATTCAAAAAAAAAAAGAAAAAAGAAAATCAGAGGTAGGTTGGGGCTTGAAGTACATAGGAGATATGAATGTTGTAAAACTGTCAGGAGACGAAAAATTCCTTTCTGAAGTTTCTCTTCTGTGAAAGGGGTGAGGGCAGAGTTTGCTTACTAGGTAATGTTGCCTTTAAGTACAGTGGTGTATTTTTATTCAAGATTGTGCTCTTTTTATCAAAATCCTATGGAAATAAATGTTCTGGGATCATTAAAATAAAAAAAATAATAAAATAAAAAGGTGCCTTAGGCCAGACGTGGTGGCTCACGCCTGTAATCCCAGCACTTTGGGAGGCTGAGGGGGGCAGCTTACCTGAGGCCAGGAGTTCGAGACCAGCCTGGCCAACATGGTGAAACCCAGTCTCTACTAAAAATACAAAAATTAGCCAGGGATGGTGGCACACGCCTGTAGTCCCAGCTACTGGGGAGGCTGAGGCAAGAAAACTGCTTGAACTTGGGAAAGGAAGGTTGCAGTGAGCTGAGATCACGCCACTGCACTGCAGCCTAGGTGACAAAACGAGACAATGCCTCAAAAAAAAAAAAAATTTACACATACACACACAAAATTAAATAAATAAATAAATAAATAATGCGAAAATTAGCTGGGCATGGTGACACATGTCTATAATCCCAGCTATTCAGCAAGCTGAGGCATGAGAATCTCTTGAACCTGGGAGGCAGAGGTTGCAATGAGCCAAGATTGCGCCACTGCTCTCCAGCCTGGGCAACAGAGTGAGACTCGGTCTCTAAATAAATAATTAATTAATTAAAACAAATAAAATGAAATTGTGACTGGTTCACAACCAGCCTGGGCAACACAGCCAGACCCTGTCTCTATTATTTAAAATATATATACAAAAAATTAGCCGGGCATGGTGGCGGGCGCCTGTAGTCCCAGCTACTCAGGAGGTTGCGACAGGAGAATGGCGTGAACCTGGGGAGGCAGAGCTTGCAGTGAGCCAATATTGCACCATACATATATATACATATATATACATATATATACATATATACATATATATACATATATACATATATACATATATACACATATATATACATATATACATATATACACATATATACATATATACACATATATACATATATACATACATATATACATATATACATACATATATACATATATACATACATATATACATATATATACATATATACATATATATACATATATACGTATATATATACATATATATACGTATATATATGTATATATATACGTATATATACGTATATATATGTATATATATAAAAGAAAAGAAAAAGAAAAAGACGGTACCTGAACTTTCCAGGACAGGAACAGGTGTTGGGATTGTCACGGAGAGAACACAGGGCCTCGCACCCTCAGCAGGCCACCTGCTCCTGCTGTCTGATGAACTTGGACCCGACAGCCCTTCCTAAAAGGCCCCTCATCCTGCCTTGGCCCTTTCCTCCCCAGTTCCTCCTGGGGGAAGTCTAGGGAACCAAGCTAAGCTATTCCAATAGCAAACCAGGAACTGAAAACCTAGTAGCTTACAGTCAAGGCAACTCAAAACCACACGGTGGCAATAGCAGCTCGGGGACCAAACTCCATCTCAGGTTTCTCAATCCCCCTATTCCTAACTTCCTGCAGACACCCATGCCAGCACCCCTATGTCAAGAGTCCCAGAGAGGGTGGCCAGGCCAGCTTGCCAGAAGACCCCAGACAGTGAGCGGCACTGATGGAGAGGCAGCCTCCCTGCGGCCCCAGCCCATGCATCAGGGTCCCACCTTGTTGTCACCCAGAGACCACTGGCCAAAGTGCTCCATCTCCTCCACCAGCTCATCACAGGCCACCTCCGTGAAGATGGGGAACCAATAGACATCCGGGCAGGGCTGGGGAGGGCAGGGACTCAGTCAAGGGGGTCCACAGTGGCACCACGGAATCCTCCTCCCTCTTCAGGGCCACACACCCAAGCCAGGGAGCCCTCCCAGGGTCCCCGGGGAGCAGGGAGCCCTCCCAGGGTCCCCGGGGAGCAGGGAGCCCTCCCAGGGTCCCCGGGGAGCAGGGAGCCCTCCCAGGGTCCCCGGGGAGCAGGGAGCCCTCCCAGGGTCCCCGGGGAGCAGGGAGCCCTCCCAGGGTCCCCGGGGAGCAGGGAGCCCTCCCAGGGTCCCCGGGGAGCAGGGAGCCCTCCCAGGGTCCCCGGGGAGCAGGGAGCCCTCCCAGGGTCCCCGGGGAGCAGGGAGCCCTCCCAGTGTCCCCGGGGAGCAGGGAGCCCTCCCAGTGTCCCCGGGGAGCAGGGAGCCCTCCCAGTGTCCCCGGGGAGCAGGGCCTTGTCGATCCTGGAGAGACTGAGTGGGTCCCTAAAGGGAAAAGGAGGCAGAGCCCAGAGACAGACTTTCCCAGCCGAGGTCACAGAGCTACCAGCACCAAGGTTAGAGAGATACATGGGCATGGAGGGAGGGAGAGGGCAGAGGCCCCAGGCTCAGGGGAAGCAGACATTAGTGAGTGGAGAGAAGCAGCCACTCCCGGCACTGGTCCAGGCATGGTGGGCCACAGCGGCCATCACATCCAGGATGTTTTCCTCCTTCCTGCCTGGGCCAGGGAGAGAGGCCCTGCAGAACCCCACAGCCTCCAGCAGGAAAGTGCCAACAGGTGGAGGGGCCATCCTGCCGCCCCCTACTCCCATCCCGCCGCCCCCCACTCCCATCCCCCCGCCCCCCGACTCCCATCCCCCCGCCCCCCGACTCCCATCCCCCCGCCCCCCGACTCCCATCCCGCCGCCCCCCGACTCCCATCCCGCCGCCCCCCCACCTCCCATCCCCCCGACCCCACTCCCATCCCGCCACCCCCCACTCCCATCCTGCTATCCCCCACTCCCCAGAGCAAGCAGTTTCCCTTTTGTGCCCTGCCCCCTGCAGCAGGCAAGGCTGGTCCAAGAGGGTATCCATGGCCCTTACCGTCTCCACCAGCTTCCCTGCCAGGGCCTTGGTGTAGTTCTGGTGGATGTACTTCTCCTTCCAGTCCTGTGGGGAGTGGGAAGCAGGCTAGGGTCCTCACCATTGGGTCAACCGCATGGGATGCTCTGAGCAGATCCCTCAAAGTGGGAGTGAAGGTGTACATGCCTGACGGAGGCAGGTGTTCACCTGCGCCCACTGGGTGCGTGTGTGCTGTCTGGGTGCACAGGTGTGCCCATAGGAGGTGGTGTTTGCACATGTATGTACGTGTGTGCTTGTGTGTACATGTCTGTGTGCAGGCATGTGCTTACACCCATCAGCTGCGAGCTCCCAAACATCTAGAAACAGTCACAACTGTCTCCTCTTCTGATCATCACAACACCCTCATGGGTAAGACAGGCTGGGACAGTATACCCATTTTGGAGCTAAGATAACCAAGGTCCCCAAAGCTGAAAGGCTCAACTAAGTCCCAGATGATGGCAGACCGAGACCACAAACCCAGGCCTCTGAGTCCTGGTCCCTCCTCCAATAGATGGTGTTGCCTCTCTGGACACCCTTCTCTCCCTACCCAAATCCTGCCCTATAGCCTCCTGGGGTGAAGGGAGGGTGGCAGGTGGCCCACAGGGGTCCTGGCTGTTGTAAGGCTCTGAGAGGGAAGTCCCTCAGACTGCAGGATCACTGGGCCCCTTCTGCTCCCAGCCCCTATGTGCCCACCCTGGCCTCACCTCGGGGTTGCTGAACACCTCCCAGAGGTCGTTGTGCAGGTGGGTGGTGCGGTAGCTGTCCAGGGAGAGCAGGTGGCCAAGGGTGTGCCGGTTGGTCAGGAACATGAACACATCCTGGGGAGGACAGGCCCGGTGGAAGAGGCGCTCCCCCACCCCTCCCCACCTGCCTTCACCCCTCCCCTGCACACTCCCAGACAGGCAACAGTGCAACCTCCTCCACCCACCGAACTGAAGTTCCCAAGATCAGAGACCAAGTGCAGTCACCCCTGTGTCCCCAGGGCCCAGCCCAGGCCTGACACTGAGAATGTGATCAGGGAAGTCTTCCCAGAGGACTGAATGCAGAATGAAAGAAAAAATGCGTAAAAGAAAAGGAGCGTGTTCCGGTCCTGAAATGTTGGTCACAGGGGAAAACTTCATCTTGCTACATGTTTAAAAAAAAAAAAGTCACAAAAATATATGGGGCAGGGCGCAGAGACAGGGTGAGGTGTCTCTCGGGCACATCACTTGGAGTACCTTTAGGTGGAAAGTTTCGTTTTCTTTGGGCTATGCCAAAAATGTAAATAAAATAGATGGTATAAAAACCAGGTCAGCTAAAATGGTCCCTGCAGACCCCTGAGGACCAGCTCTTGTGCCCGACGGCCCCCATTCCTCCAGCAGGCCCTGGTGGCTTCCGAGATGCACTGCTGGAATCTCTGGAGCTCCCAGGCCTATGGTGACAAGGCGGCCCGCCATGAGGGTCAGAGCTGGAGGCCCACCTTCCCGCCTGCCCCATCCAGAGGGTGTCCTGTGCCACCCGCTCCCGGCTGACCTGCTGCCGGACGTTGGCACAGAAGGCCATGTCGGGGTCCAGCTTGCTGTGGTGGAAGAGATCTGGGGACTGCAGCTCACCCCGCAGGGCACTGCCCTTGATCAAGTAGATGTTTGAAATATAGGGCACATTCCAGACACCACTGTGAGAGAGACAGAAAGAGGGTTGGGGTCAGAGGCTGGTGGTGGGGAAGATGGAGGGGGTCACAGGGTGGTGGTGGGGAGTCAGCCTGGAGTCTGGGCTGTGAGAAGGGGAAGTCACAGGCTGGGAGGGCACAATTGTGCTGATTTGATTCCCCCGCCCTTGACACATGGGCCTATTTGTCAGGAAGTCCTTCTGTGTGTCTAACTGAAGTCTTCCTTGCTTCAGGTTCAACAGGAATTTGAGGGTAACAAGAACAGGAATACTAGGGAGGGAGCCCCACAAGCCCAGGCAGAAGCCAGATGAAGGTGTCCCCCACCCACCCCCACCCTGCAGGTACTCACACACGCCGCCCCTGCACGATGTCCACGTAGTCCTCGGAACGGGCATAGTAGCCATCTGCACTGAGAGCCCCCCAGAAGTTCGACCACAGCCTCCCATGCCGGGTCATCAGCGGGGCAATGACGTTCCTGAGGAAGGGAGCACCTCAGTGGGAGGTTGCTGCCCACTGGGAGTGGGAGATAGCACTAACCAGGGATGGGGGGGTAGGTGCCCCTCAACCTGCACGCAGGGATCCCCAGGCACCTCACTGGGACAGGCAGTGCCTTGGCTGGGGTGTCGGGGGTTTGGCTCTTCTGGTACCTGCTCCCTCCCATGGGGCAGCCAGGAGCAGACAGGGCAGGACACCTTCTCTATCAGAACCTGGGGTATCAGGCTTGGGATCCACCTTCTCTATCAGAACCTGGGGTATCAGGCTTGGGATCCACCTTCTCTATCAGAACCTGGGGTATCAGGCTTGGGATCCACCTTCTCTATCAGAACCTGGGGTATCAGGCTTGGGATCCACCTTCTCTATCAGAACCTGGGGTATCAGGCTTGGGATCCACCTTCTCTATCAGAACCTGGGGTAGCAGGCTTGGGATCCACCTTCTCTATCAGAACCTGGGGTAGCAGGCTTGGGATCCACCTTCTCTATCAGAACCTGGGGTAGCAGGCTTGGGATCCACCTTCTCTATCAGAACCTGGGATAGCAGGCTTGGGATCCACCTTCTCTATCAGAACCTGGGGTATCAGGCTTGGGATCCACAGCTCTGGGTAATAAGTGAGGCCAAGGAGGAGGAGGAAGAGGAGGAGGAGAAAGAGGACGAGGAAGATGAGGAGGAGGAGGAAAAAGGAGGAAGAGGAGGAGGAGGAAGACGAGGAGAAAGAGGAACAGGAGGAGGAAAAAGAGGAGGAAGAGGAGGTGGACAACGAGGAGAGGAGGAGGAGGAGGAAGGCAAGGAGGGCTCCCACCCCGGGACCAGGCCAATCCTGAGCAGTGCTGGGTGCAGACGGAGCAGCCTCACTTGTTCTGTTGGATCAGCAGCCGCAGGCTGCTGGGCTCGGTCAGGGCCACGTCAGCATCCACGCTGAAGTAGTAGGTGCAGCTGCGGTCCTGCCGGCACAGGTCTCTGCAAGGAGGAGGACACAGGGTCAGTGCACCTGATCCTGGAGCTACTGGTGGCTGCTCACATCTGTGACCACAGTCTGGCTTCACCACATATCAGCCAAGGGGCTTTAGAGAGGTCACACCAGCAGCCTCAAAGGTTCCTCCCGACTGAGTCCCAAACCCCTGGACTGCTGGGCTCTCACCCAAGGCCCAGAGGTTGGCAACTGGTATCAAGTGCCCTGAAAATCCTGGCACTGGGAAGAACACAGCCCACAGGTGCCTACATGGCCCAGGGTGGGGAGTAAGCTGGGGCTGCCCTTCTGAAATGCAATTTGGTAACTTGTACAAAAGCCTTAAAAATTTATGTTACTTTTGTTTATCTGGTACGGGACTCAGCAAACCAGGGTCTGTGAGTCAAACTCTGGCCCTGCCTGGTTTTGTACAGCTCATGGGCTAAGAACAGTTTTATGTTTTTCCTTTTATTTTTGTTTTTATTTATTTATTTATTTTTGAGAACAAGCCTCACTCTATTGCCCAGGTCGGAATGCAATGGTGCAATCTCAGCTCACTGCAACCTCCACCTCCCAGGTTCAAGCAATTCTCCCACCTCCGCCTCCCAAGTAGCTGGGATTAGAGGTATGCACCACCATGCCTGGCTAATTTTTGTATTTTTAGTAGAGACAGGGTTTTACCATGTTGGCCAAGCTGGTCTCGAACTCCTGACCTCAGGTGATCCGCCAGCCTCGGCCTCCCAAAGTGCTGGGATTACAGGCGTGAGCCACTGCGCCCAGCCTTTTTTCCTTTTTTTAGAGATAGGGGTCTCACTGTGTCGCCCAAGATGGAATGCAGTGGCACAATCATAGCTCACTGCAGCCTCAACTTCCCCAGCTCAAGCAATCCTTGGCCTCCCAAAGTGCTGGGATTATAGGCATCAGCCACTGCACTTGGCTGGTTTTATGTTTTTAAACGGTTTCAAGAAAAAAAAACCAAAAGAAGAAGATGTAAAAATTATGTGAAGGTCATCACCAGGTGCAGTGGCTCATGCCTGTAATCCCAGCACTCTGGGAGGCTGAGGCGGGAGGATAACTTCAAGCCAGGAGTTTGAGACCAGCCTGGGCAACATAGCAAGACCATGTCTCTACAAAAAATAAAAATAAATAAATTAACTAGGCGCAGTGGCTCACACCTGTAATCCCAGCACTTAGGGGGACCGAGACAGGCGGATCACTTGAGGTCAGGAGCTCAAGACAGGCCTGGACAACATGGTGAAACCCGTCTCTACTAAAAATACAAAAATTAGCCAGGTGTGGTAGCATGCACCTATAATCCCATCTACTCGGGAGGCTGAGGCAAGAGAATGGCTTGAACCCGGGACAGGGAGGTTGCAGTGAGCCGAGATCGCGCCACTGCACTCCAGCCTGAGTGACAGAGTTAAGACTCTGTCTCTAAATAAATATATAAATAAAAATTTAAAAATTAACTGGATGTGATGGCACACGCCTGTAGTCCCAGCTTCTTGGGGGGCTGAGGCAGGAGGATCACTTGAACCCAGGGGTTTGAGGCTATAGTAAGCTACGATCCTGCCACTGCACTCCAGCCTGGATGACAAGAGTGACACCAAGTCTCAAAAAAAAAAATGACATGAAAGTCAAATTTCAGTGCTGATAAATGAAATTTTGCTGGAATGCAGCCTCACTCATTCACTTATGTATTATTTGTGGCTGCTTCTGTGCTACTAGGGCAGAGTTGAGGGTCATAACAGAGCAAGCAGAGCCAATTTGCAAAGATTTATGATCTAATCCTTAGCAGGAAGTTTGCCAGCCTTTGATCTGGACTGTCTGACTCTTCCACAATCAACACAAATTACTTCTTTCTTTGTTTTTGTTTTGCTTTATGAGACAAGGTCTCGCTCTGTTTCCCAGGCTGGTACACAGTGGTGCAATCACGGCTCACTGCAACCTCGACTTCCCGGGCTCAAGAGGTCCTCCTGCCTCAGCTTCTTCAGTAGCTGGGACCCCAGGTTCAAGCCACCACACTTGGCTATTTTTTTTTAATTTCTGAAGAGATAGGGTCTTGCTATGTTGCCCAGGCTGCTCTCGAACTCCTGGCCTCAAGCGATCCTTCAGCTTTGGCCTCTCAAAGTGCAGGGATTACAGGCATGAGCCACTGCTCCCGGCCTTTTTTTTTTTTTTTTTTTAAATAATAAAGCAAAACATTTGAGGTTGGCTCCCTAATTGTCAGCCTTTGTCTATTCTACTTCTGCCCCCAGTCCTTCCTCTTTCTCTGATTTGCTTCCTGAACCCAAATAACATGGCTCAGCCCTGCTCAGGAGCCCCGGGGGTTGGCAGGACAGAGGCTACTTCCCCATTGGACAGATGGAAACTCCAAGGCCCAGAAAGGGGCAGGAACTTGCTAGAGCACACACAGCCTTCTGAATTCCTGTCACTCAGCCTGCTGCTCCTTACCACAGCCACAGCTCCCCTGCCCGCCACTGTCAGTGGAGAGTACTGTGGCCCACAACTCACGCGCCCATGTTCCTGGCATCTGCATTCGCCATCCGCACCTCGGGGCCCACCAGCTTCACGGACTGGTACTCGCTGCCATGCTCTGCCAAGAACTCTTCCACCTGAGCCTTGTGGTGCTGCTCCTGGGGTTGGGGATGGGGAAGGGGATTGGGGGGTGAGGAGGAGGACACAGCTTCCACCCAGGGACTGCAGCACCTCCTGTCACTGCCAGGCCGTGCCCCTTCATCTCTGGCACCCCTGGCCATCTGCTTTCCTGTCTCCAGACCTTTGCCCATGCCAGCACTGTGCCAGGAACACCCTTCCCTGGCCAATCTTTGCCCATTCTCCTCTGACCAGGCCAGGCCTCCTAAGAGCCTCTGTCATCAGGATAGAGCCCTGCCACCACGCTTAGGATCCCACATCCAGAGACACTGCTGATTCCTGGGTGTTGGCCCAGGGATCCACTTTGTTACAAAATGTGCCAGGTGATCCTCGACTTCGCTTTGAAAAACAACAGTCCAGGCCTGGCACAGTGGCTCATGCCTGTATTCCCAGAACTTTGGGAGGCCGAGGCAGGTAGATCACAAGGTCAGGAGTTCAAGACTAGCCTGGCCAAGATGGTGAAACCGCGCCTCTATTAAAAATACAAAAATTAGCCAGGCTTGGTGGCGGGCACTTGTAATTCCAGCTACTTGGGAGGCTGAGGCAGAGAACTGCTTGAACCCGGGAGGCAGAGGTTACAGAGGCAGAGAACTTCTTCAACTCGGGAGGCGGAGGTTGCAGTGAGCCAAGATCGTGCCATTGCACTCTAGCCTGGGAGACACAGCGAGACTCCATCTCAAAAAAAAAAAGGAAAAACAACAGTCCGGCTGGGTGCGGTGGCTCATGGCTGTAATCCCAGCACTTTGGCAGGCCGAGGGAGGCTGATCACGAGGTCAGGAGATCGAGACCATTCTGGCCAACATGGTGAAACCCCATCTCTACTAAAATACAAAAAATTAGCCAGGCATGGTGGCAGGCGCCTGTAATCCCAGCTACTCGGGAGGCTGAGGCAGGAGAATGGCTTGAACCCCAGAGGCAGAGGTTGCAGTGAGCTGAGATCACGCCATCGCACTCCAGCCTGGGCAACAGAGCAAGACTCCGTCTCAAAAAAAAAAAAATACAAAAAGTTAGCCAGTTGTGATGGCGCATGCCCGTAGACCCAGTTACTTGGGAGGCTGAGGCAGGAGAATCGCTTGAACCCAAGAGGCAGAGGTTGCAGTGAGCTGAGATCATGCCACTGCACTCCAGCCTGGGTGACACAGTGAGACTCTGTCTCAAAAAAAAAAAAAAAGAAAACCAATTTGACTGCCACCAGATACAATTAGGAAGGATTAACAGGGACAGGGATGAAAGTGAAGATGACAACAGTTAGAAGCATCTAGATGCGTCCTGTGCACCAGGCACCTTTTACGAACTTCGCATGTCAACTTGCTTAGCCCTTGCAGCAATTCTGTGTGATTGGACAATTATTATCCCTATTTTATTTTATTTATTTATCTATTTAATTTCTTTTTTTGAGACGGAGTTTTGCTCTTGTTGCCCAGGCTGGGGTGCAATGGTGCAATCTCGGCTCACTGCAACCTCTGCCTCCCAGGTTCAAGCGATTCTCCTGCCTCAGCCTCCTGAGTAGCTGGGATCACAGGCATCTGCCACCACACCCGGCTTAATTTTGTATTTTTAGTAGAGGCAGGGTTTCATCATGTTGGTCAGGCTAGTCTCGAACTCCCGACCTCAGGTGATCCGCCCACCTCGGCCTCCTAAACTGCTGGGATTACAGGCATGAGCCACTGCGCCCGACTTTTATCCCTATTTTATAGATGAGAAACTAAAGCACAGAGAGGTTGAGTAATGTGCCCAAGGTCACACAGCCAATAAAAATAGCGGTGCTGGGATTCAAACTCACCCAGTTTGACTCCAGTCAACTCAGTGATTTGGGGACACAGTCCACCGGTGACTGTCATTTGGCCCAGATAAGCTAGATTCGGTGAGACCCTCAGAGGTCTCGGGCTACCTTGTGAAGCTGGGCCCTGGATCTAAGCCACATGACGACCCCACAGAGTGCCTGTTACTCACGTGGTTGTGGATGAAAAGTCGCATGTGTTTCTGGGGGTAGTGGAGCCGCAGGAGCCGCTGGAAGAACAGGGACACGAACGGCGTGGGCTGTTCGATGAACACGCCAACCAGGACCGTGGGCAGAGCTTCATCCTGCACCAAGGAGGGTGGCATAAGAGTCCAGCAGTGTCCAGCTGCAGCACTGCCACTCCACCCCAGGGTGGCCCAAGGGAGCCAGAGCCAGAATCAGAAGCATGTAGACTTCCCAGGAAAGGTGCCCGGGCTGGGGAACTCCAGGCAGTGGGTACGGGGGGCAGGGAAGCAGCAGGAGGGTGCCCCGGGGAGGGAGCAGCAGGAGCCCAGGCCTGGAACAACGACCCGATTGAGGGCCTGCTGTCAGGAGATCGTGGCTGGTGTGGTGTTCAAGGTGAGTCATAAATGAGGATGAGGTTCATGGGATGGGGAGGGGGCTGCAGGAGAGCCTGAAGGACCAGGCAGAAGAAACCAGAACCTGGACATCTCGGGGGAAGCTAGAGACATGCAGTCTGAGAGGGCTTCCAGGAGGAGGCACTTGGGTGGCAACCGGGATAGAACCCCAGGCAGGGAGGTGACCCCTTCACTTTCCAGCAAAGACAATGGAGTCTATTCCAGAATCACCCATCTCGCCATCTCAGGGGACTGAGCCCCCCGTGTCCCTCAGGCACAGGCCTGGGCGCAGCCTCACCCCAATGCCCTTGAGGCTTCGCAAGCCTTCGTCACACACGGTGCAGCCTGTCTCGAAGGTCCAGAAGCGCGGGATGTAGTTGCCCAAGTAGTTCAACTGCAGCTGTCGGGGAGACGTGGGGTCAAAGAGAAGCCAGCCAGCTCCACCTGCCACAGCCCTGACTCACATCTCCCTGGGCCCCCAGTGGGTCAGCAACATCCGGCTCCCTCCCACTCCCTAAGAGGGTCTTGGAGATAATGCTCCATCCCCAGGAGATCACCAAGCCGCTCTGAGAGAGGGCGGGGGAGGGCTTGGCGCTCTAGTGCTCCTGCCGAGAGCTTGTAAAATGCAGATTCCTGGGTCTCACCCCGCTCAGAGATTCCATCTGAACAGATCCTGGGTGGAGTCGGGAAATTTGCATTTTAAACACATCACATCCTCCTTCCTCTCCCACATTCCGGCAGTGAAGGACCACACTCAAATATGCTATAAGCTATGAGCCAGTTCCCCAGGGGCCAGTGAGGTCCATTCTGTCCCTGGCCGCAACTGCACCCAGTCCCTTCTGTCACCATGAACGCAGGACATCTGTCCTGCTTATGACTATGTGTTATTGTCCCGTGCAAACATGAAATAAAGGTTTACTGAGTGAATAAATGACTCTGCCCTGGGGTGACAGAGTGCAGATGGCTCTGGTAGCCCAGCCTAGGCCTGGATGGGGACAGCAGCCTCCTATGTGTCCTGTGCCCAGCGAGAATAGAGAAGAGTACCACTGACCACCACAGCAGGAAAAGAAGGCACCACGCTGAGCTCAGGACAGAGGCAGTGAGTTCATAGCAGGCCCCAGGTAGGTGGCCCTGGCCCCAGGGAGACACTGTGGGGTCACAGTGAGAATGAAATTGGGGCTCTGGCCCCCTCCCACACTCCCCAGGGGCTGGGGCCCCCCTACCTTAGTTGGCCCGTTGCCATGGATCAGGACCGGGAGGGTGTCATAGGCCAGGTTCCTCGCTCTCACGTGGCCCATTTCAAACTTGAGCACGACCTCATCTGGGGGTCAGAAAGCACAGCCCCACCCAGCATCAGACCCAGAGGTCAGGCTCAGGGTCCAACCAGCTGGGCTCAAATCCCAGCTCTGCAGTGAGTAGATTATGTCCTTGGGCAAGTCTCTTCTCTCTAAGCCTCAGTTTCCTCATCTATAAAATAGGAATAATCCCTTCCTCATAGGGTGAGGGGGAGGATTTGTGTTGGGCAAGCGTGGGGCACCAAGCCTGGCCCATGATGAGCACAGAATCCATAGCAACCCCTGTGCTTGTTGTGGTTACTTACAGCCAGAAGCAGGGACTGGGAAAAAAACAAAGACCTGGAACATCCCAGTTGCAGACACCCCAGAGAAGCTCCAAGAGAAAGGGTCTGGGAGGCACCTTCTCTGAGTAGGCAGAGCAGCACTGAGAAAATGCCAGAGTCATGAGCAGGGGAGGCCTGGGCATGATCAGGACAGATCTTGTCCCAGTGGAGGGAGCCCCTGCAGCAGGGTTCCAATACCCATGGGTGGGTGTGTGTGTGTGGGTGTGTGTGTGTGTGTGTGTGTGTGTGTGTGTGTGTGTGCAGCAGGATTCCAATACCCATGGGGGTGTGTGTGTGTGTGTGTGTGTGTGTGTGTGTGTGTGTGTGTGTGTTTTTAGACGGAGTCTCGTGTGTGTGTGTGTTTTTTTTTTTTTAGACGGAGTCTCATTCTATTGCCCAGTCTGGAGTGTAGTGGCATGATCTCGGCTCACTGCAACCTCCGCCTCCCAGGTTCAAGTGGTTTTCCTGCCTCAGCCTCCTGAGTAGCTGGGATTACAGGCACATGCCACCATGCCCGGCTAATTTTTGTATTTTTAGTAGAGACGGGGTTTCGCCATGTTGGTCAGGCTGGTCTAGAACTCCTGACCTCTGGTGATCCACCCACCTTGGCCTCCCAAAGTGCTGGGATTACAGGCATGAGCCACTGTGCCCGGCCCCCAATACCCATGTTTGACCCTATTAGTCTGCACATAGGAAAATGGGTATTTCAGCTGGGCACGCTGGCTCACACCTGTAATCCCAGCACTTTGGGAGGCCAAGGTTGGAGGATCACTTGAGCCCAGGAGTTTAAGACAAGCCTGCGCAACATAGCGAGACCCTGTCTCTATTTTAAAAATTAAAATAGGGCTGGGCATGATGGCTCACGTCTGTAATCTCAGCACTTTGGGAGGCCGAGACAGGCGGATCACCTGAGGTCAGGAGTTCGAGACCAGCCTGGCCAACATAGTGAAACCCCGTCTCTACTAAAAAAATACAAAAATTAGCCAGGCATGGTGGCATGCGCCTGTAATCCCAGCTACTTAGGAGGCTGAGGCAGGAGAATCACTTGAACCTGGGAAGCGGAGGTTGCAGTGAGCTGAGAATTCGCCACTGCATTCTAGCCTGGGCGACGGAGCAAGACTCCATCTTAAAAAAAAAAAAAAAGGAAAACAGATAGCTCCTGACCTACGTGGATCTGAACTCAGTGCTTCTTAACCCCCAGAAATCACAGGCAAAGGGCACGGTGTTTCTGCATTTTTCTGGGAGCAGAGCTGTAGCTTTCATCAGATTCTCAAAAGGGCCCATTTATCCACAAAATCAGCAATCAGTGGATCTGGTTCACTTCCTTTTGTAAAGATAAGAAAACTGAGTCCCCCATGGGGAGGAGGTGTGACTTGCCTGAGGTCACTCAGGAAGACCTACGGCAAAGCAATGTCATCACCAGCCACAGATGCGAGGCCAGGCCCAGGGATGTTTGTGGCATCAAGGGTCAAGTAGCCTTTTGCTTCCCAAGCTGCCCATCCCACCAGCTGAGTTCCTGCCCCCAGCCAGGACTCCTTCACCTGGAAGGTGGGAGGGCCGGGAAAGCGGGGAAAGAGGGCCCACCTGTAAGGACCTGGTATGCAGGGCAGGGGGTCCAGCACCTGCTGTGCGCATCCCCCAACTCCTCCCAGGCTGAATGCTCACTTGTCCCCGGCCCTCAAGAGAGACACGGCTCTGCGCCGGGACATCCAGGTGGCCCCTGGGGACCTGGGGATGAACCCAGTGACCTCCCAGCACAATGGCCAGAAAGAAGCAGCCCAGTTCTCCTCCTTGGGCTCGGGCCCTGCCTGGAATCCTTCCTATCACCCCTCTCAGGATCCACCCCTCCCCATGTGGGCTGCTCACCCAAGGCTCCATCCAGGTTCTGGAAGATACGGCAGCGGTGGTCCAGGGTGATATTGATCTGCTCCTGCAGGAAAGAAGGTACCAGGCTGCAGCAGGGACAGGCCCTGGGGGAGGCTGGGGCTACATCTCACCCAGTGTGGGGAATCTGTCCCCAAAGCTCAGCCCTCTCTCCCCACACCTACTCTGCCACGCCACATCAGGGCAGCTGGGTGCCCAGAGACCAGCAGCCAAGCTCCTGGGGTCTACAGTCTAGTGTCTCTACTCACAGAAAACCAGGGACTCTGAACTGGAAGGAATCTAAGAATGCAGCCGGCTCACCTACAACAATGACGGCCGTTAAGAGTAACTAGCGTCTGCCAAGCACTCCACTACATGCACATAGCTACTCCAAATAGTCTTTTTTTTGAGACAGAGTTTCGCTCTTGTCACCCAGGCTGGAGTGCAGTGGCATGACCTCGACTCACTGCAACCTCCGCCTCCTGGGTTCAAGCGATTCTCCTGCCTCAGACTCCTGAGTAGCTGGGACTACAGGCATGCACCACCATACCCGGCTAATTTTTTTTTTCTTTTTTTAGTAGAGATGGGATTTCGCCACGTTGAGCAGGCTGGTCTCGAACTCCTGACCTCAGGTGATCCACCCGCCTTAGCCTCCCAAAGTGCTGGGATGAAAGGCGTGAGCCATCGTACCTGGCCGCTACTCCAAATATTCTACACATGAGTTGGGTGCAGTGGCTCACACCTGTCATTCCAGCACTTTGGGAGGCTGAGGCAGAAGGATCACTTGAGCCCAAGAGTTTGAGACCAGCCTGGGTAACATGACGAAACTTCATCTCTATAAAAAAATTTTAAAATTAGCCAGACATGGTGGCGCAGGCCTATAGTCCCAGCTACTCAGGAGGCTGAGGTGGGAGAATCGCTTGAGTCCGGGAGGCTGAGGCTGCAGTGAGCTATGTTTCTGCCACTGCACATCAGCCTGGGTGACAGTGAGACCCTGTCTCAAATAAATAAATAAATAAAATATTCTACATATATTAATCAATTTAATCCTGACAACATCTCTGTGAGAAAGTATTATCATTATTGCTTTTTTTTTTGTTTTTTGAGATGCAGTCTTGCTCTTGTCTCCCAGGCTGCAGTGCAACGGCACAATCTCAGCTCACTGCAACCTCTGCCTCCCATGTTCGAGCAATTCTCCTGCCTCAGCCTCCTGAGTAGCTGGGATTATAGGCGCCTGCCACCACGCCTGGCTAATTTTTATATTTTTAGAAGAGACAGGGTTTCATCACGTTGGCCAGGCTGGTCTCAAACTCCTGACCTCAGGTGATCCACCCACCTCAGCCTCCAAAAGTGCTGGGATTACAGGTGTGAGCCACCGCGCCTGGCCCATTATTGCATTTTATAACGGAAAAGGCAAGGGACAGAGAAGTTGCCCAATGTCACACAGCTAGTAAATGGTGAGCTAGGATTGGAACCCAGGCAGCCTGGCCCTGAAGTCCTTATTCTGAACCAATGAACAATGCTGCCTCTTTAAGACCCAACAGCCAGGCGCGGTGGCTCATGCCTGTAATCCCAGCACTTTGAGAGGCCGAGGCAGGTAAAGCACCTGAGGACAGGAGTTTGAGACCAGCCTGGCCAACGTGGTGAAACCCCATCTCTACTAAAAATACAAAAATCAGTCAAGCGTGGTGATGCATGCCTGTAGTCCTAGCTACTCGATACGCTGAGGCTCCAGAATCGCTTGAACCAGGGCGGTGGAGGCTGCAGTGAGCCAAGATTGCACCACTGTACTCCAGCCTGGGCGACAGAGCGACTCTGTCCCAAGAAGAAAAAAATAGGATTAGTGTCCTTACCAATGAGGCCCCGTGAGCTCCCTACCCCCTTCCACCATCTGAGGACACAGAGAGAAGTCAGTTGTCTCTGTACCAGTTAGAGGGCTCTGACCAGAACCCAGCTGTGATCTCACCCTTCCAGCCTCCAGAACCATGAGAAATTCACATCCGTTGTCTGGGAGCCACCTAGCCTATGGCAGTTTGTCAGAGCAGCCTGAACAGACTAAGACACCAACCCAGGGGTTCAGGCCCGAGAAGAGCTGTTCCCGTGCAGCCTGGCCGGTGGATCCCCAGCCCCCTCTCCTTGGCCCGCCCACTGCCTCTTACCCTCTTCTCCGGGTCCAAGAAGATCCTGGTGTAAAACAGCTGGTCGCTGTCGCTGTCCTGGCCCTCCCACTCGGCCACCAGTTTGCTGAGGTTGGGGGCATAACCGATGAAGCCTGAAGGTTGGTGGGTGGGGACACCGAGACAAACCCTTAGCTTCCAGCCTCTAAGCCAGGGGCTTCCTCCCACCCTTCCCTCTTATCCACCTCCACTCATATGCCCACAAACCCTGTCACCTCTCAGAAGTCCTCCTGAATTGACAGGAGGTGGGGTTGCAGGTTGGAAATGGGCCTGCCAGTGAATGTCACTTATTAATGAGTTCCTAATGACCCCAAGAATAAGACCAATGGTGCCCACTAAGCTGTACTGTTCAGTGCTGGGCACCACATAGGTGGTGAAGAAACGGATTGTACGAGGAGCCCCTGGAGAGCAGGGCTGGGAGGATACAGGCCTGGTGTCCCTTTTTACGGTTATCTGGGAAACCTGGCCCAGAGAAGGGAAAGGCTGGGCCAAGCTCACACAGTGCCTTGGGGGCTGAGACCTGGCATAGTGGGGAAGCCCACATGGGCCCCTGGCTAGAGTACAGACGTGACAGGCAACCACGAGAGCAATGGGACATCCCTACTCCTGGGCCTGGGCCAGGGCAAGGCCATCTGGACTGCGCTTACTCTGGACCAGTGGAAAAAAGTGTCTGTTGAGGGCAGATGGCAGATCCCCATCTGAGGTTGAAAAGAGGCCTGTGGATTTTATTCTCCATGCAGTGGAAAGTCATTAAGTGATGTGTGTGAATTTGCATCTTTATTTATTTATTTATTTTTAAGACAATGTCTCGCTCTGTCGCCCAGGCTGGAATGCAGTGGCGCGATCTCGGCTCGCTGCAAGCTCCACCTCCCGGGTTGACGCCATTCTCCTGCCTCAGCCTCCCGAGTAGCTGGGACTACAGGTGCCCGCCACCACACCTGGCTAATTTTTTGTATTTGTAGTGGAGACGGGGTTTCATCGTGTTAGCCAGGATGGTCTCGATCTCCTGACCTCGTGATCCGCCCACCTCGGCCTCCCAAAGTGCTGAGATTACAGGCGTGAGCCACCGTGCCCAGCCTATTTACTTATTTTTTTGAGTGCAGTGGCACAATCTCGGCTCACTGCAACCTCTACCTCCTGGGTTCAAGAGATTCTCCTGCCTCAGCTTCCCAAGTAGCTGGGATTACAGGCGTGTACCACCACGCCCAGCTACCTTTTATATTTTTGGTAGAGATGGGGTTTTGCCATGTTGGCCAGGCTGGTCTTGAACTCCTGGCCTCAAGTTATCCTCCCACCTCGGCCTCCCAAAGTGCTGAGATTACAGGCGTGAGCCACCACACCCGGCCTTGGATTTGCATCGTTTAAAGAAACCTCTGGCTGCTGGATGGAGAATGGCCTGGAAGGGCATGAGGGCAGGGATTGGCAGAGCAGTAAGGAGGCTCCTAGCAATGGCCAGGAGCCCAGTGAGAATGGCGGCAGTGAACTGTGGGCCGGAGAGAGCAGATTCCAGAGATCTTTAGGAAGTAGGAGGCAGGTGGCCAGGTGTGGTGACTCATGCCTATAATCCCAGCACTTTGGGAGGCCGAGGCAGGTGGATCACTTAAGGCCAGGAGTTCGAGACCCACCTGGCCAACATGGCGATACCCCATCTCTACTAAATATACAAAAATTAGCTGGGCATAGTGGTGCATGCCTGTAATCCCAGCAACTTGGATGGCTGAGGCAGGAGGATTGCTTGAGCCCAAGAGGCGAGGGCTGCAGTGAGCTGAGATCCCACCACTGCACTCCAGCCTGGGCAACAGACTGAGATGCCATCTCAAAATTTAAAAAGTAGCAGACAGGTGACTGGCATCGGACGTAGGTGGAGGAGGGCAAGGGAGGAGTCAGGAGTGACTCCTGGGTTCTATCCATGGGGCTGCGTGTCTGTTGAATGAGATCAGAACTGCAGGGGAGCACATTTGGGGTTGAAAAGTCAGGAGCTCTATTCAGGACATTCTGCACTGGAGACCTGTGAGACACCCACATTGCACGTCAAACAAGGGGGGTCCTCACAAAGGCAGTAGATGGACCCCTCTGCTGGGCCAAGCGCCCTGCACCCAGGCCTCTCACCTCCAGAGCCCAGGAACCTCTTGCCATCGGAGACCACCGGATACTTGGTCTCCAGCCTGCGGTCTGGGTAGATGAGCTCCTCGGCAGAGAAGACTACCTGGCTCCTGGCCTGCCGGAACTTCTTCAGGAGCTCCCGGGGCCCCGATGCAAACAGCACGTCGTAGCTGTGGCCAGAGCAGCAAGAAGACGGAGCAGGGCAGGGGTGAGCAGGGGCCCAGTGAGGGCACAGACAGGAGGGATCAGGGATCAAGTGCTCCACAAATGGCCCTCTGCCCACGCCAGCCTGGGCCACCATCTGGGAAATGGACCTGTCTCCGTCTGCAGCCCTGCCTGCCAGGTTCCCACCTGCACCGTGGGCAGAGAGATGGTCCCCACAATATGTCATTCTTCTCTTACTTAAAGGGGGCCCATCACACTCATGGGCCACCTCCTCTTTATCTTTTCACCAAGCCTGGGAATGGACTTCACTAAGACCGGGAATGGACACCCTAAAACTAGGCAACCTTAGCTAGAGTGGTCCCCCTTCTTCCCCGATGTTCTGGGAGGGCCTCATTTTAGAATATTCTTCTATCTTCCTCGGAGGGGCCCAGGCTAGGAAGCCCTGACCCACCTACCTGTCTGTGAAGAGAATGACCAGATCCTCCTTGTCTGCGTGCTTCTCCAGAGCTTTCTTCAGCAGCCGGACCTTCTGCCCTCCACCTGCCGACGTCCCCTTCTCCACATTCCAGTCCTCCCCTAGGCCAAGCGCCTGGAGAGAAACACCCCTTAACACGGGCTTTTGGTAAAGAAATATTTTTCCAGGGCTGGGCGTGGTGGCTCATGCTGGTAATCCCAGCACTTTGGGAGGCCGAGACGTGTGGACCACCTGAGGTCAGGAATTCAAGACCAGACTGGCCAACATGGCGAAACCCTGTCTCTACTAAAAACACAAAAATTAGCGGCGTGTGATGGGACACGCCTCTAATTCCAACTACTCCGGAGGCTGAAGCAGGAGAATTGCTTGGACCCGGGAGGTGGGGGTCCCAGTGAGCCGAAATCGCTCCATTGCACTTCAGCCTGGGAGACAGAGCAAGACTCCGTCTCAAAAAGAGAAAAAGAAAGAAATAATTTTTTTGCTTCTGTGGGTCCAGCAACTCTGACCCTCCTCTGTAAGGAAACCATTCTCCACCTGTGTGAAGCTTATCTGGTTCCTGGTGGTCATGTGACCATGCCTGTCCAATCAGAATGTCCCACCCTTCCTGTCACTCCCACACCCAGAGATCTGAGCATGTGACCCCAACATGGCCTATCAGCGCCTTCCCTGGGACTGTTCTGTGAAAAACAGAACAGTCTGCAGGCCTTTCCTAAAAAGGAAAGGCTGTCTCCTTCTGCTGAAGTTGAGAAACTGGGGCACATGAATCCGTGGCTGGTGGTCATCTTGCCACCACGATGAAAACAAACAGGGCCTAGAGATGGAAAGACAAGGCCCTCACTTTGCTGCTTGAATCCCTGGATCCAGCCATGCCTGAAGCAACCCTCTGCTGCAACCCTCATTCATGTGAGCTAATACACTTGCTTGCTGACTTAATGCCACTAGATTGCAAGCTCTGTGTAAGCAATGACTTGTTCTGTATTGCCCATCACCCTATTGCCAGTGCCCAACCTTGTGCCTGACATAAGGAAGCACTCAGGATACTCGTCTCCCTGCAGGGCTCAGCCCCATGGACTGCACAGAGAGGACACCAAGCCCATGCCAGTGGTCGATCGGGCATTAGCTCATGTTTCTTTTTTCTTTTCTTTTCTTTTCTTTTTTTTTTTTTTTGAGACAGAGTTTCACTCTATTGCCCAGGCTGGAGTGCAGTGACGCCATGTTGGCTTACTGCAACCTCTGCCTCCCAGGTTCAAGTGATTCTCCTGCCTCAGCCTCCCAAGCAGCTGGGATTACAGGTGTGTGCCATCATGCCCAGCTAATTTTTTTGTATTTTTAGTAGAGATGGGGTTTCGCCATGTTGGCCAGGCTGGTCTCAAACTCCTGACCTCAGTGGATCATCAGACTCCCAAAGTGCTGGGAATACAGGCGTGAGCCCCCGCGCCAGACCACTCATGTTTCTTTAGAGCAGTGTTTATGATACCGGGAAGACGTCTAGACCATGCCCATCCCCAAATTATCTGGTAGAACTTGTGGAAATGCTGATCCCGAGGCCCTGTCCTCTAAACTAGCCTCTCAGGTGAGGCTCCTGCACACTAACATCTGAGCATTTCTCTAGCCAACTCTCTCCCTCTCCATCACCCCCTAGACTCATGCTGTGTCCTCTGCTGTGTCTTCCCATTACTGACTAACTCATTTTCATCCTTCAGGCTTCCAGAAGCCTCCCCTGTGGCCCCAAGTCTATCTCAAGAGCCATGGTAGTTTGGAAAGGACACTAGCTCCTAGATCCTCCTGCCACCCCTCACTGTCTCTGCCTCGCCCAGGAAACCCCTTACCTGGATCTTGTAGTTGAAGAACTGAGCTGAGCGCTTGAAGCGACGGAATCCCTCGGTCTCCTTAGTGGCCACCGTGAGGACTAAAAGGTTGTCTACAAAGACGAGGGTATGGTGAATGGGAATGGAGGATGAGGGAGGTGACGGGGGGAGGTCTTTGTTCCCAGTGACCTGTCAAATTCTGGCAGGAAGTGTCTTCATGTCAACCCATTACAGAACAGGGCCCAGGGAGGAAGGGATGGCAGAGCAGGAAATAACCCAGGTCTCCTGAGTCTCCTCCAGGGCTCCCTCCACCCAGTAACTGACCGATATAGTTGGATATTTGTCCCCTCCAAATTGCACGTTGAAATGTGATCCCCAGTGTTGGAGGTGGGGCCCAGTGGGAAGTGTTTGGGTCACAGAGGCGATCCCTCATGAATGGCTTGGTGCCATCTCCTCGGTAATGAGTGAGTTCTTGCTCTGAGTTCATGTGAGAGCTGGTTGGTTTTTATTTTTTTGAGACAGAGTCTCACTCTGTCACCCAGGCTGGAATGCAGTGGCATGATCTCAGCTCACTGCAACCTCCACCTCCTGGGTTCAAGCTATTCTCCTGCCTCAGCCTCCCAAGTAGCTGGGACTACGGGCGGGTGCCACCACACCTGGCTAATTTTTATGTTTTAGTGGCTTTGCCACGTTGGCCAGGCTGGTCTTGAACAGCTGACCTCTGGTGATCTGCTTCGGCCTCCGAAAGTGTTGGGATAACAGGCATGAGTCACCATGCCCGGCCAAGAGAGCTGGGGTTTTTTTTGTTTTTTTTTTTTTTGAGACAGCATCTCGCTCTGTCACCTAAGCTGGAGTGCAGTGGCACAATCTCAGCTCACTGCAACCTCCACCTCCTGAGTAGCTGGGACTACAGGCACTCGCCACCATGCCCAGCTCATTTTTGTGTTTCTAATAGAGGCGGGGTTTCATCATGTTGGCCAGGCTGGTCTCAAACTCCTGACCTCAAATGATCCACACGCCTCGGCCTCCCAAAGTGCCGGGATTACAGGCATGAGCCACCGTGCCCAGCAGAGAGCTGGTTGTTTAAAAGAGCCTTGCACTTCCTCCTCTCTCTCGCTCCAGCTCTCACCATGTGACATGCCTGCCATGAGTCAAAGCTTCCTGAGGCCTCACTGGAAGCAGAACAGATGCTGATGGTATGCTTATACAGCCTGCAGAACTGTGAGCCAAATAAACCTCTTTTCTTGAGAAATTACCCAGCCACGGGTACTTCTTTACAGCAACATAAAACAGACAAATAAAGCATGTGCCGTAGACAGGGGAAGTGTCTACACCCTGCACTATAGGACTGAGTTTCTGGCTTTAGAGGGTGTGGAAGGAAGAATTTACTCTGAATGCTGACCACCAGGAAGATCTCTCTGGTCAATGATAGACATTAGCCCAGGGACAGCAAATACATGGCTCACAGATCCCTGCTCTCCATACCTAACCCAGGACAGACATTGCTAATCTATCTCACAGTCTTTCTTGCTGAGTATCACACGGCTCTAGATTCTCCCAACACCATGCTTGAGGCTGTTACAACCAATGAGTCGGCCCAGAGTGGAAACTGACTTGAAATCCACTGGTCCACTCCTGACCTTTGGCCAGGGCAGCCATTCCTACAATTTTAACAAGGAACCTCTCCCAGGCTCTGTAGTGTGGCCTGCCTCTGTAACAGAACCTTCTGGAAATAACTCCCCAGAGAGCATCTCAGGGAGCCCTGGGGAAGCCCCTCTCAGAGCACACTTTGAAGCTGTGTTCTCTGAGAAGTGAGGAGTCTGGAGCTAGCCTGCCTGGTTAGAATCCTAGCTCTGCTCCTTACTAGCCATGTGACCTGGGGCAAGTCCCTAGCCCTTCTGAGACTCAGTTTCCCCTTGGAAAGCAGGAATAATAATAGTACCTACTTCTCAGGGCTGCTGGAGAATTAAATGATAAATGATAAATAAATGAGATCAGGCATGTAAAATCCTTATTGGGATGCTTGGCACACATGAAGAGGTATTACTGAAGGCTGGGCACAGTGGCTCACACCTGTAATCCCAGCACTTTGGCAGGCTGAGGCAGGCGGATCACCTGAGATCAGGAGTTTGAGAACAGCCTGGCCAACATGGTGAAACCCCGTCTCTACTAAAAATATAAAAATTAGCTGGGTGTGCCTGTAGTCCCAGCTACTTGGGAGGCTGAGACAGGAGAATTGCTTGAACCCAGAAGGTAGAAGTTGCAGTGAGCCAAGATCACACCACCACAGTCTAGCCTGGGTGACAGAGCAAGACTCTGTCTCAAAAAAAAAAAAAAAAAAAAAGAGGTATTACTGGTGCTGATTAATGAGAAGCAAATGCCTTGGCCTGGCATTCAAGGCCCTCTCTGATCTGGCGGGTGATATACTCATCCTTCTCCATCATGCAGGCCCTCCTCCAACTGGAGGGGGGGGTCTCTCCTTGCTGGGTTCCTCCGTCCTACCATGGCTCCCTCTGTATCCCCTTTCTTGTTTTTGTTTTTTGGGGGTTTTTTTTGTTTTTGTTTTTGTTTTTTTTTGAGACCCAATCTCACTTCCGTTGCCCAGGCTGGAGTGCAGACGCACAATCATGGTTCATGGCTCACTGCAACCTCGACTTCCTGCACTCAGGTGATTCTCCCACCTCAGCCTCCCAAGTAGCTGGGAGGGACTACAGGTGCACACCACCATGCCCAGCTAAATTTTTTAGTGGAGATGAGGTTTCGCCATGTTACTCAGGCTGGTCTGGAACTCCCAGCCTCAACCGATCTGCCCACCTCAGCCTCCCAAAGTGCTGGGATTACAGGCGTGAGCCACCACACCCGGCCTGTATCTCCTTTCTCTAACCTTCCTCCAGGTCCCAGGGCCAGTGACAATGACGTCCCTTCCACCTCTATGAAGCCTTCTCGGATTTCTCCTGCCCTCTCTGGCCTCCAAGCCACAGAGGCAAGACCCACACTGCGGTGCTCATCATTGTCTCCCTGAGTGAGTCTTAGCTCCCTGAGGGTCTGCAGCTTACACTTTTCACCTGGTGGCCCTGGTGCCCAGATTGACAGCAGGCAGGTAAGGCCCTCCCCTCCCACCACATCAAGAAGTCAGGAGGAACCTAGACTGTAGGAACAAAGGGGCCTGGCTTGCCAGAGCTGGCGGGGCAGGGGTAGCCAGAGCAGGGAGCTGGCCCCAGGGCAGGGGGCTGGCGCCAGGCGGCCCAGCAGGGATTGGCAGGGATCAGCTGGGGTCCTGGGGGAGGAGGGGGTGGATACACCGGGCAGGTGTGGGAAGAAGAGGCCTCACTACCTGAACCTGGGATCCAGAAACGAGGGGTGCTGCTCACACTTGGGGGAGGGCTCCCCCAAGCTCCTGCCAGGCCGGTGAAGTCCCCCCCCAGGTGAAGAGAACCAGAGCCACCAGCTCTGAGGCCCTCTTGGCAACAGGGGGCTGCTGGGGACAGGAAGAGTGTCACATTTCATGGATGGAAAAAGCCAGCGTGAGAGCATGTGAGTGAGTGAGCGTGTGTCTGTGCGTGCGTGCGTCTGTGTGTGTGTGTGTATGCACAATTCGAGATTCTTGATGGAACAGGCTCTTGAACTTCAGCAGCAGGGGTGGGGGAAGGGGATGGGGTGGCGTGGCTCAAAGCCCCTTTCTCAAGTTCCTGCTTCTCAATAACAGCAACAATAATGGCTTACCTTCATCGAGCATTTTCTGTGTGCCAGACACTTTTTTTTTTTGAGAGAGTCTCGCTCTGTCACCCAGGCTGGAGTGCAGTGGCTAGATCTTGGCTCACTGCACCTCTATCTCCTGGGTTCAAGCGAGTCTCATGCCTCAGCCTCCCAAGTAGTTGGGATTACAGGTGCTGGCCAATACGCCCAGCTAATTTTTTGTATTTTTAGTAGAGACGGGGTTTCACCATGTTGGCCAGGCTGGTCTCAAACTCCTAACCTCAAGTCATCGACCTGCCTCGGCCTCCCAAAGTGCTGGGATTAGAGGCATGAGCCACCGCGCTGGCCTTTTTTTTTTTTTGAGACAGAGTCCCTCTATCCCCAGGATGGAGTGCAGTGGTGTGATCTTGGCTCACTGCAACCTCCGCCTCCCGAGTTCAAGCGATTCTCCTACCTCAGCGTCCCGAGTAGCTGGGATTACAGGCACACGCTGCCACACCCCAATGATTTTTGTATATTTAGTAGAGACGGGGTTTCACTATGTTGGCCAGGCTGGTCTCGAACTCCTGACCTCAGGTGATCTGCCTGCCTCAGCTTCCCAAAGTGCTGGATTACAGGCATGAGCCACCATGCCCAGCCAGCGCTGTTCCAAGCACTTCACACATAGTAACTGCTCACTTTCCAGTTAGGAAACCAAGGCTAGAGCTGGCGAGTGATGTGCCCAAGGGAGCTAGGAAGCAGCAGCACCAGGACTTGGACACAAGCCTGAACCCAGAGTCTCCTCTCTTAACCTAAATGCATGCACTGCCCAGCCAGGGACGGTGGCCAGGCCATCTGTTGAGAGGGCCCTGTCCCTCCATCTATGTAAGGGAGCTGTCTAGCTGCGCCCTCCCCACATGTCCACTTTCCTCCCCATAACCTGTCTCTTCCCTGTTTTCCAGGGAAACAGTGCTGCCGAGAACCCACACTGGGGCCTTAACCCCCAGGTTCTGTGGCCGGGCGCAGTGACTCACGCCTGTAATAGCAGCACTTTGAGAGACTGAGGCAGGTGGATCACCTGAGGTCAGGAGTTTAAGAGCAGCCTGGTCAACGTGGTGAAACCCTGTCTCTACTAAGAATACAAAAATTAGCCAGGCGTGGTGGCACATGCCTGTAATCCCAACTACTCGTGAGGCTCAGGCAAGAGAATTGCTTGAACCCGGGAGGTGGAGGCTGCAGTGAGCAGAGACTATGCCATTGCACTCTGGCCTGGGCGACAAGAGCAAAACTCTGTCTCGAAAAAAAAAAAAAGCCAGGCACGGTGGCTCATGCCTATAATCCTAGCACTTTGGGAGGCCAAGGCAGGTGGATCACAAGGTCAGGAGTTCAAGACCAGCCTGGCCAACATGGTGAAACCCCATCTCTGCTAAAAATACAAAAATTAGCTAGGCGTGGTGGTGGGCGGGAGCCTGTAATCCCAGCTACTCGGGAGGCTGAGGCAGAGAACTGCTTGAACCCAGGAGGCAAAGATTGCAGTGAGCCGAGATAATGCCACTGCACTCCAGCCTGGGTGACAGAGCAAGACTCCGTCTCAAAAACAAAAACAAAAAACAAAACAAACAAAAAAAACTCCCGGGTTCCTTGGGCCATGCAGAGCCTGCCTCTCTGGTTGAGGATCACACGTGATTGTCCAGTTCAGAGGGTCCCAAACCTGCCCACACATCAGCATCACAAGAAAGGTTGTGGAATCCAGGCTCCTAGGCCCCACGGCTAGGAGTCTGAGGTGGGCCCAGGAGTCTGGATTTTTCCTACCTTTCCCAGGTGATTTCTGATGTCAGCCACATTTGGGAATCACTGATCCAATCCATCCCCTTGGTCCCCTGACACTGGGCTGCAATGCAGGGGTCTGGGAGGCAGTTCACAACAAGAGAACTGAAGGAAAGCCCTCCAACAAGAGACCCGGGCATGACCTCCTAACATCCCCAAGGAAACAGCCTCAGTAAACCCAGCCTGCACCCCATTCCCTTGACCTGTCTGCAACACACATTCCTTCCCCTAAAGAGGCCTCCAGTCTAACTCCTCCGGGAAGCCCTCCTTAATCTCATCCCATGTGGTCATTCCTTTGCACGTGCAGTCTTGGTTTGCCCAGTAGTTGACGTATTGGTACAAACCTGCTCCTTCTCCCTCTGCCAGGCCAGGGCCACGTCTTTATTTCCTTGGTCTCCCTGTCCCTCACCATGGCTGGGACTGGGCATGACCAAGACACACTGTACATTCTGGCCTTAAGCAGCTACGTGAGGCCTGACACAGTGGCTCACACCTGTAATCCCAGCACTTTGGGAAGCTGAGGCAGGCAGATCAGTTGAGATCAGAAATTTGAGACCAGCCTGGCCAACACGGTGAAACCCTGTCTCTACTAAAAATACAAAAATTAGCTAGACGTGGTGGCAAGAGCCTGTAGTCCCAGCTACTTGGAAGGCTGAGGCACGAGAATTGCTTGAACCCAGGAGGCAGAGGTTGCAGTGAGCCGGGGTCGCTCCACTGTACTCCAGCCTGGGCAACAGGTGAAACTCTGTCTCAAAAAAAAAAAGGCCGGGCACAGTGGCTCACACACCTGTAATCCCAGCACTTTGGGAGGCCAAGGTGGGCAGATCACCTGAGGTCAGGAATTCAAGTCCCACCTGGCCAACATGGCAAAACCCCGTCTCTACTAAAAATACAAAAATTAGCCAGGCAGTGGTGCATTTTACATGGTGCAAGTTATATGGTGGTGCATGTAATCCCAGCTACTAGGCCGGGCGCGGTGGCTCACGCCTATAATCCCAGCACTTTGGGAGGCCGAGGCGGGTGGATCACCTGAGGTCAGGAGTTTGAGACCAACCTGACCAATGTGATGAAACCCTATCTCTACTAAAAATACAAAAAAAAATTAGCCAGGCGTGGTGGCGGGCGTCTGTAATCCCAGCTACTCAGGAGGCTGAGACAGGAGAATTGCTTGACCTGGGAGGCAGAGGTTGCAATGAGCCCAGATTGCGCCATTGCACTCTAGCCTGGGCAACAAAAGTGAAACTCCATCTCAAAAAAAAAAAAAAAAAAAAATCCCAGCTACTTAGGAGACTAAGGCAGGAGAATCACTTGAAACCAGGAGGCAGAGGTTGCAGTGAGCCAAGATTGTGCCACTGCACCCCAGCCCAGGCGACAGAGTGAAACTCCGTCTCAAAAAAAAAAAAAAAAAAAAAAGCAGCAACATGGAAGGTAATTTTAGAAACAGCTACCACCACTGAACCCCTGTGAGATACCGTGTGCTATATGAGGCATGTTACATTCATTATCTTATTTAACGGTCAACACTCTATGAGGAAGGTGATATTTTTATCCCTGCTTCTTCAGGTGAGGAAACTGAGGCACAGAGAAGCTAAATACCTGACCCAAAGTCACAGAACCTTTAGGTGAAATGGGAATGAGTTGGAATTCTAAATGCCCATGCTCTTGTCTTCATTTCCCTGTCCAAGAGCCCAACATCCTAAGATGCCAGAGACTCCTGGCTGCAGACAGAAGCCAGTGCTTCCAGCACCTTCCCTCTGGCCTCTGCAGCACAAGCACTCAACTCCAGTCACGTGGTGAGGTCTTTTCCCAGCTCACTGTTAGGCCAGGCCAGAGAAACCCTTAAGGCATGGATGTGGAAGATTCATTTTCGAGCACCAAGGCCCCTCCCACCTGCTTTCTGTCTGGTCCAGCCAGCCGTCTTGGGCTAAGGCCAAGGCCTGGTACCCAGAGCTCTCAGCCCTCCCCACCTACTGCCCAAAGTCCAGCAATGACTTCCCCAGATGAACCCGTGATCCAGGATCAGCAGAAATCAATGAGATACAACAGAGAGGGTGCTAAAGACAGACTGCTGCGCAGGGAACTTAGCCTCTCTGTGCCTCAGTTTTCTCATCTGTAAAATGGGAATAATACAGATGATAGTACCTCCCTCCAGAGACTTTCATGAGGATTCAATGAGCCAATGCCATAAAGCACTTGGCACAGTGCCTGCCCTGGTAGCTGCGGGGGGTTCTGGCAACAGGGTGCCTCCCCTAAAAAGGGGAGCTGTGTCTTGGTAGGTGCTGCCCTGGGGGTCAGGAATAAAGGGGAGCTGCCTTCCTGAGAGCAAGAATGATGAAGAGGGTGGGGTGGCTCACACCTGTAATGTTAACACTTAGGGAGACCAAGGCAGGAGGCTTATTTGAGGCCCTGAGTTCAAGACCAACCTGGGCAACAAAGTGAGACCCTGTCTCTACAAAAAATTAAAAAATTAGCCAGGCGTGGTGGCACGCACCTCTAGGCCCAGCTACTCAGGAAGCTGAGGTGGGAGGATTGCTTGAGCCCAGGAGGTGAAGGCTGCAGTGAGCTATAATAATGCTACTGGGCCACAGGAATTAGCCAGGTGCAGTGGCTCACACCTGTAATCCCGGCCTTTGGGAGGCCAAGGTGGGGATGATCACTTGAGCCTGAGGGTTCAAGACCAGCGGGGGCAACACAGTGAGACCCTGTCTGTACAAAAAAATAAAATTTAGAAAAACTTTTAAGAGAAGAATGATGTGCACGGTGGCTCACACCTGTAATCCTAGCACTTTGGAAGAAGGTCAAGGCGGGTGGATCACCTGAGGTCAGGAGCTCGAGACCAGCCTGGCCAACATGGCGCAACCCCATCTCTACTAAAAATACAAACATTAGCCGGGCATGGTGGTGGGCGCCTGTAATCCCAGCTACTCGGGAGGCTGAGGCAGGAGAACTGCTAGAACTCAGGGGGCAGAGGTTGCAGTGAGCTGAGATCATGCCATTTCACTCCAGACTAGGCAAGCGAGACTCCATCTCAAAAAAAAAAAAAGAAAGAAAAAGAAAATGATGTGGAGACTGACGGTGAGGGCTTGGTTGGGGCGTGCCTATGTGATGAGCTCCTGGAAGAATGGGACCTCTGGGCACCCCTGGTTTGACTGTGCCAGCGGATGCCCCCTCCTCCCCAAGCAGTCCCAGCCCAAGGCGTGGGTGGTCACCGTGTGGCCTGAGTCAAGGCACAGTCATGACACACCCAGTCTGCTCTCTGGGGAGGCGGGAATGAATGAAGCCCTTCCGCCCTCTCCCTTCCCCCATCCTTCATCCCCACCCCAGGCTTGAACTGAAGCCAGGAACAGGGTCTGGCAGGAGCTGGGGATGCCCCGCACCTGGGAGCCAACCTTGGCCTCCCCGGGGCCAGCTGCCCACTTAGGTCTCCCCAGACCCGGCCCCACCCCCACACCATCCAGTGCAGCCTGCCTGACTCCCGGGACCCTTCTGTTCTCTAGTAGGGAACAGAATGACCTGAACGCCCAGCTGAGCCTCTGATCTCTGCAGCTGTCCTTCCCTCACCGTGTCCAAATCAAGGCCTACAGGGAAAGGCAGGAGCTGGAGATCTGCTGGAAGTTTCTACAAACGGGAGGAAGGGCTGTGGGACATCTGGCCTTGGCTCTAGGGATATCTGCCTGTTTGGATGTTGCCTTTTATTCTCCCAGTTCCCTGTGACGGAAGATGTTGCTTTGTTGAAGCCTTCTTGTGTCTCCCATCTTGTTCTAGAAGCCCCCCCAGGATGGTGCAATATCTCTCCCCTCAGACACGGGGTGTCTACTGAAGTGAGGTGCTCTGTACCCTCCTCTGACTGGGAGCCCCCTAGAAGTTAAAACGGTCCGTGTTTCTCTCCATGCACCAAGGCCACGGGTTTTGGGTGAGGGAACAGACAAGCTGCCGACAGCACCCCACCTACCTCACTCCCCGAGACTCTACAGCAAATCCCCTTCCCTACTCCAGCTGAATCCACCTCAGTAGCTGCCCCCTCCCATCCATCTGCCAGGGAAAGGGAAGAGCTGGCCTCTCTGGGAGCTGCTGGGGTACCCCCCACCAAACACACACACTAGTCAGGGGGCTGCTCAGACAAGACCTGCAGGGAAGATGAGCAACCCACTCTGTCCTGTCCAACTGGCTGAAGGTCACACCTCAGCTGGGTCTGGGGGAGCTGAGCAGGCTCCCCCAGGCAGCATTTCCAGGCAACAGCACCCCCTTCCCGTCCAGAGGTGCAGAAATGAACAGTAGGTCTGAGTTCCAGACAATGACCCCACCTCCAACCAGCTCTGGCAACTGGAGACCAGATGTTTAACCTACCAGGGCCTCAGTCTTCCCATCTCCAAAATGGGACTGATGATTCCTTACTTATCAAAGGGATCCTGGCTGGGCGTAGTGGCTCAGGCCTGTAATCCCAGAAGCCAAGGTGGGCAGATCGCTTGAGGTCAGGAGTTCGAGACCAGCCTGGCTATCATTGCAAAACCTCATCTCTACTAAAAATACAAAAATTAGCCAGGCATGGTGGCGCATGCCTGTGATCCCAGCTACTTGGGAGGCTAAGACAAGAGAATTGCTTGAACCCTGGAGGTGGAGGCTGCAGTGAGCTGAGATCATGCCACTGCACTCCAGCCTGGGCGACAAAGCGAGGCTCTGTCTCAAAAAAAAAAAATGAAAATGAAAAACTTAAAAAATAAAAAAAAGGAAAACAGGGAGGGATCCAAATGGAGAAGGGAAGCAAAGGGCCCAACTCAGACTGGCCTGACATTAGCCCCAGGCCTAAGGATCCGCTCTCTTGTGCATCAGTGAGCAAAGATGTGCTTTCTACCTACCAGGTGCTCTACCTGGGTTACCTCAGTAGCACACTGATCCTGTCCTCCACCCATAGCAGCACTGTCTGTGAAGGCTTCCTTGGATCTGCTCTGCCCTCCTCCTGTCACTTGCTGGGGATCAGGGTGCCTAACGCCCTGTCATCAGTCTGGTCCCTCTTCAATTCAACTCCCCGGGCTTCATCATGGGCAGCCGCGGTTTCTCTCCTGGAATGGTCTGGGATGCAGGCAGCCCATGTCAGGAGAAGCAGGGGGATCAAAGGCCCACAAAACAAGGCCACAACAGGGCTACTGGCCAGTGAGGGGACCCAGGCCGAGAGCCCTTTGCACAGCCCAGTGGTCAGCGTTTCCGTCACTGGACTTTCTGAGCTGTCTTACTGCCCTGCTGTAAGCTGGCAGCTCTGGGACCGGGAGAGAAAATGCCCTTTGCTGAGGGCCTTTCATGGGCCAGGCATTGAGCTGAACTCTCCCCAACTTCATCCCCTGGAATTCTTGTTAGAGCTCCAGGCGTGAGGTTGTATCACCGGGTCTTGCAGGCTAGAACACCAAGCCTCACAGAGAGCAAGCACCGCCGGCTTTACCACTGGGAGACGTGGGGCCTTGGGCATAACCTGGTCCAAGGGAGGTACTCAAGAAATGGTGGTTCCTGGCCGGGCGCGGTGCTCACGCCTATAATCCCAGTACTTTGGGAGGCCGAGGTAGGTGGATCACCTGAGATCAAGAGTTTGAAACCAGCCTGACCAACACGGTGAAACCCCGTCTCTACTAAAAATACAAAAATTAGCTGAGCGTTGTGGCATCCGCCTGTAATCCCAGCCACTAGGGAGACTGAGGCAGGAGAATCGCTAGAACTTGGGAGGTGGAGGTTGCAGTGAGCTGAGATCGCGCCATTGGACTCCAGCCTGGGCAATAGGAGTGAAACTCTATCTTAAAAAAAAAAAAGAAAAAAGAAAAGAAATGGTGGCTCCCGGCTGTAATCCCAGCACTTTGGGAGGCCGAGGCAGGAGGATCACTTGAGGTCAGGAGTTTGAAACCAGCCTGGCCAACATGGCGAACCTCGTCTCTTCTAAAGATACAAAAATTAGCTGGGCGTGGTGGTGCAGGCCTGTAATCCCAGCTACTTGGGAGGCTGATGCACGAGAATCGCTTGAACCCAGGAGGCAGAGGTTGCAGTGAGCCGAGGACACGCTACTGCACTCCAGCCTGGGGGACACAGCAAAACTCTGTCTCAAAAATAAAATAAAATAAAATAAAATAAATAGTGGTTCCCATCCCTGACCCAAAGAACCCGGGATCCTTCTGGTGGTACAGTTTCATCTTCTCCAGGAGGATAGGCTGAAGAAGAGAATGCCATGGAAAGTACCGCCAGTTCTGCTTGGCTTTGCTGGGACTATCCGAAGTCTATGCCCTTCTCGGGACAGCCCTGGAGATGGCCCATGCCAGGGAGGGCTGGGGAGGAGGGAAGCACCCACTCAGGACAGTGGGGCACACACTGCAATCCAATCTGCCTTGATGAAGTAGAAGGAATGCTAGACTGGAGCCCAGCTGACCTCGGACCAACCACCTCCGTCTGGACCACCCTGGACAGTCACTTCACCTATCTGGGCCTCGGTTTCCACAAGTATAAACTGCAGAGAGGGCCAGGCACGGTGGCTCACACCTGTAATCCCAACACTTTGGGAGACCAAGGTGGGCTGATCACCTGAGGTCAAGAGTTCAAGACCAGCCTGGCCAACATGGTGAAACCCCATCTCTACCCAAAATACAAAAATTAGCTGGGCGTGGTGGCACATGTCTGTGATCCCAGCTACCTGGGAGGCTGAGGTACAGGAATCCCTTGAACCGGCTGGGCGCGATAGCTCACGCCTGTAGCCTGTAATCCAAACATTTTGGGAGGCCGAGGCAGGCGGATCACGAGGTCAGAAGTTCAAGACCAGCCTGGCCAGCATGGTGAAACCCCGTATCTACTAAAAATACAAAAATTAGCTAGGCATGGTGGCGCGTGCTTGTAATCCCAGCTACTTGGGAGACTGAGGCAGGAGAAACACTTGAACCTGGGAGGTGGAGGTTGCAGTGAGCTGAGATTGTGCCACTGCACTCCAGCCTGGGCGACAGAGCGAGACTTCATCTCAAAAGAAAAAAAAGAATTGCTTTTACCTGGGAGGCAGAGGTTGCAGTAAGCCGAGATCGCGCACTGCATTCCAGCCTGGGCGACAGAGCAAGACTCTGTCTCAAAAATGACTAACTAACTAAATAAATAATACATTAAATAAAATAAAAAAATAAACTGCAGAGAGGAAGACTACCCTGGCAGGGACTAAGCAGACCACAGGGAACATGGGTGAAAGCACAAACTGCTCCACAAAGTGAGCCACACCTTCTACCCCCATCCCTCCCCAGTCCCCCTCAAGACCCCTCATTCCCATGGTCGTGAGGCCTCCTGGCTCTGGAACCAGACACCTGGGTGGGTGGGGTAAATCCTGGTTCCAAGGCCCACAAGTTGTATGATCTTGGGCAAGTGAATGAACTCTGGAGCCTCAGTTTGCCCAGCTGGAAAACGGGGATAATAGACGGAAACACTTACCAGGGTAGCAATCATGCCTAACTGATGCCTGGCCCATAGTGAGCACTCTGCAGAATAGCCATTGCTGGTTATTATTATGAGAACTATTATTATTCGAGCCTTTCTGTGCTGAATGGGACTCAGCTGTCACCCTTTCCTTCCCGAAGCAGGAACCGCAGCCCCAAGAGGGGAAGTGATTTGTTCAAGTCATCAGCGAGTAAGTGGACAAGGAGCCGGAACCCAGACTCCCTCTCCAGCCCAGGCCTCCCATTCAGGTCGTTCCCAGGGAGGCAGCCCGGGACCAGCCCTCCCGCCCGGATCCGCGCTCCCGCCCCCGGCCTTCGCTCCCTCACCCTCCGGCTTGGCGTCGCCCTTCGCTTCGGCCAGCAGCAGCCAGCCCAGCGGGGCCAAGAGCAGCAGGGGCCGCATGGCCGAGGTATGGGGACGATCGGCCGACCCGGCGGCTCTCGCAGGGCTGGAAACTTCGCGACGGGGCCGCAGGTCCCGCTGCCACGCACTGGGCCCGCCCCAGGGGCGGCCCTGCCCCGCCCCTCCCCGCCCTCCCCGCCCTCCCCACCGCCTGCCCAGGGGGGAAGGGTTTTTCTGCAGATATGCCCGAGTCCGGGCCTCTCCTTATCGGGGCAGCTCCCTCCGCCTGTCTGTGCAGCTCCCGGGGCTTCCGCCAGGCCCTGCCGCCTCTCTCCCTTCTCTGGGGGGCTCACTTCGACCAGGAAGAGGGCGGTGAGAGGAGAGCGAGGCCACGATTTCTAGACCCCAGGTTGTGGGCCAAGGCTCCATGGCATCGATAGCCGCGAGCCCCTGTTTGCTCGCCTGAAAAGTGGGGCTTATGATAGCGTCTGTTCATTGGGTCTTGCACGGGTTAATGGCGTTACCTGTAGCGCACTTCCAGCAGCCCCAGGTCAAGCCCCAAGGAAGTCAGTTTTCATTTCATTAGTCCTTCCCAAAACCCAAGGGGTGAGGGTGGGCAGGGATGCCTTCAGAGACACGGACACCCCTATGTGGCCCACCCAGGCACTGGAAATGCAGGAAGCCCGTCTCCACTCTCCCCAAAAGGCGATCACTTGATCTACCTTTGTGTCCCTGGGAGGCAAACCTCTGAGCCAAGGAAAGTCTTGCTTCTGAGGTTTTTGGTTGGTTTTTTTTTTCCCCCATTTTTTTGAGACAAGGTTGCTTTCAGTTGCCCAGGCTGGAGTGCAGTGGCGTGATCACCGCTCACTGCAGCCTCGACCTCCCGGGCTCAAGCAATCCTCCCATCTCAGCCTCCCAAGTAGGTGGGATCACAGGCCTGAGCCACCATCCCTGGCTAATTTTTCTACTTTTTTTTTGAGACGGGAGTTTCACTCTTGTTGCCCAGGCTGGAGTGCAATGGTGAGATCTGGGCTCACGGCAACCTCCGCCTCCCGTGTTCAAGCGATTCTCCTGCCTCAGCCTCCCGAGTAGCTGGGATTACAGGCATGTGCCACCATGCCCAGCTAATTTTGTATTTTTAGTAGAGGCGGGGTTTCTCCATCTTGGTCAGGCTGGTCTTGAACTCCCGATCTCAGATGATCTGCCCGCCTTGGCCTCCCAAAGTGCTGCGATTACAGGCGTGAGCCACTGCACTTGGCCAATTTTTCTAGTTTTTGTAGAGACAAGAGTCTCCCTATGTTGCCCAGGCTGGTCTTGAACTCCTGGGCTCAAGGGATCTTCCTGCCTCCCAAAGTGCTGGGATTACAGGCTGAGCCACCACACCCTACAGAGATTAATTGTTAAATGAGTAAATGAATCCATGAAAGTTTTTAGGGCCTCTTCACAGATACCCAAAGCCCAACAAACAACTCAACGGTCTCTAGAGCAGTCTCTGGGCTCCTGGACCAGATGTCAGACAGGGGCAGCCACCTCTGAACAAAAATCCTTCCTTCCTTGGAAGAAACCTCAGACAGAAGCCGGGCGCGGTGGCTCACGCCTGTAATCCCAGCAATTTGGGAGGCCGAGGCGAGCAGATCACAAGGTCAGGAGTTCAAGACCAGCTTGACCAACATGGTGAAACTCTGTCTCTACTAAAATACAAAAATTAGCCAGGCATGGTGGCGTGCGCCTGTAATCCCAGCTACTCTGGAGGCTGAGGCAGTAGAATCGCTTGAACCCAGGAGGCTGAGTTTGCAGTGAGCCAAGACTATGCCACTGCACTCCAGCCTGGGCAACAGAGTGAAACTCTCTTAAAAAAAAAAAAAAAAAAAAAAAAAACCTCAGACAGGGACCCAGGAGCCTTTTCCCAGCTGATTAGGCTCCAGAGGAGTGGGTGGCGGGTGCAACCCTAGGCTGGCAGGGGGTTCCCTGCAGGGGGCAAAGGGGTGGGAGAGAAGGAATGTCATGAATGTCAATGGACAACATAGAGCAGGCTATGCGTCCGTGCTGGGAAAAGATATTAATAAATCAACAGCATTCAGATAGGCTGGGTGCGGTGGTTCATTCCTGTCATCCCAGTACTTTGGGAGGCCAAGACAGCCAGATTGCTTGAGCCTAGGAATTCAAGACCAGCCTGGGCAACATGGTGAAACCCCTTCTCTACTAAAAATACAAAAATTAGCCGGGCATGGTGGCATGTGCCTGTAGTCCCAGCTACTCAGGAGGCTGACTGGGGAGGATCACTTGAGCCCGGGAGGTAGAGGTTTCAGTGAGCCATGATCGCACCGCTGCACTCCAGCCTGGACAAGAGGGTCAGACCCTGTCTCAATAAAACAAATAAACCAAAAAATAAAAATAAAAACAAAACAGCATTCAGATGCTGCACCCAGAGAAATACACTATCCATCTGATGTTAAGTGGAAAAGCAGAATATATAGTATGGTTCCACTCAGTAAAAATACATTCTTTTTTTTTTTTTTTTTTTTGAGATGGAGTCTTACTGTGTTGCCCAGTCTGGAGTGCAGTGGCATGATCTCAACTCACTGCAACCTCCGCCTCCCGGGTTCAAGCAATTCTTTGCCTCAGCCTCCCGAGTAGCTGGGATTACAGGTGCCTGCCACCATGCCCGGCTCATTTTTGTATTTTTAGTAGAGATGGGGTTTCACCATGTTGGCCAGGCTGGTCTTGAACTCCTGACCTCGTGATCCACCTGCCTCGGCCTCCCAAAGTGTTGGGATTATAGGCGTAAGCCATCATACCCAGTCAAAAATATATTCTTATCGATGTATACATGCATAGAGACAATGCTAGAAGAAAATTATGGCCAAATGTTTACTGTGATTATTTCCAGGTTGTGGGATTATTTCATATTTATATAGACAATTTTTGATGTTTCATATTATTTCCAGGTAGTTATTTTGTTATTTATATTTTTTTTTTCAATAAATATATACTATTTGTAAAATTCAACAAAATCGGCCCGGCACAGTAGCTCACGCCTGTAATACCAGCACTTTGGGAGGCGGAGGCAGGCAGATCACCTGAGGTTGGGATTTCAAGACCAGCCTGACCAACATGGAGAAACCCTGCCTCTACTAAAAATACAAAATTATCTGGGCATGGTGGTGCATTCCTGTAATCCCAGCTACTTGGAAGGCTGAGGCAGGAGAATTTTTTGAACCTGGAAGGCGGAGGTTGCAGTGAGCTGAGATCCTACCATTGCACTCTAGCTTGGGCAACAAGAGCAAAACTCCGTCTTGAAAATATATATATGTATATTCAAACAAAATCAATACATGCTATTTTTAGAATATAGGTCCAGGCCGGCACAGAGACTCATGCCTGTAATCCCAGCACTTTGGGAGGCCAAGGCAGGAGGACTGCTTGGGCCCAGGAGTTCCAGACCAGCCTGGACACTATAGCAAAACCCCTCCCCCATCTCTGTTAAAAAAACAAAGATAGAGTCAGTCACTGGGAACCCTGGAAATCATCTCATTGTGTGGAAATCATCTCATTGTATGGAGATGTGCTCATTGTACAGACAGCACAAGTGATATCCATAGGCATGGGGCAGCAAGCTCAAGGTCACAAGGCAAGTAAAAGGAAGAGGCGTGAGCAGAATCCAGGGCCCCTACCTCCCAGCTGGGACCCAGGGCTGGGAGTTTCAGCATCTGGAGACAGGACTTGGTGCCAGAATCCACCGGGTGTTTTGGATTCAGGAGGATGCAGACTCAGACTCCAGACCCCTGGAGGAAGAGGAAATGCCAGGAGGAGCAGAGGGAGGAGAATGAGCATGTGTTGGCTGGTTCAATTTTCTCTTTTTTTTTTGAGACAGGGTCTCACTTTGTTGCCCAGGCTGGAGTGCAGTGGTGTGATTACAGCCCACTGCAGCCTCAACTTCCTGGGCTCAGGTGATTCTCCCAACTTAGCCTCCTGAGTAGCTGGGACTACAGGCATGCACCTTGCCTGGCTAATTTTTTTTTTTTTTTTGTAGAGACAGGGTTTCACAATGTCGGCCAGGCTGGTCTCAAACTCCTGAGCTCAAGACATCTGCCTTCCTCAGCCTCCCAAAGTGCTGGGATTACACGTGTGAGCCAATGTGCCCGGCCCCTGGTTCAGTTTTCAAAACTCTCCCTCATTCCCTGCTCACAACAGCCTTGCTAATTAAGCAGTACTGCCCCATTTGCAAAATGAGAAAACAGACCCAGAGAAGTGAAGCAATTTGCTTGACGCCGCACAACTGATGCAGAACTACAGTAAGGGAGGCAGCATTGGAACTCAGCTCTAACTCTCCATTTGCTGTAGTCCAAGGAGAACCTCAATGGTGATGTACTATGAATAGAAAAAAAAAAAAAAAAAAAAAAACACCTTGAGGCCAGGTGCCATGACTCACGCCTGTAATCCTAACACTTTGGGAGGCTGAGGTGGGAGGATCCTTTGAGACCAGGAGTTCAAGACCAGCCTGGGCAAGTTAGTCAGACCCGTCCCCCCGCCCCCACCCACCTCCCATCTCCACAAAAAAAATTAGGAGGGTGTGGTGGCGTGTGCCTGTAATCCCAGCTTCTCAGGAGGCTGAAGTGGGAGGAACACTTGAGCCCAAGAGGTTGAGGCTGCAGTGAGCCATGATTGTACCACTGTACTTCTGCCTGAGTTACAGAGTAAGACTCTGCCTCAAAAAAAAGGAAAAGAAAAAACCCCTTGGGCGGTGGGAGTCCCATGGCCCAAAGTCATTTTAAGTCAGGAGGGGGAATCAATCTTGGAGGCTGCTGGCCTCTCTGGGAGAAAGGATTCACTCTGGCAAAGCCTGCCCTCTCCTCCTTTGGTATCTGTTTCCTGTTCCCTTCACCAAATTGCTGAAACTTGAACCCTGCCCAAGCTTCATGGAGAAAGGGGGCCTGTCTCTTTAACCAGTGGTGGCTGCCGTCCAGATGTTACTTCTGGTACGTGCTGCACGTGCTGTGGACAGTTAAAGGCGCAGGACTCAGATTTCTAGGGAAGGTGTAGAAAGGATAGCTGGCCTGGAGGGCAGCTGCCCGGTGCCATGAGGGGCTTTTCTCATTTTCATCCTTTTCTTATATTCATTTCCTTTTTTGGCCCAAGGAAGAGCAAGGGCCTCGGTAGGATGGCCATATTCTGTGCTGCTAGATGGGCGATCACCTCTCACTAGCACTTAAGCCTCCCTAATAATAATAATAGTAAAAGTAAATCATAATAAAATGTCCTCTTTCTTTTTTATTTTTGAGACAGAGTCTCACTCTGTCACCCAGGCTGGAGTGCAGTACCTTAAGGCTGGGCACGGTGGCTCACGCCTGTAATCCCAGCACTTTGGAAGGCTGAGGCAGGTGGATCATCTCAGGTCAGGAGTTCCAGACCAGCCTGACCAACATGGAGAAACCCCGTCTCTATTAAAAATACAAAAAATTAGCCAGGCGTGGTGGCGCATGCCAGTAATCCCAGCTACTTGGGAGGCTGAGGCAGGAGAATCGCTTGAACCTGGGAGGTGGAGGTTGTGGTGAGCCGAGATCGCACCATTTCACTCCAGCCTGGGCAACAAGAGCAAAACTCCGTCTCAAAAAAAAAAAAAAAGCCTAAACCTCGCATCACACAATATCCCCTTGTAATAAACCTGCACATGTACTCCCTGAACCTAAAATAAAAATTGAGAAAAAAAGAAAAGAAAGAAGGCTGAGTGCGGTGGCTCACACCTGTAATCCCAGCACTCTGGGAGGCCAAGGTGGAAGGACTGCTTGAGTTCAGGAGCTCAAGACCAGCTTGGGCAGCATGGCAAAAACCTGCCTCTCCAAAAAATATCAAAAAAAAAAAAAATTAGCTGGGCATAATGGTGAGGGCCTATAGTTCTAGCTACTCAGGAGGCTGACTTGGGAGGATCACTTAAGCCTGGGAGATGGAGGTTGCAGTGAGCTGTGATTGTGCCACTGTACTCCAGCCTGGGCAACAGAGTGAGACCTTCTCTCTAAATAAATAAATAAATAGGACTGGGCGTGGTGGCTCACACCTGTAATCCCAGAACTTTGGGAGGCCACAGTGGGTAGATCACAAGTAAGGAGTTCGAGACCAGCCTGGCCAACATGGTGAAACTCCATCTCTACTAAAAATACAAAAATCAGCCAGGCATGGTGGCAGGTTCCTGTAATCCCAGCTACTCGGGAGGCTGAGGCAGGAGAATTGCTTGAAACCAGAAGGCGGAGGTTGCGGTGAGCCAAGATTGCGCCACTACACTCCAGCCTGGGCAACAAGAGCAAAACTCCGTCTAAATAAATAAATACATAAATAAATAAGGCAGGCACAGTGGCTTACGCCTGTAATCCCAGCACTTTGGGAGGCTGAGGCAGTTGGATCATCTGAGGTCAGCAGTTTGAGACCATGCTGGCCAATATTGTGAAACCCGGTCTCTACTAAAAACACAAAAATTAGCCAGGCGTGTTGGCTGTAATCCTAGCTACTTGGGAGGCTGAGGCATGACAATTGCTTGAACCTAGGAGGCAGAGGTTGCAGTGAGCTGAGATCGCACCTCTGCACTTTAGCCTGGGGGACAAAGTGCGACTGTCTCAAAAAAATAAAAAATAAAAATAAGTAAAAAAAATTAATAAAATAAAAATGGTAAGCAGACTGTAGGACCACCTGGACAGTTCCTTCTAAAGGGCACTGGCCTCAGCAAACATTTGTGTCTGCTCACAGCCCACCAGAGTCCACCTCAAATGACCGTTTAATTTCCAACAACTGGGAAGCACTGTCTGGCTTTGGAATGTACTGAAACCAAAGTGGAAACAATCACCCATTGTCTGCCTCTGTGCTTGTATTGAATTTTTTTCCCAAGATACAAAGCAAAATTTCTCTTTTGCATCGATGATTCACAATTTAAAGGCATTTTCAAAGTATGAGACATTAGTGTCTTATGTTATTTAATAAGTTAAAACTTAGGGCTGACATCAAGAAGATGATTTGGTGTGGTTGGAGACATTGATGGCCCTTGGCTGGATTTGGATTTGTGTCCACGTGTGGTGTACATGCAGCTAGACAGGTCTGTTAACAAAATATTTTTTGGGAAGTCTAGTTTCTGGTGGTTAGTTTTTTTTTTTTTTTTTTAGACGGAGTCTCACTCTGTTCTGTTGCCCAGGCTGGAGTGCAGTGGCGCGATCTCAGCTCACTGCAACCTCTGCCTCGCTGGTTCAAGCGATTCTCATGCCTCAGTCTCTCAAGTAGCTGGGATTACAGGCGCCTGCTACCATGCCCAGCTAATTTTTGCATTTTTATTTTTTTATTTTTATTTATTTTTTATTTATTTATTTTTGAGATGGAGTCTCGCTCTGTCGCCCAGGCTGGAGTGCAGTGGCGCGATCTCGGCTCACTGCAAGCTCCGCCTCCCGGGTTCACGCCATTCTCCTGCCTCAGCCTCCCGAGTAGCTGGGACTACAGGCTCCTGCCACCACGCCCGGCTAATTTTTTATATTTTTAGTAGAGACAGGGTTTCACCTTGTTAGCCAGGATGGTCTCAATCTCCTGAGCTCGTGCTCTGGCGGCCTCGGCCTCCCAAAATGCTGGGATTACAGGCGTGAGCCACCGCTCCCAGCCTAATTTTTGTATTTTTAGTAGAGACAGGTTTTCACCATGTTGGTCAGGCTGGTTTCGAACTCCTGACCTCAAGTGATCTGCCCATCTCGGCCTCCTAAAGTGCTGGAATTACAGACGTGGGCCACCACTCCTGGCCTCTGGTGGTTCCCCTTCCCCTCCTCCTCCCTTTTCCTTTCTTCTTCTTTCTTCCTCTTCTTTCTTCTCTCTCTTTTTTTTTTCCTCCAGTTTTTCGTATTGTTTCAAGTGTTTTTGCAGTGAGGATAGTCTTTTTTTTTTTTTTTTTTTTTGAGACGGAGTCTCACTCTGTCGCCCAGGCTGGAGTGCAGTGGCGTGATCTCGGCTCACTGCAAGGCTGCAACCTCCGCCTCACAGGTTCAAGCAGTTCTCCTACCTCAGCCTCCTGAGGAACAGGGATTATAGGCATGCGCCACCACGCCCGGCTAGTTTTCGTATTTTTAATAGAGATGGGGTTTCACCATGTTGGTCAGGCTGGTCTCAAACTCCTGACCTCGTGATCCGCCCGCCTTGGCCTCCCAAAGTGCTGGGATTACAGGCGTGAGCCACCGCGCGCGGCGAGAGGATGGTCATTTTTACAGAAACAAAGTTGTTGTGTGTGTATGTTTTTAAATGTTGGGGCTGTTGAATCCATCAGTAGCAAAGGGGCCCAACACGTGTTCGGTTTGGCTGGCTCGATGTTTTTTTCACGAGTGAACTGGATGCTTCCAGTCCTCCCCAGACCCCTGCACTTAACTCCACTGGACTTCACTCTTCCGGCCTGCAAACGGGTGGTCCCGCCCCCGGCAGCTTCCGTCCCGCCCTCGCCGTGGCTCCGCCCTCTTCTCTCTGGCCCGCCTCTCTCTCCTCCCTCCGCCCTCCCGTTTTCCATCTGTCGTAAAAGACACGGCGACGCTTGACGGCCGGCGTCGTTTGACCGCTGGAGGCCACCGAGAAGAAGGAGGAAGCAGGGGTGGCGACTGCTGCGGTGGCTGCGGCGGGGGCAGGGGTGGGCGCCGCGGTCCGGGCCGGGCAGTGAGGCGCGGGCGGCCGGGCCGGTGGGCTGGGCGGCGGGCCCGGCGGCCGCCCTCGCGCCCTTGCCCGCGCCTGGCGGCCCGATGTGGCTGCAGCAGCGGCTCAAGGGGCTGCCGGGACTGCTGTCGAGCAGCTGGGCCCGCCGCCTCCTCTGCCTGCTTGGCCTCCTGCTGCTGCTTCTGTGGTTTGGGGGGTCCGGTGCGCGGCGGGCGGCGGGCGGCCTGCACCTGCTGCCCTGGTCCCGCGGTGAGCCGGGCGCCGCCGAGTCGTCTGCCTGCCTGGAGGCGGCCACCCGCGCCTGGCGCGGCCTGCGGGAGCGCGGCGAGGCGGTACCGCTGGGTCCTGGAGTGCCGGCCCTGGTGGCCAACGGCTTCCTGGCCCTGGACGTGGCCGCCAATCGGCTGTGGGTGACCCCCGGGGAGCGGGAGCCCGCCGTGGCGCCGGACTTTATGCCCTTCGTGCAGCTGCGCCCGCTGAGCGCGCTGGCTGAAGCTGGAGAGGCGGTGCTGCTGCTGCGGGAGGGGCTGCTGCGCCGCGTGCGTTGCCTGCAGCTGGGGTCCCCAGGTCCCGGCCCCGTGGCCGCCGGCCCGGGGCCCGCCTCCGTCTCTGGCCTTGCCGCGGGGTCCGGCCGCGACTGCGTGCTGCTGCAAGAGGACTTTCTGGCGCACAGGGGCCGACCCCACGTCTACCTGCAGCGCATCCAGCTCAACAACCCCACGGAGCGCGTGGCAGCGCTGCAGACTGTGGGGCCCACTGCCGGCCCAGCCCCCAAGGCTTTCACCAGTACCCTGGAGAAGGTCGGAGACCATCAGTTCCTCCTCTACTCAGGCCGGTCCCCGCCTACGCCCACTGGGTTGGTGCACCTGGTGGTGGTGGCCGCCAAGAAGCTGGTGAACCGCCTCCAAGTGGCTCCCAAGACGCAGCTGGATGAGACGGTGCTGTGGGTGGTGCACGTCTCTGGCCCCATTAACCCCCAGGTGCTCAAAAGCAAAGCAGCCAAGGAGCTCAAGGCGCTGCAGGACTTGGCACGGAAGGAAATGCTGGAGCTCTTGGAGATGCCAGCGGCGGAGCTGCTTCAAGACCACCAGCTCCTTTGGGCTCAGCTCTTCAGCCCAGGTGAGTCCTGGCCAGCGCTTGGTCCACTCTAGATATGTCCCTCCAAAGTCTGCAGAGGTGACACTGAAGGTGATGGTGGGGTGGTTAAAACTTGGGCTTGGCGTTTCACCAGGGGTTGAATCTGCTCAACTGCTTAGTGTCTGTGCGACCTTTGGATTCGTCGCCTAATTTCTCTGGGCTTGTATTTAATAACAGTAACGCCTACCTCAGAAGGTTTTTATGAGACTGTAGTGGACAATTGAGTGTAAAGGTCAATTCTTTCTGTTATTTGTTTTGGTAGATGGGGCGTGATGTGAGCAGAGTGAAGTGTTTTAGAGTCAGTTTGCAGAGGTGAAACCAGCAGGTGGATCCCCTGATTCTTTGCTCAGCACCGCAGTCGGCCTGGTGACAGAGGAGGGCTTCTTGACATAACCCCTGCTAGGCTGAGGTGCGTCCTAGCAGTTGTGGCTGCAACTGGTTCACAGGGAGGTTGGAGAATCCCTTCTTTTAGCAGGTTGAGATGCTCCCGCCTGATGAAAACTCTCCTCTCATTGACCGTTAAAGAGAAGAAAATCCTGTTCTGGATGAGAGAGGGGGTTTGGTTTCCAGGGTTCCAGTTGTCTGAACCCTTGTGTTTGGTTGCTCAGAGAGTTGAGTTCATTCAGGAAGTATCTATTGAATGCTTCTGCCAGGGCTGTTCTATGCATGGGGGGTGCAGATGGGAACCAGAGTTCCTGTTCTTATGGTGCTTGCTTAAATTCTGGTTAGGAGGAAGACAGACATTAGAAAAGTGAAAATTAAAATTAAAATAAGGCAGCTTTTTAGGCTAGAACGTGCTGGCTGGGCGCGGTGGCTGACGCCTGTAATCCCAGCACTTTGGGAGGCTGAGGCAGGTGGGTCACCTGAGGTCAGGAGTTCAAGACCAACCTGGCCAAGGTGGTGAAACCTTGTCTCTACTAAAAATACAAAACTTAGCCTGACCTCGTGATCCGTCCGCCTCGGCCTCCCAAAGTGCTGGGATTACAGGCATAAGCCACTGTGCCCCGCGAGAGGATAGTCATCTTCACAGAAACAAAGTTGTTGTGTGTATGTTTTTAAATCTTAGGGCTGTTGAATCCATCAGTAGCAAAGGGGCCCAACGTATTTATTCAGCAAGTGTCTATTGAATGCTTCTGCCAGGGCTGTTTTAGGCATGGGTGGTGGCCTGCAACTGTAGTCCCAGCTACTCAGAGGCTGAGACAGGAGAATCACTTGAACCTGGGAGGTGGAGGCTGTAGTAAGCTGAGATGGTTCCACTGCGCTGAAGCCTGGGCGACAGAGTAAGACTCTGTCTCAATAAATGAATAAATACATACATAAAGCTACAGGACTGGAGAGAGAAAGGACAGAGAGGAGAAGTGGCCTGAGACTGGCCTCAGCACTGGTGACTGATCTGGCACAGGAGATCTGACCATAGGGTTGGCGCCAAGTCCTGGTTAAGTCTGCGTTCCTCTGGGCTCTGGCACCAGGCCCCGCTGCTTTTTAACAAGATTCTAGATTTCAGGCCCACAGGCTCAATTGAGTTGGTTGTGTAAACAAGACAGGCTGGCTCTCTTCTATACTTTAGGGAGACGGGCACCACTGTCTTTATCATTAAGGCACAACACCTCACTCTTCTGCTGCCCTTGGTCTTTATTTCGTATGCTCTGCCTCCCAGCTGTCCTTCCCCCTTAACATGCAGCTTTCATGGTGTTGCAGGAGTGGAAATGAAGAAGATCACTGACACCCACACGCCGTCTGGCCTGACCGTGAACCTGACACTCTATTACATGCTCTCCTGCTCGCCAGCCCCGCTGCTCAGCCCCTCCCTGAGCCACAGGGAGCGAGACCAGATGGAGTCGACGCTCAACTATGAAGATCACTGCTTCAGCGGCCACGCCACCATGCACGCCGAGAACCTGTGGCCAGGGCGGCTGTCCTCCGTCCAGCAGATCCTGCAGCTCTCTGACCTGTGGAGGCTGACCCTCCAGAAGCGTGGCTGCAAGGGGCTGGTGAAGGTGGGTGCCCCAGGCATCCTGCAGGGCATGGTGCTCAGCTTCGGGGGGCTGCAGTTCACGGAGAACCACCTCCAGTTCCAGGCCGACCCCGACGTGCTGCACAACAGCTATGCATTGCATGGCATCCGCTACAAGAACGACCATATCAACCTGGCCGTGCTGGCGGATGCCGAGGGCAAGCCCTACCTACACGTGTCGGTGGAGTCCCGTGGCCAGCCTGTCAAGATCTACGCCTGCGAGGCGGGCTGCCTGGATGAGCCAGTGGAGCTGACCTCAGCGCCCATGGGCCACACCTTCTCAGTCATGGTGACACAGCCCATCACGCCACTGCTCTACATCTCCACCGACCTCACACACCTGCAGGACCTGCGGCACACGCTGCACCTCAAGGCCATCCTGGCCCATGATGAGCACATGGCCCAGCAGGACCCCGGGCTGCCCTTCCTCTTCTGGTTCAGTGTGGCCTCCCTCATCACCCTCTTCCACCTCTTCCTCTTCAAGCTCATCTACAACGAGTACTGTGGGCCTGGAGCCAAGCCCCTCTTCAGGAGTAAGGTAGGAAGCCGCCATCTGGTCGAAACCCGAGGCCTCGGCCTTGCTCTCAGCCCTGTGTCTCGGAAGGGGCTAGCCTGGCGAGGGGGGGTGAGGCCTGGGCAGGAATGGGTGTCCTGATGCCCTCAGCCCTTAACACCAGAGAGAGCGCACAAGTGTTTTGAGAGGAGACGACGAGGAAGGGAAAGCTGTGGAAATCCAGGTGTGAATTGATGGTCTTCTGGCTTCCCAGGGCAGCCCTCCCCTCCTCCCCCAACATAAATCTCAGCATTTAAAAATAACTGCAAGCTGGGTGTGGTGGCTTGTGCCTGTAGTCCCAGCTACTTGGGAGGCTGAGATGGGAGAATCCCTTGAGCCCAGGAGTTTGAGGCTGCAGTGAACTATGATTGTGTCATTGCACTCTAGGTTGGGCAACAGAGCAAGACCCTGTCTCAAAAAAGCAAAAAACAAAACAAAAAAGCAAATAAAAGTAAAAAAAAAAAAAAAAAAAAAAGGCAGGGCCTGGTGGCTCATGCCTATAATCTCAACACTTTGGGAGGCTGAGGTGGGAGGATCCTTTGAGCCCAGTAGTTTGAGACCAGCCTGGGTAGGATAACGAGGACTTGTCTCTACAAAAAATTTAAAAATCAGCCAGGTGTGGTGGTGCACGCTTGTAGTCCCAGCTACTTAGGAGGCTGAGGTGGGAGGATCACTTGAGCCCAGGAGTTTGAGGCTGCAGTGAGCTGTGATTACACCATTGCACTCCATCCCAGGTGACAGAAGTGAGACCCTGTCTAAAAATAATAATAATGAGGCTGGGTGCAGTGGCTCATGCCTATAATCCCAGTACTTTGGGAGGCTGAGGCGGGTGGATCACCTGAGGTCAGGAGTTCAAGACCAGCCTGGCCAACATAGCGAAACCCCATCTGTACTAAAAATACAAAAATTAGCTGGGCATGGTGGTGCATGTCTGTAATTCCAGCTACTTGGGAGGCTGAGGCAGGAGAATTGCTTGAACCCGGGAGGCGGAGGTTGCAGTGACCCGAGATCATGCCAGTACACTCCAGGCTGGGCGACAGAGTGAGACTCTGTCTCAAAAAAATAAAAATAATAATAATAAAAAATAATAATACAAATAAAATAAAAATAACTGCAACAAGCCCCTAGGTTGACTTGAAGCCTCTGTCTGAACTGCTGGCGGGATCCCCAGCTTCCCCCCATGTGCCTGTTCATGGCATGCAGAGGTCAGCCCCTTGCTCCAGGCCTCTGACCAGAGTGGCCATCTCGTTAGCATAGGACGCAGGACAGAAGCATTGCCCTCCAGTTTCCTGAGACATGTTTGCCCCTGGAAGCGGTGATTTTGGCCATCATTGCTGCAAGACTGTCATCGGGGCAGCATCTTAGCATCAGCATTGCTGTCGTGGGGTGAGGCTGCCTACTGTGTCCTGCCACCCGGCCTTCTGTGCTTCCTCAGGAGAAAGACCAGCAGGGATTCCAGGGGGAGGCCTTTGTTAGCAGTTGTAGAAGAAAATGTTTCCCAAAGAGCTGAGCTGTTGTTTCCCTTTCTCTTCTCTCCTCCCTCATCCCCCTGTCTCCTCCCCTCTACTCTTCCTCCCCTCCCCTCCCTTCTTTTCTTTTCTCATTTATCTTCTCTTTTTAAATGTAGTGACAGTAGAGAGGTATATTAGGCTCTGCGTCTGTGCTCCCAAGTAGTCAGCCCAGATCCCACCCTGGAGAAATGGGAAGTGTCCCATCACATCCACAGGGATGCCTGCGGCTTCTAGTTTCTGGCCCAAGACCAGGACTTGGAAAAGGAAGCAGAACTTGACCTGAAAGAGCAGAAGAGTGGGAGACAGGGCTGAGTTCCTCAAGTTCGAAGAAAGATCAAAAGTCAGATCAAAAAGGACCACACAGAGGCCTTCCTTGTGAGCCGCCTCTGAACTAGCTGCACTAGGACAGGTGCCAAATGTGCATCGTGTGGGTTTTGCCGTCTGTTGGGCAGGCGGCTGCTTTTCCCTGCTGCTTGGTGGCTTCTCTGCCCTTGCTCTTGAGTGCACCTTCGGTTCCCCCCACAGCTGGGGAAATGAGCCAAACTACCTTCATGGGGTACTGACCGATCTCTCCTTGACTCAGGCTCAAGCTGGGCCGTGCCAGAGCGGAGCCAGTGAACACTCAGCTCCAGAAGGGCCCAGGCCACTGAGTCCGTGGTAATTCTGCAAGGCTGGGTCAGAGCCAGGGTGTGGTGCCACTAGGGTTGTCTCCGTAGCCTATTTCTGTAGCTGGCCACTGGGGTTGGCAGTGAACAGTAATCACACTTGTTTTGTGAATTGAACAGGAAGATCCCAGTGTCTGAGTGAACTAACAGTCCTGCTTTCAGCCACCATTTGCACAAGACACCCAGCACTGAAAGTCCCGCTGCCAGGAGCAAGGGATCCTTTGGAAGCACCCGCCCTTTGTGCCTTGTTGGGGGAAACCAGTGACGCAGAAGTGAGTGTGGCTACACCAGAGTTTGCATTGGAAGGAACGAGTGTCACGTGGGGGGGGGAAGGGGCCAGTGGACCTTTTGTAAGCTTTCCACTCAATAAAACGAACCTGTATGGCAAATACTTGAAATGGAACTCACTCCTTCCGTTTTCCCCCTTTCTTCTGTCCCAGGAAATAGACCATCTTTTGAAAAGACTCTTGTCTAGGAAAAGTTGTGTCCTTTTCCTAATTTAACGTGTTCTTTCTTAATGAAGTTTTAATTTATTTTGGTTGCGATTTTGCTAGATGGCTTTTGCATCCCCTGTAGATGGTGAGTGTTGGCGGTGATGTCCGTCTCAGCGTTCGGAGGCCCCACGGTCCCGAGGCTGGGCCGGGGCCCCCCAGGGTGGCTGTGCTGCTGCCTGTAGGAGGGTGCGGATTGCGCTGTTATCCTTGGGTTTGCACGCCCTTTCTTAGGAGCCTATGGACATCTGTGGTTTTGTACTTCGGGGCTTCAGGGGAGGTGTTTAACTTTCTAGTGATTGATGATTGTCAGGTTTTGAAATACCAAAGCTTTTTTGTTCCGTTTTTAAATAAATGTCTTTCAAACTTTCATGACCGGTTTGTGTGTGGTTAAAACCTAGAGACATGCACCACGTCTGCCCTCAGCACTAGATCTGTCAGAAACAGGACACCCACCCGGCCCCGCTGTCACAATGCTATTTCTTTCCGGTATGTTCTACCTCTCTTCAAAGGAGTCTGCCCAGAAGATGTGTTGGTGGCCACCTTTCTGCTTGCCAGGGGGTTGCTGAGTGGCCCTGCCGAGTGGGTTGCTTCTGGCATTACCCCAGCTCCTTCCCTGCTAAGGTGCACTCTCCCCCACCTGCCCTAAAGAGCCAGGGTTCTCCTGCCCTGGGTTTTGCTGGCTATAGGATGTCAGCAAGACAAACTCTGAGTGGTCCTTCTCCAGGTTGTCTGCTGAAGCCACCTTCGGATGCCTCCCCTCTGTGGGGAGGAGAAGGGAACTGTCCACTCCGGGGACCAAAAAGGGGCCAAGCCAGGCATGGCAGTCCACCTGCGGGGCTGTCCTCAGCGTCTTGGCATTTAGACTTTCTCTGCGTTCCCAGACAGCATTTTAAGCAGCGTGACTCACCGGGAAGCCTGGTCTGCCTGCAAAGCAGCCAAATGTCTGGCCCACAGCTGACGGTTATGAGAGTGAACTCAAGTTCTGCTCTTAGTGGCACTGGTAACCCACTTACTTCTGTCCATGCGGCACCTTCTCCCCTGGCTGGTGCAGAGCTCTGACATGTGATCTTCCAGCCGTGGGCCATGGGCTGGTTCACCATTACAGAGTGGGAACCTCCTGGGGTGCAGTTGGTGTCATTTACAGTGTGACATTAAACGGAAAGCTGTTAGACCACAAGAACTGCAGCTCCCATTCCTTCTTGAACTTGGAACTGGGCATGTTGCAGGCTCCCATAAATGTAAAACAAGGCCGGGCGCAGTGGCTCACGCCTGTAATCCCACCACTTTGGGAGGCTGAGGTGGGCAGATCACCTGAGGTCGGGAGTTCGAGACCAGCCTGACCAACATGGAGAAACCCCATCTCCACTAAAAATACAAAATTAGCCAGGCGTGGTGGTGGATGCCTGTAATCCCAGCTACTCGGGAGGGTGAGGCAGGAGAATCGCTTGAACCTGGGAGGCGGAGGTTGCGGTGAGCCGAGATCGCGCCATTGCACTCCAGCCTGGGCAACAAGAGCGAAACTCCATCTCAAAAAAACAAACCTTTGTATGTGGTGCCTCAGAAATACCTATCGAATGATTAGAATGTCAATAAACTGAGGTTTGTAAAGTACAGCTCTCATTAAGTGCTCACCATACGTGTTAGATATTTCACATCAACACGGCCTTTTGGGACGAAGAGGTTGCTGGGGGTTAAGATCCCAGTTTGAGAGATGTGGAACTTGGACCTCACACAGTGAATCATTTGTCCAAGGCCACGCGACCATGGAGTGACTGGAGTGCAAACTCTGCCTCGATGCCGGTGCAGGCTTGCTTGGAGTCCCCACACTGCCATTTCTCCCCATGGCGTGCGTCTGATGGCTTCTGTGGCATGGCTCAGTGTCCACAGGGCTTCCAGCTGGCCACCGTGGTAGAGAGGAGATGCTGGTGGTCCACGATGGAGCGGGCCAAGCATTAACCCTGGTGGGTCCCATCTGCATCATCCAGTGGAGGCTGTGGCTGCACAGAGAGCCTTTTTCTTTTCTTTTTTGAGACAGGGTCTTGCTGTTGCCCAGGCTGGAGTGCAGTGGCACGATCTCTGCTCACTGCAAGCTCCACCTCCCAGGTTCACGCCACTCTCCTGCCTCAACCTCCTGAGTAGCTGGGACTACAGGTGCCCGCCACCACGCCTGGCTAATTTTCTGTATTTTTAATAGAGACGGAGGTTTCACCATGTTGGCCAGGATGGTCTTGAACTCCTGACCTCGTGATACCTCTGTCCCATCCCACATTCTCTCAGCCACTCTTTTTTATTTATTTTTTTTTGAGACGGGGTCTCATTCTGTTGTCCAGGCTGGAGTGCCATATGGCAATCTCAGCTCACTGCAACCTCCTCCTCCCAGGTTCAAGTGATTCTCCTGCTTCACTCAGCCTCCTGAGCAGCTGGGATTACAGGTGTGAGCCACCACACCTGGCTAATTTTTGTATTTTTGGAAGAGACGGGGTTTTACCATGTTGGCCAGGCTGGTCTCGAACTCCTGACCTCAGGTGATCCACCCACCTCTGCCTCCCAAAGTGCTGGGATTACAGACTTGAGCCACCGTGCCCAGCCTCTCCCAGCCACCTTGACTCCTGCCATTGTGGCGACAGCCAGCTCTGCATGGGTATGAGTGTCCTGGCAGCACCCAACATCAGCCTCTGTCATCTTTAGGAAGCTGTGAGGCACTCAGGCATATGTAGCCTTGAAGCATGTGAATGATAACACCGTTTGGGGCTACCCTTCACCCGTGGGACATGGAGCCAGTAGACACAAGCTCTCCTCTTCTGTCCCTGGCGTGGACAATTCGGAGGCACATTTTATTCGGCTCCTCAGAAGGTGCTACGGTTTGGATATGGTTTGTTGACATTTGGCCCTCAGTGTGGCAGTGTTGGGAGGTGGGGCTTTGTGGGAGGTGTTTGGGTCACAAGAGTGGATCCCTCATGGATGGCTTGATGCCTTCTCTCAGGAGTGAATGAGTTCTTGTGGGAACGGATATATAACCTGCTCCCAAGAGAGCAGGTTGTTATAAAACCAGGAAGCCCCTCGGGTTTTGCTTCTTTACACGTGTCTGCTTCCCCTTCAACCTTCTCCACCATGCTACGAGGCCAGGCAGATGGTGGCATCATGCCCTCGAACTTCTCAGCATGCAGAGCCGTGAGGTAAATAAACCTTTTTTCTTGACTGGGCGCGGTGGCTCACGCCTGTAATCCCAGCACTTTGGGAGGCCGAGGCGGGTGGATCACAAGGTCAGGAGATCAAGACTATCCTGGCCAACATGGTGAAACCCTGTCTCCACTAAAAATACAAAAATTGGCTGGGTGCGGTAGCTCACGCCTGTAATCCCAGTACTTTGGGAGGCCGAGGCAGGCGGATCACGAGGTTAGGAGATCGAGAGCATCTTGGCTAACACAGTGAAACCGCATTTCTACTAAAAATACAAAAAAATTAGCTGGGCATGGTGGCAGGTGCCTGTAGTCCCAGCTACTCAGGAGGCTGAGGCAGGAGAATGGCATGAACCCGGGAGGCGGAGCTTGCAGTGAGCCAAGACTGTGCCACTGCACTCCAGCCTGGGCGACAGAGCAAGACTCTGTCTCAAAAAACAAAACAAAACAGAAAACAAAAATTAGCTGAGTATGGTGGCACATGCCTGTAATCCCAGCTACACGGGAGACTGAGGCAGAAGAATTGCTTGAACCAGGGAGTCAAAGGTTGCAGTTAGCCAAGATCATGCCACTGCACTCCAGCCTGGCGACAGAGCGACACTCCGCCTCAAAAAAAAAAAAACAAAAAAACTCTTTTCTTTATAAATTACCCAGCCCCAGCTATTCTGTTATAGCAACATGACATAGACTGAAACAGAAGGTCCCCACAAGATCAAGCCCCGGGTAGGAGACCCAGGCTAAGGCACTAACCAAGAGGCCTGTGGCTGCTCTGGACGATTTTTCCAGGAGGAAGTGGGATTCTCCATGGCCACTGACATGGGCTGAATTGTGTCCCCTCCTCAAATTTCTATGTTGAAATCTTTTTTTTTTTTTTGAGAACTGTGAGTGCACCCAGGCTGGAGTGTGGTGACGTGAACATGGCTCGCTGCAGCCTCAACCTCCTGGGCCAGGCAATCCTATCTCGGCTCCCCAAGTAGCTGGGACTACAGGTGTGCGCTACCACACCTGGCCAGTTTTTGTATTTTTTGTAGAGATGGGGCTTTGCCATGTTGCCCAGGCTGGTTTCAAGCTCCTGAGCTCAAGTGATCCACCTGCCTCAGCCTCCCAGAGTGCTGGGATGACATGTGTGAGCCACCATACCAGGCCCCTGCGTTGATGTCCTAACTTCCAATGTGATAGGATTAGGAGGTGGGGCTTTTGGGGGGTTCTTAGGTCATGAGGGTAGAGTCCTCATGAATGGGATTAGGGCCCTTCTAAGGGGGCCCCACAGAGCTGCATCACCCTCTTTCCGCCATATGAGAATGCAATGAGAAGACAGCAGTCTGCAACCGGAAAGAGGGGCCCCACTAGAACCCAACCATGCTGGCACAGTGATTTGGAACTTCAGCCTCTGGAACTGGGAGAAATCAATTTCTGCTGTTTTGAACCTGCCCGGTCTATGGTATATTGTTAGAGCAGCCGGAACAGACCAATACGGGCATATCCTTCCAGCAGAGAAATGGAACTCTTCTCTGATGATAACAAACCAAGAATACAGAGAGTCATAGGACCGTGGATGCTGCTTTTTTTTTTTTTTTTTAAACAAGGTCTCGCTCTGTCGCCCAGGCTGGAGTGCAGTGGTGCAATCACAGCTCACTGCAGCCTCAGCCTTATGGGCTCAAGCAACCCTCCCACCTCAGCCTCCTGAGTAGCTGGGACTATAGGCACAAGCCACCAACGCCTGGCTAATTTTTTTTGTGTATCTTGTAGAGACGGGGTTTCACCATGTTGCCCAGGCTGGTCTCAAAATCCTGAGCTCAAGCGATCTGCCCACCTCAGCCTCCCAAACTGCTGGGATTATAGGCGTGAGCCACCGTACCTGGCCATATAAATCTTAGGGTATTTCTGGTGCAGGAGTAACCAGCTTCTGACCGAGCACAGTGGCTCACACCTATAATCCCAGCACTTTGGGAGGCTGAGACAGGAGGATCTCTTGAGCCCAAGACTTCGAAACCAGCCTGAGTGATATAGTGAGACCTTGTCTCTACAGAAAAATTTAAAAGTTAGCTGAGCATGGTAGTGGCGTGCACCTGTGATTCCAGTTACTTGGGAGCCTAAGGTGGGAGGATCGCTTGAGCCCAGGAGGTGGAGGTTGCAGTGAGCCAAGATCATACCACTGTACTCCAGCCTATGTGACAGAGTAAGATCCTATATCAAAACAAAACAAAAACAAACAAAAAACCCCACAAAACCAAAAACTGGTTAAACAAAAGGAAGAGTATTGGTTCACATAACAGTGTAGCTTAGTAGGAGCTTCAGGAACGGTTTGATCCAGGACTCAAGTGACTTAGGGATGTATTAGTATCTCTTAGCTCTGTTTCCTATAGATTGGCTTCCATCCTCAGACTGGCTACCCTCACGGTAACAAAAATGGCCACAGTTATCACAAGCTTGATGCCCTCCTAGCATTAAACCCAGTGGAATCCAAGTCCTGGTGTTCCTACCCAAAAAGCTGAGGCTCACCTCTGCACAGCCCAGCCCTAAGTCAATCACTGTGGCCAGGGTGAAAGGGATATGCTAATTAGGATAGGCTGGCCAGGCCATCTCAGAGCTGGGGTAGGGTCAACCTCCAACCACTGAACAGACACTGATTGGAGAGGAGCAGCTTCCCAGAGGAAATTGTGGGTACTCTTGTCATGGATGAGGGCGAACAGATGTTGGCAGCGCAGTACAGACCTCCAGTATTCCTGCAAGGTGGGTGTCAGTCCTGTTTTACAAATGAGGAAAGTGAGGCTCCCAGACGATAAGACGTTAAGCCAAAGTCACATAATTTGTGGAGTCAGGGATGCGTTCCCAAGTCTGTCCAGCTCCAAAACTAGATGCTGCCACTACTAGCTCAAGTGATGGCAGACGCATTTTAGAAACAGCCACCTGACCTACGTTTCCAGAAGCAGCATCAATTTCTGCCAGGCAGGGACGTTTTTCCTTTTCATCCCGGAATCTCTCTGGGCAGGGAAGGCTTGAGGAGCCTCTGAACAGTAGGCAGGACATTGGTGGACGGCACTTACTTCCAGGCTCATGAACCTGGTGGTGAGGAGCTTAGCCCTGGCGTGAGAGCGAATCCTCTCCAGGAATCTTTTTTGACTGGAACTCAAAGGGGAACAACACAGACACACCTCAGCAAATGCAGCCTGCAGGAGAGACAGACGAGTGTGAACGGAGGATTACCCAGGTGCCGAGGCAAGAGACTGAAGGCACAAACTGTTTCAGTATGATAAACAAAATAGTTAGAATGAGAATAGTTATAATACAAATTACATATAGAGAAGATCATGGACATTATAAATCATTAGTATAAACATTATTAATCATTAAATTTTAATACTACTCTTTGTTGTATAACCAAGGAATAACCGGCAGGTATAGGGACAGGTGCTGAAGGGACATTGTGAGAAGTGACCAAGAAGGCAAGAGGTGAGCCCTCTGTCACGCCTGCATAAGGGCCGCTTGAGGGCTCATTGGTCAAGTGGTAACGCCAGGGCCTGGGAAGGCACCCGTTGCTTAGCAGACCGTGAAAGGGAGTCTCCGTTTCCTTGGAGGAGTCAGGGAACACTCTGCTCCACCAGCTTCTTGTGGGAGGTTGGATATCATCCAGGCCTGCCCGCAGCCATCCGGAGGCCTACACCCCTCCCTGTGGTGCTGTGCTTCAATGCTCATGCTCCTTGTCCACTTTCACGCTCCTCCCGTACTCCTGGTTCCTCTTTGAAGTTCTTAGAAGATAGCGGTAGAAGAAATAGTGAAAATCTTAGAGTCTTTGATCTTTCTGATGAGTGCATAGAAGAAAACGCTGACGTATGCTGCCTTCCCTTTCTGCTTCGGCTACCTAAAAGGAAAGGGACCCCTGTCCTATGATCACGTGACTTGCTTGACCTTCTCAATCACTTGGACAACCCACCTTCCTTACCCTGCCTGCCCCCTTGTCTTGTATACAATAAGTATCAGTGCGCCCAGCCATTTGGGGCCACTACGGGTCTTCGTGTCTTGGTGGTAGTGGTCCCCCGGGCCCAGCTGTTTTCTATTTATCTCTTTGTCTTGTGTCTTTATTTCTTACAATCTTTGTCTCCGCACATGGGGAGAACACCCACCAAGCCCCGTAGGGCTGGACCCTACAGACGAGAAAGTGGATGATGATACTGCAGTCAGGGCTGCGGGACTATGGGGCAGGGACATCTAACCTCCCCTTGAAAGTCAGGGAGGTCTTCCTGGAGGAAGGTGAAACCTCCAGTCTGGAAACCGAAAGATGATGGGAGTCAGCCAAGCTAAGCAGTGGAGAGCCTGAGTGAATGAACGCACAGAGGTGGGTGGGTGTAGGGAAGCCAGGGAGCCTTTATTTTGAAACAGGGTCTCCCTCTGTCTCCCAGGCTGGAGTGCAGTGGTACAATCATGGCTCACTGCAGCCTCGAGCTCTTGGGCTCAAGTGATCCTCCCACCTCAGCCTCCTGAGTAGCCGGGACCACAGGTGCATGCCATCACACCCGGCTAATTTTTAAAAAATGTTCTGTAGAGATGGGGCCTCGCCATGTTGCCCGGGCTGGCCTCAAACTCCTGGGCTCAAGCGATCCTCCCGCCTTGGCCTCCCAAAGTGTTGGATTACAGGTGTGAGCCACTGCACCCACCCAAGAATTGGATTTCTTTGCCCACATCACTGACCTCTAGGGACAAAGGGTGGGCTCCAGCCCTAATTCATGGCAACAGGGACATTAGAGATCATCATTCCTCCCATGGATGTATCCCTTCTTCTCTCCTTATTACTGTCATAATTTTAGCCAATCTACAGCTTCCCTGAAAACCAAAGAACGGTTTTATCACCACGTTTTAAAAAGTGCAAATTGAGACCCGGTGAAAAACAGTGACTTGCTAAAGGTCAAAGAGAGGTCACTCATGGAGTTGGGTGGTGGCACCCTTGCAGGATGTACCCCCGGCCAGTGGTGTGTTAATCATTACCTCTGCTAACAGCTTGTGATGGTTAATAGTAAGCATCAACTTGGCCTGGCGCAGTGGCCCACGCCTGTAATCCCAGCACTTTGGGAGGCTGAGACGGGTGGATCACTTGAGGTCGGGAGTTCGAGACTAGCCTGGCCAACATGGTGAAACCCCATCTCTGCTAAAAATACAAAAAGTTAGCCGAGTGTGGTGGCGGGTGCCTGTAATCCCAGCTACTTGGGAGGCTGAGGCAAGAGAATCGCTTGAACCTAGGAGACGGAGGTTGCAGTGACCCAAGATTGTGCCATTGCACTCCAGCCTGGGTGACAGAGAGAAATTTCATCTAAAAAAAAAAGTGTCAACTTGATTGCATCGAAGGATGCAAAATATTGTTTCTGGGTGTATCTGGATGTTTCTGGGTGTGGCCAGAATAGATTAACACTTGAGTCAGTGGACTGGGACAGGAAGACCCACTCACAGCGTTGGGGGCACCATCCAGTCGGCTGCCAGCACAGCTAGAAAAAGCAGGCAGAAGAAGGTGGAAAAAGCCGACTTGCTGGGTCCTCCGGGCTTCATCTTTCTCCCGTGCTGGAGGCTTCCTGCCCTTGAACATCAGACTCCAAGTTCTTCAGCTTTTGGACTCTTGGATTTACATCAGTGGTTTGCTGGGGGCTCTCAGGTCTTCGGCCACAGATTGAAGGCTGTACTGTCAGCTTCCCTACTTTTGAGGTTTTGGGACCTGGACTGAGCCACTGCTGGCTTCCTTGATCCTCAACTTGCAGGCGGCTTATGGGACTTGACCTTGTGATCGTGTGAGTCGATTCTCCTTAATAAAGTCCCTCTCATATATACGTAGATCCTATTAGTCCTGTCCCTCTAGAGAACCCTAACGCACACGTGGAGGAGAACTCTGAAAACCCAGGCCAGGGGCCAGCGTGACTGCTCTGTGGCTGTCCCGGGAGACGGCAACGCTGGGCAAGTGAGCTCGTGAGAAAGGCTGGGGCTCCTCTCAGAATAAAACCTTGGGAAGAGACAACTACACAGCATTCGCAGGGGCTGGGCGCAGTGGTTCACGCCTGTAATCCCAGCACTTTGGGAGGCCGAGGCGGGCGGATCACCTTAGGTCAGGAGTTCGAGACCAGCCTGGCCAACATGGTGAAACCCCATCTCTACTAAAAATACAAAAATTAGCCGGGCATGGTGGCACACACCTGTAATCCCAGCTACTTGGGAGGCTGAGGCAGGAGAATCGCTTGAACCTGGGAGGCAGAGGTTGCAGTGAGCTGAGATCACACCACAGCACTCCAGCCTGGGTAACAGGAGCAAGACTCCATCTCAAACAAACAAAACCTTTCTCTTGTCATGTAACCCATACATACACATGCTATGTACCCACAAACATTAAAAATAAAAAGTTTAAGACAAAACAAAAACAACAGAAAACCTTTTTTTGAGGAGTCCCTAAGGCTTCACCAGTTTGTCAAAACTGGAGCTTGATTGCTGAGACTTTATTTGCATACCCACAATGCATTGTGCACCAAATAATTTTCGTCTTTAAAATTACTAGATCCCCTTTTTCCTTCAATCTATCTTTCCCGAAACTGAGATTGCTGTTCCAGAACTGTCTGAAGAAAAAGGCAGAAGTCAATAGCTCTTTTGGGCAGAAAGAAATTTACCATTAGCCTGTTGGGAGTAGGCATTACCTGAGAACTGAGTGCAGCTCACGATTGTGTCTCTGGTTTCTCTTCATGTCGCATAAATCTTTCGCCTTTTACTAAAGATTTCCGTGGAGAGGAGCGACTCTTGAGTTTTGAACCAATTTTTTAGCGGTCTTGCGCTTTCAGCAAGGCTTATTTGAGTGATCTAATAATAGATACACTTAGAAAGCCATTAGGATGGTTCCTGTTTATTCTGAAACAAGAAACACACTCAAAACTCAGAGAGAGCATTGTTCTCCAGTATTTAATTCTGAAGGACCAGAGCTGGCTTCTGGAGGAGCAGCTGGCTTTGAGGGAAAAGGATAATTACCCTCCTACGTAGCTTGAATGGGGCTTTGAGTCACGGGGGGCATAGCACGGCAGGGCTGGGCTGTGGGCGGCTGCTTCAGGGCCTGAGCCTGGGGTCAGAATATTTTTTTTTTTGAGACAGAGTCTCGCTCTGTCGCTCAGGCTCGAGTGCAGTGGCGCGATCTTGGTTCACTGCAACCTCCGCCTTCCAGGTTCAAGCGATTCTCCTGCCTCAGCCTCCCGCGTGGCTGTGACTACAGGCATGTGTCCTCCTGCTCGGCTAACTTTTGTATTTTTAGTAGAGACGGGGTTTCTCCATGTTGGCCAGGCCAGTCAAACTCCTGACCTCAGGTGATCTGCCCGCCTCGGCCTCCCAAAGTGCTGGGATTACAGGAGTGAGCCACCGCGCCCGGCCTGGGGGTCAGGATTTTTTGCGATGGATTTCCTCCCTCCTTTACTGGAACAGACCCTGCTAGTTTTTCCTCCCCAGTACTCAACCTCTCCCTAGAATCTCCCTAGCAGGGCTCACGGCTACCTGAAGGCGTGACTGCATTTCCCAGCCTCCCTTGCGGCTGAGACGAATTCTAGCCAATGGGAGTGGCTGGAAAATTCACTTTCTCTTGGGTTTCATCAAACCGGTTGGGTTGGGGGAGGACTAGCTGCGCGCCTGGCACGCTCCTCAGGCGGGGATACGGGGCAGAAGAGCCCTCGGGACTGCCTTCTTCGATTCTACACGGAGAAGCCGGCGGGAGCAGCGGGGGAGCTCGCCCCGAGTCCCTGCTTCATTTGATCGGATAGTCCAGCGGTCCCCAACCTTTCTAGCACAAGGGACCCGGTTCATGGAAGACAGTTTTTCCAAGGGCGGGGGAACGTGGGTACGGGGTTTGGACAGTTCCAGGTTGAAACTGTCCCCCTCAAGTCATCAGCCATTAGATTCTTAAAAGGAGCACGCACCTGGATCCCTGGCATACACAGTTCACAATAGGGTTGACGCTCCTAGGAAAAGCTGATGCTTTGCCTCCCTGACAGCAGGCGGATCTCAGTCGGTAACCCTCCCTCGGTCAGTGGCTGGGGTTAAAGACCCATGGTGTAATCAACCAACAAACCTACTTTCCGGTCAAAAGCAGTAAGTCACACCAACACATCAGCATAATAACTCCCCAGAAAAGCAGCAAAATTGATAACACATAAGTGAAAAACCTTAAAGTGAAAGTGCGCTATTATTTCATATTACACCTAATGTAACTACACACACAACTTATCAATATTAAATCTGTTTTTAAAACACTAAAACAAGCCGTGCTGAAACAGCAAGGCCTCAAAAAATTGGGTTCAGACTCACACTTGTTCCTCTCCACGGAAATCTTTAGTAAAAGGCGAAAGATTTATGCGATTTGAAGAGAAACCAGAGTATAACCCAAGCCATCGGCACTCAGTTCTTAGGTAACGACTTCTCCCAGTAGGCTAACGGTAACTTTCTTTCCGTCCAAAAGAGCTATTGACTTCAGCTTTTTTCTTCAGACAATTCTGGAACAGTAATCTCGGTTTCGAGAAAGATAGGTTGAAAGAAAAAGGGGAAATAATTTTAAAGACGAACATTATTTGGTGCGCAATGCATTGTGGGTATGCAAATAAAGTCTCACCAATCACGCTCCAGTTTCAGGAAATACCTTAAATGGTTCATGCGTTTTAGCGCTGCGCCTGAGGCCACCACCAGGGGGCAGAGCAGAGTCTGGTCCCAGAAGAAAAAGGCTGACTTTACCTGCTTCACTTACAGTGGGCGAGCTATTAGGTCGGTGCAAAAGTAATTGCGGTTTTTGCAATTTTTTTTTTTTTTTTTAATTGCATAATTAGCCTAATAAGTAAAGAATTTTTTTGAACGTAAGAAAAAAAGTAAAAAAAAAAAATTATCTTGGCTGGACTCCGTGGCTCACCCTTGCCCTTGTAATCCCAGCACTTTGGGTGGCTGAGGCGGGCTGATCGCCTGAACTAGGGGTTCGAGACCAGCCTGGGTAACATAACGAGAGCCTGTCTCCAAAAAAAAAAAAAAAAAAAAATTCTTACACTTCTAGCCACTCCAGACCTACTGCAGGCCTGGGGATTGGGCCCAGTCCCCTGGGTCTGAACTCATCCTCCACGTGATTCTGATGGGGGCTACATGGAGAACCTCTGTTGGGCAACTGTTCTGCCTGAAATACGGAGAGTGAGGAGTTTGGGAGACACATTACTGGCTGAGCAGGGGAAGGCCTGGGAAAGGCTGTGAAATGAGGAGAGAAAAGGCCAGGGAAGGTCCCTGGGGGATGGTGGCATAAAAGGAGGGGACAGTGCAGGAGCCTATGAAAGAGATTAGAGAAATTGAGGGAGGCAGGAGGAAAACCTGGACTGGGAGCCTCACAGAAACCGAGGGCAGAGAAGAAGTTTCCTGGCCGGGCGCGGTGGCTCACGCCTGTAATCCCAACACTTTGGGAGGGAAGAAGGAAACAGTAAGTGAGGACGGGCAGGAGATAGGGAGGGGGTGGTAGCCGGTTCCTGGTTGCGGATGGGAAGGAGAAGCGGTGCAGGTGCCTCCCTGCAGTGATCGTGGTCCATGGAGCCTGGGCACCCCCCCCACTACCCCTGTTCTTTCACTCCCCTGCAGCCCCTCCTTTGCTGGCCCCTCTTTCCCTCCATCTTCTCACCTAGGAAGATCCCAGGGCCGTCTTTCCAGCCTCTGCCCAGTAGCAGCTGAACTGCTGGAAAAATCCCACAGCAAGGGAACCTCCGATACAGGCCTCCACTTCATCTGTTTCTCTGATTGGCTCCATTTCCCCCCCTCAAGATGTCCTTTTTAGGCCAAGTGCAGTGGCTCACACCTGTAATCCCAGCACTTTGGGAGGCGGAGGCAGGTGGATTACCTGAGGTCACGAGTTCGAGACCAGCCTGGCCAACATGGGGAAACCCCGTCTCTACTAAAAATACAAAAATTATCTTGGCGTGTTGACCCGTGCCTGTAATCTCAGCTACTTGGGAGGCTGAGGCACGAGAATCACTTGAACCCAGGAGGTGGAGGTTGCAGTGAGCCGAGATCGCACCATTGCACTCAAGCCTGGGTGAAAGAGCAAAACTCCATCTCAAAAAACAAACAAACAAACACACAAACACCCCTTTTAATCCTTCTCTCCCTTCAGCTTCCCCCTCTGCAACTCACCGTGTCAGCCCACAACATCCCAGGGGCTTCCTTGAGAGGCCAGACGCCCTCATCTTCCCAGCCCGCCTGCAACCGCGTCTGCCTCATCTTCTGCCTCCTCCCATGAACGGCCCTCCTCCTGGGCTTTGAACCCCAACTCCACAAAGATGGCTCCCCTCCCATGCAATCCCCCAGCAGCACCCTCCGTGTCCCTCCCGCTGTGGTCTGAATGTCGTGGCCCCTCACACATCCACAGGCTGAAATGTAATCTCCAAGGTGATGGTATTGATAGGTGGGGCCTCTGGAAGGTGATTGGGTCATGGATGGGATCAGTGTCCTTATAAAAGGGTTTGAGGGAGCGAGTTTGTCCCTTTCACCCTCCCATCAAGTGGGGACACAGGGAAGGTGCCGTCTATGAGGAACAGGCCTTCACTAGACGGTAAATTTGCTGATGCCTTGATGTTGGACTTCCCAGCCTCCAGAACTGTGAGCAATAAATAACTTTCTGCTGTTTATAAATTATCCAGTTTAAGGTATTTTGTCATAGCACCTGAACTAGGACACCCCCCACTGGCTCATCTTCTAGACGGATAAGTAGGCTTCCTTATCTCCTAACCTGAGAGAGAGAGAGAGGAGTGAAGGAGGAAGTGGGGAAGGAAGAAAGACTTCCTAAACCTCATCACCATCAGCCACAACAAAGCAAAGTACTTTTACTTTGTATTTCTATTTTAGAAAAAAATCTGATGGAAATCTCTTTAGTAAAAAGAAACTTGGGGCCGGGCGCAGTGGCTCAGGCCTGTAATCCCAGCACTTTGGGAGGCCAAGGCAGGCGGATTCCCTGAGGTCAGGAGTTCGAGACCAGCCTGGCCAACATGGTGAAACCCCATCTCTACTAAAAACACAAAAATTATCTGGGCATGGTGGGCCCCTATAGTCCCAGTTACTTGGGAGGCTGAAGCAGAAGAATCTCTTGAACCCAGGAAGCAGAGGTTGCAATGAGCCAAGATTGTGCCACTGCACTCCAGCCTGGGGGACAGAGCAAGACTCCGTCTCAAAAAAAAAAAAAAAAAAATAGATTTCCAAACAGGGACTCAAACAGATGCCTCTACATGAGCGTCCATAGCAGCATTGTTCATAACAGCCCAAAGATGACAACAATCCCAGTGTCTATCAGCTGATGAATGGATAAACAAAATGTGGTTTATCCATACAATGGAATACTATTCAGCCATAAAAAGGAGAGAAATTCTGGTACACACTACATTGTAGATGAAATTTGAGGATGTATGCTAAATGAAAGCAGCCAGCCACAAAAAGGCATAGATTATGTGACTGTACTTAGGTAAAATATCTAGAAGAGGGGATAATAGGAGTTATTGGGTAATGCATAGAGTTTCTGTTTGGGGTGATGAAAAATTTTGGAAACAGATGGCAGTGATGGTATTACAACATTGTGAATGTTTTAAATTTATTTTTAGTTTTTAGAGCTGAGGTCTTGCTCTGTTGCCCAGTTAATTTTTAATTTTTATTTTTTTATTTTTTGTAGAAACGAGGTCTCATTATATTGGCCAGGCTTAATTTGTTTATTTTTATTTTTTGTGGAGCTGTAATCTTGCTATGTTGCTCAAGCTGGTCTCAAACTTCTGGCCTCAAGTGATCCTCCTGTCTCAGCCACCCAAAGTGTTGGGATTACAGGTGTGAGCCACCATGCCTGGCCCATTTTCCCTGATCAGGGAAAATGCATTGTTATGTGTGATATTTGGTGTGAGTTTTTTGCGTTTTTTTTTGGCAGAGTCTCTCTCTGCTGCCAGGCTGGAGTGCAGTGACGTGGTCTCAGCTCACTGCAACCTCCAACTCCCTGGTTCAGGTGATTCTCCTGTCTCAGCCTCCCAAGTAATTGGGATTACAGGCACACGCCACCATGCTCAGCTAATTTTTGTATTTTTAGTAGAGACGAGGTTTCACCACGTTGGCCCCGATGGTCTCGATCTCCTGACATCATGATCTGCCTGCCTCAGCCTCCCAAAGTGCTGGGATTACAGGCATGAGTCACCGCGTCCAGCCTGGTGTAAGATTTTAACATATAGCCTGTATTAATTATGTTAGGGAAATTTCCTTCTATCATCAGTTTTCTCTGTGCTGAGTTTTTTTTATCAAATGCTCTTCAGAATCTATTGAGATAGTTATATAAATTTTCTCCTTTGAATTCAGCAATATGGTGAATTACATTGCTAGTTTTTTTTTTTTTTTTTTTTTGGAGACAGAGTCTCACTCTGCTGCCCAGGCTGGAGTACAGGGGCACGATCTCGGCTCACCGTAACCTCCGCCTCCGGGTTCAAGCGTTTCTTGTGCCTCAGCCTCCTGAGTAGCTGGGATTACAGGTGTGCACCATCACGGCTGGCTAGTTTTTCTATTTTTAGTAGAAATGGGGTTTTGTCATGTTGGCCAGGCCGGTTTCAAACTCCCGACCTCAGGTGATCCACCCACCTTGGCCTCCCAAAGTGCTGGGATTACAGGTGTGAGCCACTGCTCCTGGGCCATTGCTAGATTTTTGGATGTTAATTATTTGCATTCCTGAGATAAGGCCCATTTAAGTCATAATACATTTTTCTTTATAATTTGATTTTTCCTTTTTCTTTTTTTTGAGACAGAGTCTTGTTCCGTCACCAAGGCTGGAGTGCAGTGGCACAGTCTCAGCTCACTGCAGCCTCAACCTCCCAGGCTCAAGCAGTCCTTCCACCTCAGCCCCCTAAGTAGCTGGAACTACAGGCATGCAGCACCACACCCGGCTAAGATTTTTCCTTTTTGAAAATGAAAAATGCAAGACTCAAAGATCAAAACTATGTAAAAACATATACTCAGAGAAGTCCCACTCCTGTCCCTAGCCCCTTCGCCCAGTTTCCACTCATCCCCATTTTCAATAGTTTCTTTATTTAAAGAAAATTTGTTTACATTTTGTTATTTGTAACAGAGATGGGGTCTCACTATGTTGCCCAGGCTGGTCTCTAACTCCTGGGCTTAAGTGATCCTCCCAACTCCCAAAGTGCTGGGATTTCAGGTGTGAGCCACTGCACCCAACCCATTTTCAATAGTTTCAATTTTCTGTGTGTGTGTGTGCGTGTGTGTTTTGTAACAATAACCACACACATATAGTTTATTTCCTCTTCTTTTTTTTTTTTTTTTTTTTTTTGAGACAGGGTCTCACTCTGTCACCCAGGCAGGAGTATAGTAGTGTGATCTCGGCTCACCGCAACCTCCGCCTCCTGGGTTCAAACATTTCTCCTGCCTCAGCCTCCTGAGTAGCTGGGATTATAGGCGCCCGCCACCACACGTGGCTAATTTTTGTATTTTTAGTAGAAGCAGGGTTTCACCATGTTGGCCAGACTGGTCTCGAGCTCCTGACCTCAGGTGATCCACCCGCCTGGGCCTCCCAGAGTGCTGGGATTACAGGCATGAGCCACCATGCGTGGCACACACTTTTTTTTTTTTTTGAGATGGAGTCTCGCTCTGTTCCCCAGGCTGTAGTGCATTGGCAAGATCTTGGCTTACTGCAACCTTCAACCTCCTGGGTTCAAGCAATTCTCCTGCCTCAGCCTCCTGAGTAGCTGGGATTACAGATGTGTGCCATCATGCCTGGGGAATTTTTGTATTTTTAGTAGAGACAGGGTTTCACCATGTTGGCCAGGCTGGTCTCAAACTCCTGACCAAAAGTGATCTGCCCGCCTCAGCCTCCCAAAGTGCTGGGTTTACAGGCATGAGCCACCATGCCTGGCCTGAAACTTCTACTTTTAAAAGTAGAGCTTCAATTCCAGCTCCATAGAGCATGGAATTGTGGAATCAGGGTACTTGAATAAAGTCTGAATCTCAGCCAAAGCCAGGGAGATTTGAAACCCAAGAGAAAATGCCAGGGAGACCCGCTAGCTCTGATGAGGTTGAATGAGTGAAAGCTGTTCCTACGGATACCAAAGCTCAGAATGTTGGCAAAGCAGCATGGATTGTGGGAGGCTTGCCTCGGGTCCCATCTGTGGGTCACCAAAATGTCAACCTAAAATCATCAAAAGGGTTAGAATCTAATTTAAACAGTGTTTATTCAAGCACAAAGTGTGAGGATGGACAACTCGGAAACACCAACTCCAAAGGAATGGTCAGCGTTCCAAAGTAGACAGAGACAGGGGAGTTTTTAGCAGGATTATAGCATTTTTCTTCTTCTTTTCTTTTTTCTTTCTTTCTTTCTTTTTTTTTTTGAGACGGAGTCTCACTCTGTCACCCAGGCTGGAGTGCAGTGGTGTGATCTCGGCTCACTGCAACCTCCACCTCCCGGGTTCAAGTGATTCTCCTGCCTCAGCCTCCCGAGTAGCTGGGATTACAGGTGTTCCCTACCACGCCCAGCTAATTTTTTTTTTTTTTTTTTGAGACAGAGTCTTGCTCTGTTGCCCAGGCTAGAGTGCATCGGCGCCATCTCGGCTCACTGCAACCTCCACCTCCCGAGTTCAAGCGATTCTCCTGCCTCAGCCTCCTGAGTAGCTAGGACTACAGGCGCCAGCCACCATGCCCGGCTCATTTTTTTGTATTTTTAGTAGAGATGGGGTTTCACCGTGTTAGCCAGGATGGTCTTGATTTCCTGACCCCGTGATCCGCCCACCTCAGCCTCCCAAAGTGCTGGAATTACAGGCATGAGCCACAGGGCCTGGCCAACAGTAATTTTTATAATCAGAAGAATAAAAGAACAATGATATTGAAAAGGGAGGGAAAGAGAGAGAGGGAAGGGGAGAGATGCAGAGATCAGAAAGAGCTCACAAACAAGAGCATCTGGCTGGGGAGGGGTCAGGAGCTAAGAGGGGAAGGTAAAGGCCGAGAAGTGGAAGGGGGTCTTGCTAAGGCCCATTACATGATGTCACCTGGGCCCTTGGGGGCTGCAGTTTGCAGTAGCTCAGGAGGGCATGCCTCAGTCCCGGCGCCCCACCCTTCTTCTCCCAGCTCTCTTCTCTCTTGCGCCATCTCTCCCCATTTCCAAGGAAGGTGGCTGCCCCTGCCAGATGCAGACGCATTGCACCGACCTCATTGTCTAGCTTTAACTAACTTGAAAGCAAGGGATAGGAGGGAGGAAAGGAACAGAGTCCCCTAGGAATGTTAGAGGCAGGGGGATGGGAAATTTTGCAGCCCAGCTGAGAGTGGGAACCCGTTGGGTTGGAGGGGATAAAGCATAAGACCAAAGTACAAATAATGATCGGATGGGGCAGCCTGTGATGCCTGCTCAGAGGCACTAGAGTGGTCCCAGAGAAAGCACTAGAGAAAATTTTAGGAGACAGAAACCAGGATTTGATCACCCAAAGACAGAGGCTGAGGCAAGGAAGAGCTGGGGGGCTCTGTGCCGGTCTGAGCCCTTGAAACAAATCCTACGTAGGGGATTGCTACGGGGCTAGGGGTCTCAGGGACTCCAGGGCTGAGTCCCGGCCGTGAACCCCGCTGGCGCCCGCATTTCAGCACCGGGGACAGGGGCCGACCTCAGATCCAGATGGGTCCTCAGATCCACTGGCGGCTCCATAGCCCCACTAGTTTCTGGCCCCCTCCCTGGCCAATCTCAGCCCGGGCGGTTCCCTTGGAGACCTCCGTGGCCCTTCCATGCTGGACCCCCTGGTGCCCGTGCTGCGGCTCCCGAGCACTTGGCAGGTGATGCGACCCGGGGAGCTAACCTGGAGCGCCCTCGGGTCCCGGCAGCCAAGATGGGCTCTGCAATCTGGGGTAGGGGCAGGAGAGGACCTAGTCTCCCCACCGCCCCCCACGTTTGGCTCAGCTTGGACAGAGTCTTGCCCTCCGGGGATGGCGCAAAAAGGAAAACGCCGAGGTGAGAGCAGGGAGGCAGCCAGAGGCACCCTAAGGAGAAGCCAGGGCCAGTACAGGTGCGGGACGTTGTCCCTGCCCGCCCAAGCGCATGGCCCTTCCAGAGACACCCCCTTTCTCAAGCGCAGCCCCGACCAGCCGCTCCCTGCCCCTCCGCACGACCCGACCCCGCCAGCTTTCATCGCCCCAGGGCACTGGGAGCCAGAACATGGACCAGGGCAACCCAGATCCCCGAATCAGCCCTCTCATGGCCAAGCGGCTCCAGAAAATTCGATACAGCTCCCCCCCACACACCCCAGGCGACTTCTAAACCGCTGACAGAATTCAAGTCTCTGGCCTGAGCTGTGCCCGGCTGGGCCTTGGCCCTCCCACCGCTCCATGGGGGCTTCTGCGGTGCTCCCTCTAGCGCTTTGCCTCTGCCAGGCTTAGGTGGCTGGGCATCCCGGAGAAGGCGGCTTCCTATCCCGCCTCTGCGTCCCCACTCCCTGCCCCCAGGCCATCTCCCACCCACTAGCCCTGTTAGTGCTCTGTCATCCACATGGATGGAGCGGGCCAAACACAGGCCTCGGGAATTTACATCATTTCACCTTGGCTTGGGAGTGCACGATGTGACTCCGCGATAGATTTACTTTCCTTTATTTTATTTATTTATTTATTTATTTATTTATTTTTTTGAGACAGAGTCTCCCTCTGTCGCCCAGGCTGGAGTGCAGTGACGCGATCTCAGCTCACTGCAACCTCTGCCTCCCGGGTTCACGCCATTCTCCTGCCTCAGCCTCCCGAGTATCTGGGACTAAGGCGCCAGCCACTATGCCCGGCTAATTTTTTTGTGTTTTTAGTAGAGACCGGGTTTCACCGTGTTAGCCAGGATGGTCTCGATCTCCTGACCTCGTGATCCGCCCGCCTCGGCCTCCCAAAGTGCTGAGATTACAGGCGTGAGCCACCGCGCCCGGCCTTGAGACAATTTTTTTTTTAAGGCTAGTGAAGGAAAGCAGGGAATGGAGAGGGAACAAAGAAATCTGCAACTGCTTGTGATTGAAACAAAAGCTCTTGCTGTTTTTGGTCTAAAATCATCTATTTTACCTATATTTAAAGGAAATTTTAGCTGGATATAGAATTCTGCATTCACAGGGTTTTTATTCTTTTGGCACTTTAAAGAAGGTGATTATCTTCTTGTCTCTGTTATTTCTGATAAAGTTAGACATCAGTCTATATTCAAATTTCCCTACTTGTTTATGAAATGACCTGTTAGAATCGATTAATTCAAATCAGCGTCCTAAAAGGATCCTCACAGTGCATTTGGTAATTATATCATTTCAGCCTCCTTTAATCTGAACGACTCTTGTTCCCCATCACCTTGTGTGTGTGTGTGTTGGGGGAGGGCACTGAAGACTTTTGAAGGACTGGATCAGTTACCTATCCTATGGAATATCCCTCATCCTGAATTTGATCTGATTTGCAGAATTTCTTCCTGCAAATTTAATTTCTTCCTATGCCCTCTGAACTTCCTTTAAACTAGATGTCAGATCAGCAACCCTGATTAGATTCCATTTGTCATTTTTAAATTTTATTTGTCTGACATTAAATATCTCAAACAACAGCCCTTTATCTACCTTATAGGGCTGGCAAAGCATTAGATGATCATGAAGCATTTCTCAGCACCTGGCTTTTTTTTTTTTTTTTTTTTTTGTGAGACGGAGTCTTGCTCTGTCACCCAGGCTGGAGTGCAGTGGTGCGATCTTGGCTCACTGCAAGCTCCACCTCCGGGTTCACGCCATTGTCCTGCCTCAGCCTCCCAAGTAGCTGGGACTACAAGCTCCTGCCACCACGCCCAGCTAATTTTTTGTATTTTTAGTAGAGATGGGGTTTCACTGTGTTAGCCAGGATGGTCTCAATCTCCTGACCTCATGATCCACCCACCTCGGCCTCCCAAAGTGCTGGGATTACAGGCGTGAGCCACCGCACCTGGCCTAGCACCTGGCTTTTCCTTCTTGAGATAGGGTTGCACTATGTTGCCCAGGTTGGCCTCAAACTCTCGAACTCCTGGGCTCAAGCGATCCTCCCTCCTCAGCCTCCTGAGTAGCTGGGACCGCAGGCATGTGACACCACGCCCGGCATTGCTACTGTCACTTGGTCAGTTATGCCAGTGGTGACAGATTGGCAGCCTGCTGGTTGAATCCAGACTGCAGATGTGTCTGATCTTGTTTTTAATTAATAAACTGAAACCCTTAAAAAGCTAGAGGGTTTGTAAATTTCTTTTTATTTTATTTTTTATTTTTGAGACAGATCTTACTCTGTTACTCAGGCTGGAGTGCAATGGCGTGATCTCAGCTCACTGCAACTTCTGCCTCCCAGGTTCAAGCAATGCCCCTGCCTCAGCCTCCCAAGTAGCTGGATTACAGGCATGCACCATCAGACCTGGCTAATTTTGTATTTTTAGTAGAGATGTTGGTCAGGCTGGTTTCGTACTCCTGACCTCAGGTGATCCTCCTGTCTCCGTCTTCCAAAGTGCTGGAATTACAGGCGTAAGCCACTGTGCCCGGATGCTCTTTTTCTTTCTCTTTTTTCTTTTATTTCTTTTTCTGTTTGTTCGTTTGTTTTGAGATGGAGTCTCGCTCTGTTGCCAGGCTGGAGTTCAATGGCACGATTTCAGCTCACTGCAACCTCTGCCTCCCGGGTTCAAGTGATTCTCTTGCCTCAGCCTCCTGAGTAGCTGGGACTACAGGCACGTGCCACCACACCCTGCTAATTTTTTGTATTTTTAGTAGAGACAGGGTTTCACCATGTTGGCCAGGATGGTCTCTATCTCTTGACTTTGTGATGCGCCTGTCTTGGCCTCCCAAAGTGCTGGGATTACAGGCGTGAGCCACGGCGCCTGGCTGATCTTGTTTTTAATTAATACCCAAAACTGAAAAAGCTGGAGAGTTTGTAAATTTCTTTTTATTTTATTTTTTATTTTTGAGACAGAGTCTCATTCTGTCACCCAGGCTGGAGTGCAGTGGCGCGATCTCAACTCACTGCAACCTCCACCTCCTGGGTTCAAGCGATTCTCCTGCCTCAGCCTCCCAAGTAGCTGGGATTACAGGCATGCACCACCACACCCGGCTAATTTTATATTTTTAGTAGAGATGGGGTTTCTCCATGTTGGTCAGGCTGGTCTCAAACTCCCGACCTCAGGTGATCCGCTCACTTCGGCCTCCCAAAATGCTGGGATTAGAGGCGTGAGCCACTGCGCCCGGCTGCTACATGCTTCTAAATGACCAGATCACATGTAAACTCAGAGTGAGAGCTCACTCATTACCAAGTGGGTGCCACCAAGTCATTCATGAGGATCTGCTCCCATGATTTAACACCTCCCATCAGGCCCCATCTCCAACATTGGGAATTACATCTCAACATGAGATTTCGGTGGGGACAAATATCCAAACCATGGGCTGAGTGGCCCCCATCAGAGGGAAGCGCCTGCAGCTCAGCTCCATGTAGTTAAGGCCATGCAGAAAGGGGGACCCAGTGTTGCTAAGTCTCGTTTTTCTGGAGAAGCCAGAAATCTAGAATTTTACATAAAATCTCCAGCTTTAGCCCGGACAACATAGAGAGATCCCATTTCTAATTTGAAAAAAAAAAATAGCTGGGTGTGGTGGCCTGTAGTCCCAGCTACTTGGGAGGCTGAGGCAGGAGGATCTCTTGAGCCCAGGAGGTGGAAACTGCAGTGAGCTGTGATTGTGCCACTTCACTCCAGTCTGGGTGACACAGCAAGACCTTGTCTCAAAATAAATGAATAAATAGAAATAAAAAAAAAACCCTCCAACTTTTTCAGTGTTGGGTGTTAATTAAAAACTAAAAAACAAGGCTAGACACATCCGCAGTCTGGATTCAACCAGCAGGCTTCCAGTCTGTCATCACTGGCATAGCTGACCAAATGATAATAATGACTCTAGTGATGTTGGGCATGGTGGCGCAGGCCTGTGGTCCCAGCTACTCAGGAGGCTGAGGTGAGAGGATCGCTTGAGCCCACCAGTTTGAGAGTTTGAGGCCAGCCTGGTCCTAGCACGACCCTATCTCAAAAAAAAAAAAAAAAAAAAGCTACGTGCTGAGAAGTGGTTCATGATCATCTAGTCCTTTGCCAGCCTTATAAGGAGGGCCTCAGGAGGCTGAGGCAGGAGAATTGCTTGAACCCGGGAGGCAGAGGTTGTAGTGAGCCGAGATCGTGCCACTGCACTCCAGCCTGGGTGACAGAGCAAGACTTCGTCTCAAAAAAAAAATTGTCTCTAGAATAACTGCATTACAAGATATGCTAAAGGAAGTACTCCAGGCTGGGCTCAGTGCCTGTAATTACAGGCTCATGCCTGTAATTCCAGCACTTTAGGAGGCCGAGGCAGGCAGATCACATGAGGTCATGAGTTCAAGACCAGCCTGGCCAAAATGGTGAAACCTCGTCTCTACTAAAAATACAAAAATAAGCTGGGCATGATGGTGAACGTCTGTGATCCCAGCTACTCAGGAGGCTGAGGCAGGAGAATCACTTGAACCAGGGAGGCGGAGGTTGCAGTGAGCCAAGATCGCGCTACTGCACACTCCAGCCTGGGTGACAAGAGCAAAACTCCATCCCCCCGACTCCCCCAAAAAAGGAAGTACTTCTGGCTCCTGTCTGAAAGGAAATGGCGTAAGATTGGAAATATGTTCATGAAGGAATTGAGAGCCCGGAAAGAGTAAACACATGGCTAAATGGAAAAGACTATTTTTTTTCTTTCAAAATATCTTGACCACCTGGTAAATTTGTAATATTTTCTTAATTTCTTTAAAAGACAATTGTTTAAAACAAAAATATTGGGAGGTTGAGGCAGGAGGATCTCTTGAGTCCAGGAGTTTGAGGCTGCAGTGAGCCGTGATTGAACCACTGCACTCCAGTTTGGATGAAAGAATGAGACCCCGACTCAAAAACAAAACAAAACAAAACAGACTGGGTATGGTGGCTCACACCTGTAGTCCCAATACTCTGGGAAGCTGAGGCAGGAAGATTGCTTGAGCCCAGGAGTTCAAGATCAGCCTGGGCAACACAGGGAGACCCTGTCTCTACAAAAAAGTGAAAAATTATCCAGGCATGGTGGTGCATGCTTGCTATTCGGGAGGCTGATGTGGGAGGATAGCTTGAGGCTGCAATGAGACATAATCACACCACTGCACTCCAGCCTGGATGACAGAGTGAGACTCTGTTAAAAAAAAAAAAAAAAAAGACAGGCACACAAGAGTACCTACTGAATAACTTAATTTATATAAATTCCCTGAATAGGCAAAACTATCCAATGATGATCGAAGTCAGGAGTGGTAGTTCCCTTTGACCGGGATGAGGCAGGAGGAAGACTTCTGGTAGAGGAAGTGCTGAAAATGTTCTGTTCCGTGATCTGATTCCCTGTAAACATTTATCAAGCTGTTCACCTTATATATAAATATTTCATAAAAACATCTTTATGTGTGTAATGCCTTAGTACAACAATACAAGGTTTGGCGAAGCAAATATGGCAAAATGATGATGAATTTACAGGGGTTCTTGCACCATTTTCTTGCCTTTCATGTTTTTTTTTTTTTTTTTTTTTTTTTTTTTTTTTTTTTTTTTGAGACAAGGTATTGCTCTGTCGCCCAGGCTAGAGTGCAGTGGTAAGATCGTGGCTCACTGTAACCTTGAACTCCTGGGCTCCAGCAACCCTTCCGCCTCAGCCTCCCAAGTTGCTGGGACTATAGGAGTGCACCACCATGGCCAGCTTTTAAATTTTTTCTTTTTTTTTTTTTTGAGATGGAGTCTCACTCTGCCATGCAGGCTGGAGTGCAGTGGCTCACTGCAATGTCCGCTTCCCAGGTTCAAGCGATTCTCCTGCCTCAGCCTCCTGAGTAGCTGGGATTACAGGCACACACCACTATGCCCGGCTAATTTTTGTATTTTTAGTAGAGGTGGGGTTTCACCATGTTGGTCAGGCTAGTCTTTTTTTTTTTTTTTTTTTTTTTTTTTGAGACAGATTCTTGCTCTGTTGCCCAGGCTGGAGTGCAGTGGCGCGATCTCGGCTCACTGCAAGCTCCACCTCCTGGGTTCACGCCATTCTCCTGCCTCAGCCTCTCAGGTAGCTGGGACTACAGGCGCCCGCCACCACGCCTGGCTAATTTTTTGTATTTTTAGTAGAGACGGGGTTTCACTGTGTTAGCCAGGATGGTCTCCATCTCCTGACCTCGTGATCCACCTGCCTCAGCCTCCCAAAGTGCTGGGATTACAGGCGTGAGTCACCGCGCCTGGCCTGGTCAGGCTAGTGTTGAACTCCTGACCTCATGATCTGCCCACCTCAGCCTCCCAAAGTTCTGAAATGACAGGCATGAGCCACTGTGCCCGGCTTAAAATTTTTTTTTAGAGATGATGTCTTGAGTTTTGCTATGTTGCCCAGTCTGCTCTCCACCTCCTTTCCTCAAGCAAGCCTCTGGCCTCAGCCTCCCAAAGTGCTGGGATTACAGGCATGAGCCACTGCACAGGGCCTGAAATTTTTAATTTTATATAAATTTTTAATTTTATATTTTTAATTTTTAATTATATATATAATGTATATTATATATACATTATATATATATTTTTTAGTGTAATAAGCATATGTCCCAGCCACCAATCAGAATTAACACATGCTGTTAGTCTGCCTGTGCCCGGGGGAAACTGAGGCTCAGAGAAGGTGAGTAACTTGCTCGAGATCACACTGCTGATCAGTGATCACCACATCAGGCAGTCTGGCTCTGGAAGTGGCTTGCTTCATCAGTCCCTGATGCTTCTCTCTTCGTGGCCTACACAGGAGAATGTGTCAGCGGGACTGGGTCCTGGGGACTTCTATGCAGACAGAGGACTGGGGGACACTGATGCCTCACTCCGGGTATAAACTTCCCTCCCTTCCTGCCTCATAGGTCATGGCCAGGGTCAATGAGACCATGTCTTCAGTGTGCTGGGCAGAGGATTTGACACATAGCACACACTTGATCTATGTGAGCTGTGGGGACAGACCTGGATTGCCTTTTCCCCCCCAGAGCTGAACTGCCTGCCCCTGCCAGGTTCCTGGGGTCAGGGTCAGCCCTGTCCGCATCTCCCCATCACTGGAGGCTGTGCCAGCAGCAAGGCTGGGAGAAGGAAGATGGGGAGGTTTATAGTTGCAACGCTTGCTAATGGTAATGATTGGTATGAAAATTTCAGGCTGATGGAAAATAGGGATGACATGAGGCCCCAGATGGCTCCTCTGTTCTTCTTCCTCTCTGAACTCAAACAGCCAGGATATTGTGCAGAAAACTGCCTTGATTCCATGCACAGCAACTAGCTAGCCTTTCTCCTGGTCTGGCCCTTGGCAGAAGACATGCCTTTATCCATGCTTTCATCCATCCATTCATCCGCTCACCCACCCATTCATCCATCCACCTACCCACCCATCCACCCACCCATCCATCCACCCATCCATCCATACATCTATCCATCCATCCATTCATCCATCCACTCACCCACCCATTCATCCATCCACCCACTCATCCACCCATCCACCCATCCATCTATCCATTCATCCGCTCACCCACCCATTCATCCATCCAACTACCCACCCATCCATCCACCCATCCATCCACCCATCCACCCACCCATCCACCCATCCACCCACCCATCCACCCATCCACCCACACATCCACCCATCCATCCATCCATCCACCCGTCCATCCACTCACCCACCCATTCATCCATCCACCCACCCATCCACCCATCCACCCATCCACCCGCCCATCCATCCATCCATCCATCCATCCATTCATCCACTCACCCACCCATTCATCCATCCACCCACCCATCCACCCACCCATCCACCCATCCATCTATCCATTCATCTGCTCACTCACCCATTCATCCATCCAACTACCCACCCATCCACCCACCCATCCATCCACCCATCCATCCATCCATCCACTCACCCACCCCTTCATCCATCCACCCAACCATCCACCCATCCACCCACCCATCCACCCATCCACCCATCCATCCATCCATCCATCCATCCACTCACCCATTCATCCATCCACCCACCCATCCACCCACCCATCCACCCATCCATCCATCCATCCATCCATCCATCCATCCATCCATCCATCCACTCACCCACCCATTCATCCATCCACCCACCCATCCACCCATCCACCCACCCATCCACCCATCCACCCATCCACCCATCCATCCATCCATCCACTCACCGACCCATTCATCCATCCACCCACCCATCCACTCATCCACCCACTCATCCACCTATCCACCCACCCATCCACCCATCCATCCACCTATCCACCCACCCATCCACCCATCCATCCTTGCAAGATCAGTTCCCTACCATCTGCAACTTTCTGAGGTTCTAGAAGGAGGAATACTCACCCCTGTTCATGGGGTCAAGTATAGGAGCTAATCGCCTGCAAGACGCACTAATCCCTTCCACGTCCCCCGTTATATCTCACCCCAGTCTCCCCAGACATCTCTGCGGATGCAGGGTCCCCTGGAGGGCGCTGCTACTACATCTCCAGCAGGTGGCGCTGGAGGCTCTCTCCTTACCTGGGCGACACTGCATGCTTGTTGATTTGGGAAGGAGCAGGCTGACCAGGTGCGGGAAGACAGGGCAGTGGCCCAGCCCAAGGCCAGGCTGGGTTCTTCCCCACCCCACACCCCAGGCCGGTAGGTGAGACACAGAACTCTCGGAAGAGATCTTGGTCCTTGGGTGGGTGCTCCTGGCTGTGCAGGAAACCTGTCCCCCATTTGGTCTGGGACTAGTACGTGGTGGTTTGAGTCAACTCACTCCGTCTCTCCTGAGAGTTTTGCCCAGGGCATAGACTTTGCAATTATGCAGACCTCAGTTCAATCTCAGCTCTGCCTCTTAAAGGCTGTGTGATCTTGGCCAAGTTGCTCTGTCTCTCTGAGCCTCAGGTTGCTTACCAGTAAAATGGGGTAATAATGCCTATTGTCAGGTCAACATAAGGGTTAAACGGGTCAGCACCAAATCATGATAGGTGGTCAGTGAGTGCAGGTTCCTTCCACCATCCACGGGCCTCATGGTGGTGGTCCTGTCAGCTGTCAGAGCCCAGCATGGGGCTGTATTCATGCTACACTGTTCCCGAACAAGGACAGAATTGGGCTTCTAATAAGGCAGGACTGAAGGGTGGGTTGAGGAAAGTTCCAGAAACTGCTTCTCAAGCCCACAGAGAGCTGCACTAATAGCTGCCCCCTCCTTCTGGGGACTTGGGCAATCACTCCAACTTTCCAGTAACTTCTGCTTCTTTCACAATAGGCTGGAGGGATAATTCTACCTAAAAAATAATTGCTTTGCTAGGAAAAGCCTGGCAAGTAAAACCTCATCATGTTACTATGTGTCAGGGTTTAAAAAAACAAAACAACAAAGCTGGGCACAGTGACACACATCTGTAACCCTAGCTACTTGGGAGGCTGAGGCTGGAGGACTGCTTGAGCCCAGGAGTTCGAGAGCAGCCTGGGCAACATAGTGAGACCCCTGTTTCTTAAAAAAAGCTAAAGAAAAGAAAAGAACAAAACTTAGTCCTGGCCGGGTGCAGTGGCTCACACCTGTAATCCCAGCACTTTGGGAGACTGAGGAAAGTGGATCACCCAAGGTCAGGAGTTCGAGACCAGCCTGGCCAACATGGTGAAACCCTGTCTCTAATAAAAATACAAAAATTAGCTGGTACAGTGGCAGGTGCCTGTAATGCCAGATACTTGGGAGGCTGAGGCAGGAGAATTGCTTGAACCAGAAGGTGGAGGTTGCAGTGAGCGGAGAAAGTGCCATTGCACTCCAGCCTAGGTGACAGAGTGAGACTTCATCTTAAAAAAACAACAAGAACTCAGTCCTACAGGTGGGCAATTCTGTTTACTTCCCTTGGAAAGGCGAGTCTGTCCCCACAAACTGGTGCTTGGAGCACCTGTATCTGGGCAGTGAGTGATTAAGCCCCGGAGTGGGTTGGCAGTAAAGCTGGGAGTCCTGTGCCAGGGGAGACACTAAACAGGTGTTTCCAATGTGTGTTTGTGTCCTGGGTGTTCAGAAGCTGGAGATGAGCTGGGGAGGTTTGTGTTTGGTCCCAAATAGCTTCCCTAGGCTTCTTTTAGGGGACCAGGAATGCCAGGTGGTCTCGAAGGCAGGGTCCATAGCAAACTGGTTTGCTCCTGTCCTGTGGATGGGATGGGTGGGATGGGAGGCACCTGGGCTGCGCTTCCCCTACTGGAGGTTTGAGATCTCAGAGCTGTGGGACCCCAAGAAGCGGGCAAGCTCCAGTGACATGAGGACCCTTTGCAGGGTGAGGAACCAGATTGAGTGAGACACAGGAAGCCCATGGATGGGGAAGGGGGCCTCTGAGGTGGGGCAGGTCTCAGTCTGGAGCTCCTGGGAGTGACACTGGAATCCGTTCATCACCGACGCCCGGCGGACTCTTCTTTTCTGCATTCCACTGGCCAGCCCCAGAGGGGTGGGGGCCATCTTTGGACCTGCAGAAATCTTTGTGTCACATGCTCCATCAGCACCTCAGCAACTTTATCTCCACCATTCGCTTTTCTCTAGGTGCTGAGAGTTCAGGTGACAGGGCTTGGGTCAGCTCTCCTGGTGAAAAGTGCAGAGAGTGGCTCCCAGTCCCACAAGCTGCCCACCCCTTCCCTCACTCACTACACAGCCTTGACATAGCAGAGCAGAAAGGGCAACCTTTGGAATCAGAGACACCCGAGTTTATTTATTTTTATTTCTTTTTTTTTTTGAGACAGGGTCTTGTTCTGTTGCCCAGGCTGGAGTGCAGTGACTCAATTATAGCTTGCTGCAGCGTCCATCTCCTGGGCTCAAGCGATCCTCCCACCTCAGCCTCTCGAGTAGCTGGGACTACAGTTACACACCACCATAGCTTGGCAAATTTTTTCTTATTTTTGTACAGATGGGATCTTGCTATGTTGCCCCAGCTGGTTTTGAATTCCTGGCCTCAAGCGGTCCTCCCACCTTGGCCTCACTGGGATTACAGGCATGAGCCCCCCTGTCTGGCAGCACTGAGTTTAAATCCATGCTCTGCCACTGCTGTGTGACACCTACAAAGTGCTTCACTGATCTGGGCCTCAGTTTTCCTAATCTATCAGATGGGCACGGCCGACCTTCCCAGTCTGCCTCACAGAGTTAGAGTGACAATTTTACAAAACACTGTGCTTTGCAAACAAGAAAAGCATCATCTCACAGCACATGCTACCTCTCCGTCTCTCTCCACAGCTGAATACAGGTTGCAGACACATTTTATTTGAAACTCTCAACAGTAAAAAAAATTCTAAAATTTTTGCCAACATTAAAAAAACAGATACTTACATAAGATTTTAAAGATATCCCTCTGTCTCTGACAATACAGGTGCATTCCCACAAGACAGTACTTAAGCGCACTGAGCTGCTCCCTTCTCCAGTTCCCATAGCCTCCCAAATGCCCAGTATGTCCTCAACACCTAGGCCAAGGATCAGGTGTTATTTGTTGAAGGGGGCCAGCCCCTCCACACCTGTGGGTATTTCTCGCAAGGTGGAGACGAAAGACTGAGAAAAGAAATAAGACACAGAGACAAAGTATAAAGGAAGAAAAGTGGGCCCAGGGGACCGGTGCTCAGTAAGTGAGGACCTGCACCAGCCCCGGTCACTGAGTTCCCTCAGTACTTATTGATCACTATCTTTACCATCTCGGCAGGGGGAATGTGGTGTGACTATAGGGTGATGGTGGGGAGACGGTCAGTAGGAAAACGTGTGTGCAAAGGAATGTGTGTCATAAATAAGTTTAAGGGAAGGTGCTGTGCCTGGATGTGCACGTAGGCTAGATTTATGTTTAACTTTACATAAACATCTCAGTGCAGTAAAGAGTAACAGAGCAGTATTGCTGCCATCATGTCTCGCCTCCAGCCATATGGCAGTTTTCTCCTATCTCAGAATAGAATATATGGTCGGTTTTTTTTTTTTTTTTTTTTTTTTTTTTTTGAGACAGAGTCTCGCTCTGTCGCCCAGGCTGGGGTGCAGTGGCGCAATCTCAGCTCACTGCAAGCCCTGCCTCCTGGGTTCACACCATTTTCCTGCCTCAGCTTCCCGAGTAACTGGGCCTACTGGCACCCGCCACTACGCCCAGTGTGTGAGATGGGGTTTCACCGTGTTAGCCAGAATGGTCTTGATCTCCTGACCTCGTGATCTGCCCGCCTCAGCCCCCCAAAAGTGCTGGGATTACAGGCGTGAGCCACGGCACCCGGCCATGTATGGTCAGTTTTACACAGAGCCATTCCATTCCCAGGGATGTGCAGGAGACAGATGCCTTCCTCTTATCTCAACCACACAGAGGCCTTCCTCTTTCACTAATCCTCCTCAGGCAGACCCTTTATGGGTGTCGGGCTGGGGGGCTGTAAGGTCTTTCCCTTCCCATGAGGCCACATCTCAGGCTGTCTCAGTGGGGTGAAACCTGGACAATACCTGGGCTTTCTTGGGCAGGGGTCCCTGCAGCCTTCCGCAGTGCATTGTGTCTCTGGTTAATCGAGAATGGAGAATGGCAATGACTCTTACTAAGAATACTGCCTACAAAAACATTTCTAACAAAACACATCCTGCACAGCCCTAAATCCCTTAAACCTTGAGTCAATACAGCACGTGTTTTTGTGAGCATAGGGTTGAGACAAGAGTTACAGATTAACAGCATCTCAAAGCAGAACAATTTTTCTTAGTACAGATCAAAATGGAGTTTCTTATGTCTTCCTGTTTCTGCATAGACACACTAACAATCTGATCTCTCTTTCTTTTCCCCACAATTTGTCACCTGCTGGCTTCATTCATTACACCACCCACCTGGCCCCTGTAGGTGTTTGGGTTGGCAACCCCAGCTTGCTTTATTTATTTATTTATTTATCTTTGAGACAGAGTCTAGCTCTGTCGCCCAGGCTGGAATGCAATGGCATGATCTCGGCTCATTGCAACCTCCGTCCCCTGGGTTCAAGCGATTCTCATGCCTTAGCCTTCCGTGTAGCTGGGATTACAGATGTGTGCCACCATACCTGGCTAATTTTTGTTTTGTTTTTTTTTTAGTAGAGATAGGGTTTCACCATGTTGGCCAGGCTGGTCTTGGACTCCTGACCTCAAGTGATCCGCCCACTTCGGCCTCCCAAAGTGCTGGGATTACGGGCGTAAGCCACCATGCCCGGCCCTCGGCATAATTTAAATGGGAAGTCCAGTGTTATTATGACTGTCTCCGGTCATTCCAAGGCTGGGCACCTGCTTCTGGCTGAGTCATGACTCCTCTCTTCTTCTTGGTGCACCCTCTGGCCCTGCATGTGTACCCATCCACCTGCCACTTTCAGAAGAGTGGCTGTGACTCACTTAGACAAAAACTGCATTTTCCTGTCCTGATAGCCGAAAACTGCTTGGATGAGCCTAGACAATTTAGGGATTTGAAGGAGTTTCCCAAGCCCCTGATGTGTTCTTCCCTGGCTAAGTGGAGTGAGCCAGCCCCATGGGGCTCAGTGCCCCGGTCTCCCCACCATTACCTGCACCAGCCCATCTCTGTCTTCCCCCTCCCCACCCCATTGTGATCAATGGGACAGGCCCTCAGGTTGCAGGGCATGAACCCATCGGAGGAGCCAGACCTCGGGCCCTGAAGGGAGCTCTGGCCACTCACAGTCCCTCCAGGGAGCCCCTGGGTGTGGGGTTTGGGCTATGACTGCAGTAGGAGGAGGCCCAGGAAGGCCCCACCCTGGCTTTTCTCCTTTGCGATGTGTCTCTTTCCCAGCAAAATATGGGTCCTAGTGGCCAGTGTCCCTGGGAGCTGTCGAATCAGGCTTCCTGGATACCTGCCACTCGGCCAGCTGGTGGCACCTTTAGAAAGCTTTTTCTGCCGCTGAGAACATGAATCTGTTGGGGAAAAGACTGCTAGATGAGCCCTGCCAGGTCCCGACACACTGCCTGGCTGTTGCCTGGGACCACCGTCTTTGCCTACCTCTTGGCTAAGCTTCAGCCTCCTTCCAGGAATGCTTCCTGGATCTCAGCCCTCTGGAGTTGTGTGTCTTCATCTGCCCCTAGTTTTCTGTGTGACTTCAGGCAAGAGGCACAACCTCTCTGCTCTAGTCGCTTAGGATGCCTAGAAGAATCTGAGCAGAGCACTCTGTGGAAGGGACTGTGACAGAGGCAGTGGAGAGAGGGCTGGTGCAAGAAGAATGTTTATGTGGTAGCACCATGAGTACCGTGAGGCTGAGGGCTGGGAGCCAGATTTCCTGTGTTCGAATTCCAGTTCTAGGCTGGGCACGGTGGCTCACACCTGTAATCCCAGCACTTTGGTAGGCCGAGGCGGATGGATCACCTGAGGTCAGGAGTTCGAGACCAGCATGGGCAACGTGGTGAAACCCCATCTCTACTGAAAACATAAAAATTAGCCAGGCGTGTTGGTGCATGGCTGTAATCCCAGCTACTCGGGAGGCTGAGGCAGGAGAATCAATCTCTTGAACCCGGGAGGTGGAGGTTGCAGTGAGCAGAGATTGTGCCACTGCACTGCATCCTGGGTGATGGAGCAAGACCTCGTCTCAAAAAAACAAACAAACAAAAACAAAAAACCCACCAAATTCTGGGTCCATCGCTTGGCAGCTCCATGACCTTGGAGACAATAGCACCCACTGCATAGGGTGGCTGAGAAGATTAAACAAAATTACGCAAGAGACGCACTTGGCACCATTGAAATGTTCAGGAAAGGCCATTGTTAGGGTTGGTACCTGAAAAGCACAGAACCTGACAAAGGAAGAGAGGAGCTCCTGGGACGCAGGTGTCAGCTCACCCACGATTCCTACAGGTAGAGCTGCGGCTATGAAGCCTTGATTTCCAGGGGTTGGGGACCTGGATTTGGGTCACTTTCATTTGTGCTACGCCTGAGCATGGCAGACCCCCAGGGAGGAGATGGGAGTGGGCTCTCGCAGGACCCCTGCCATGGTGGGTGCTGGGAGTTGCCCTCCCAGAGGTGAGTTCTCTGAGTCCTGCCACACAAAACACTTGGCAGGGGCGTGGATCCCTCCACCCAAACCCATACAAGGCCTTGGGCCTGTGCTCACCAACTCAGATCACGGGGATGCAGGGGGTTCACCTTCTCCAAGGAAGGGCCAGGGACACAAGAGAAAACAGGGAGCTATTTTGAGAAGGTGTCAAGGCTGGGACACTAAAATTAGAGGCTTGGTTCCTAAAAAGACATTGGCGCCAACCGAGGCCTTGAAGAGGGGCTCTTCAGCACGGAATGTGACCCCAGGAAGCACGCTCACAATTCTGGACAATGAGGTCAACCTGCAGGGCGCATGGGACCGCCCAATGGCTGATGGATATGGGCACCTCTCCCCCTGCCAGCCCCATCTGCAGAATGCCGGAGCTGGCTCCAACCGCTTCCCATCTGCACTGAGCCAGCGCAAGGGCAAGCGGACAGAGCCTCACGTTCCCGGTGCTGCTGCCCTTCCAGGCTGCCTTCCTTTTTTGACTGTCCTTTTGGCTTCTTATGCTTTCGGCTCCATTCTGGTTGTGCGTCACAGGGTGGGATGCAGAAGGAGTAGCCAGCTTGGAGGCTGGTGTTCCTGGAGGCTGAGGGCGGGATGGGAGGAAATATGAACCAGGGAGGGGCCTGGTATCCCCAGCCCAGATAGGCCTAAGCTGCTGTCCCCCAGGGACAGGGAAGCTCAAGACTTTCTTTTTTCTTTTTTCTTTTTTCTTTTTTTTGAGGCAGAGTCTTGCTGTGTCTCCCAGGCTGGAGTGCAGTGGCACGATCTCAGCTCACCGTAACCCCCATCTCCCAGGTTCAAGCGATTCTCCGCCTCAGCCTCCTGAGTAGTTGGTATTATAGGCATGCGCCACCACACCCCACTAATTTTTTGGATTTTTTAGTAGAGACGGGGTTTCGCCATGTTGGCCAGACTGGTCTCGAACTCCTGACCCCAAGTGATCTGCGTGCCTTGGCCTCCCAAAGTACTGGGATTACAGGTGTGAGCCACTGTGCCCAGCCCAAGACTTTCTTTCTCTGTCTCCTCCTCTGGCCTCAGAGGAAGCTGGGGGGGTTCTTACAGAGTCGACTTCTTGGGGTGAGGCGCCAAAGGGGTCTTAGTCCCGCTGCTCGGAGATGGAGGCGACTCCTCTCCCTCCTCTCAGGGCCCCGGCCTAGAGTCCAAGGCTTCATCATTTGCCTTTCCTCTTAGCCCAAGGCATTTTCCCAGGGGAGGGAGGGTGGCAAATTTGATCCTGTCCCCATACTGCTGTTTAAATTCCCTTAGCGACTGCTCATAGCCCTGGGATGGGGTCTGAATTTACCACCGTCTAGAAGGCCCCACAAATTCCAGCCCTGCCCAGCTCTCACTCCAAGCCCTAGACCCGTGACCATCTCTCCTGTTTTCCAACACACCAAGTTCACACCCTCTCCTCCTCGCCCAGCTGAGTCCCACTTACTCAGTGTAATGTGAGAAAAAGTAAATGTCCCTTCCCTAGGGAGTCCTTGCCCAGGCCGGGACATTAGGCTCAGGCTTATTGCCATCTGTTCTCGTAGGACCCTTTTTGCTGTGTGCTGGTGCTCCCCATCAGAACATCAGCTCTGTGGAACCTGCCCGCTGTTGTAACGCCAGTGCTTGGCACACAGCCGGGGCTCAGAGACACACGTTGCCCTCGTTGAGGTGGAAACCAAGAGGGAAGTGCCCTGGTCACTCTTGGACAATGGGGGCCTAGAAATGCAGGGAGGTGGCTGTCACAGACAGGCTGCCCGGGCAAAGGAGACTTGGTCTACCAAAGGAGCCAGAAGGATGACACCATGGGAGGGTGCACTGCTGGAATGGGGCTTGGGGACAATGTCCATCGGTCTCACCCACAGGTCTGCCCGTGGCTCAGTGGTCAGCCCCAGCAGGTCCCCTGTTCTGCCCTGCTCTTTAGCCTGACTCCGTGACACCTCTCCAAGACCAAAGCCGACAAGCAGATGGGCCTTGAATCAGGCTCGGAGGGTGAGCTGGGGTTTCCATAGCAAAGGTAGAGGGGAGTGCTCAGGAAAATGATGAACATGTTTCCCCAAAGCCTGGCATAGTTGTTCCCCTCTGAACCCCCATACTGTCCCCTGGATATGAGAAGAGATGGCTCAGTACCTGTGGGGGCTCAGAGCCTGACCCTCCCTACCCCAGATCCCCCTGTCACATGCTTAGGTTTGTTAAACACTCAGACGGGTGCGGTAGCTCATGCCTGTAATCCCAGCACTTTGGGAGGCCGAGGCGGAAGTATCGCTTGAGTCCAGGAGTTTGAGATCAGCCTGGGCAGCATGGCAAGACTCCATTTCTATTTTTTTTAATTAAAAAATTAAAAATTAAAATTAAAAATAAAACACACCCAGAAAAGCTGTGTTGCGTTGAAAGGAGCTGCGTTGGCTTTGCTTGGCTGGCTCTCTCCCAGCTCCTGCTAAGACACATTTGTCTGGGGCAGTTCTGGTTTATGTACATCCATTGCGGGGCTTTTAATAAAACCCATGTCATGCCAACGCATCCTGGTTTGGAATTTATGTTACATGGTTATGCTATTAGGTCTAAATATGTTCATATGGAATTTTCTCTAAGACAATTTAGTAATTAAATAACTTAATAATTTAAGTAGTACAAATATGCAAAAAAATTGCATGTCCTTGTGCTGTAGAGGAAAATTCGTGAAGAAGGCATAAGAAATTGATCAGTGATGCCTGGGAGGGGAGTAGGTGGGAGCTGAGGGCCTGGGAGTTCGATGGGAGGGAGTTACCTTTGATTGTGCGTCCTTTTCTATATATACAGGATATATAGAAGCATATATATATACATATATGGGTGTTTTCTTTTTGTTGTTGTTGTTTTTTGTTTTTTTTTTGAGACAGAGTCTCACTCTGTCGCCCAGACTGGAATGCAGGGGCGTGATCTCAGCTCACTACAACATCTGCCTCCCGGTTTAAGCAATTCTCATGCCTCAGTCTCCTAATAGCTGGGACCACAAGTGCACACCACCATGTCCGGCTAATTTTTTGTCTTTTTATTAGAGATGGGCTTTCACTATGTTACCCAGGCTGGTCTCAAACTCCTGGCCTCACGCGATCCTCTGGCCTCAGTTTCCCAAAGTGCTGGAATTACAAGTGTGAGCTGCCATGCCTGGCATGATTTCTACTACTTTTTGAGAAAAGTAAATTTGAGTTACTTTTTCTCAAAAAAATTTTAAAAAAAAAAGGGCCGGGCGCAGTGGCTCACGCCTGTAATCCTTGTGCTTTGGGAAGCTGAGGCAGGCGGATCACGAGGTCAGGAGATCGAGACCATCCTGGCTAACACGGTGAAACTCCTAAAAATACGAAAAATTAGCCGGGCGTGGTGGTGGGCACCTGTAGTCTCAGCTACTCGGGAGGCTGAGGCAGGAGAGTGGCGTGAACCCAGGAGGCAGAGCTTGCAGTGAGCCGAGATGGCGCCACTGCACTCCAGCCTGGGTGACAGAGCGAGACTCCGTCTCAAACAACAAAACAACAAAAAAACAAAAAAACAAAAAAACCCCCGCTGCCCACCCCTCACCCCTCTAGCCTGAATGAACCCCCAGGTTTGTATTATATGGCTTGGGGCTTCTTACTTTGTTATTTTTCTACCACTGATTTCTGAGGTTTGATGGGAAACTTGGTGAGATCTGGGCTTTGTAATTAATAAAATATAAAGCAAAAAAACCGACAAAACATGTTTGGTCTTTCTCTGTTTTGACTACACATTCCTCAAGGGCAGGGACATTTGAGGGTCACCTTCGTCCAACAGTGGTGAGTTCATAGTAGGTGTGAACAGGTGTTTGCTAAACTAAGCCCAGGACGGTGAGAAGGGCGAGCGGGTCCCTCACCAGCAAGAGCCCTGGAGGATCTCTTAGGGGTGCCTGTCCCTGGCTGCCTGCCTACCTTTTCCAAGAGGCCTTTCTAACTCTCCTACCAGGGCCGGCAGACTGGGTCCATCCTGGAGCCCGCTTGGTGGGTTGTGGTGAGTGGAGGTTTTCCACGCCACAGGAAGTAGCCCAGGCTTGATGAACGATGACTTCCTGGGCAAGGGATGGAGAACATTGTACCCACTCATGTGCGGGCACAGGTGATCCCGGCTGGAGCAAAGACTCTCATAGTTTGCTTCCTGCTTGGCCGTGACAATGACCAAGCTCTCAGCCCCCATGCACTTGCACACTCCCCTCAGGGCCACATGGGGTTGGCTGGAGAATCCCAGGAATGTGTTGGAGCTGCTGACAGCACTTCATGCTCTGCGTGTGATCGGCCCATGTGACTTCCTCAGGGAACTGTGTGCCTGGTGGGCTCCAGCACCCCTATCCTGAATCTCCCAGGTCTTCTGAGCCCCAGCGCTGGTGCTGAAGAGCAGGATGGGATTGGGGGGGGATGTAGAGATGAAATTTAATGGGCAAATCTGCTTGCCCATGGCCACTCCACTTTGTTCTTCATCCAGGGAGGGGTGGCCTAGGCATGGTGGCCAGGGCTTGGCTGTGCACAGGGAACAGGAAGCCTTGAGTGGGAGTGGCCAGGGGAGGTGGGTGGAGCTCACTGCCTACAGCAGGTGTGGCCGTGGTGCTGACAGGTCCAGCATATCAGGGCTGGAGGCCCAGGCTCCAGACGTGCAGGCTGTGGGGCTTTATCAGCTTTTAGAGCGCCAGAGTTTGTGACAATCCTGCCAGCCATGGGTGCTGACAGCCAGGAGCTAGGCGGAGTACAGCTTCCTCCCTTGGCTTCCCTGCTCCTAGCCTCGAGGCCGGGGTGCACATTGCAGGGACATTTGAGGAGAGGAGAGATGGCAGGGAGGAGAGAGAGGAGGAGATGGGCCCAGAAGCTTGTTGCTCCTTCAGAGATTTTATTTATTTTATTTTTTAAGAAAATGTCTCTGAGTTTTTTATATATATATTTTTTGTTTGTTTGTTTGTTTGTTTTGTTTTGTTTTGTTTTTAAAGACAGGGTCTTGCTCTGTTGCCTAGGCTGGAGGACAGTAGTGCGATCACAGCTCACTGCAGCCTCGAGCTTCCGCAAGATTTTAAAACATGTTTATACCTTCACAAAAGCTGACACCTGCTTACTGCAACAAGTTAAATTATTTTAAAAGGGCTGAGGAGCTTTGAGTGGAGAAAGGAGGAGGTGAATGAGAGGGGGATGGAGAAGCACTAAGAACAAAATCCAGCCCCTTCCCCCTTTCCCCAGCTGCCTCCTAAGCTGTCTCAGAGCTCTCCTCGAGCTGCCCTCCATGTGAGTTTCCTAAACTGTCTCGAAGCTCTCCTCCTGCCTCTGTGTGAGTTTCCTGCGGCTGCTGTGTCAAATTGCCAACAACTTAGTGCTGTAAAACAAGACAGATGTATTATCTTATAGCTCCGGAGGCCAGAAGTCTAAAATCAGTATCACTGGGGCTGAAGTCAAGGTGTGGCACGGCCGCCCTCTCTGGAGGCTGTCAGGGGAATCCTCCCTGGCCTCTGCCGGCCTCTGGTGGCTCCAGGTGTTCCTTGGCTTGTGGCCGCATCACCCCAGTCTCTGCCTCTGTGGTCACACTTCCTTCCCTGCTTCTGTGTGTGGTGGTGTCACCCTCTGCCTCCCTCTTGTATGATAAGAACACTTGTGATCATATTTGGGGTGCATTGCCTAATCCAGGATGATCTCCCCATCTCCAGAGCCTTAATTTAGTCACCACTGCAAAAGTTTAGTCACCTCTGCAAAGTCTGTTTATTGCCATATAAGGTGAGATTCCCAGGTTGCAGGGATTAGGGAGTGGATGTCTTTGCAAGGATATTAATTAGCTCACCCTACTCTCCCTCTCCAGCCCCACCAGCCTGCCAGGTCTCCTCAAACCACTACATCCCTTCCACCCATGCCTCCTCAGGCCCTGGCTTTGGCTCTGTCCTCTGCTGGTATGCTCTTCCCTGAACTCTGGCTCATTCTTATTCCCCCGAGCTCAGTTTAAACATCACCTCCTTGAAGACAACCTCTAGCCCATTCCAAGAAAAGACGTGTGCCCAGTTACCCTTTGTGCCTGGCACATAGTAGCTGCTGAGTGCAAAAGTGTTGGTGACTGAGAGGCATAGAAACCTGAGCACTTGACGGCCCTGAAGGGGAAGCCGGGCTTCCTGATGCCTGGAACATTCCTTGAGACTTTCCTTGCCTTTGTTCTCCCACACCTGGGCAGAGGCCATCCATGTTGGGCAGAGTTCGAGGTCTATGTCTGCACTGGCCTAGGCCTCAGGGGATGGGGCCTTGGTTTTTTTCCCACCAAAGCCCATAGAGTAGGATGGGGTGGGGAGGGGAGGGGAGGGGAGGGGAGGGGAGGGCAGGGGCAGCACACATGTCTAGCTTTCACTGTGGGCCCTGGACAGGAAAGGTCACTGAAGGGACAGCATCTCAGGGCCCAGCTCAGCAACATCTGGCTCATGGCCTGCCTTCCCAGCATGTCCCAGAGGCCCTCGAGGACAGAGTGGCAGGTGACAGCACTGACATTAGTGCCAGACTTCCTGGGCCACTGCCACCCACCGGGAGGGGCTTTGGAGAAGGCATCTGGCCTTTCTGTGTCCAGTATAATAAAAATAAGAGCCGACTTTTATGGAACACTGACTCAGCTCCAGGCTCTGCTCATTCAGTCCTCGCAGTCACTGAGATAATGGACTTCAGTGTGTAGAACCATTCATGGCAGCTGATATGTGCCCAAGAAACACTGACTTATTTCCTGGGGGCTCTTTGAAGTCTCTTGGTGTTTATCTAAACACAGAAGATGGAAGGGGGGAAAGATGGAGGGGGGAGGGAGGGAGAGAGGGACCAGGCTGCGGGGTCAAATGTCCTGAAATAAGTGCTTCACTTCCCTGGAGGTGATTTCTGGATGATTTGTCTTGCTCTGGATGATTTGTTTATTTATTATTATTATTATTTTTGGCGTTAGCTCTCTGTTTATATAGACTCTGGTTCTAGAAGCAACTCGCCTGCAGCCGGCTGGCTGGACCAGCACACGCTGACAGGGCTGGGCTATTTACAGGCCCATTGTGGGCTGTACCTTGGTCACCTCCAGGGACGGTGCTCAGCTGTGACCCCAAAATAAGTTAGGGCCAGCTGGGCGGGGCAGGGCAGGACAGGGCTGGGGGCTGTATGCACCATGTGCTGGGGGCTCGGGGCTTCAATATTGTCGGGGGCCGGGGCAGTAAAGATGGCTGGGGTAGCACTGCCCACCCCTAGTGGTCAGTAACTACTGGAAGCAGACCAGCTGGGCAGGGCCGGGAGGCTCAGGTGTCTGACAGGCAGGTCTGGATCCCGTCCACCCACTGCTGGGCCAAGGGCATATCCTGGGCACAGATGTTGTAAACGCAAAGTGTTGTCTTCATGTCAAAGAAGGCCTTCTCATCCATGGTCTTAGGGTTTGCCAGGTGCCACATCCTCCACCTCTGCCAGTCGATGACACCCTTGCACTCCGTGTCCACACGGTGGTTGTAGTAGCACAGCTGGTGTTGGTCTTGTCCAACATGAACCAGCGGGCCTTCCAAGGCTTCATGAAGGCCCCTTTCTTCTACAGAGTGCCCTCGTTGGACCTGTTCTCACTCTCAGCTGTCTGGAACTGGCTGCACAGGGTGCTGGTGCTGCGGCGGGCAGCCTGGCAGGAGCCAGGTGCGGTCGAGCCACTACTCTGGTCACTGTCCAGGCTGAGGCTCAGGGTGGAGCCCACAAGCCCCTCCTGCAGTCACACACCCAGCGAACGGCAGAGGTGGGGTGCAGTGGACACTAGAAGGGAGCTGGGGTGCCACTTCAGTCTGGCCGGCCTTCCAGGCGCTGTGCGGCCTTCACCTGGTCCCAGTGTCCTTCCATCACTGATGGCATTAGCCTAACTCTGTCTCCAGCCTCTGCAGCTCCTCCAGCAGGAGTGAGATGGCGTCAGGCTGGGGTCAGGGGCAGCTGTCGTAGCAGGGCCACGCCACGCAGTGCCTGTACTGAGGAGCGCCTCCGTCAGACTGTTCTTCCTCCGGGGGCCCAGGGGGCCCCTGGGCCGGTTCCCAGTCATAGGGAGGGCCCTCGGCCAGCATCTCCTCAGTGTAGAAATCCCACACCTTCAGGTTGGACACATTGCTGTAGGGCCGCAGGAGCTCTGTGTCCGCAGGTACATGCATGTAATTGCAGAACATGGGCATCCTCTTGCTCAGCCTGTCCACGTACTCCCACAAAGACCTGTACAGCAGCTGGCCCCTGCGTTCCCCTTCTCCTCATACAGCAGCCCCAGCTCAATGCTCTCAGGGTCAGAGTCAAGTAGGAAGGTCCGGAACGGCGGGACATATGGTGGCAGCCGAGGAACCTGAGGTAGAACTGGCTGAACTCAAACTCCATGGAGAACTGCAGATGGCCCTGGTGTTACGCAGTCCAGGAACTATAGGAAGGCAGGTGTGAAGCCGCTGCTCTGCCCAGCCAGGGTGTGGGCTCCACGGTGGCTGAAGGGATGACTGAAGGACAACAACTTCTTCTCCACTAGCAGGCGGAAGCCCTCCAGCGTGCGGTAGAAGGGGTCTGAGAGCAGCTGCACCAAGGATACCACCTGGGAGGTGATGTCCTGGCCATCCTCCAGGCCCACCAGCACAGAGGAGTCTGAATCCACGGGCTCCACCACCAGCACTGACACCTGCAGCAGCTTGTGGATTGGGGTCAGCTGCTCCGAGTCCTCCAGCGAGCGCACTAAGGAGGCTGGGCTGGGCTCAGCAGCGGGGCAGCCCGGGACACATGCCTTCAGCAGCTTCTTGAAGTTGGCCTTCACCTGCTGTTCCTCAAATACCTCAATGGGCAGCAGCTCCCACTGCTGCAGGGGGTCTGGCTGCATACCCTTGAGCTGGGCTTTGTTCCCAAGGATGTAGAGGGCTGCTCGCTGCAGCCACAGGAAGCCTGGGTGGCCGAGGGGGCCCTGTTGCCTGGGGTGGGGCCAGCGCATCTCTGCCAGCTAACCAGGAGCCCATATCGGCACCAAGCTCACTGCTGCGCCCGCTGGTCTGGACACTGCCCCACTTACTTCGGGGTGCAGTCCGTCTGGAGGGCAAGGGCACCATGGGGTTAGACAGTGTGATGACCCTGGCTCTGGGGCTGGGAATGTGACTGCCCATGTGGGCTGAGGAGAAGCCGGTAAGCATGTTGCGTCCCGACACATCGGCATAGCGGGGCATGGAGCTGACCACAGCCTGCAGGTACTTCTCCTGCTCCAGGCTACTCGAGTCCACCTGGAACTGGCCTGGAGAAGGTGCGTTCTGGGCCTTGAAGAAGCCGAGGACACCTCTGCCCTGCAGGCCCCGGAGCGCAGCAGCACTGCCTTGGACCACCCGCTGCACCAGCAGACCACCAGGAAGGGGTTCTGGCAGTAGCAGCGGGACACCCACTGCAGGGCATTGTCCTGGACACCCTGGGGCACGATCAGCAGCCCTGGGTAGCTGCAGCAGTTGGTGGTCAACATGTGTTTGTCCAGAGAAATGCAGAAGGGCTTTGGCCCAGCTCAGGCTGCTGCTCAGGGTGCCCAGCCCGAGGTGCTGCTAGTTGCGGCAGCAAGCCTCTTCCACCAGGCTGCTGGTGGTCATGTGGTCTGAGGGCTTCAGAGCTGAGGACAGGGTCATCGTGCTGGGCTCCAGCTCCTCTGACACTGAGATCTCATCCGCCTGGTCTTCAGGGGGCAGCTGGCCCCGGTGCTGCCAGATTAGGGGGTTGTACTTCTTAAGAGTGACATGCTGGTGCCTGATGGTCTTCTTGGCGTTCTTGACCAGGTTGCAGGACAGGGTTCTGAGGGAAGGACCCTTGTCCTTGGTGAGTCGGGGTGGCCGGCCAAGTGTATAGGCAGAGCCCAGCGTGAACGCTAAGGTGGCTCTGACATCCGGTGGGTACCACAGCTTATGCAGCTGCCTGCGGAAGTTGCTCTGGATGATTTTTAAAGCTCCCTTTGGCCGGGTGCAGTGGCTCATGCCTGTTATCCCAGCACATTGGGAGGCTGAGGCAGGAGGATCCCTTGAGCCTGGGAGGTCAAGACCAGCCTGGGCAGCATAGGGAGACTCCCACTTCTACAAAAAAAAAAAAAAAAAAAAAGAGTTAGCTGGCTGTGATGCTGCACGCCTGTAGTCCTGGCAACTCAGGAGGCTGAGGTGAGAGGATCACTTGAGCCCAGGAGTTTGAGGCTGCAGTGAGCTGTGATCATGCCACTGCCCTCCAGCCTGGGTGACAGAGCAAAACGCTGTCTCTGAAATAAATAAATAAATAAATAAATAAATAAATAAATAGTCCTCTTCATTCTTGTTTGTTCATTTGTTTGTTTTTGAGGCTGAGAACAGTGGACCTGTCTTGGTGACAGGGACCAGCCTGTGGGCATGAAACTTAAAAACTCACCCAGACAGAAGGAACTGCTCGCTCTCAGAGCACAGCAGACAGCTCTGCTGGAACTGGGATCTAAGTCAAGCAGGGAGTCACGTGGTTCTTGAATAAATGGGTTGAGTATGACCCTCACCCCAGAGTCAGAGACAAAAAAACAGACTGATGGCTGATGGGCTCCCGAGAACAGGAGTCATCTGTCACTTATGATGAACAATTTTATATATATATACACACACACATACATATATATACTTACATGAACACATACACATATATATTTACATGAACACATACACACATATATGTGCATATATGTGTGTGTGTGTGTGTGTGTGTGTGTGTGTGTGTGTGTGTGTGTGTGTGTATTTGAGACAGAGTCTTGCTCTGTCGCCCAGGCTGGAGTGCAGAGGTGCGATCTCGGCTCACTGCAACCTCCGCCTCCTGGGTTCAAGCCATTCTCCTGCCTCAGCCTCCTGAGTAGCTGGGACTACAGGCGTGCGCCACCACACCTGGCTAATTTTTGTATTTTTAGCAGAGATGGGATTTCTTCACGTTGGCCCGGCTGCTGTCGTACTCCTGACCTCAAGTGATCTACCTGCCTCGGCCTCCCAAAGTGCTGACATCATGGGCATGAGCCACTGCGCCCAGCCCAAATGATATTTTCAAATGATCTCTCTGAGGTTTGGAGTTCTGTCTGAAGTTACTTCACATCATGCTAGAAAAGTGATCCCATTAAGATAAGCACAGTAGGTGCTGGGGAGCGAGGAAAAAGCTCTTGGTCGGCTTTACTCCCCAAGTGCTCACACCCTGGGACATTCCCGCCACTCTCCTCCCTCCTTAAAGCTTCCTCTGGGAGCCCAAGTGCCTGATGCTAACCCCCAACAATGAGGGCAACGTGGGGCGTTGTCTGCCTTCTTCGCCCTGGGGATGGAGCTGAACTTCCAACAGGAATGGTTCAGTTCTCTCTCTCACCTCCACTGGAGGAAGAAGCTGGGGTGAGAGACAAGAATTCAGCCTCAGAGGACTTTCTTTGTAGGGTGAGAAAGCCCTGGGTGTCAGAATCACAGAATTGAAGATTATATTAGATTAGATTAAAGTTCAGCCATTACTAAGCCTGTCTGTATCTTGTGCTCCATAAATGAGGGGTCCTGTTTTCCTTGTTTCTGCTGTGATCCCAGTGCTCAGACAGTGCTTGGCATACAGCAAGCACTCAATAAATAGTTGAATGGATGAACGGGTGCTGCACTTTCCTCATTTATACAACAGAAATCATGGTACTCCCCTGTATTCACTATCTGTTGCTATGTAACAAATTAGCCCCAAATTACTTGGTGGCTTAAAACAGCAATCATTTTATTCCCACTCAGGATTTCCATGGGTCAGGAATTTGGGATTTTTTTTTTTTTTAAGACAGAGTTTTGTCCTGTTGCCCAGGTTGGAGTGCAGTGGTGCAATCTTGGCTCACTGCAACCTCTGCCTCCCTAGGTTCAAGCAATTCTCCTGCCTCAGCCTCCCCAGTAGCTGGGACTACAGGTGAGTGCCACCACGCCCAGCTAATTTTTTGTATTTTTAGTAGAGATGGGGTTTTGCCATGTTAACCAGGCTGGTCTCAAACTCCTGACCTCAAGAGATCTGCCCGCTTGGCCTCCCAAAGTGCTGGGATTACAAGGGTGAGCTGCCGTGCCTGGCCAGAATTTGGGATTTTGTGTGGCTCTGTCTCAGGGTCTTTCATGCCATTGCAGTCAGACAGTGGCTGGAGTTGGAACAGGAGGGGACTGGCCAGGCATTTCTCTTCATGGAGTCTCAGGGCTTCTCCAGCGGTGGCTTTGGGCTTGCTCACACCATGGTTGCCCCAGGGCTCCCAGGCAAGTGCTCTGGTGAGGAAAGTGGAAGCTACTTCAATGCTATAACCTAGTCTGGGAAGTCACAGAGTGTCACTTCTGCCACAGGCCCAGGCCCGTCCAGATTCAAGAGGAGGGAACGTGGACTGTGCTTCTGATGGGATGAGTGTCAGTGTCCCATGGTGGGAGCACATGGGGTGGGGGAGCTCGTGGCCATCTTTGGAGATTCAATCTGCCGCCGCTAGGAGGAGGCCGAACTGACATTCGAACCCAGGCGGGCTGAATGCAGGTCCTGACTTCTGCATCACTGCTGCATGGGGCTGCCCCAGGACAGGCCAAGTCTCCCAAAGACCTAAAGCAAAACTAAGGGTGCAGTGAGACCCACAGCAAATACCCTTTGCAAATACAAGATGCCTGAGTTCGTTTACTGTGGCTGTCCTAAGAAAGCACCGCAAAGTTGGTGGCTTCAAACAACAGAAATGGTCTCCTTACGGTTCCAGAGGCCAAAAGGCTAAGACCGTGGACCAGGCCATGCCTTCTCTGAGGACTCTAGGGAGGGGCTGTCCTTGCCTTTCCCAGCCTCCAGGGTTGCTGAGAATCAGGGGTGTTCCTTGGTTTGTACATGCATCGCTGCAGCCTCTGCCTCGGCTTTTACTCGGCCTCCCCCCTGCCTGTCTGTGTCTGCATCTCTCCTCTTCTTACAAGGACATCAGGCGTATTGGACCAGGACCTACCCTAATCCAGTATGATCTCATCCTAACAAATGACATCTGCACAGATCTCTTTTCCAAACAAGGTCACACACTGAGGCTCTGGGTGGACATGAATTTTGGGGACATGATTCAACACACAATGGCCCTGTCTGATTTCCCAGTCATGCCCTGCCTATGTTCCCAGCCCCTCAGGCTCTGCACGGCCCTTTAAATGGGGGGACATAGCTCCTGGGTCACCAAGCACATCCAGGAGGATGCAGCCAGCCTCGGAGGGCCTAGAACGCAGAGCCCGAGTGGCAGTGGCCACCTTCACTGGGGAGTAAGGTCGGGGAAGAGAGGCAGCCAGAGGGCCTTGGTGGCCTGCCAGTGCCTCCCTCACTTCCCGCATGTCACAGGACTTCTTTCGGTCCAGCCGGTTCTGCTCCTCGGTTGTCCCTCCCAAGCACAGGGCGTCCTCTCCTGGGACGGCTCTATTAATAACCCTCATGTGGATGTTCTGGGATGGCCATTCATGCTTCCTGTCCTCAAGTGTGGCCCCCACTCTATGCCATTCATGAGAGTGACCCCCAGGCGTGGCTGGCTCCCTCCTTTTCTCCACTGCCAGCGCGTCTGCAGGATCCAAGGTGCTGTGTGTTTGCTGTTCACAGTGACCCATGAGTGAGAGGCGGCGGCGTTCACACCATAGTTTAAGTTAACAGTGCCCGGCCGGGACGTGCGCTGTGTGGCCCTCCTCGGGGACTGCAGTGTGGCAGAAAAAAAACACCCTGAGATTCCTCTCTTCTCTCTCTCCTGCTGATATTTTGCTGCCCCCTAACAATCATTGAATCCAATGTAAGCTATAAAAGGCACCCTCATGAGTGCTGAGCAGGGGAGGGAAGGATGGAGAGGGGTCTGCAGGGGTGACTAAAGATTCCCAGCACGAAAGGCAACCGCTATCTATCAAGGATATTCATCCATCTAACGGGGATAATAATTTATCCTAGGGCTGTTGCTAAGGCTGAGTTAATACAACTAAAGTGTACTAGCAAGGCTAATGGCGCCCACCTGAGCTCAAATCTTTGCACACGTCCTCACCTAAATGTAAAAACTCAACAAAGAATGCAAATGAAGCCATGACTCACTCCTTCAACATTACTAGGAGACAGAACCCAACAAACTTCAAATAATCTGCAGGTAGAAAAAACCACCAAATACCAGCAGACCTCCGCTGCCACTATAGGTCAACAGCAGGGTCAACAGGGCAAGGGAGGCTTAAAGGACTCAGTATAGGCCGGGCACTGGGGCTTACGCTGGTAATCCCAACCCTTTGGGAGGCAAAGTTGGGAGGATTGCTTGAGCTCAGGAGTTTGAGACCAGCCTGGGCAACATGGTGAAATCCCATCTCTACAAAAAAAAAAAAAAAGAAACAAAAAAAAATCCCCCCAAAATTAGCCAGGCTTGGTGGTGCACGCCTGTAGTCCCAGCTACTTGGGAGCCTGAGCGGGGAGGATCACTTGAGCCCAGGAGGTCAAGGCTGCAGTGAGCTGAGCTGTGATCACGCCACTGCACTCCAGCCTGGGTAACAGAGCAAGACCCTGTCTCAAAAAACACAAAACAAAAAAACCTGTGCATGGATTTTAAACATATGGATTAAAACATGTAAATGCAAAATATGTTTTAGGCAACACACCTTTGTGAGGCACCTTCCATGTGTCCAGTCCTGCACCAGCCATTCCAAGTACATGTCCTGTGCAGCTTCCATCCCAGAGGGGGAAACAGACAAGCCACTGAAGAATGTACTGAAAGGTGGCCTCCAAAAAGATATATTCATTTCCCAGCTCCTGGAACTTGTGAATGCGATCTTATTTGGAACAAAGGTCATTGCAGATGTCATGAAATTAAAGATCTCGAGAAGAGATCATCCTGGATATAGGGTGGGTCCTAAGCCCAGTGACAGGGGTCCTTATAAAAGAAAGGGAGAGAGACATTTGAGACACAGAGATGCAGAGAAGGTCATGTGCGGACAGAGTCAGAGATGGGAGTGGTGCACGTATGAGCTGAGGAACGCCTGGAGCTGTCAGGAGCTAGAGGGGCCAGGAAAGATCTCCTCTATAGCCCCAGAAACAGTTCGGCCTGGACAGCATCTTGATTTTGGATTTCTGGCTTCCTGAATGATGAAAGACGCTTTTCTGTTGTTTGAAGCTGCTGAGTTGGTGGCCATTTGTTATAGCAGCCCTGGGAAACAAATGCAGGGAAGGCATTTTCCTTGCAACCAACTTCAAGATCATTGCTTGAGGCTGGCACAATGGCTCACACCTGTAATCCCAGCACTTTGGGAGGCTGGGGTGGGAGGATCATTTGAGGCCAGGAGTTTGAGGCCAGCCTGAGCAATATAGTGAGACCCCATCTCTATCTGCCCCCACCCTCCCCCCCAAAAAAACAAAACAGCAATTAGCTAGACGTGGTGGCACCTACCAGTAGTCCCAGCTGCTAGGGAGGCTGAGGTGGGAGAATGGCATAAGCCCAGGGGTTTGAGGCTGCAGTGAGCCATGATCGTGCCACTGCACTCCAGCCTGGGTGACAGAGGGAGACCTAGAGACAAAGTCTTAATCACAGTTGGATGTCTACCATTGAGAGTGCAGCCAGGGTCCACTTGGAGACAGGAACCATGCCAGTTATTCTAACAGAGAGAACTTAGTATATAAAAGTGGTAACTAGTTATTGAAAACTTGAAAAGGCAAAGAGAAAACACTAAGTGTCATGGACAGAGAAAATGCAGGAAGTAGCTACCATCCTTGGACAAGGGCAATGAAGGGAAGAGGCTGAAGTTGTTAAAACGTAGAAGCTTGGAGGAGGAGTCCCTTGGGGCGGGGACGCAGACCTCTGAAGAGGATGGAAAGAATCAGAAGAAGCCAGATATTGGGGCCAGCTCTCCAGACAGGCATGGCCACACTTAATCAAAGTCAGATCATATTTCTCCTTGGCTCAATACACTCCATGGCTGGCCAGGCACGGTGGCTCATGCTTGTAATCCCAGGACTTTGGGAGGCTGAGGTGGGCGGATCATGAGGTCAGGAGTTCAAGACCTGCCTGGCCGACACAGTGAAACCCTGCCTCTGCTAAAAATATAAAAATTAGCTGGGCGTGGTGGCAGGCACCTGTAATCCTAGCTACTTGGGAGGCTGAGGCAGGAGAATCGCTTGAACCCAGGAAGCAGAGGTTGCAGTGAGCCGAGATCACATCGCAGCACTCCAGCGTGGGCGACAGAGACTCCGTCTCAAACAAACGAACAACAACAACAACAACAACAAAACACTCCATGGCTCCCATCTGACTTGGAGTAAAGTGAGTCCGAGTTGTACCTGGAAGGCTGTGCTTTGTTGCACCCTGATGGCTTCTCTGAGCCCATTTCCTACCTGTCTCTCCTCACTCACTTCACTCCCCAGCACTGCCTTCTGGTTCTTGGATGTTTCAGACACACGTAGGGTCTTTGCACTGGCTGTTCCTCCTCCCTGGAACACTGTTCCGCTAAATATCTTCTAAATTCTTTTATTTTTCTAGACATAAGTGTCTTGCTGCTATGTTACCCAGGCTGGGCTCAAGTGATCCTCCCGCCTTAGCTTCCCAAAGCGCTGGGATTACAGGCATGAGACACTGTGCCTGGCCTGTGCCCTTAAATATATATATATATATATTTAGGCAGGGTTTCACTCTTGTCACCCAGGTTGGAGTGCAAGGGTGCAATCTTGGCTCACTGCTGCTGCCTCTATCTTTCGGGCTCAAGAGATTTTCCTGTCTCAGTCTCCCAAGTAGCTGGGACTATAGGGCATGTCACCACCCCAGCTAAGTTTTATATTTTTTGTAGAGATGGGGTTTCACCATGTTGCTCAGGCTGGCCTTGAGCTCCTGGGCTCAAGTGATCCACCTTCGGGATCCCAAAGTGCTGGGATTACGGGCATGAGCCACTGAGCCTGGCCTGTTCCCTTAAATATCTTTTAAGTCTTTGTTCCAACATCACCTCCGTAGTGAGCTCTTCCCTGACCTTCCTGCTAAAAACCCAACTCCCAGCTGCCTCTCCCTTCACTCTGCTTCATTTTCCTCCTTAGCAAGCATGGACACCTTCTCTTTTTTTTGTCTCGCTCTGTCCCCCAGGCTAGAGTGCAGTGGTGCCATCTTGGCTCACTGCAACTTCTGCCTCCCGGGTTCAAGAATTCTCCTGCCTCAGCCTCCCTAGTAGCTGGGATTACAGGCACCCACCACCACGCCCAGCTAATTTTTGTATTTTTAGTAGAGACGGGGCTTCGCCATGTTGGCCAGGCTGGTCTCGAACTCCCGACTTTAGGCGACCCGCCTGCCTCGATCTCCCAAAGTGCTGGAATTACAGGCATGAGCCACTGCACCTGGCCAGCATGGTCACTTCTAAGACACAAAATACTCCAGTGATTTGGGTTATTGTTCATCTCCCCTCCACTAGAACAGAAGCTCCCCCAAGACAGGGATGTTATCTCTTTTGTTCGTTACTCTATCCTCAGTATCTGGAGCAGAGTAGGCATTCAGTAAATCTTGGTGGAATGAATGAGTGAATTAGGGCCTTTCCAAGGTTAAATGCAGCAACTAGGGAAAGACAGCTTGTTGGGTGCCATCTCTGAGTGGCCCTGCCTGCCCTCCCTGTCCCTGTCAGGACACAGGTCACCGGGGCTGTTCTGTTCTGGAGAGAACTGGAGGCTGGCCAGCTGCTCCCTGATCCATGGCCATCTAGAGCCATCTAGAGCCTCTGAGCCCACTCCGGCCCCTCCAGCAGGAAGAAAATGTGAGCGCCTGATGGCCCAGCTCCAGTGCTGCAGGCCAGAGCAGCCAGGCTGGGAAGGAGAGCTCAGTGGAAAGGTATGTGTGAGGCACCCTCACTCCCCCAGACTGTATGTCCTGGGGGCCTTGCGGGAGATAGTAGCTGCGGGTGGGCGACAGGCCCCTAAGAGCTACCTTAAAATAAGTCCCTAGCAGAGCCATCTTTTGACCACCCTGGCTTCCTCCTGCCCCATTTTCAGGCCTGGGAGGCTCCCTTCTCCCCAACCCAGAGGGCTTAGCTCAGCCAGCCCTGCCCCGACAAACTGTGAGAATTGTCCAAACGGCAGGTACAGCAGGTGTAACTGGGAGGAACAGCCACCAAGCTCAAGCTCAAAAACATGTGGTGGAGGTCATGTTGATGGCCATGATGATGGTGATGATGATAAAGGTATCAGTGAGGGTCCTAGCCAAAAATCAATAGCACACTCACATTAGGACAATTCAAGAAACGTTAATAAAGACTGTTTACAAAGATGTAGGCGTAGCATATAAAGGCATTCAGAGGCCAGGTGAAGTAGCTCATGCCTGCTATCTTAGCACTTTGGGAGGCCGAGATGGGAGGATCCCTTGAGTCCGGGAGTTTGAGACCAGCCTGGGCAACACAGTGAGACCCCATCTCTAAAAAAAATAAAAAATCAGTGAGGTATGGTGGTGCGTGCCTGTGGATTCAACTACTTGGGAGGCTGAGGCAGGAGGATCACCTGAGCCCAGGAAGTTGGAGGCTGCAATGAGCCATGATCACACCACTGCATTCCAAGCTGGGTGACAGAGTGAGACCCTGTCTAAAAAAAATCAAATATAAAAATAAATAAAGGCACACAGGTAGAGAAACCACCAGAAATTGTGCCCAGGGAAAACAGCAGCAGCCAGATTGCCACCCCTAAGTCTGCAGGATCCTGACACAGAGAGAGCTGGGGAAGTGGTAGGTGCCAACGCTAGGTGGCACGGCAAGTCAGAGCTGGCAGAAGAAAACACCCTGGACTCCCTCTCTTCTCTTTCTCCTGCTGATATTCTGCTGCTCACCACCATTCATTGAATCCAACATAAGCCATAAAAGTCAGCCTCATGAGTGGTGAGCAGGGGAGGGAAGGGTGGAGAGGGGTCTGCATGGGCGACTGAAGATTCCCAGCATGAAAGGCAACTGCCATCTATCAAGGATATTCATCCATCTAATGGGGATAATAATTTATCCTAGGGATGCTTTGAAGGCTGAGCTAATACAGCTAAAGTGTACTAGCAAGGTTAATGGTGCCCATCTGAGTTAAAATCTTTGCATGCATCCTCACCTAAATGTATAAGGTCAACAAAGAATGCAAATGAAGCCATGACTCAATCCTTCAACATTACTAGGAGACAGAACACAATAAACTTCAGATAACCCGCAAGTAGAAAAAAGCCACCAAATTCCAGCAGACCTCCCGCTGCCACTGTAGATATTGAGCAGGGTCAACAGGGCAAGGGAGGCTTAGAAGACTCAACACAGGCCAGGTGCGGGGGCTTACGCCTGTAATCCCAGCACTTTGGGAGGCCGAGATGGGAGGATCGCTTGAGCTCAGGAGTTCGAGACCAGCCTGGGCAACCTGGTGAAACCCTGTCACTACAAAAAATTAGCTGGGTGTGGTGGCACAGGCCTGTGGTCCCAGCTACTTGGGAGGCTGAGGTAGGAGAATCACTTGAGGCCAAGAAGTGGAGGCTGCAGTGTGCAGATTATTGATCCACTGCCCTCCAGCCTGGGGGACACAGCAAGACCCTGTGTCAAAAAAAAAGAAAGAAAGAAAGAAAAAGAAAGAAAGAAAGAAAGGAAAGAAAGAGAGAGAGAGAGAAAGAAAGAAAGAAAGAAAGAGAAAGAAAGAAAGAAAGAGAAAGAAAGAAAGCACAGTATCAAGAGGAAGGAGAAGGGAGCAGAGTTAATAAACAGAGTACACACAGAGTCATCTTCAGAAAGGGAAAGGCCAGCACTGAGTGTCCAGATACCAAACACGGGTTTGGGACTCAGTGGCTCACAGCACCAGCTACAAGAAAGAAGCTTGGAAGTGAATGGCTCAAAGCCAGCAGCCTCAATAACGCATTGCCTCTGGGAGAGAATCTGATTAATGGATGAGGTTGTTCATCTTCAGGATGGTGGCCACCAATTCTCTCCTTTTCTATAGATGCATGTAGTTCCCCACTGAGAGGCGGAATCCATTCCTCTACTCTCTTATATCTGGGTTTCCCGGTGACTATTTTTGTTTTGTTTTGTTATGGGATCTCACTCTGTTGCCCAGGCTGGAGTGCAGGTGATCTTCCCACCTCAGCCTCGCAAGTAGCTGGGACTACAGGCACAGGTCACCACGACCGGCTAATATTTTTGTTTTTATTTTTAGTGGAGATCGTGTCTGGCTATGTTGGCCGGGGTGGTCTCAAACTCCTGGGCTCAAGCAATCCTCCTGCCTTGGTTTCCCAAAGTGCTGGGACTATAGGTATGAGCCATGGTGCCTGGCTCCTGTGACTGTTTATTTATTTATTTATTTATTTTTTTCTGAGACGGAGTCTCGCTCTGTCACCCAGGCTGGAGTGCAATGGCAAGATCTCGGCTCACTGCAAGCTCCGCCTCCTGGGTTCATGCCATTCTCCTGCCTCAGCCTCCCGAGTAGCTGGGACTACAGGTGCCCGCCACTACATCCGGCTAATTTTTTTGTATTTTTAGTAGAGACGGGGTTTCACCATGTTAGCCAGGATCGTCTCGATCTCTTGACCTCGTGATCCGCCCACATCGGCCTCCCAAAGTGCTGGGATTACAGGCGTGAGCCACCGCGCGCAGCCTATTTTTTATTTTTATTTTATTTTTTTACTTTTATTTTTATTTTGCCGTTGTTGTTGTTTTGTTTTTTTGAGATGGAGTTTTGCTCTTGTTGCCCAGGCTGGAGTGCAATGGTGGGATTTTGGCTCATCACAACCTCCGCCTCCCAGGTTCAAACGATTCTCCTGCCTCAGCCTCCCAAGTAGCTGGGATTACAGTCATGCACCACCACGCCCGGCTAATTTTGTATTTTTAGTAGAGATGGGGTTTCTCTATGTTGTTCAGGCTGGTCTTGAACTCCCGACCTCAGGTGATCTGGCCATCTCAGCTTCCCAAAGTGCTGGGATTACAGACATGAGCCACCACGTCTGGCCACCCGTGACTGTTTTAACCAATAGAAAATGATGAAGGAGACACCGGGCCAGTTCCTAGTAGAGGACTGGCAGCTTCCACTTTGGACCACTTGCTGTGGGGAAGGCCATCACCACTGAGGAATTCAGGCTGGCCACACAAGGAGGCTGCATGGAGAGAGACACGATGGACCAGCCTCCATCTGTCCTCGCCATTGCAGCCCAGGTAAGAGGCATGGATGAAATCTTCAGGTGACTCCTGACTCAGCCGCCATCTGACTACAACCACATGAAAGACCCCAAGTGACAGTCATGCAGCTGAGCCTCATCCACTCCTAGGACCATGAGATACAATCAAGTGATTGTTCTTTTAAGCCACTAAGTTTGGGGCGGTTTGTTGGACATTGAAAATCATCAGAACAATAGAGTGGTGGTGGCCCTTGGAGATGTGGCAATGAACAGAAATGAGGGAGTAAGGGGTGTAATGAACTGAACTGAATTGTGTCCCCCCAAATTCGTATGTTGAAATCTGGCTGGGTGTGGTGGCTCACGCCTGTAATTCTAACACTTTGTGAGGCAGAGGCAAGAAGAACGATTGAGCCCAGGAGTTCGAGACCAGCCTGGGCAACATAGGGAGACCCTGTCTCTACAAAAAATCTAAAAATTAGCTGGACCTGGAGGTGTGTGCCTGTAGTCCAGCTGCTCAGGAGGCTAAGGTGGAAGGATTGCTTGAGCCTGGGAGGTCAAGGCTGCAGTGAACCATGATTGCACCACTGTCCTCCGGCCTGGGCAACAGAGTGAGATCCTATCTCAAAAAAAGTTAACCTCAGTATCTCAGAATGTGACTATATTTGAAGACAGGGCCTTTAAAGGAGTAATTATCAGGTTGGTTCAAAAGTCATTGCGGTTTGCCATTACTTTTCAGGGCCAAAACCGCAATGACTTTTGCACCAACCTATACTTTGAAATGTGGTCATAAGGGTGGGCCCTAATCCAATATGACTGGTGTTCTTGTAAGAAGAGGAGGCCAGGCACAGTGGCTCGTGCCTGTAATCCCAGCACTTTGGGAGGCCGAGGCGGGTGGATCACCTGAGGTCGGGAGTTTGAGACCAGCCTGACCAACATGAAGAAACCCTATGCCTACTAAAAATACAAAAATTAGCCGGGCGTAGTGGTGCAAGCCTGTGATCTCAGCTACTCGGGAGGCTGAGGCAGGAGAATCACTTGAACCCGAGAGGTGGAGGTTGCAGTGAGCCGAGATCGCGCCATTGTACTCCAGCCTGGGTGACAAGAGTGAAACTCTGTATCCAAAAAAAAAAAAAAAAAAAAGAGGAGGTTAGGACACAGATCTCTACAGAGGCAGACCATGGGAAGACACAGGAAGAGATGGCATCTGCAGCCAAAGACAGAGGCCTCAGGAGAACCAGCCCCGCCCACACCTTGATCTTGGACTCCCAGTCCCCAGAACTGATAGACAGTACAAGTCTGTTGTTCAAGCCCCTGTCTGTGGTACTTTGTTACTGCAGCCCTGGCAAACAACTACAGGAGGAAATTATGGATCCTGTAGAAACTAACGAGGAAGAAGATGCCCCGACCCCTTTCCTCCAATACTCCCCATCATCATCATTCATTTTAAGACCACACTTTCAGCTGGGTGCAGTGGCTCACACCTGTAATCCCAGCACTTTGGGAGGCCAAGGCAGGCGGATCACTTGAGGCTGGGAGTTTGAGACCAGCCTTGCCAATATGGCAAAACCCTGTCTCTACTAAAAATACAAAAATTAGCCGGGTGTGGTGGCATACCCCTGTAATCCCAGCTACTCAGGAGGCTGAGGATGAGACTATGTTGAACCTGGGAGGCAGAGGTTTGTTGCAGTGAGCCGAGATTGTACCACTGCACTCCAGCCTGGGTGACAGGGCGAGATTCTGGGATGGACCTATTATCCTTTGTCCGGCAGCCTCACACCTGCTGAGCCATGCCTGCTGTTGAGAGACGTGAAGAAAGCCAGGCTTCTGATTTTTCTCTCCAGCTCCTTAAAGTTGTTGAACACATTTTCTGCTTTTTGTCCGACCAAAGGGGACTAACTCACATTACAAAAGGAGAGAGTTAAATCAGACAACGTTCAGGACATTTGTCTGCAAAGACTCTGAGACTCCGGCTGTTATCAAGGGCTGAAATATCTTGTTCTCAAACATTTCTAAGAAAAAGGCAGGCAGTTTCTTTTGGAGACTGTCAGTTAAGAATCTTTAGAATGGAAGTGACAGAAATCTAACTTAAGTTGCTTTGGGGAAAAAGAGGTCAAAGGGGCAGATTTATTGGCTCACATAACTGCAAAGTCCAAAGTAGATTGACATCAGGCATTGCTGGATCCAGGGACTTTAATGCTGTCACCAGAATGCCAGCGATGGGGAAAATATGGGTGAAGCACCGTTCTTTCTGGAGGTGGTAGGAAGGATAAGGTGACCCTTTCAGAGTCCCTTGTTCCTAAGCAAGGGGAGGGAGGGAAGGAAGAAGTGAGGGGTGGTGGAAGACAGAGAGAGAGAGACACAGAGAATATTACCCGGCAACACACAGTAATTTCTATGCTCAGAAATTGCTGGTGAGGTTGGACATGGAGGGTTGGAAGTTTTTGGTTTTGTTGTTGTTGTTATTGTTGTTTTAAAGACAAGGTCTCACTCTGTCACCCAGGCTGAAGTGTAGTGGGGTGATCCTGGGCTCCTGGGCTCAGGTGATCCTCCCATTTCAGCCTTCCAAGTAGCTAGGACTATAGGTGACACCACCACACCCAGCTATTTTTTATTTTATTTAATTTCTTTGTTTCTTTCTTTCTTTCTTTCTTTTTTCTTTAGAGATAGGGTCTCACGATGTTGCCCAGGCTGGCTTTCAACTTCTGGGCTCAAGCAGTCCTCCCATCTGGGCCTTCCAAAGTGCTGGGATTACAGGTGTGAGCCACCACACCAGACTGAGTGGTGGGAATTAATAATTATTTTCTTTCAAGCTGCCAAGCTCAGCCCTCCCTCTGTTAACCATGTCTAGAGATTTACTTCAAGAGCAGAGAAGGTCTACAGACCCATGCTGGTTTCCAAAGCACCCCCTAACACACACACACACACACATACACTTGCGTGCACACCTGCATGTCTGCCACAGCTGTGAAGGGCCTGATGGCCCTATGCAGGTGGTTTCTGGCTTTTGGAGGAAGTCTAAGGGTCACAGAAGACAGAGGCACTACTGGGGAAGTGGGAGCTAGCAAACTCACCTATAAAATGGGGTAAGCTGGCCGGGCGTGGTGGCTCACAGCAGTAATCACAGCACTTTGGGAGGCCAAGGCAGGAGGATCACTTGAGCTTAGGAATTCAAGACCAAGGCAACATGGTCTTGATTCAAGGCAACATGGCGAAACCCTGTCTCTACAAAAAATACGAAAAATTTCTAAAAGTTAGCCAGGTGTGGTGGTGCATGACTGTAGTCTCAGCTACTCAGGGGGCTGAGGCAGGAGAATCGCTTTAGCCTGGGGGAGTCAAGGCTGCAGTGAGCCAAGGTAGCCCCACTGCTCTCCAGCCTGGGTGACAGAGTGAGACCCTGTCTAAAAATAAAATATATATATATATATGGTGAGTTGACTTATTATAGCTAGGGCTTTTGTGCCTGGCAGAAACCTTAGTCTAATCCTTTCATTCTACACAAAGGGAAACCATCCCAGAACAGAGAAGCAAACCGAGCAGAATCCTTGGAACAGGCCAGGCACGGTGGCTCACGTCTGTAATCCCAGCACTTTGGGAGGCTGAGGCAGGCGGATCACCTGAGGTCAGGAGTTTGAGACCAGCCTGGCCAACGTGGTGAAACCCCATCTCTACTAAAAATAAAAAATTAGCTGGGTGTGGTGGCACATGCCTGTAGTCCCAGCTACTCGGGAGGCTGAGGCAGGAGAATGTCTTGAACCCCAGGAGGTGGAGGTTGCAGTGAGCTGAGATCGCACTACTGCATTCCAGTCTGGGTGAAAGAGGAAGACTGCATTTCAAAAAAATTTAAAAAAAGAAAAAAAAAGAATCCCCAGAACAGAGCCACACAGTGAGTCAGCCGTGGGCAGATACGAGCCTGCCTCCTGCCTCCTGGGTCAGTGCTCCTCTGTTTCGTCCTTTGCTTCCCCCAGGTGCCCAGTGCTCTCATACCATCCACTTTGGCTGCCCATGACTGGGCTGGAGATTAAGGCCAGAAGGAAGCTACAGAAAAATCTTGCAGCTGGAGTCCTGCTCTCTGACCAGTCAAACCTTGTATTCTGCACAGCTTCTTCCTTCTACAGAGAGCGTAGGGGTGGTAGCTGATCCATTAACCAGCCCTTCTAGCCTCTGCTTGTGCATCTGCTCTGCCCAGAGTGCCCTCCCCATCTTCCATCTTCCTTCTTGTGGCTAACTCATTCTTATCCTTCAAAGCCTTAGCCCAGCCCCACCTTCTCCAGCAAACTCCCTTCTCAACTGCATGCTCCTGCTGCACTCACAGAGCATCCAGGACTCACTGCCACTTTATCTGTCACTCACTGTGGCAGCCTGGGGAGCCTGTGATTGTGCCCACCTTTCCCCCTGCACTGTAAGCTTCTCAATGGCCGGGACTTTCTTGTCCATTATGTATCTCCACCTTCCAGCAGAAATATTAGATTTTCACCTGCACAGTCTCATTTTACGCTCACAACAACCCTATGAGGTAGCCATGAGAAAACAAGGAGAGAGAGGAAGCAACTTGCCCAACACACAGAGGTAGCAAGAAGTTGATGTGAAATTGAGTCCAGACTGTGATTTCAGTCTTGACTCTGGGCTGCTATGACCCCAGGCTCTCGGTGAAAGTTTGTTGAATGACTTAAGGGTCTTATTTCTTTCTCTGTGGCCAGATTAAGCACTTAGAGTTGGATGGTGGGGGAGAACCAATACTTCTACCACAACAACCTCTACTGAGGGCTTACTATGGGAGAGACACTATGCTTGGCATTTGACATATACTGTATTAATTTCCTATTGCTGCTGAAACAAAGTCTCACAAGCTTGTTGGATTAAAAGAACATGATTTTATTTTCTTACAGTTCCAGACATCAGAAGTCTGAAATCTGTTTCACTGGGCTAAAACTAAGGTATTGACAGGCCCATATTCCTTCTGGAAGCTCTAGGGAAAAATCCATTTCTTTGCCCTTTCCAACTTCTAGAGGCTGATTACATTCCTTGACTCGTGGCCCCTTCCTCTATCTTCAAATCCAGCAGTGTAATCTCTTCTCTCCTCTCTGACCTCTGTTCCCATCCTTACATTTTGTCCCTCTGACCTTGATCCTCTGGCTTCCCTCTTATAAGGACCCTTGTGATGACATTGAGCCCTCCTGAATAATCCAGGAGAATCTCTCCACCTTGAGGTCCTTAACTTAACCACACCCGCAAAGTCCTTTTTACCATGTAAAGTAGTATATTCGCAGGTTCTGGGGATTAGGATATGGACATCTTTTGGGGACTATTATTCAGCCTACCACAGACATCATCAAATTTAATCCTTGTATATTAATGCTGCAACAGAGGTGTTATGATTAGCTTCATTGAATAGACTTGGAAAGCACACAGCATATGACAGGCCCTCGATAAATGTTGATGGGGCTGATCTGGTGTGAGTTGGTTGACAACATATCTTCCTCCCTGGACAGCAGGCCTTGGAAGATGTGTCTAGTTCTGTGTCTTCCTCAAGTCTTCTCCCACAGTCCCCTCCACTGGGGACAGATAGAAACTCTGTCAGAGTGTATGACAGACACTTAATTGTCTCACTTGGGGTCACTTTGTCTCCCCAGTGAGATCACAATCTCCTTCAGTGTAAAGACCAACTCTCATGTACTACTAATTATTTGGCCCTTTATACAGTGCCACGGGCTTTTGCAGACATCATTTTTTTCCTTTTAGTCCTTGCAAGGACTGTGCATTTTGCCGAAGAGCAAAGTGAGGCTCTGGCGAGATGCAGAGTCAGTTTTTGATGGTGCTGGTTGATGAATCTTGCCTTGCTCTGAACCCTTTATCTCATGGTACCCACCATGAGGGGCTCTCTGCACCCTCAGCAGCCTCTCACCCACTGACTCCCCTCTGCACTTGGCTGAATTTTCTTACCTCTTTAGCTTCCTCTTAGCCTTTTGATACTCTTACTGTGGCATGCTTATGTGCACACACACACACACACACACACACACACACATGCACACACACACACACAAAACTACCCCAGCCCCCCATAACATTTCCAGCACTGGTGTCTTTACACAGCCCTTACCCACCCACCCCCATTTATATTTCATCTGCAAAATGCTCATCTGAGCTGCTTCCCATTCTTTCTCCTGCACACACAGTCACCACTAGACTTGCACATCCCCCACAGCACAGCTCCCAGAGCCTTCATAGATGACACGGGATTCACCTAAGCTTGCTTTTTGTAGAAACACCTTGTGATCACCCTGGCAGTGATTATGAGCTTCAGGTCTGGAATCAGACTGCCTGGTTAGACTAATCAGACTGGTTAGAATCCAGGCTTTATCATGTGTCAATTGTGTGACTTTTGGAAAGTAGATTAATTCATGAGCACCATTTCCTCCTCTGAAGTGAGGAATAATAACCGTGCTTTTCTCACCTCAGGGGCAGATGCTATTTTTTAGGCAAGATCTGCTTAGAGGTCCCAGTTTCTTATTGCTGCCCTTCTCTGCTGTAACTCTTCTCCCCTTGTAGACAGCTCCACTCCTCCAGCCTGCTGCTTGTTGACACCAATTCTCTGGAAGGGGAGTGACATCAGTCATATATGCTTTAGGGGGGTATTTAAACTGCTATGACTCTTCCCAAGGGCATTTCTCTTCAAAGCCTCACTTCTAACCACAGACAGGAGGCCCAGGCCACCTACTAATGAGAATTAGATCACGCATGGTCAGATGAAGGAGGCATTGGGAGAGGAGAACTCCCCATATCTCTGGTATCCCAGCAAATAGATAACCATCGTTCCAGCCACCCTTTTGTTTTCTTTCTTTCTTTCTTTCTTTCCTTCTTTCTTTCTTTCTTTCTTTCTTTTTTCTCTCTCTGTCACCCAGGCTGGAGTGCAGTGGCATGATCTCAGCTCACTGCAACCTCCACCTCCTGGGTTCAAGTGATTCTCCTTCCTCAGCCTCCCGAGTAGCTGGGACTACAGGCGCCTGCCACCACACCCAGCTAATTTTTGGTATTTTTAGTAGAGACGGTGTTTCACCGTGGTCTCGATCTCCTGACCCCGTGATCTGCCCGCCTCGGCCTCCCAAAGTGCTGGGATTACAGGTGTGAACCACCACGCCCAGCCTATCCTTTTGTTTTCCATCCTGTGTTGGCTTGGTGGGGGAGAGGAGGTGTTGACACCTGGAAGACACACATATAAGGCATTCCTGGGTGACTTCGTCATCACTGGACCCCGTCTCTCAAAATTCCAGCGAAATCTGCTCTTCCCTTTAAGGGGTGAAAGAAGGGTCAGCATTCCAGAAGTTCCTGGTCATACCCAGGCTTTTAATGAATTGCCATTGGGGAATCAGCATCCCGTTGCTGTAAGGGCTATAGGATGGGGGGTTGTGAGAGCATAGGGAAAGATCTCAGAGGTCTCTTGTCCCTGCTCCACGCAGGTCTTTCTGGCCTGAAAATCCCGTTGAAGAGAGCAGCTCTTGAGGGTTTGCTCCAAGTTCCCTCGGGGCGATCAGCACCACGGACAGCGGCCAGGGCGCCCCCGAGAACCCGCAGGCCGGCAGGGTGCACAGCGGCGAGCAGGTGCTGCGCTACGTGCGGTCCAGGGAACTCGCGCGGGGAGGGGAGACGCGCCGTGGGTGGCGGGGTCTTGGCCGGGGCTGTTTTCGCTGTGAGTCACCCTGTGCGCCCCGCGCTCACGTCGGGCCTCGGAAAGCCGGGGTTCTCCCTGCCTTTTCCAGCAACGGTGGGGTGGGGAGGCAGGAGGAAAGAGCCAACCTAGGACACCCGGACATTTGCAGGAAAGGAAGAAGCGGGAGACGGGGACTTGTCTGTGTCTCCAGCGCGTTCCTGCCCCCGGCCCCACCCGGCCCATTTCTATACAAGGTCGGCTCTGCCCGGTCTCCACCTCCCACGTCGCAGGGGCGGAGGGGCTCATTCCCGGGCCCTGATCTCAGAGGCCCGGAATGTGGCGGATAAATCAGAGATAACCCTGCATGGCAGGGCAGGCCCGACACTCAGCTCCAGGATAAAAGGCCACGGTGTCCCGAGGAGCCAGGAGGAGAACCCCGCAGGCTGAGGGCAGGTGGGAAGCAAACCCAGACTCATTGCAGCAGCAGCAGAAGCAGCAGCAGCAGCAGCCTCCGCAGTCCCTCCAGAGACATGGATCCCCAGACAGCACCTTCCCGGGCGCTCCTGCTCCTGCTCTTCTTGCACGTGGCTCTCCTGGGAGGGCTTTCCCACCCGCTGGGCAGCCCCGGTTCAGCCTTGGACTTGGAAACGTCCGGGTTACAGGTGAGAGCAGAGGGCAACTCAGGGGGATTGGACAGCAGCAATGAAAGGGTCCTCACCTGCTGTCCCAAGAGGCCCTCATCTTTCCTTTGGAATTAGTGATAAAGGAATCAGAAAATGGAGAGACTGGGTGCCCTGACCCTGTACCCAAGGCAGTCGGTTCACTTGGGTGCCATGAAGGGCTGGTGAGCCCAGGGGTGGGTCCCTGAGGCTTGGACTCCCCCATCCATTGCAGGAGCAGCGCAACCATTTGCAGGGCAAACTGTCGGAGCTGCAGGTGGAGCAGACATCCCTGGAGCCCCTCCAGGAGAGCCCCCGTCCCACAGGTGTCTGGAAGGCCCGGGAGGTAGCCACCGAGGGCATCCGTGGGCACCACAAAATGATCCTCTACACCCTGCGGGCACCACGAAGCCCCAAGACGGTGCAAGGGTCTGGCTGCTTTGGGAGGAAGATGGACCGGATCAGCTCCTCCAGTGGCCTGGGCTGCAAAGGTGAGCACCCCCTGCCACCCCGTCTGCCTGCCCCCATTCCAGTGTGTGACACTGTTAGAGTCACTTTGGGGTTTGTTGTCTCTGGGAACCACACTCTGAGAAAATGTCACCTGGACATCACTTCCTCTTGTTAACAGCCTTCAGGGCCAAGGGGTGCCTTTGTGGAATTAGTAAATGTGGGCCTCTTTCATTACCATGCCCTCAATACCTTCTCCCCACCTCCTACCTCTTATCAAAGGGGCAGAATCTCCTTTGGGGTCTGTTTATCATTTGGCAGCCCACCAGTGGTGCAGAAAGAGAACCAAACATTTCCTCCTGGCTTCCTCTAAACTGCCTGTAGTCTCAAAGGCAGAGAGCAGGATCACCAGAGCGATGATAATCCCCAACTTACAGATGAGGAAACTGAGGCTCAGAGAGTTGCATTAAGCCTCAAACATCTGATGACTAACAGGGTGGTGGGTGGCACACGATGAGGGAAGCTCAGCCCCTGCCTCCATCTCCCACCCTAACCATCATCACTCTCTCTCTTTCCCTGACAGTGCTGAGGCGGCATTAAGAGGAAGTCCTGGCTGCAGACACCTGCTTCTGATTCCACAAGGGGCTTTTCCCTCAACCCTGTGGCCGCCTTTGAAGTGACTCATTTTTTTTATGTATTTATGTATTTATTTGATTGTTTTATATAAGATGGTTTCTTACCTTTTAGCACAAAATTTCCACGGTGAAATAAAGTCAACATTATAAGCTTTATCTTTTGAAATTGATTTGTCTTGGCGCATTAAAAATAATCCCTCATTTCAAAGAAACCAACCCAACTAAAACCACAAAGCCCTGTGATCTCAAGGCATCTTCATGGTGGGATGGGGATGTGGCCTCAGAGGTAGCAGGATTTCTTTTCTTTCAGAGTTTTTAATGCTCTGAAATGTTATTAAATATCTCAAGCACTTGAGGCACTTGGGAGAAACTGCTTTTCAAAGCAGGGCAGTTTCTTCCTGGGTGTAGAATGGCCCTGAAGTATGTGTGGAACCTGAGGGCACGCATCCAGCCATTTTCTCCACTCATCCTTGCTCTGCCTGGAATTCCACCATTAAAGCACTCTCCCTGGGGATTATTGCTTTCAGGTCTCAGCTAAAATGTTAGCGATTGGGGGCAGTGTGTGTGGGTGTTGCTCATCTACATTCCCATATGGGGGTGAGCCCTCCATCCTGCCCCAAATATCAGCTTTGAAACTCCAATTCCTGGGGTCATCCTGCAAAGGAGCCTTCAAAACTCCAACCCACAAAGTGAGAGGGGTCTGGCGATCAGCCCAGCTTTCTAGGGTGCCCCTCCCCTGGGGCTGCATCATCTCTTCTCTTTGCCTTAATCAGTGGGGAAGCCGTCTCCCCTATGGGTCCCCTTCCCACACACGCTGCAATCCAGGCCTCCACAGTGCTGAGTTCCTCTCCTTTCAGATTCCTGGGAAGGGCCTCATGTCATTCGCTTTCTCACAATGCCATTTATAATTCCAGCTCAGCTGAGGGGTAAGGCACCATGAGGTCCACTATTATTATGCTCATTTTCCAAATGGGAAAACTGAGACCCGGGAAAACTGAGACCCTGGAAAACCAAGCATCCTATCCAAGAGCACACAGTGACTAAGCGCTGATGCTGGGAACTGAACGGAGATCCAGGTGACTCTTGTGCCTGTGCTCTCCGACTCTTGAGTCCCACACTCCTGCTCTTGAACTTCACTCTCAAGTCCTTTCTGATGTTCTCATCAGATGTTTCTTTGAATGAGAGGGACCAAGAGGGTGGAACTTTGTGTTATTTATCATTTTCACCGAGTGTGCATCTGAGGATTTATGGATATCTAATGACATCAATTAAGATTGTTTAGACCAGGTGTGGTGGCTCACGCCTGTAATCCCAGCACTTTGGGAGGCTGAGGCCAGAGGATCACCTGAGGTCAGGAGTTCGAGACCAGCCTGGCCAATGTGGTGAAACCCCCTCTCTACTAAAAATACAAAAATTAGCTGGGCATGGTGGTGTGTGCCTGTAATTCCAGCTATTCAGGAGGCTGAGGCAGGAGAATCGCTTGAATCTGAGAGGTGGAGTTTGCAGTGAGCTAAGATTGCACCAGTGCACTCCAGCCTGGGTAACAAGAGCGAAACTCCATAATCTCAAAAAAAAAAATTGTTCAAAAACGAGGTTTTAGGCCAGGGACGGTGGCTCACACTGTAATCCCAGCATTCTGAAAGGCCGAGGCAGAAGGATGGCTTGAGCCCAGGAGTTCAAGACCAACCTGGGCAACATAATGGGACTCCCATATCTTCAAGAAATGAAAATGAAAACAATTATCTGGGTGTGGTGGTGCATGCCTGTGGTCCCAGCTGCTCAGGAGGCTGAGGAGGGAGGATCGCTTAAGCCTGGAAGGGGGGAGGCTGCAGTGAGCTGTGATTGCACCACTGTACTCCAGCTTGGGTGACAGAGGGAGACCCCGTCTCAAAAAACAAAAGAACAAAAAAAGAGAATAAAAGAAATGAAAAAGAGGTTTTAGGGGCAGCTTATTTTTCCACCAACTGTGAGTCATGTCTAATGTTTCCGACCCGGGGAGAGCAATGAGTAATTAGAATAGTTAATATTCATGAAGATCTCATTCACGTACCAGGCACAGTCATGTAGACCTCACAACAACGAAGGAGTTAAAATTCTTTTTTTTTTTTTGAGACAGGTCTCACTCTGTCATCCAGGCTGAAGTGCAGTGGTGCAATCTCGGCTCACTGCAACCTCTGACTCTCGGGTTCAAGCGATTCTCTCGCCTCAACCTCCTGAGTAGCTGGGAGTACAGGCATGCACCACCACCCTCAGCTAATTTTTGTATTTTTTGTAGAGATGGGGTTTTACCATGTTGGCCAGGCTGGTCTCGAACTCCTGGGCTCAAGTGATCCACCCTCCTCGGCCTCCCAAAGTGCTGGGATTACAGGCATGAGCCACCGTGCCTGGCCTGGTGTTAAAACTCTTACATCCCTCATTTTGCAGATGGGGAAACCAAGGCACAGAGATATATAGCTTCTCAATGTCATGTAGTTAGCAAGTGGCAGAGCCAAGATTCGAGGACCCGGACCCCTAACCACTGTCCCACCCAGCTTTTTCCAAGCCAGTGAATTAGGCTTGTGGGTGGGCGGAGGTCCCCCTCCTGGTGGCATCACTCAGTTCAACATCTGGGGCCACTGCCTGCTGGTGGCCTTTCCCCTCTGCTCAGGTGATGAGGACACACCCCTCCCAAAATACTCCCCAAACCCAGTCAGCATTTTCAAATTCCTGCAGATGAGCCTGGCTCATCCATAAATGGGGCTCAGATGGTGGAGGCTGTACACACCATACATCCTGTTACTTGGGTCCTTTCCCTAAGCAAGGAAAGAGGACCCCAAAGTGACCTGTGAAGGAGCCAGATGTGACAGTTGGAGCCGGATAGTGGTAGTGAGCAGCCTGCCGTACCCAGTGAGTGACGCCTCATCAAGCTCTCCACGTGGTTGGTGTTTGCAGGCAGCTTTGTGGTACACACACTGTATGTGGATGCCCTTAAAACCAGCCCTCCCTAACCATTCCCCACGTAGCTGTAGCCACGGCCTTAATCTCCCTGACTCCCTGTTACCAACCTTGTCTCCCAAAGAAGCTGCCAAATGATTTATCTCCATAGACACTTTTTTTTCTTTTTTTTTTTTTGAGACAGAGTTCTCTGTTGCTCAGGCTGGAGTGCAGTGAGTGGCACGAATTCAGCTCACTGAAGCCTCAACCTCTCAGGCTCAAGCAATCCTCCCACCTCAGTCTTCCAAGTAGCTGGGACCATACGTTCATGCACCATGCCTGGCTAATTTTTTTTTACTTTTAATTTTTTGTAGAGATGGGGTTTCATCAGGTTGCCCAGGCTGGTCTCAAGCTCCTGGGCTCAAGCAGTCCTCCCACCTTGGCCTCCCAAAGTGCTGGGATTACAGGTGTGAGCCACTGTGCCCAGACTTAAGCTTGTTATCTTATTTTATTTTTTATTTATTAATTATTTTTTGAGACAGAGTCTTGCTTTGCCACCCAGGCTGGAGTGCAGTGGCATGACCTCGGCTCCCTGCAAACTCTGCCTCCTGGGTTCAAGCAATTGTCCTGCCTCAGCCTCCCAAGTAGCTGGGACTACAGGTGTGGACCACCACACTTGGCTAATTTTTTTGTATTTTTAGTGGAGACAGGGTTTCACTGTGTTGACCAGGCTGGTCTTGAACTCCTGACCTCAAATGATCTGCCTGCCTCGGCCTCCCAAAGTGCTAGGATTACAGGCATGAGCCACTGCACCCGGCCTCTTGTTATTTTAATCTTTCCAGAAAGACATGTTGGTGAAAACAGACCAAGGAGATTTAGTCCGTGGCTTCAGAGCTGGAAGAAGCTTCAATAGAGAGTGAACTGGTTTTTTCAGGTCTCCAGTGTTGAGGTCACAGAAGTCAGGACCACGTTGGGCCCGAAAGCTTCATCTCATGTCAGTGATTTTGCACCTGGGACAGTCTCGAGGTACACTGAGCCCCTCTCCCTCCCTCTTATGGCCGCTTTGACCCTTCGTTGTTGTTTTGTTTTGTTTTTTGAGATGGAGTCTCACTGTTGCCCAGGCTGGAGTGCAGTGGTGCGATCTCGGCTCACTGCAACCTCTGCCTCCCAGGTTCAAGTGATTCTCCTGCCTCAGCCTCCCAAGTAGCTGGGACTACAGGTGTGCACCACCACGCCTGGCTAATTTTTTTGTATTTTTAATACAGACGGGGTTTCAGTGTGTTAGCCAGAATCGTCTCCACCTCCTGACCTCGTGATCCGCCCTCCTCGGCCTCCCAAAGTGCTGGGATTACAGAAATGAGCCACCATGCCCCACCCGCTTTGGCCTTTCTGACAATGATTTGTGGCAAGGAAAAAAAATGCATTTCTCTTCCTGCAGAGCTGGGTCTAAACCATGACATGAACTTGGCCATTTGTCTTTGTTCATGTTGTAGATCTCAGCCTCTCTCTAGGATTTTTCATCCACTGCCTTAGCTTAAATAATCAGTCTTATTCCACCAAGTGATCCATTTCTCCCTTGGGGTCTGGAGCCTGCCCCATACAGCTGCCTGGAGCATTTCTAGAACCAAACTCAGTATCTGCCCTCGGACACTGGCTCCCACTCTTCTGCCTCTAGCTCTTCTGTCTCCAGCACAGCAGCAGAGGCCCGTAGCCCCTGATCTCACTGCTTCAGCACACATCAATCCTTTCATCCAGCAGCACCGCACTTCTCTGCCTAAGAACTTTCTCTGGCAGCTGAAGCCCACTCAGCTCCTTGGGGCCGGCAGGAAGTGCTGGGGAATTGACATTGACCTGAGCAGTGCTCAACCAGCACCTGACAGGAGCTGGCCTTTTTTTTTTAGATAGAGACAGAGTCTTGCTCTGTCACCAGGCTGGAGTGCAGTGGCATGATCACAGCTCACTATAACCTCAAACTCTTGGGCTCAAGCGATCCTCCCACGTCAGCCTCCCAAGTAGCTGGGATTACAGGAGTGTGCCACCATGTCCGGCTAATTAAAATAATTTTTTTTTTCTGTAGAGATGGAGAGTCTCACTATGTTTGCAAGGCTGATTTCGAACTCATGGCCTCAAGCAATCCTCCTACCTTAGCCTCCCAAAGTGCTGGGATTACAGGTGTGAGCCACTGCACCTGGCCGGGAGTTGGCATTTAAAGACCCAGCTCACGCCTGGTGCAGCAGCTTACACTTGTAATCCAAGCACTTTGGGAGGCTGAGGTGGGAGGATAAATTGAGTTCAGATGTTCGAGACCGGCCTGGGCAACAAAGAGAGACCTCGTCTCTACTAAAAATAAAAGAAAAAAAATTAGCCGGGTATGGTGGTGAACATCTGTAGTCCCAGCTACTCGGGAGGCTGAAGTGGGAGGATCACTGAGCCGAGAAGTCAAGGCTGAAATTGCCACTTCACTCCAGCCTGGGTGACAGAGCAAGACTCTGTCTCAAATAAATAATAATAATAAAATAAAACAAAGACCCATCTCCCTTGAGTCATAGGTGGCTTGTGTCTTACACCTGTTCGGGGTTCTCTGTGGGAGGAGGATTAAGCACCTACTGCCAGAGGTGGTCACTGACTTCTACTTTTCCTGTGTCACTTCCCCACTCTCCACTGACATTTCCTGGATTTGTCTCCAAGATCAGCCACTAATACTGGAATTCCTGTCTCCAGTTCAAGAGAACTTAAACTAAGACTCTCCCAAATAAGTCAACCTTTCTGCAGAGCCCTGCCCTTGATGATTCTCCTGCCTCAGCCTCCCGAGTAGCTGGGACTACAGGTGCACACCACCACGCCAGGCTAATTTTTGCGTTTTTAGTAGAGACGGGGTTTCACCATGTTGGTCAGGCTGGTCTCGAACTCCTGACCTCAACTGATCCACTGACCTCAGCCTCCCAAAGTGCTGGGTTACAGGCGTGAGCCACTGCACTCAGACAATGTCACCTTACATTTGCTTTCCTTCCTTCTCTATTTATGTGGGCAGTGCTTTCAGAGGGCCCCCAAAGATCCCCCACCTCCTGGTCTTCATACCCTCTGTAACCCCCTCCCTCAGAGTGTGAGCGAGACCCAGAGACTCACTTTTAAGGGACATAGAACAGTACAACATGAAGAATGGGATGTCACTTCTGAGACTAGGTAACAAAGAGACTGTGGCTTCTTCCATAACTTCTCTCTCTTTCTCGCCTGACCTAATAGAAGACAGTTGCATCTCCATGGAGAGACCCACGTGGCAAGAAACTGATGTTTCCAGCAGCCACCAGCCAGCGAGTACCTGTGGCTTCTGCCAACAGCTGCAGGAATGAGCCTGAAAGCACATCCTCCCCCGGCCAAGCCTTGAGATGACTGTAGCCCCAGCCAATGCCTTAATTGGCCAGGGGCCCCAGGCCAAGCAGGGCCAGATCCCTGATCCACAGAGCACAGAGGCGATGAGATAATAGATGTGCATTGTGTGAAGTTGCTAAGGTTTGGGGTGACTTGGTTTTTGTTTTGTTTTGTTTTTTGTTTGTTTATTTATTTATTAAAAACAGTGTTCCTTATGTTGCCTAGTCTGGTCTTGAACTCCTGAGCTCAAGGGATCTTCCTGCCTCAGCCTCCCAAAGGGCTGGTATTACAGGCATGAGCCACCATGCCTGGCTTTTGTTCTTTTTGAGCCAGGTTCTCACTCTGTCACCCAGGCTGGAGTGCAGTGGCTTGGTCTTGGCTCACCACAGCCTCAACTTCTTGGGCTCTGGTGGTTCTCCTACCTCAGTGTCCACGGTAGCTGGGACGATAGGCACGCACCACTGCACCCAGCTAGTTTTTTGTATTTTTAGTAGAGACGGGGTTTTGCCATGTTGCCCAGGTGGCCTTGAACTCCTGGGTTCAAATGATCCTCCCAAAGTGTTGGAATGACAGGAGTGAGACACCACGCCCAGTCTGGGGTGACTTGTTACCCGGCAGTAGTTAACCAAAACAGCCTCTCACTCCCCCTCACTCTTGCTTCCTTTGAATAGGAACGCCCACAAAACTTTAGCGAGTGACCTTTTGCCTTGGGCTTTGTTTTCTAGGGAAACTGTCCCCAGTATTCAGCCCTTAGTGACCTCCATATTAAACCAAAGAAACAAAACATCATTTTCAAAGTCAGCAACGATCATCCCTAAATATGAACCAATTTCTCCCAACTGGGGCTTCTGCTTTAGACCATCTGGGTCCCGCAGAATCATGCCACGAATGTGTTGGGGTTTTCGTGCCAGCTCTGCACGCGGGTGACACTGCACACTCTGGGGCTCCCTGCAGAAGCCCAAGGCATCCCCCCAGAGAATCGTTAAGCCAAACTCTGGGCTGGAATCTGGCAACACCCGGATTCTGGATTCTCCCACCCGTTTGCAGTGCTCCGCCCGTCGTATGACTAAGATGACTTCTTTCCAGTGATAAGAAAATAAAAGCCTTTTGATTTTTCAGCCGTGGAAGAGGTGGGGATGGAGGTGGGCCTGGCTTTCTGTGCCTGTTACTTTTCTTCTCTCTCACTCCCACAAGCTGCTTCTAACTACCCTATTAAATACTAGATCCCCCTGCACAGATCCCTCTAGGCTGAGCAGGAGCATGAAAATGAAGAGAAATTTTATGTCAAGCCACTTTCCGGTTTGGGCTTTAATAAGATTTGGGGTAATAAGTGCCTTTGAGGATGGTTTGTGTCTTTGCCGGGCTCTGTTAGTGCAGGAGGTGATGCTGGTTCTATTCAAAACCCGCAGGGCAACACAAATGAATATCCATTCCTCCCCGCCAACACACACAAAAACCTGGCTAATAGAGACTCCACAGATGACACTCATGTCCCACTCCAGTTTCACTCTGGAAGAGGAAAAGTGACTATAATAAAAGGAGGTGGAAAATTCTGAAATTCTCTTTCTGGAACCTTGCATGGGACTTCCGCTTCTCCTTGGACTACCCGCGGACCTCGGCAGTGGCTCAGGACAGAGGAGCAGCATCGCCACGGAAGTCCCTGCTTACATCAAAGGCTCATCTCAAAGGCTCATCTCAAAGGGCATCTCCAGCAGACAGGTGGAGAGACGCACACAGCACCAGCACGCGTTTCCCCCAGCAAGGGTGCTCGCTGGATCCTCTTCGCTAATAATAACACTTCCAACTGAGCAATTAAGCTGTAAGCACATTCCAGGGACTCAACAGGATATGAGAGGTTTTCACCCCGCAAACTCCTATTTAGAATTGCAGCCATTTCAGGCTGGGCGCAGTGGCTCAGTCCTGTAATCCCAGCACTTTGGAAGGCCAAGGGAGGAGGATTGCTTGAGCCCAAGAGTTCGAAACAAGCCTGGGCAACATAACAAGACCCTGTCTCTATTTAAAAAAAAAAAAAAGAATTGCACACATTTCAGATTTCTTTTTTTTTTTTTTTTTTGAGACAGTCTTGCTCTGTCACCCAGGCTGGTGGCGCGATCTCAGCTCACTGCCAGCTCTGCCTCCCGGGTTCATGCCATTCTCCTGCCTCAGCCTCCCGAGTAGCTGGGACTACAGGCGCCCACCACCATGCCCAGCTAATTTTCTGTATTTTTAGTAGAGACAGGGTTTCACCATGTTGGCCAGGATGGTCTCGATCTCTTGACGTCGTGATTCACCTGCCTCGGCCTCCCAACCATTTCAGATTTCAAGTTGAGCTTGGCTGACTCAAATCAATTGCCAAATCTGTGCCTGTTACTTTTCTTCTCTCTCACTCCTACAGGCTGCTTCTAACCACCCCATGAAATATTAGATGCCCCGCTACAGACATCCCCCAAGGCTTGCCAAAGAGGGTCCCTTTTATCTTAGAATAATATCACCCTGGATACCTCTTGTGACCTCTGGTCACTTGCTGCCTTGATTTCCAGCCTTACGGCTGCACAACCCCCTGTCCACCAGGTCAGTCATGAGGCCAGCACACCTGGGGACAGATCTGGCCAGGACAGAGCTGGTCACTCAACACACATTTTCTGAGCTTCCAAGGAGTGGATTAAAACACATTCGGTGTAGAAATAGATCAGGAGAGCAGCCAAACACACACAGACTTGGTAAGTGCACAAGAAAGCTACAGCCCCAGGGGCACGGGGAAGGTGAAGGAGCTCCCTTGGGGCATCTGAAAGATGGGGAATGGGGGTTTAATTGGGGAATGCAGCTAAGAGGTAAGGAGGCAGCACTCTACGTGAAATAGGCTAGGATACAGACATCAGCGTCAGACCTGGGGTTCCAGTCCCGGTTCCGCCACTTAGGCACCTAGTGGCCTTGGGCAAGTGGCGTATCCTCTCGGGCTCAGTTCTGTTCCCTTGTAAGCAAGGACAATGCTATCTACTACCTGGGGATGGTGATCAAAATAAAATCATTTCCATAAAGTTCTCAGCACAGTGCTAGGCATGTTACAAGCAATCAATAAAGACAACTATGATGGCCATCTTGCAGGGACTCAGCACTGCACACTTGTTATGTGTTCACACGTTCTCAGCTCACTTGGGCTCCACAACAACCCTGCAAGGTAGGCAGGGAAGGTTTCTACTTTATTTATTTATTTTTTGAGACCGAGTCCCACTCTGTTGCCCAGGCTAGAGTGCAGTGGCGCGATCTTGGTTCACTACAACCTCCGCCTCCCAAGGTCAAGCAATTCTTTTACCTTAGCCTCCCTAGTAGCGGGGATTACAGGCATGTGCCACCACACCTAGCTAATTTTTATATTTTTAGTAGAGACAGAGTTTTGCCATGTTGGTCAGGCTGGTCTCAAACTCCTGGCCTCAGGTGATCCACCCACCTTAGCCTCCCAAAGTGCTGGGATTATAGGTGTGAGCCACCGCACCCGGCCGGTTTTTTACATTCTTTCTCATTTTACACACAAGGAAAATAAGGCTGCGAAGAGGTATGCAACTGGTTTGTTTTGGGCTACAGTGCTGGTCTCTCAGCCCTTCAAATTTAGAATTTTCCCCCAGTATACGTTGCATTGAATGGTAATGGCTAACACTGAGTTCAGTGCTTAGCAAACAGGCCCTTCATTAAACATAGACAGACTTGCTGCCTGTTATTTCTCTTTTAGGGGCCAGGGAAATTGTGACCTTGGTGGCTTAGTCACTTGCCACTTGCCACGTCCTCAGGGAAGGATGTAGAAGGCATTGAGGGAAACTGACTATACCTCCTTCACCCCCACATCCCTCCCTCCATCCGCCAAGTTGCCACGGGCACAAGCCCAGGAAGGGCAGGGGGGTGTTAACAAACTTCAGACACGAAGAGTCTGAGCATCTATAAACAGCAACGGAAGAAATGAAATTGGCTGTGTCCTCTAAGCCTGTCCCCCCAGCATGTTGGAGAAGGGTCGCGGGGGACATGGAAGAGGAGGAGCTTTGGAGAGAGGATGCTTGTGCCTCCCCGCCTTTTCTTGGTATTTCTATTTGGGGGTTGGATTCCTGGGAGCTTCATCACATTTGGTTCTCAGCTGACTTTATATACTAAAAAATAACTCTCTTTCACCTGACCATGGAGAGGGACTGCCAGGGGTGAGGGCAGCCCTAAGGCCAGAGGTCTGCCCACGTGGCAGATGAGGCAGGTGTGAGGCCAGCTTGAGCATCTGGATCCATTTGTCTCCGGCTGCTGGCTGCCTGCCATTTCCTCCTCTCCACCCTTATTTGGAGGCCCTGACAGCTGAGCCACAAACAAACCAGGGGAGCTGGGCACCAGCCAAGCGTCACCGTTTCCCCGCACGGGTACCAGCATCGAGGAGAAAGAATCCTGAGGCACGGCGGTGAGATAACCAAGGACTCTTTTTTACTCTTCTCACACCTTTGAAGTGGGAGCCTCTTGAGTCAAATCAGCAAGAATGCGGCTCTTGCAGCTGAGGGTCTGGGGGGCTGTTGGGGCTGCCCAAGGCAGAGGGGCCGTGACAAGCCCTGCAGGATGATAACTTTAAAAGGGCATCTCCTGCTGGCTTCTCACTTGGCGGCTTTATCACTGCAAGTGACAGAATGGGGAGGGTTCTGTCTCTACTGCGTGCTTGGAGAGCTGGGGGACTATAAAAAGAGGAGGTACTGGGCAGCTGGGAGACAGGGACCGACGTAGGCCAAGAGAGGGGAACCAGAGAGGAACCAGAGGGGAGAGACAGAGCAGCAAGTAGTGGATTGCTCCTTGACGCCGCCAGCATGAGCTCCTTCTCCACCACTACCGTGAGCTTCCTCCTTTTTCTGGCATTCCAGCTCCTAGATCAGACCAGAGCTAATCCTGTGTACAATGCTAATCCTGTGTACAATGCCGTGTCCAACGCAGACCTGATGGATTTCAAGGTAGGGCCAGGAAAGCGGGTGCAGTCTGGGGCCAGGAGGCTTTCTGATGCTGTGCTCACTCCTCTTGATTTTCTCCAAGTCAATGAGGTTTATCCCTTTCCCTGTATTTTCTTTTTGTAAAGAATTTGCTGGACCATTTGGAAGAAAAGATGCCTTTAGAAGATGAGGTCGTGCCCCCACAAGTGCTCAGTGAGCAGAATGAAGAAGCGGGGGCTGCTCTCAGCCCCCTCCCTGAGGTGCCTCCCTGGACCAGGGAAGTCAGCCCAGCCCAGAGAGATGGGGGTGCCCTTGGGCGGGGCCCCTGGGACTCCTCTGATCGATCTGCCCTCCTAAAAAGCAAGCTGAGGGCACTGCTCACTGCCCCTCGGAGCCTGCGGAGATCCAGCTGCTTCGGGGGCAGGATGGACAGGATTGGAGCCCAGAGCGGACTGGGCTGTAACAGCTTCCGGGTAAGAGGAACTGGGGATGGAAATGGGATGGGATGGACACTACTGGGCTACTGGGAAACACCTTCAGCAGGAAAGGGACCAATGCAGAAGCTCATTTCCTCTCAAGTTTCTGCCCCAACACCCTGAGTGCCCCATGGGTGTCAGGACATGCCATCTATTGTACTTAGCTACAGTCTGCTGAGAAAATGCTTAAAAAAAAAAAAAAAGGAGGGGGGGGCTGGGCACGGTGGCTCACGCCTGTAATCCCAGCACTTTGGGAGGCCGAGGTGGGCAGATCATGAGGTCAAGAGATCAAGACTATCCTGGCCAACATGGTGAAAACCCATCTCTACTAAAAATACAAAAATTAGCTGGGTGTGGTGGTGGGCACCTGTAGACCCAGCTACTCGGGAGGCTGAGGCAGGAGAATCACTTGAATCCGGGAGGCAGAGGTTGCAGTGAGCAGAGATCGTACCACTGCACTCCAGCCTAGGTGATAGAGTGAGACTGTCCTAAAAAAAAAAAAAAAAAAAAAAAAGGCCGGGTGCGGTGGCTCACGCCTGTAATCCCAGCACTTTGGGAGGCCGAGGCGGGTGGATCACGAGGTCAGGAGATGGAGACCATCCTGGCTAACACGGTGAAACCCCGTCTCTACTAAAAATACAAAAAATTAGCCAGGCGTGGTGGCTGACGACTATAGTCCCAGCTACTCGGGAGGCTGAGGCAGGAGAATGGCGTGAACCCAGGAGGCGGAGCTTGCCGAGATCGCGCCACTGCACTCCAGCTTGGGTGACAGAGCAAGACTCTGTCTCAAAAAAAAAAAAAAAAAAAAAAAAAAAGCAACTGCCACTAGCACTGGGAAATTAAAATATTCATAGGGCCAAGTTATCTTTGCATGGCTGATTAGCAGTTCATATTCCTCCCCAGAATTGCAAGATCCTGAAGGGCTTAAGTGAAATTTACTCTGATGAGTAACTTGCTTATCAATTCATGAAGCTCAGAGGGTCATCAGGCTGGGGTGGGGGCCGGTGGGAAGCAGGTGGTCAGTAATCAAGTTCAGAGGATGGGCACACTCATACATGAAGCTGACTTCTCCAGGACAGCCAGGTCACCAAGCCAGATATGTCTGTGTTCTCTTTGTAGTACCGAAGATAACAGCCAGGGAGGACAAGCAGGGCTGGGCCTTGGGACAGACTGCAAGAGGCTCCTGTCCCCTGGGGTCTCTGCTGCATTCATGTCATCTTGTTGCCATGGAGTTGTGATCATCCCATCCAAGCTGTAGCTTCCTGTCAACACTTCTCACATCTTATGCTAACTGTAGATAAAGTGGTTTGATGGTGGCTTCCTTGCCTCTCCCACCCCATGCATTAAATTTTAAGGTAGAACCTCACCTGTTACTGAAAGTGGTTTGAAAGTGAATAAACTTCAGCACCATGGACAGAAGACAAATGCCTGCATTGGTGTGATTTCTTCTTGGGGAAGAGAATTCAGGCCGATATTCCTTGTCGTTTTACTCTTTGTCAGAGGAAAGAATCCTGAGTTTTTCTTCTTCCTTTCATTTCACCCTCCTTTTTTGGTGGGTGGTTGGGGAGGCCTCAAATTCCACTCCTAGTGGGGTTTTTGTTGTTTTTAGGGGGAAACATTCAGAAAATGAGAGTATTAATAAAATTTTCTCTGGTATATTTTGAGAGAGTTAGGTGCTACAGCTAAGTTAATGGTACTTTTAGTTTTGAAAAGAGTAGGCAGAGTGTTGAGTTTAAAAGCTGAGCAGGCTGGGTGTGGTGGCTCACTCCTGTAATCCCAGCATTTTGGGAGGCAAAGGTGGGCAAATCACTTGAGTCCAGGAGTTCAAGATCAGCCTGAGCAATAGAGTGAGACCCCATCTCTACAAAAAATTTAAAAATTAGCCAGGTGTGGTGATGTGCACCTGTAGTTCCAGCTATTCAGGAGGCCGAGGTGGGAGGATGGCTTGAGCCTGGGAGGTGGAGGCTGCAGTGAGCTGGTATTGTGCCACTGCACTCCAGCCTGGGTGACAGAATGAGACTTGTCTCAAAAAAAATAAAAACTGAGCAAAGTGAAGAAAGGTTTGCCATGCAGACAAACTGCAAGTTCATGTGCCTTTTGTGTACTAACAAGTATTTGGAAAACAGCCATAGTCTTTGCCTAATCTGGGTCTGAAGGGCCTGGGCTTGTATTTTACTAAGATAAGAGCTGCTGGAGAAGATGCAGGCTTTTTGTATCTGCTCCTGAAAAGGGTATTTGCTCTGAGCACAAAACACCAGGCAATAAGTTCACCTTAAACAGAGTAAACTGTTTTCCCACCTGTTACCCCCATGGACCCCAGCCTCCTTATCAGATTCTATGACACTCCAACACCCCACACCCACACATGCCCCTGTGCCTTTATTTCTGCTGTTCCTTCCAGAGGTGGTCCTCCCGAGGACACTGTACTGATTCCTTAAGGCTCATATGAACACTACTTCTTTCCTGATACCTCATGCCTGGTAACAATGAGTCCCTTCATAGGCAGCGTTGCACATGTAACCGTTATAATAGCACACAACATGAGTTGCCTATGTGCAATTGCTTGTCTACGTCCCTAGACTGCAAGCTCTTTGAGGGCAAATGCCCCTTCGGCACTCTCAGAGTTGATGCCCCATAAATGTTGGTCAAATTGCCTTGGTCTTGTCCAGAAATTGGGAAAAGAGGAAATGAAGTAGCAACTTGCTCCTTGTGGAGGAAAGGGGGAGGCTCCCCGTGAACTGATGGCAGGGGGTGGAGGTGGGGGGAGAGCCTCATCTAACCAACTCCAAGCAAAATCTTCCTTACCTGGACTTTAAATACCAGGAAAACCAGAGGGCAGAGAATGACAAGGATGAAAGTTAAGAGTGACAGGAGACAGCACTGGCCCAAACCTGGCTCCTGAGGTCTGGGATGGTGCTGCGGGTTGCTAGGAGGGGAAGTAGCCCATTCTCAAGGTGGCACCATAACACAGGGAGTTATTGAATGGAACTGACTGAAAAATGACAAAAACACAAGGCAGAAAATGCCCCTGGGACTTACAGAACACTTGGGGATGGATGCAGGAGCTGAACTGGCTGCAACCACTGATGGAACGGCCACTTCTGTCACTGATGGAATGATGACTTGAAGCAGATCAGAGACAGAGGCCATGCTTCTTGCAAAACCAAAAGCAAGTGAACAAAAAGCAATGGCAGATGGCAACAACAGAAGCTGGCCACGGGACTTCACCTCTCCAGACCCAGCAGCAGTTTCACTTCTTCTGGTTGGACATCGGGGCAATCTGTTTGTGGGGCAACTTCCTAAACACCAGGAACAGAATGGATTCCCCATCCGCTGCTCCAGGACGCGGCTGCTAGCAGGAGGAGATGAATTCTAGAGGAGAGGATCAGGAAGAGTGTTCATCTGAAGGGAGAAACAGACAACGGTGACCTCTGCTAAGATCCACAGGATGAAATCTGTTCTTATTAAGGTCACTGCCTAGCACAGAGAAGTGGACCCACAAGAATGAAGAGCCCCGCTGCCCAGCTGCATAGGGAGAGCTCTGAGACTCTAAAACTACATCCTAGTGTAATTTTCACACATCAGAAAGAGGGGGAGTAAAATAAAAACCAAGTATCCCTTGAAAGAAAGAGCAGCAGGGCCGGGCGTGGTGGCTCATGCCTGTAATCCCAGCACTTTGGGAGGCCGAGGCGGGTAGGATCACGAGGTCAGGAGATCGAGACCATCCTGGCTAACACGGTGAAACCCCATCTCTACCAAAAATACAAAAAATTAGCTGGGCATGGTGGTGGGCGCCTGTAGTCCCAGCTACTTGGGAGGCTGACGCAAGAGAATGGCGTGAACCTGGGAGGCAGAGCTTGCAGTGAGCCGAGATGGCGCCACTGCACTCCAGCCTGGGTGACAGCGAGATTCTGTCTCAAAAAAAAAAAAAAAAGAAAGAAAGAGCAGCATGGAGACAAAAGGCTAAAGGAGACAGAGGAGACAGAAGACATTTTATTCTGACATGTTAGGGTTACAATGAGAACTCCCAAGTTCCAAAGGTTCAAATAAAAATAGCATTTTACAAATTAAAAAAAATACAATTTATATACACAGTGGAATTAGCTATCATACAAACAAACAGTGCAAACGGAAAAAAGGAAGCTGCGACTGCGGCAATGGCCAAGGTCCGCAGAGCTGTGGTGCAATACTGCACATCAATACTGCAGGGCTGGCGAGGCCACCTTGGGCCTCTCGAAAGGCTTTCCTGTCACCCAGGGTCACGTCAGTGCATAATTCTGCATCACAAATGCCATACAGTGGACTGGGGCCTGAGTGTCCCTTCCAGCTGGGAACTGTTAAGTTAATCGAGGTCAGGAGCAAATCATCCCTCAGCACAAGGTCCCAGAGCCAGGGCCGGGGGCCCATTGGCCCCACTCCCTGACCACCTCACCTAGGAGCCATGGAACACCAAGCTGGGGATGAAACACAAAACACCACCTCTCGCCACCCGTAGGCTCCCCACCCATGGATCTGCTTTACTGAGGCGCCTGATCACTGGGTGATGGGGCTGCTAATGGGTGAGATGCTGAAAAGGCTGGTTTCTAATGGACAGAAATGGAAGGAGCGAGGCTCACAGTTGATTTGTCATGAGTGGAGAAGTTGTTGTCTTTGGGCTTATCTGGAAAGGGCAGATGCAGAGAGAGAACAGGAAACCATGTGCCTTTGCATGGGGCCTGGGTTTGGGGCCTCCTTGGCGGCCATCCAGTCAGTCTAGGGGAGGGAGGTATTTGCATTCTACTGCCTATCTCTGGGCTAAGCTGATGGGAACAAAATATCTGGTGACTTAAACACAACAGGATGTGCATGAGGGAGGAATTCCAACAACATTCACCGGCGCAGCCTCGAGGCAGAGGCAGCTGCTGATCCAGCCCTCGAGAGGCTGGGGTCCTCCTGCAGGGTGTTTGCTCCGCCAGCTCCGGGAAGGGGCGGGGAGAGGGGATGAAGTGTCTGTGACAGGTGATCACACCATTCTCCTGACTTGGACAATTGGCTTCCTTCTTAATAAAAGGAAGAAATAACGTGATCAAGCTCTGAACACTGTCATAAAACACAGCGGCAGCTGGCCAAACAGTCACATTTAAATAAGAATTGCCTTTTTGGTCCTTGTGATGTCCTGCGCTATTTCCTGGGAGTATTATCCCCATTTCACAAGTCGGGTGCATTCTGGGAAGCAGAAACATTTAGAAGTCAAAGCAATTTTGGTCAGAGGTAAGAAAATGGGGAAAATGGAGGGGCCACAGTCAGCTAGAAAAGACCTCGAAGCAGCCCCGTCTCTGGAGTGGAATTATTCCCTACAGTGTGCTGAGCGCAAGATCTGGACCAGCAGAGCCAGGACTGACGCTCACCCCAGGATGAAAGGCAGCCTTGGTCAAGGAGGTCGCCCAGGACTGGGCCTGAGAGAGCTGTGCTGCCAGGGCCAGGTGCCGAGGCCCTTAGGCAACCTCTATGGTTTTAAAAAAAACTAAACGTAAATGAAGGCCATCTTGAGCCAAAGCACGTCTGCCCCAGGGATGCCTGCTGGGACTGAGATACCACATAGAAGGTGGGGGAAGATAAGCGCGAATGCCCAATGCCCAGATGCTCACTTTGGGTGCCTGGTCAGAGGGGGCGGGCCAGCCTGGAGAAGAATGACGTCACTGAACGACAGGGTGTGCTTCCCATGCTTCATGTGAAACCTTCAGGCACGTGCTGGCAGGAAGCATCCTCCCCACGCACCCTCCCTGCGGCGCGGGAGGCCCTCCTGAAGGGCCTCTGTATGTAAGCTTGGGACAGCTAGTGCAGGGGAGAGAGGTGTTTGTGAAGGGCAGACACCCTCTTCCTCAAATAGGCCATCTGCTTTATCATAGCACATACCTTTCAGTGGTCACTGGCTCAGAAGTGCTTCCTTTTTACCTTGGAAAAAAAATGGTACCATTCCCCAGAGTTCAGTGAAGCTGCTTTATCTAGGAGTGCCCTGCTTTCAGCTAACTTTGGTGGGTGATGCCAAGATCCTCTGAGCTCTGCCTGCTTCATCAGGAAGACGGAGATCAAAACTTAAGGAAATGAAAAGGATCTGGGTACATGTTACTGAGAGACTGGGAATAATCTGCAGATGGAGAGAAAGCTGAAATGTTAAGAATTAGGGTAGATGTAAATCTGATCCTATTACCAGATTGACCATCCAGGGGTTATTAGTGTGATTTTAATGCTTTGTGTTTCTGGTGGGTGGTGGTTCTAAGGAGAGTCAAACCACAGGGCAAGACCAGAGCCTCCGCTCACACCCAGGAGCAGAGTGTTTCCCTTAAAACAAACTAGCGAGGATACCGTGTTAGGAGTCCCAAATAAGGGAAGGCCTCTCTGAAATATGGAGAACTTTCTCAAGTGCCCAATTCCTAAATCTAGTCATGAACTGAATGCTGTCGCTGGCAGCTCCCCAGCTTTTGCCTTGGCCAAGTCCCTCTCACATTTAAGGCAACAGCCGGGTTCTCTAGGAAAGTAGCAAAGATGGCCAGGAACACTGCTCGGAGTGCAGCCTGGGGCCCGCCTGATTCTACCTCTGCTTCTGGCTCTGGTGGAGCCAGGGGTGGGCCTGTGCCAACACCGGAGGGTGGGAACACAGGGAGCAGGAAGTGGGAAGATCCTTGCTGGGGAAGTCAGAAAAGTCCAAGCTCTGATGGTTCAAAACCACTCCCAGGACCTCTGACCAGCAAGGTGTCCGATGACTCCAGGCTTTCTGAGTGAGTGGGTGACTGGGAATCTTCCATGCCCTGGAACAGCCCCAGCCAGCTGTGCCAGCCGCAGCGAGCATGATTTGCCTCCCCAGGCAGCACCGGGAGAGGGTGGGCTGGGCCGTCAGATGGTCTGGTAGTGCTGCCTCAACCGGGCCTGCAGAAATTCATAGGTGAGGTTGTGCCGTGTGATGATCCCCACGATCTAGGGCAAAGAGAAGAAGGCCTGAGTCACCTTCAGGGTAAAACCCGCTGGCGAGAACAGGAGTGATAGGAGCCGGCCCTGTTAGTTTGTCACAGAAAGTGGAGGCCTGGATAGTGCAGAGCCAGACACAGCTTGATTGGGATAAACAGATAACGAGGGCTCACACATTGGAGGCCGAGGGGACAAGGTTAGCTCCAAAAAGGGCTTGGGCCAGCTGGCATCTTCCACAGGGCACATGCTCAGTGCTCAGCTCCCATCATGACCAGCCTGCTTCACAGATGTGCAAGCAGTGGGGCCCCTGAAGTCTCCTGAGATTATGACCCCTGCCACGCCTCATACTCACCACCTTGCAAACTGACCTATGGGAGTCATTTGTTACAGGTCATTACAGTGGTTCCCACGTGTCACTGTTGTTGGGAACTCCAAAGCCACGTCATAAACTATGTTAGGACTCTGTCAGTGTAGTTGGCAATTACATTTCAAGGGACATAAGTTAACCTACTGTAACAAAACCTGTGTAAGTACGCACTATGCATGCCAGGGTTGTGCCATGTAGAAGAAAAGACTGAGGCCGGGTGCAGTGGCTCACGCCTGCAATCCCAGCACTTTGGGAGGCCGAGGCAGGTGAATCACTTGAGTTCAGGAGTTCAAGACCAGCCTGGGCAATGTGGCGAAACTCTGTCTCTACCACAAATACAAAAATTAGCTGGGCATAGTGGCACATGCCTGTGGTCCCAGCTACTCAGGAGGCTGAGGTGGGAGGACTACTTGAGCCTGGAAGGTCGAGGCTGCAGTGAGCCGAGATCTTGCCACTGCACTCCAGCCTGGGTGACAGAGTGAGACCCTGTCTCAAAACAACAACAACAACAGCAACAACAACAAAAGACTGAGAGGGTGGCCTTGAAAAGTTACCAGGGCTACCGCTACAGGGTAGTGATGAGGGTTTGGTTTTTGCTTATTTTTTGCTCATATGTGTTTCTGTATTTTCCTACAATGAAATAATATTTGTGTAATAAGAAAATAATGAAGTCCTAAAAAGAAAAAAAGGAAAGTCTGCAGCAATAATTACTAGGTGTTTTATATCTTTGTAAAACTCAAAGTATTTTGCTTGAAATTCTCTCATCTAATGCGCAAATCCCCACACAGGTGGAGAACCAAGGAACACCAGGTCCAGAGTGAAGAGTAACATTTCAGGAGGAAGACACAGCCTGGTGGAGGCGCAGCTCTGGCTGGAAAGGACGGCCAGTGGGACCCTGGTGCCATCTGCTGGCAGGCAGGGGAACGGGTCCCGAGTGCACAGAAGCCGAGCAGGGTTCAAAGCTATAGTGTTGGGCCACCCTCTCCCCTCCTGGTGGGATGCCTACGTTTCTGGTGAGAAGTCTGGGTGCACAAACAGCACCTGGCTGGGGGATCCTCTCTCTCAAAGGTGCGGGCAGGGCCGGGGCCTCACTCACCTCTCCCACAGCATTCACCACAGGCAGGTGGCGCAGGCCCATCGTTCTGAACAGGTTGAAGACTTGGGAGACGTGGGTGTTGGGCGAGACGGTGAACGGCGAAGGGTTCATGTATGGGGTGACATCCTGCAAAGAGACCGTGTGTCACTGGCTGCCTGAGACACCAACGGCACGAAGAGGCAGCTCCGCATGGGACAGGCTGGGGCGGCCCTTCTCACCACAATCATGCGCGGGTTGAGCAGCGTCAGGTCCAGGTCGTGGATGTCAGGGTACCGCGGGTAATCCTCGGCCATCTCGGCGTAGGAGAGGCGCGGCTGGCTGGCACTCTGCAATTCCAACCCAGACACTGTCCGTGCTCAGGCAGCAGTGGCTAGCAGGGTCACCTTAGAGCCCCTCCCCTTGATGCCTGAATATGCCCAGCTCCGGGCTGCTGAGGCAGGCAGTGCAGCAGCAGCAGGCGCTCCAGAGAGCTCTCCAGTCAAACTCAGTCCTTGGCCAAGTCCTAGTTGTGGCACCCTGGGCAAGTCCCCTGATCTCTCTGCACTCCTTTTCTTCCTGATTCATGAGATGCAAATGGCTTATTTGGAAGTTTAAGTGAGAAAGCGCTAAGTAAAGTGGCTGGGGGGTGAATGTGTCCCCCCACCAAAAGATATGGCCAAGTCCTAAGCCCTAGTACCTATGAATGCGACCTTTCTGGAAACAAGGTCTCTGCAGATGTGACCAAGTTCAGATAAACCCATGCTGGATTAGGGTGGGCCCCAAATCCAGTCACAAGCATCCTTAGGGAAAGGAGAGAAGATACACAGAACGCCGTGTGACAACGACAGTGGTGAGGATGGGGGCTGCGTTCACAGTCAGGAGCACCAAGGTCTGCAGGCAACTCCCATGAGCTAGGAAGGGGCAAGGACAGCACCTCTCCCAGAGCCAGGGAGCACTGCCCTGGTGACACCTGGATTTTGTACTTCTGGCCTTGAACTATGAAGGAATAAACCACTGTTGTTTCTCACCACCCGGCTGTGGCAACTCCTCCCCCAAGTCCACTCTGCACTTCTCGCCTTGCATTCAGCTTTCCCTATGGCACTGTTCACGGCCCGCCGGGCAGCACCCAACCCCTCCAGCTTCATCAGGCCTGGCCTGGCTGATTTCTGATTCGGAGAGACTTACCGACTGGCTTTCAGAGTAACAAACTCCTCGGACAAGCAGGGTGACAAGCTGCGACCGAAGGATCAGGCCGTGCAAGGTCAGAGGGCGGAACCGCTCCTCCATGGTCCAGTCTTCACTTGGGGACTGGTCAGGGTATAGGTTGGGGTAGGGAGTGTATCTGTTACACAAAAACCAGATGCTGCCTGGGATACCCTCAGCGGGAGCGCTTCTGATCCATGTCCCCAGCCCGCTCCCCATCCAACTTTCCCAGGAAACTCAGGAGCCACCTCACAACATCTGAGCCAAGGGCTGACCCCACCGCTGTGTAGCCCTGAGGGCAGTGGGGGCCCCGCCGGGCTCTCACCTCCTCTCCAGCATCTGCTGCAGGAGGTCCTCCTTCTCGGCCGGCTCCTCAGAGGCGATGTGCTCATCACACATGTTCCGCAGCTCGCTGGACGGGTAGGACTTCATGGACTGGCTCCGCTTGCGCTGCTCACCGGCCCGGGTGAGGATGCTGGATTTCTGTGGGTGGGGAGGCCATAGGCTACTGCGCATGGGCAAACGAACACAGCAGTACTGATGGAGCTTAAGGATTTGGGTGACAGGGAGGGTCAGAGGCACATCCGGACGCAGGAACTTAAAGGGGCTGAGGTTCAAAGGAATAGCTCGGGCTGGTGGTTCAAAGGAGCCTGAACCCTAGGACCTGGCTGCAGCTTCTGTGGTTTCCTTTCATCTGGGAAGAGCAGCTTGATTCTCCAGAGGGGAACAAGCCATCTCCTACATCCTGTCTGGATAGGACTGTCAATCAACGTGCCTGCCCCCAAAGCCAAGGAGTGGCACATGACCCAAGTGAGGCAATGGGATGCCCTCTCTCCCTGGATTCTGAATCGGAATCAGGAGGAACCCAGGGCCAGTGCTCCTTCCTTCTGGTACCCGAGGGATGTCTGCTAGACCCTGCACCTGCTCCCCACAGCACATGGTTCTGGTCCTTCAGCTTTCCCAGCTGTCCTGAGCTTTCCTGTGGATTTCTTTCTCTTTCTTAAGGAGGTCGAAGTCCATTTCTGTTGCTGGCGTCTCTAGAACTCTCCCTGATACTCTCACACGGTAAATAATAAACCATGAAAGCTGCTGACTTGAAAAATAGATCTGTCCACATGCTCACTGCGGCAAGAACGCACGCACGTCTTCACGGCCTGATAAAGCTGCCCCTGCTGTCAAATCTACTCTCCCTGTCGCGTGTGATGAGAACAGCGCCAAATTCCCCTGAGAGCCAGTAAGTCCACCCCAGCCAGGGGTGGGCAAAGCACTGAGCTGCGTGAGACAGGACCGCTTGTCTCTCACCCGCCTTTCCTCTCTCATGCCGTTTTCTTTACCTTGAACTTGATGTTGTTGCTGATGAGCTGGTTGCCCTTCATGAACTCCTTCTCGTTACCGCGGTTCTCTGTGACCACCGGGAAGGCGTGGTGGACCGTGGTGCGCAGGATGCTCACCAGAGACTGGATGCGGGTGTGTGGGTAGACATAGGTCAGGTTGGGCTCCATGATGTCGCTGGCTCTCAGCCTGGGGGAGGAGGACAAGTCATCCAGCCTTGTGACAGTGCCCACAGGCCCCTGGGAGCAAGCTGTGCTGGCTCTCCAGCCCTGCTCAGACCACGGGGGTGTGGGGGCTCTCTTGTGAACTGCCCCAGCTCTCCCTCAAACCCGGTGCATTCCTTTGTACTTCTATCCCCCTACACATGCTGTTCCCGCACCTGGAATGTTGTTCCCTGCTATGCCAGGCTGATGGGCCCTGGCTCATCCCTCAGCTCAACAGCAACATCCCCTCACCAGAAGCCCTGACTGCTGGTCCAGGGGCTGGCCATGCCCTCCTCGGTGCCCTGCAGCACACTCCACATACTGCCCCTGAACCGCTAATTGTGCTACAGCATTTACCACAACGTCTGGGCCGGGCGCAGTGCCTCACGCACGTAATCCCAGCACTTTGGGAGGCCGAGGCCAGCGGATTGCTTGAGCCCAGGAGTTCAAAACCAGCCTGGGCAACACAGCAAAACCCCATTTCTATAAAAAAAAATGTTAAAAATTAGCCAGGTGTGGTGGCACGCGCCTGTGATCCCAGCTACTCAGGAGGCTGAGGTGGGAGGATCACTTGAGCCTGGGAGGCAGAGGTCGTAGTGAGCTATAATCATGCCACCGTACTCCAGCCTGGGCGACAGAGTGAGATCCTGTCCCAAAAAGGAAAAATAATTATAATAAAATAACCACAGCACTTGGGTCCCCCTTTAGATCAGGGCAGAGCAAACCGTAGCCCACCGATCAAGTCCCTCGCGCTCTCCGCTTTCCTGCTGCAATGACAGAGTCGAGTAGTCGTGACAGAGACCATACGGCCCGGAAAGTTGAAAATAAACTCCTGTCTGGCCCTCCACAGAAACGGCTTGCTGGCCCCCGTGTTACCCGTAAGGGCCTTGCCTGCTATCTAGGCACAGGAAGCCCAGGTACCTGTGGATTAGCAGGTGGCTTATGAGGTGATTATGCCCAGAACAATCCCGGCTGCCAGTAGGGTATTCTGGTGGGCACACGTGAAACAGGCTATTCTCACTCCTGGGGCCTGGCATACCCTTAAACATTCAATCACGTCACGAACTTGATCCAGAGACCTCACCTCACGTCTAACCAGAATGCCATGGGAGTCAAACTACCACGAAGAGGCCCTGCCCATTGCAGTCCCACAGTGCCCATGTCCCCTGCCCTGCCCCCGCAGCCCCCAGCCCACGGGCTGCTCCACATTCTCACACATGCTCAGGAATGCGTGTGTTGCTTCTTTCAGCCCAAGAAAAGTGAGTTACTGTTTCCTACCCTAATAACAACACTCCTTAGGCCTCAGAGCTTATACATTCTGAAACTAGGACATGAGCAAAATCATGGCCTTACTTGTCCATTTCCACCTCTGTCTCCCATTCCAGAAGTGGCACGCCTCGCAGGCCCACGTGGATATCATAAATGCCCTTATTGAAAAAGTCCCCTGTCCATTTGGCCACCTGAAACACAAAGCAAAGACCTAAAACTAGGTCCTGTGGGGCAAATGTGGCCCTGAGCCTGACAGGGGCCTGGAGGGAGTGTGCTCACCATCAGTGTGACCATGATGGGGAGCCCGTAGGTGATCTCGTTGGTGGACTCGATCAGGATGACCGTGAGGCTGATGGTCATGCGGACCACCCCGCCCAAGAAAGCCGCTGCGCCAATCAGGGCAAAGGTCCCCGAATAGATGTGGCCCAATCCAATGTAGCTAGTGAAGGAAAACACCGAGAACACGGCTTTGAACCACACTGATAGGCTGTGGGGAGGACCTACAGCTCACACTCTTGTGCCTATGCACATATGTGCATGCATGGGCAGAGACACATGAACGCATTCACACGCGCACACACGCGTACACACGCACATGTGAACACACACGCACACACACAGAGTACCTTTTTAGGACATTGGCAACTAAACGTCCAAAAGCAGCTCCACACAGCAGAGAAGGCACAAAAAGGCCACTTGGAACAGAAATGCCGTAAGTCCAACACGCAAGCAAGAAATAGAGAACGAAGAACAAGGCCAGAGTGACGGGGCTGAAAGTACCTGCAAGGGAAGAGCCAACCTGAGTCCCACTACCGGATGCCTGCCAAGGCCCAGCAGACCTACTGGGCCCGACCACACCCCATACCAGTTCCCCTTCCAACACTGGAGGCAGAGACCAATCTTTTGTCTGGGTGGCCATTACAAAGAAGTCCTGGTCTTGCTTGGAATGAAGGGCAAGCCTGGCTGTGTCAGAGATGACACCAATCACCCACGATTGGGCTGCAGTGCAGACACTCACTATCCTGGTGGAAGAGCTGGAGGATGGCAGACTCCTGCGGGTTGAAGAAGAGTGTGGCCATGTCATTGTAGGTATCATTGGGACAAAAAAATGTCTTGATACTTGAATTCACATCTTCTGTAACCTAAGAAGAAGGAATCAGAAAATCAGCACAAGGACACCTGACTTTGAGTCTTCAAGTGGGATGTCTCCAGCCGGGTCCAAAACAGGTGGCTGCACAGCTTTCCCCATCAATCAAACAGGCCAAAAACTGACCTCTACCAACGGCAGCCACGTGGGCAAGTGCATTCTTTACATTCTGAATGCACAGATGAAAGAATCGGGATGAGGGCCTTTTGTTCATCCACACTCATGATGAAAATGTCACTATGGCTGTGATTCACCGTGAATTTGGTTCTGCTTCCTCTCCCGGTGCTAACTTTCTAAGTGATGCTGCTAGAAGCCTGGCCTGAGAGCCCTAGGACTGGGGGAAGATGAGGCAGGTGAGAGCAAGTGACTGGGAGGTGACAGGTATCTGGGGAGGAAAATCCAGGGCACCACTTGACCGAAAGCCCCAACTCTGGTTCCAAATAGAAAAAGCCTTTGATTTTACTGCTATCTGCTACAAAAAAAAAAAAAAAAAAAAAAAAACGCCCGAATTTGCTGCAAAAGAAAACCCACCTCCATAATGCCTGGAGAGCAGACCCAGTCCTCCAGGCTGCCTCTCCTTCTAAACCCCATCTGGGGAACAAAACCCAAACAGAAAAAGAGATTATTTCTACTTCTACACATTTTAAACCTCATTTTCTTGCCATCATTCTGTGTGGGAAGATGGGATCTTTGCTAGAGGGGAAGGGTGTTTCAAGTGTGCTGTTTTATTTTCTAGTTGACAGTGTATAACAGTACAAGGTTGTACTTCACACCTATTACTGTGCATGCAAATAGGGAGTCTTATTACAAAGGTTAACCAAGGCTATGGGTTTCTTCTGGATGACATAGCTGTGGAGATGCCATTATGCGGATGTGCTAACAATACCAGGGGGTGGTTTGTATGACCCCACCAGGTGAAACGGGCTGGGCAATACAGAGGGATGTAGGCTGCTGTGGAAACAGCACGGCACTGCTGACTGGCAGCACCTGGCACAGGTGAGCCATGCGCAGAGCCTCAGCATTGTGGAGTGCACAGGGGATGAGCTGAGCTGATGGCTTCATAATAGACACATGCAGTGTTTCCCAAACTGTCTGGAGGAAGTTCAGTCCTGAAGGCTTTCCGGAGAGTCCTGTGGTCAACTGCATTGAGAAACATCCTAGCAATTCTTGGAAATCAGTGTGTCTGCTAAAAGCTGAGCACAGGCTCCAAAATCAGATGGCTTTGACTCTAAACTCTGCCACTCTCTAGTGACCTTGAGAAGGGTATTTCATTTTGTGACAGTTTCCTCACCTATAAAATGGTAATAACATCCTCTCACTATATATGACTAGCTGAAGGTTTTTGGTCAAGACCACACTGTGCCTCAGCTTCCTTAGCTGTAAAATGGGGGCACAGCTACTGGCCAGCACAGTGCTAATAAGGATTAAATGAAATCATATAAAGTACTCAGTGGAATATCTGGTACACAATAAAGACACCAAACATTTATAACACTTATGGGAATAAGGCCCTAGAAGTTCTGTACTAAAGGAACGTATTTAGGTTGGGCGCTGTGGCTTGCATCTGTAATCCTAGCACTTTGGGAGTCCAAAACAGGAGATCGTTTTAGGCCAGAAGTTCGAGACCAGCCTGGGCAACATAGTGAGATCCTGTCTCTATAAAAATAAGCTGGATGTGGTGGCATGCACCTGTAGTCCCAGCTACTTGGGAGGCTGAGACGGGAGGATCACTTGAGCCCAGGAGTTTGAGGTTACAATAAGCTATGATTATACCATCCTACTCCAGCCTGGGTGACAGAGTGAGATACTGTCTCTAAAAAGATAAAGAAGCATATTTAATTCTTAGCCCATTTGACCATAGAATCGTTTTTTGTATGCTTTAAATCACATGCATCAAGGTATCTGTCTGGTAACGAGCTAGGCTTGGGAATAACTAGTAACAGGGGTCAGCAAACTTTTCCATAAAGAGCCAGACAGTAAATATTTTAGAGGTTGCCAGTGACATACAGTCTCTGTGGCATATTCTTTTTTTTCCCTCAACTCTTTAGAAATATATAAACCAGCTGGGCACGGTGGCTCACGCCCGTAATCGCAGCACTTTGGGAGGCCAAGGTGGGCGGATCATGAGGTCAGGAGTTCAAAACCAGCCCAGCCAAAATAGTGAAACTCTGTCTCTACTAGAAATACAAAAATTATATGGGCATGGTGGTGCATGCCTGAAGTCCCAGCTACTTGGGAGGCTGAGGCAGGAGAATCGCTTGAACCCAGGAGGTGAAGTTTGCAGTGAGCCGAGATCTTGCTACTCCACTCCAGCTTGGGCAACAGAGTGAGACTTTGTCAAAAAGAAAAAAAAAAAAAAAATATATATATATATATATATATATATATAAACCAGGCTGGGCGTAGTGACTCACACCTGTAATCCTAGCAATTTGGGAGGCCGAGACGGGTGGATCACTTGAGGTCAGGAGTTCGAGACCAGCCTGGCCAACATGGTGAAACACTGTCTCTACTAAAAATACAAAATTAGCTGGGCATGGTGGTGGGTGCCTGTAATCCCAGCTACTCGGGAGGGTGAGGCAGGAGAATCACTTGAACTTGGGAGGTGGAACTTGCAGTGGGCCAAGATCGCGCCACTGCACTCCAACCTGGGTAACAGAGTAAGACTCCGTCTCAAAAAAACAAAACAAAACAAACAAACAGAAATATATAATGTGTGTGTGTGTGTGTGTGTGTGTGTATATATACACACATATATTGTGTGTGTGTGTATATATATATAATATATACATATAACTGGGGACACTGAAGAGGCTGTCCTCCAAGACAAGGGCCCCAATGGGGATCTGAGAGATTCAAGTGGTTACTGAGAAGCAACAAGAAAAGAGTACAGTTGTCCCTCAGTATTCACCAGGGATAGGGTCCAGGATCCCGATGGATACCAAAATCCAGGGATGCTCAAGTGCCAGATATAAAATGGTGTATATTTGCATATAACCTATGTAGGTCCTTCTATATACTTTTAAATCCTCTCTAGATTATTTATAATACCCTAATACAATGTAAATGCTATGTAAATAATTGTTATACTGTACTGTTTTTTATTTGCATTATTTTTTACTGTTGTCTTGTTTTTTTTTTTATGTTTTGCATCCTGAATATATTTGCTCCACAGTTGGTTGACCCTATGTAATTCCATGGATGCAGGACCCACAAATGTGGAGGGCCAACTGCACTTGCTCACCAGTCTGCAGCCAAGGGCTGGAATCACACATCTGGCTGACTCACTGAACCATAGGTGTAGCTCTCAGAGCCTCTGGGTTGGACCAAAAGAACACAGTGTGGAGTAGGCTCCACGGACTACCTCACGGGACCACTCCTCAGGGAAAGCCTCTGGAAAATACTGCACCCCACAAGAAGGGAAAAGCAGAAGTGCAGGAGGGCGGCGCACCCACAAAGGACCCAACACTGGGAAAACGCAGAGGATGCTGGGAAGAGAGAAGCCTCCTTGCCCAGACACAGACATTTCTTCCTCTCATGAGTGACTGTCATAGTCACAGAGGCGATGAGGTGGGTGCTGAGCCTCTGGGCTGTGGCCCCTTCAGGCAAGGGGAGGTAGAAGAGTAACTGGGGCTCGGAAAGCACCTTGCTGTCGGCTTCCCAAGTGTCTGTTTCCCATGAATGTTGTTCAACAGAGAGGAGTTCCCCTCTGTGAGGCCAGGGTTGTTCCCAGGTTCCCCTCTGTGAGGCCAGGGTTGTTCCCAGGTTCCCCTCTGTGAGGCCAGGGTTGTTCCCAGGTTCCCCTGTGAGGCCAGGGTTGTTCCCAGGTTCCCCTGTGAGGCCAGGGTTGTTCCCAGGTTCCCCTGTGACGCCAGGGTTGTTCCCAGGTTCCCCTGTGAGGCCAGGGTTGTTCCCAGGTTCCCCTCTGTGAGGCCAGGGTTGTTCACAGAAGTGGCAAAGACAGAGGGCATGTGGTGTGCACCTTCTCTGAGGTAAAAAGACGACTACAGATTCCCATATCTCTCAACGCTCGGGTAATGGGTGTGGAAGGATAAACCCAACACATCTATTAGTTCTCAACAGAGGAAGGTCATACATTTCTGGATTCTTCCTCGTGGGTATGGGATAAAGGTAGCAGGTGCACTGGGGTTACCTGGAGCTGGAATGAGTCATTACCGATTTGACTCGAAGAGGACATCTGGCGGCATTCTCCTAACACCATCGAGGCCACAAACACCACCACAGTGGTTACCAGAGACACAAGGAGGCTCTCTAAGACTCTAGGAGGCAAAGCACAGCTGTTATAAAACACCACAGAAAGAAGCTCTGGTCTCCGGAATTCAAAACATAACCCTGCCTACCCCCAGCCCCGATTTCTCCAAACAGCATTCACAGCAGCCCCTGGTCAGTCAACACGTGTGCAGAATTGATCCACGATTTGCTGTATTCCAGCAATTTGTTTGTAAAAAGTGGGCAGTTAAAGTGGGCTGCTACGTCCATATCATCTCTCTCCAAGGAATGAATGGCTTTCCATTATAATAAGTCCTGGGGCGAGAAGCCTCCTGAGAGCAAGCTGCTCGGCAGGGCCACGGTGACCCTTCTGACCTTGTCATGTGTCCGAGTGGCCAAGTCAGGACAGGCAGAGAGTCAACCAGCAACTCTGACATCAATTAAGCTGGCTCAGCCCTTTGGCCTGTCAAGTAGGGCAGATGCATGGCTGTGTTTAGATTCTCAGTCTTAGATGAGAACTCAAAGCCGTGGAGGCAGGGTCTGCTCCTCGGGAGAGATGGCGCGGCCCACACCAAGCTCAGGGAGCCGCAGCAGGGTGGGGGGGAGGCGACTGTGCAGATACCTGACGAGCTTAGGTTTCGGGTGCACGTTTCGCATACGGTACTTTGCAAGCCTCTTGTTCAGACAGTTGAATGTGGCTCCCAGGAGGCCCCCAATGACCCCCATCACGACGAAGAAACCCAAATCCATAGCTGTCCAGAGATGACATTTTTTATCAGAGTCAGAGCACTGAGAGAAGGGGAAAGGGAGAGGGAGAGAAAAACCATAGCAGCCATGAGAACCGGAAGAGACAGAAGAGAAGACAGAAGCAAGAGTGGGGCTGCTTTCCCGCATGGCAGAGGCTAATGGGCGAGATGTGCCCCTGGAAGTTGTACCTAGCCCTCTGCTCATTTCTCTCTGGTCCTTCACTTGAGAGGAAATTTTCATGGGTCAAATTAAAAATCCCTGGGGAAAGGACAAAACATACCTTAAACTCGCCAAAGTTCAGCAATCCAGGGAGCTGGAAGGAACCCCAGCTTCCAAACTGAATCCCAGAACGGAAGAAGTTGAGGGTGAAGGTGGCAGACATGGAACAAAAGAGCTAGGGGAGAGGTGACAAAAGACAAGAAGGTTCAGGAGTGGCATGTCCTACTCTCTCCCAACCCTTCCTCCTGGTACCCACTGCTCTATGCAGAGACCTCCAGAATCCACATCAGGGTACAGAGATCTGGTCACCCTTACAGTAGATACACCCCAGGTGTGACCAACTCTAGACTGGGCTTTAAGAAGTTTCCGTTCCAGCAGCCTACTCTACTATGAGAGCCTATTTACAGCCTTTACAGACCAGACCTTGCACCAAAAGGAAGGATCAATGCAAAGCGGCCTGCTCTGAGGGAGGAGACCGGCTCCAGTCCAATCCCCACCACTTCCTCCTTTATGACAACAGCCAGTTTCACATTTTCATGTCAGGTGGTTCATCAAGAAAGGATAACAAGGCCGGGCGTGGTGGCTCACGCCTGTAATCCCAACACTTTGGGAAGCCAAGGCGGGTGGATCACCTGATGTCAGGAGTTCAAGACCAGCCTTGCCAACGTGGTAAAACCCCATCTCTACTAAAAATACAAAAATTAGCTGGATGTAGTGGCACGTGCCTATAATCCCAGCTACTCATAAGGCTGAGGCAGGAGAATTGCTTGAATCCAGGAGGCAGAGGCTGCAGTGAGCCGAGATCGCGTCACTGCCCTCCAGCCTGGGCAACAGAGCAAGACTCCATCTCAAAAAAATAAAAAAATAATAAAAAAGGGTAACAGCGGTTTGATTTGGGGTTGGGGAGGGTATTGATATGAGAAGTATAGGAAGTCCAGTGTGGAGGTTATAGGCACAAGAGCAAAGCTGTTTCTGATCCAGTCGACTCCCACCAGTCTCATCAAAACTACCATTCCATGTACCGAGTAAGGGACACCCAGTGTAATTCGGGGGGTGTGGTTAAGGCTTTCACTGAAGGTCCTCCTCACCACTTTCCACGTGAGCCCTTGATTCCAGAAGGACGAACCCTCCTCTAGACTGAACAAGGTACCCCCGATTGGCGCCCCAAAAGCTGCAGCAACTCCAGCAGCCGCTCCTGCTGATACAAAGTCTCTCTTGTCTCTGAGGAGAGGAGAGAGACGGGTTATCCAATAAAGAGCCCTCAGCCCACAAAAGGCGGTTTCTGACTTCCTTATCATGAACATTTTCTCTCACACCTGTGAATGAATAGGCAGGGATCCCGGAAGGGCAGGTCACTGGTGAGGCAGCCTTTGCCGCGAGTGTGTCCATCTGAGAGCCACACACCTTAGCACCAGAGTCCCTTTCAGCATGGCGGCTACTCCGCCTGGGAACAGGAGCCCCTGACTTCTGTGTTTTCTGTGATCTCAGAATCTCAGCCCCCAGCTCAGGGGGCAGATCAAAGATCGGCACGATCACTGCTGCACCATGTTCCCACCGGATCTTCCTTCCAGAAAACCCCGGCATCAGTAAAAACATCAAGGTGCCTTCTGGGTATGTGCCGAACTTGCAGGAATACAAAGAGAAGGTGGTCTGTGACTCTAAACTGGGTCTGTGATTGAAAGAGCCTTACAAGGCGGGCAGGTCAGTAACACACACATCTGATACAGGGCTAAAAAAGTCTACTAAGAGTACCTTCTGACCCAGGAGGGTGGCTGACCAAGTGAATCACTGGGGAATACAAAACGTCTTCCTAAGAATATGCCTGTCTGTGGCCTTTCTTGGCTGGGTTTTTAATCTGGGACCATCTTCATTTGCCTGAGATGCTTCTAAGCCTTATGGCAAGACAAAATAAAAGTCACGATGCCAGCCTGGTGCTTTGGCTTCTTATTTCCAGAAGAAAAGTTCAAAGCCCGCCCCCATCTCCCACAGTCGGGTTTACCAGCAGGGGACACTGCCAGGCTAGAGCAAGTATCGAGTCTGACCCACAGAGCATCAACATGTTGTTTCCAAAAAAAAACCAATTTCTAACCTTTCCATACCTGTCGCTTCGGAAATAGGGGAAGTTAAACTGGATCTTCCGTAAGGAGATGCTCTGAAACTAAAGCGAGAGAAAAGAGAGCCACTAAAGAGCCTACTCATATAACCAAATACCACCTGTACCCCAGTAATTATGGGAAAAAAAAAAGAACACAGGTCAGGGGCAGTCTAGGACTGAAACTGTGGGAATCCACAGCATCAGGGGAGGCCCCTCTGCTTGAGCACACCTGGGTAAGTGTGCTGCAGGAAGGAAAGTCCAGAACAGCAACTTGGGAAAAAAGGAGGCTGGGCGTGGTAGCTCATGGCTCACGCCTGTAATCCCAGCACTTTGGGAGGCCGAGGCGGACGGCTGATCACCTAAGGTCAGGAGTTGGAGACCAGCCTGGCCAACGTGGCAAAACCCTGTCTCTACTAAAAATACAAGATTTAGCCAGGCGTGGTGACATATGCCTGTAATCCCAGCTACTCAGGAGGCTGAGCCAGGAGAATCGCTTGAACCCAGGAGGCGGAGGCTGTAGTGAGCAGAGACGGCGCCATCGCACTCCAGCCTGGGCAACAGAGTGAGACTCCGTCTCGAAAAATGAAAATAAAAAAACTTGGGAAAAAAGGAGATTACCCCCCACCCTTGGGAGGAGCTTATTTTTCCTGCCCTCACATTTCTAGGACCTTCTGAAATCCCATTTTGTGCAGAGTCAACAAGTCAGAAAGAATAAAGGGAAATGGCTGAGCTGAGGGAAGGGGACGCGGAAGCTATTGCAGAAGACCGAGTCCGCTCTGCTCAGCAGCGCCAGGAAGAGAAGGGCCCAGAGCCTGTCCTCGGTCTGCCCCACAAAGGCGCACGCTGATGCCCACTCCACGCCTGGCCTTCCACCCCTTGGCTCACTTCTGCCAGATCTGGTGCTCGAGGCAGTAGCAGGAGAGACCAAAAGACGAGCTCTGGACGAAAGAATCTTCCCTCCTTCACTTCAGAGACTCCCAACCACAATAACTCCCTCTTCTCAGGACTGGAGAGGGAAATGACTAAGAGTGATGGTTCACACGGACTGAGACTTCTCCAACAGCAGCCAGGGATCTGGAGTAGCCCCCAAGAATGGGAGCTTTGAGGTCTCGAGCTAGTACCTCAACCTCTCTAAGCCTCGGTTTCCCCATCCAAGGATGGGGGTAATAATAACAACAAATCATTGAAGGTGGCTATAAGGAGAAAGCAGTTAGTATACGGGCGTCTGGCACACAGACCATAACTAGCAGCTGTTATTATGACTGTACCATGCCAACTAGAATCAGCATGGAACTGTGCCTAAAACCATGTCAGTCGATGCTTCGAGCCTCTTGGATCCGGCAGCACTGAGATGATCCACCCAGCCACCCTATATGGAGGCGCCTGGTGATGGCTATGGAAGCACCCAGTGACTTTCATCCGCCATGTCATAGTTTTTCTCTATGTCTCATTTCTGCTCCTAGGGCTCGGTAGGGCATCAGTAAAACTTCCAAGTATAAGTTATGCCCTTTCCTGAGAGATAGACACATGGTTTTCACATCAAGCCAGAATGGCACCAGGTTCCAATGTGATGTCAGGGTGTCCCAGTGGATTTCGCCCAGTATAACCACAGACCTCCCACTAGGCCTGCCCAGAGGCCCACACCCTCTCAGCCCATCTTACCTGAGGGAGGCCAGCTCCCACCACTGAACCACTGTGGATCATGGGGCCTTCCTTCCCCACGAAGAGCCCTGGGCAGGGTGAAAAAGGAAAGACCAGCGGTCAGTGCAGAAACGCCCCTGGGTCAGGAGACCTTGGCTACAAAAACCTTTCTCGTGACAACTGAATAGAGATGATCCTAAGACTTTATAAGAGAAAGAGCCAAATTCCCACCAAATAAGCTCCATTTCAAGTCTTGCTAGAAGAGAAAACACTCTGCATTCTAAACTGTGTGTCAGCAAATGAGAGCCTGTGAGCCCAGACCACCAGCTCCCTCCTGGTTTTACACGGCCTGAGAACTAAGACTGGCTTTTATGTTCTTAAATGGACACAAGTAAATAGTTACATAAACATCTATATAAGAGCTTCCATTCTGATTCTTGGCCCACAAAGCCTTAAATATTTACTATCTGGCTGTTGACACAAAAAGCTTACTAATTTTGACAAAAGTGAATTCCACAAACTAAATTCCAAATCCCAAAACTGAAGAGTGTGTTTGTCAGGTATCTGAATGGTAACATACGAACAGTGTCTGCATTTAAAAAACAGCCCATCAACAAAAAGTGCAGACATCAGCTGTTTGAGGCTGGGCCCTGCAGTTCAAATCTAATAACTGAAATACATCATGCTTCTTGTCATCTCTGCCCCTTGAATATTTGAAGGATACAAGTTGGACCTTTCTTACCTCCAGCCACACTGAACAGCACTCCAAGGACCTTGCAGAGCAGGGTCCGGAGACGGACGATTCCTGGCACCTTCACGCCATTCAGATAGCATTTGACCTCGGGTATCCCAGAACCTGCTGCCACCGGCTGATGGAGGAGAGCAGGCACACCCATAACTCAAAATCCATTGGCTCTCTGGCTTACCCTCAACAACCTGGGCAGCGGAAGAGGGAGAGCTGGCCACCTTCATTAGCAGCGTGAGCGTCACCTGGAGGGCTTACTAAACCACAGCTTCTGGGCCCCACTTCAGAGGATCTGACTCAGGAGGTCTGAGGGGCAATGGGAGGACTTGCACTTTTTTTTTTTTTTTTTGAGATAGAGTTTCACTCTTGTTGCCCAGGCTGGAGTGCAATGGCACAATCTCCACTCACTGCAACCTCTGCCTTCTGGGTTCCAGCAATTCCCCTGCCTCAGCCGCCCGAGTAGCTGGGATTACAGGCATGCGCCACCACGCCCGGCTAATTTTGTATTTTTACTGGCTAATTTTGTATTTTTAGTAGAGACGGGGTTTCTCCACATTGGTCAGAATGGTCTCGAACTCCCGACCTTAGGTGATCTGCCCGCCTTGGCCTCCCAAAGTGGCCGGACTTGCACTTTTTAAAGAAAAATAATTTCCACTTTTATTTTAGATTCAGGGATTGCATGTGCAGGTCTGTTACGAGGGTATATTGCATGATGCTGAGGTTTGGGATACGAATGATCCCGTCACCTAGGTAGTGAGCATGGCACCCAACAGTTTTGTTTTCAGCCCTTTCCCCCTTTTTTCCTCCCCCCAGAATCTGCACAAGTTCCCTGTGAATGAGCATCACCTGGGGAGTCTTTCTTCTTTAATCTCACCAGAGGGTGAAACCTTTACCTTTAGTGAACAAGAGGCCACTTTCTGCAGGAATCTGCATTCTCAGTTTCCTGACATTCTGGAAGGAGGTGGGGAAAAGGAGTGCGGGACTCTAAAACCTCCTAAGCGAGCAGGTGAATCCAAACCACCTCACCTCAATGAGAACAAGGAGGCTTGCCAGGAAGACAAAGGTGAGGTTAAAACCCAGGAGTTCAAGGAGAGACAGAGCGAGGCAGCCTTTCTGGCTGCACTCCTCCACTGCTGTGGAAACTGGGTTAAGGAAACTGTTCATCAGCCGAGGGGTGTCCCCATCATCACTTCAGAGGGTGCAGCTGCTTCTCCTTTGGATCATGCCGGCTGCTGAGTGCACTTTTTCTCCATATATAAAAATTTTTTAAAAACTGCCTGAGATGACTGGGTGCGATGGCTCATGCCTGTAATCCCAACACTTTGGGAGGCTGAGGCAGGAGGATCACTTGAGCCTCAGAGTTGGAGGCCAGCCTGGGCAATGTAGTGAGACCATGTCGCTACAAAAAATACAAAAGGTACATGCCTATGGGCCCAGCTACTCAAGAAGCTGAGGTGGGAGGATCGCTTGAGCCCGGGAGGCTGAGGCTGCAGTGAGCTGTCATCGTACCACTGCACTCCAGCCTAGGCAACAGTGTGAGACCTCATCTCTTAAAAAAAAAAATTGTTTGAGATGCCTTTGACACTAGGAAATACTTCAGACATTACAAAAAGTAACGAATACCCATACCCTCACAACCTTAGCTTTAACAAATCTCAACAATATGCCATATATGCTCCAGGTATTTTTAAAAAATAAAACATTCAATACCATTTTAAGAAACAAAACCAAAAAAAACCAGTTTTCCTTCCTCTCTCCCCTGGGAGAAACCACTAACCTGAAATTATTGTATTTCAAAAGTGTCCATACTGTTGTACACGGCACTTGTATATTCTGTAACTTGCTCTTTTTTTCTCAACATTAAGTCTTTGAGAATTAGCCATGTTGATACACCCAGCTCTGTGGTTCGTTCACTTTCACTTCTATCTAAAATTTTTATTTTACAATCTACAGAAATGGCATGATGTCTAAAATGACACCGTATGAATGTACCACAATTTTTCCATTCTCTCATTTGGTGACTCCAGCTTTCTGCTATCACAAAGCTATAATTATCACCTTTGTACACGTCTACGGTTCACATCTATAAGAGGAATGTATGAGTCACAGGAATGTGCACCTTCCTTTTTCCAGAGGTTTACCGGCCAGTTTTTCTCTTTTGAGAATTCCAGTTCACATCCTTTGCTCGTTTTGCTTCTATTGGACCATCTGTTGTTTTTCTGATTGAGTTGCAGGAGTTCTTCCTGTATTATTTGTTCTGAATTGGAGTCTCACTCTGTCACCCAGGCTGGAGTACAGTGTTGCAATCTCGGCTCACTGCAACCTCCGCCTCCTGGGTTCAAGTGATTCTCCTGCCTCTGCCTCCCAAGTATCTGGACTAAAGGTGCACACCACCACGCTCAGCTAAATTTGTATTTTTAGTAGAGACAGGATTTCCCCATGTTGGCCAGGCTGGTCTCGAACTCCTGACCTCAAGTGATCTGCCTGCCTCGGCCTCCCAAAGTGCTGGGATTACAGGCGTGAGCCACCGTGCTCAGCCTCTTCCTGTATGCTGGATACAAATTATCTGCCTCTTAAATGCATAGTAAATAACCTCTCTCAGGCTGTGGACTTGTTTTCACTTTATGGTGTTTTATTGTTGTTATTTGGAGTTTTTGTCTTTATAAAATATGTACTTTGATGTGGTCAAGTTTATTGATTTTTTTTTTTTTTTTTGAGAGAGTTTTGCTCTCGTTGCCCAGGCTGGAGTCCAATGGCGTGATCTCGGCTCACTGCAGCCTCTGTCTCCCGGGTTCATGCCATTCTCCTGCCTCAGCCTCCCCAGCATCTGGGACTACAGGCACACACCGCCACTTCTGGCTAATTTTTTTGTATTTTTAGTACAGATGGGGTTTCACCGTGTTAGCCAGGATGGTCTCAATCTCCTGACCTCGTGATCCGACCGCCTCTGCCTCCCAAAGTGCTGGGATTACAGGCGTGAGCCACCACGCCCAGCCCCATTGATGTTTTTTCTTATAGTCTGTGCCTTCTGGAGTTTTAAGAAATTATTTCCTACTCTTGACAACATATAGTCTCCCAAAGTTTTGTTTTGCATATTTACATCTTCATCTGGAATTTATCTTATTTATAGTACGAAATAGGAATGTCACTATTTTTCCATATGGATCACCCATGTCCCAGCATCATTTTTTTTTAAGACAGGGTCTTGCTATGCTGCCCAGGCACAATCATGGTGCATTACAGCCTCAAACTCCTGGGCTCACCTCCTAAGTAGCTGGGACTACAGAGATGTGTATCTTTTATTTATTAAATAACACAGCGTCTTTTATTAAATCACTCATCACTCCCTTAGTGATTTGTAATATTAACTGTCATTCACCAAAGTTCCATGTATGTGAGGACCAGTTTCTGCTTCTCTATCATTTTCCACTGTCTAGGTATTCCTGCACCAATATGACCAATTTCAATGACTGTATCTTAAATTTTATGACTTTTTTTTCCTAACTCCCCAAACTTGTTAATTTTATAAGACTTGATATCTGACAGGGTCAAGTCCACCTTCTTGTCATTTAGAACTATACTGACTACTTTTGGCCCTTTACTCTTCTACACACATTTACAAAGAATTTCTGAGTTCCACAACAAATTCTATTGGAATTTTGATTGGAACTACGTTAAATTTACAGATTAGGGAGTACAGGCATCTTTGTGGCATCTGTAATCTTATCAACTACAAACATGGGTATATGTCTTTGCTTATTAAAGTCCTTCTTTTGTGTCCTTCAGTGATCACTAAAAATATTAAAGCTGAATAACTAATAAGCGGCCCTTCTATTATCATGCTTACTGTTAAACCCATTTCTATGTAAGAAAGAATCTTGGTGACCACTGAAGTCCACGAACACCAGGAACCATGAAAAGGATACATGTCTGTACCACTCCGAACTTGAGTTGGGTGAAGAGTCGCACAAAAAAGTCCACAAAGAGACCCACCTGTGAAGAGCAAGAGATCTGTCACACAGCCTTATTTCCAAGTGTAGCACAGGTGTAGTACAGGTGTGCTCCTCTTGAAGACATCTCCTCCCCCACTGCACGTACGGAGGCTGCTCACCAGCCAGCAGCACATGAATGCACAGCAGAAAAGCGCAGAAGGAGAAGATCCCTTCTCCAGCCCGGTCCCACTGCCCCTCCAAAGAACAAAGGCAGAGGGTACAGCTAAGTTGAGTGAAGCAACGGAAAACAAAGAGGGAAGCAGGTGCAGAAAAGATGTGAGACCAAGAAAGACTACTGACACAGGCGTGTCTAATCTTTTGGCTTCCCTGGACCACACTGGAAGAAGAATTGTCTTTGGCCATACATAAAATACAGTAACGATAGCTGACGAGCTAAAAAAAGAAAAACTCAGAAAAATCTCATAATGTTTTTAAAAGGTGTATGAATCTGTGTTGGGCCATGGGTTGGACAAGCTTGCTTTAAAACACAACGTTCATTTAGGTGTATGTGCTTTTTGCACGTTCCTTATTAGCAGGTTCTATTTTGTAAGTCATTATTTTGACTTGAAATCATCTTTTTTTGAGATGGGGTCTTGCTATATTGCCTAGGCTGGCCTTGAACTCCAGGGCTTAAGAGACCCTCCTGCCTCAGCCTCTCAAGTAGCTGGGATTACAGGCACACCCCACTGTGCCAGGCTTGACTTATAACCATCTTATAGTCCACAGTTACTCTGGGTAGAGAAAACAACCAAATTCCAGTATTCCACTCTCCAAAGTGCTCAGGGCTTAAAGGAGGACTAGAAATACTTCTAATTTTATGGATTCAGGATCAAAGCTTCTTGCCTTTAACTCTGGCCTTCCCTCAAGCCAATGCCTGGAGGCTTTTTGATACTGAAGCCATAAGTGGCCACACATCAATGGACAAGAGTTGGGAGTGCTATGTCATAAAGGCAGGTCTGCCTTCCTAAAATACGAAGGTAGGCGGTAAAGTTGCTTCAGCTTGAGTAACACTTATCTGAAATGCTTGGGACCGGAAGTGTTTTGGATTTCAGATTTTTTTTTTCCGAATATCTACATTATACTGATTAAACATCCCAAATCCAAAAATTTGACATCCAAAATCTGAATGCGCCAATGAGTATTTCCTCTGAGCACCGTGTCAGCATTTGAAAAGTTTTGGATTTTGGAGCATTTTGGATTTTCTGATAAGGAACACTCAACCTGTAGTACTGACAAATGGCAGCTCCAAAGAGTTTGATATAAAAGTAGCACAAACACTAACAACTAGAGGCCTAATGAGTATGCTTATTATAGAGAAATTTGCAACCAGAAACATATATAGCAAAATAAATACCTTGAGATTTCTATTTTTTTATTTTCATTTTTTTATTTTTAAGGAGACAGGGTCTCCCTATGTTGCCCAGGCTGGTCTCAACTGCTGGGCTCAAGCAGTCCTCCTGTTTCGGCCTCTCAAAATGCTGGGATTACAGGTGTGAGCCACCGTTCCTGGCCCAAACACCCTGAGATTTAAATAAAACAATAAACCAACCCAAGTTTCCTCAAAATGGTATCCATCAGAATACCACTGAAGAGGGCTTCTGAATGCCATCAGTCTTACCTAGTAAGACGTTCCTTTACTTGTGGATTTACTATAGTAAAAATGTGATGCATGCCATGAAAATAAAAACTGTGGTTGGCCCCTGTGGCTCTATTATACCAAACACATGTGTACATTTTCTAGGCATATCATGTCAAATTAAGTAGGAGGCTTGTGGCCAGTTCAAGAGAAAGGTGGTCAACAGGCTGTTACTGAGGACAGATACCTTATCTCAACACTGTACTGACCGGAATCAGATTTGACATGGATCTTTTTGACGATGGTGATTTTTCCAGCTTCTCTTCTTCATATTTAACAATGTGAAGTCAGCAGTTTTGATTCCAGACTTTTTGCTATCCTCATCTTTGGCCATGTTTCCAATCTTTGGCCATGATTCACCTGTGAAGTTGCTGCCTCCACCAACTCTGTTCATATGGGCATATCCCTTCACTCACAGCTGCTGGCTCTATCTTCTAGATAACATTAACGGTGTACGGGGAGGAGCCCAGGATAGCACCATAAACTCCCTGCATGAGATCAAGAGCTATGGTGTGCCACTCTGTTCACTGGCACGCTGTACTAAATGAAGGGCATGATGTTCACAGTTCCGTACCCATGACTTTGCTTTTTCCCTAAAGAGTGATCTCATGCCTGCCTAGAGTCCTAACCACTCAGGAGGCTGAGGTAGGAGGATCACCTGAGCCCAGGAGGTCGAGGCTGCAGTGAACTATGATCACGCCACTGTGCTCCAGCCAGGGTGACAAAGCGAGACTCTGTCTCTATTTAAATTAAAAGAAAAAAAAAGTGACTTTAACATCCATTATTTACTCTACCCAATGCGTCATCTACCCATTAGGGAGACATGTTATCTAGTTTACTAGGTAGACTATGGATTATGATCCATAATCATATCATAAAAGATAAGTCCTGCCCAAACCTTTGAGCGCTTCAAGAGCACCATCATCATGTGTCTCGCTTTCACTTCACAAAGCAAAAGCAGGGGAAGTGTGAAAAACTGTGCCAGGATTATTCATTTAAAAAAAAAGGGAAAAAAGAAAAGGCACTCTTGATTATAATGACAAGTGTTACAGTCTTATAATGTTATAAATGTTACAATGACAAATGACAATGTTATTCACCCGGCCAGGGCTTTCCCTGTAAGCCCCTCCAGCTCTATGGCCCACCATCCCTCCAGGCCCTGCCTCCTCACCAGGCCAGTGCAGACTCCAATGGCAAACACCACCATCCACTTCACCGCCTCATACCTTCGACCTTTCTGTTCACACAAGAAAAGAATGATTCAGTTTACAGGGTTATGGTGGCAGAGGGGAAGAAATACATCTTGGCCAACCGGTTTTAAGCTAAATTCCACGTGGAGAGCAGGCACAGTGAAGATGATGTTGGGATTTCAGGTGCTTTACAGTGCAAAAATGATGGACTCTTAAGAGGCTGGGCAAGGTGCACTGACAGGGGGAACTCTGGTTGGCAGGATAAAGGCCTAGGGAATAAATGCCAACATAGGCCTACCTTGCAGATAGCATGGGTTTGGTTCCAGACCACCACAATAAAGCAAATATCACAATAAAGTGAGTCACACGAGTGTTTTGGTTTCCCAATGCATGTAAAAGCGATGTTTACACTATATTGTGGTCTATTAAGTGTGTAATAGCATTATGCCTACAAAAATGTACATACCTTAATTAAAAAATACTTTATGGCTAAAAAATGGAAACAAAATGCATGCTATTGGAAAAATGGCACCTTGCTCAACACAGGGTTGCCACCAACCTCCAGTGTGTAAAACCTGCAGTATCTGCGAGGGGAAACAAAGCAAAGCGCATAAAGTGAGGTCTGCCTGTATCTCATGAAAAGGTTCAAAAAACAAGGGGTAAAGATGTTTACTGGGGCCTTTAGAAGAGAAAAAAAAATGCCACGTTAAGACTGATTTGATCCCCAGAGATGAAGAATTGTAAGATTCACCTTATTATCCATGGTCTCCAAAACTTCCAGGTAAGGGTCATTGATACAGCGATCATAATCCAAACTCTGAAAAGAGGCAAAGGTGAGTCAAAAGGTCACGTCAGGTGAGAAGACCTGCAAAGGGACAAACCTCTGGGTTCCTGCTACTCAACATGTGGATGGGCAGAGCAGTCATGGGTACCTGCAGCACCCAGGAGGAGCTGGTTCAAAATGCAGAATCTGGCTGGGTACAGTGGCTCACGTCTACAATCCTAGCACTTTGGGAGGTCAAGGCAGGTGGATCACCTGAGGTCAGGAGTTCAAGACCAGTCTAGCCAACATGGTGAAACCCCGTCTCTACTAAAAATACAAAATTAGCCGGGCATGGTGGTGCACACCTGTAGTCCCAGCTACTTGGGAGGCTGAGGCAGGAGAATCACTGGAACCTGGGAGGTGGAGGTTGCAGTGAGCCGAGGTCGCACCACCACACTCCAGCCTGGGTGACAGAGCGAGACTCCGTCTCAAAAACAAACACAAAAACAAAATGCAGAATCTTAGACTCCTGCAGACCTGCAGCCCCAGATGACTCAGATGCACATTAAAATTTGAGTGGTGTTGCTTTAGGTTCATACTTCATGCTTTAGGAGAAGTTTTAAATTACCTATTTTTAAACTTCCTGTTTTGGCAAAATATTTAAAGACCTTCAGCTATCATTAGCCTTATGAAACTTACTCCATTAGATGTGAACAAAAGTTTCAGTCAGCCAGAACCAAATTAATTTAGAATGTCAATTAGTTATAATTATCTTTTGTAGTTAGTGTCTATGGAAATGAGGTTAGTCACAAGACAAACTAATATGGAAAGTATTTTTAAAAGCAACTTTCACTTTTTTTTTTTTTTTTTTGAGACGGAGTCTCGCTCTGTTGCCCAGGCTGGAGTGCAGTGGCGCAATCTCAGCTCACTGCAAGCTCTGCCTCCCAGGTTCGCACCATTCTCCTGCCTCAGCCTCCTGAGTAGATGGGACTACAGGCGCCTGCCAACACGCCCGGCTAATTTTTTTGCATTTTTAGTAGAGACGGGGTTTCACTGTGTTAGCCAGGATAGTCTCGATCTCCTGACCTCGTGATCCTCCCTCCTCGGCCTCCCAAAGTGCTGGGATTACAGGCGTGAGCCACTGCGCCTGGCCAACTTCCACTTTATGTTAGGAAGAGGCACAGATTCAGCTTGGCTCTCGGCTGCTAAAACTTCTACATCTGAAGCAGCATCCTTTACAACATGCATCACAAAACACAGAAATCCTGCAAGCAACTTGCAGGTATGCCACAGACATTTAGAGAAACAATTCAAAGGAAATCATTTTAGTTGTCTTGTTAGAGAAGCAGCAGTCTGGGCTGGGCGCAGTGGCTCACACCTGTAATCCCAGCACTTTGGGAGGCTGAGGCAGGAGGATCACTTGAGGCCAGAAGTTCGAGACCAGCCTGGGCAAGATGGTGAAACCCCATTTCTACTAAAAATACAAGTTAGCTGGGAGTGGTGGAGCACGCCTGTAATCTCAGCTACTCAGGAGGCTAGGGCAGGAGAGCTGCTTGAACCTAGGAGGCGGAGGTTGCAGTGAGCCAAGATCATGCCACTGCACTCCAGCCTGGGCAACAAAGCAAGACTGTATCTCAAAAAAAAAAAAAAAAAAAAAAAAAAAAGACGCAGCAGTTTGGCAACAAAGAAAAAAAATGGCCGGCCATCAGCTCTCCTTCCCACAACCTGTTCCTGTTCCTACCCACATCAGCTGGACACTGGCCGGGTGGCTGCCACACTCCCAGATAACAGTTTCACGTCAGCCAAACACACGTGATGAGTGACAATTTATTCTATCTATATGACTACCTATAGTCCAAATTCTTTTTTTATGAGTCCTGGAGTACCAACAAGTGACTGAGTATATCAATTATACATCCGTAGACTAGACACCAATAAAATGATTATAGTTAAGTCTATATAGAAAGATATGGAAAATATCCAAAAATTATTCAGCAAAAGAGCAAGATGCAATTAAAAAATAAAAATAAAGCAGGATGGAGAATTAAAAGTATAATATCCCTTTTTGATTAAACAAAATTAGGATTATTTGTACGTCAGCATTCATAACGGGAAAACATCCGTGAGGTAGAGCTTAAGGAGATATTTGTTTCTGGGTGTTGTCTGAAATTCTCATGGCACAAATGGTGTGCTTTTTTATATTTTAAAAAATGATCGGCTGGGCGTGATGGCTCAAGTCTGTAATTCCAGCACTTTGGGAGGCCGAGATAGGTGGATCACTTGAGGCCAAGAGTTTGAGACCAGCCCGGCCAACATGGCGAAACCCCGTCTCTACCAAAAATACACAAATTAGGTGGGTGTGGTGGTACACACCTGTCATCTCAGCTACTAGGATGGCTGAGACAGGAGAATCGCTTGAACCCAGGAGGCGGAGGTTGCAGTGAGCTGAGATCATGCCACTGCACTCCAGCCTAGGCGACAGAGTAAGACTCTGTCTCAAAAAAAAAAAAAAAAAATCTTTTTTACTGATCAGAAAAGAAGCATGGTGAGGAAAAAAGTACTTTTAGAAACTAGACTCATCCATAAGTGATTAAACACATATGCACATATATATATATTGTGGCGGCCAAGAGGAAAAGCTTCCCCTTTCACCCTCTGAAGATCTGCTAAAAGTGAACCGACAAAAGGCAGATTAATGGGAACAAAGGCATCCACTTATATAACATGCATTGCACAGGGGCACTGCAGAATGAGTACCCAATAATGCCAGTGAAGTACAGACACTTCTATACTCTTCTTCACAGAGGAAGGGGAGATGAGGATGTGGGAGGAAATAAGTCTTAGTGGAGAATGAATGGATCTGGGAAGCAGATATTATCTTGTGAATGATTCTCTTTGGAAATTGAATGGGACAGTGAACAAATAATGGTTGGGACAGTTTGTCTGGGCTCTAGGTATGTTGTTTGGTCTTCAGTCTCCTCTGTGAGATGAGTTTTAACGTTCCTTGGTTAATGGCATTTCAGGAAAGGGATCAAAGACAACCGTGTTCCTCTCTGGTAGGTCCAGTTTCTAGGTAGATAAGGGAACAGCAGAGAAGAGCCTCATCCTGTGCTTTGGGAGAGGCAAAGTGTGAGGGTGGAGAAGTTCAGAGAGAGACCCCCAGGCTGTTTCTTTAGTTCAGCATATCAAAGCACCACATTTCCAGGTATCATTTTCTGAGCCCCAACAATACACATACACACACAAACATACTTTGTCCTTTTTCTTTTTTTTGAGCCGGGGTATCTTTTGTTTGCTAATGAGATGAGTGGTGGCTGGGGGCCCTTAGATGGCTTCAGAAAAGGGGCTGGTCACCAGAAAGACCAAGGCAGGATTAGCGGGGTGGGACACCCAGCCCTCCAGGGAGGAGACCGAAGCTGAAGGTTAAGCTGATCACCAAGGGCTGGTGATGTAATCAATCATGACTGCATAAAAAAGGTTCCATAAAACTCCAAAATGACAAGGTTCAGAGAGCTTCCAGACAGCTGACCGTTTGGAGGTTCCTGGAGGGTAGCGTGCCTGGAGAGGGCATAGAAGCTCCGTGCCCCCTCCCATGTTCCTTGAATCTCTCCACCTGGCTGTTCTTCTGCATCCTTTATGATATCCTTTATTAATAAACTAGCAAACGTAAGTAGCATTTCTGTGTTTTCTGACCCGCTCTAGCAAATTAACCAAACTCAAGGAGGGAGTCCTGTGAACCTTCAATTCACTGCCAGCTGCTGAGAAATGCAGGTGACAATCTACTACTTTTTTTTTTTTTTTTTTTTTTAGATGGGGTCTTTGTCACCCAGGCTGGAGTGCAGTGGCGTAATCTCGGTTCACTGCAACCTCCAACTCCTGGGCTTAAGCCATCCTCCCAACTCAGCCTCCTGAGTAGTGGGGAAACAACCTCCACAGATCGGTGTTAGCAGTGTTGCGCAAGTGGTGCCTGAGAGCAGAGGAGAAACAATACTCTTACCCTCATCCAAAATATCTATGGAAATTACTGGTCAATTACTTGATTGATGGTTCTATCTAATAACGATATGGTTTCGTAAACATTTAGAAGGTTTTTAGATATCTAGAATAGGCAAATAGACATAAAGGAGATCAGTGGTTGCCTGGAGTCAGTGGCAAGGAGAACAGGCAGTGGCTGCTAATGAGTGCAGGGTTTCCTCTCGGGTGATGAAAATATCCTAAAATTGACTGTAGGAATTAGCTGGGCGCGGCGGCTCACGCCTATAATCCCAGCACTTTGGGAGGCTGAGCAGGCGGATCACCTGAGGCCAGGAGTTCGAGACCAGGCTGACCAACATGGAGAAGCCTTGTCTCTACTAAAAATACAAAATTAGCTGGGCATGGTGGCAGGCGCCTGTAATCCCAGCTACTTGGGAGGCTGAGGCAGGAGAATCGCTTGAACCCGGAAGGTAGAGGTTGCAGTGAGCTGAGATCGCTACATTGCACTCCTGCCTGGGCAACAAGAGCGAAACTCCGTCTCAAAAAAAAAAAAAAAAAAAAAAATTGACTGTAGGAATGGTTGTACAACTCTGTGAATATACTAATTTTTAAAACCCCATTGAATTGTACACTCTACATGGGTGAACTGAATAGTATGCCAATTATAGTGCAACAAAACTGCTAGGAAGGGCATTTAGAAACAACCGCAACACTAGAACACCAGAATCCCATTTTTTTTTTAGTCAGGGTCTCGATCTGTCACCCAGGCTGGAGTCCAGTGGCGTGATCACAGCTCTCTGCAACCTCCATCTCCTGGGCTCAAGCAATTCTCCTGCTTCGATCTCCTGAGTAGGTGGGACCACAGGCAAGCCACCACACCTGGTTAATTTTTTTTTATTTTTTGTTGAGATGGAGTCTCGCCATGTTGCCCAGGCTGGTCTGAAGTCCTGGGCTCAAGTGATCCACCTGCCTCAGCCTCCTAAAGTGTGGGGGTAACAGGTGTGAGCCACTGCACCCGGCCCCCTGCTAATTTTTAACAAATTTTTTTGTAGGAACAAAGTCTCACTTTGTTGCCCAGGCTGGTCTTGAACTCCTGGCTTTAAGTGATCCTCCTGCCTTGGCCTCCCAAAGTGCTGAGCGTATAGGCGTGAGCCACTGTGCCCAGCCTTTCTTTTTTTTTTAAAAATAAATTGGTTGAGTTTGGCACTTTGTAAATATGTACCACTGGAATATATGAGCTATTATTAAAACCAGATGCTGTTACTTCTCCTTTGCTATAACTAACTTTTTATTTCTGCAGTATACGTTGCTCTTTGGTTTAGGGGACTAACAACTTTTTTAAAAAATAAAATTTTATCTATGTCTTGCAGGGCTGTTACAGGGGGTTATGAGCAAAATGACACCTGGCCAGGAGGGAGGTGGGGGCTGAACCAGCCCCAATTCAACCAGGAAGGGGCATTTTAGTGTTCACACCAAAACCACCTTCAGCTGGCTGTGAGCTAGGGTTGCTGCTATGGCCAGTGGGGGAGGCCTTTAATTCTAAGTCTTACGTTCTCAGTGTGCCTCTTTCTAATTCAAAGGTACAATATAAATAGACTGTGTGACCTGCATGAAAACATTCCCGTTTGTAATGGCACATCTCACAGAAAATTACTATTTTTCAAACCACCTATAATGAGAATGGATGTCAAAATGGGATTCTAACATTTTGTAAGACCCCAAATTTATCAAATAAAGAGTCAAATATGTGCAATGAACTCTTCCTGAGACAGGAAGAAGGGGCACGTTTTAGAAAGATATTCAACAGAAGGGTTTTCTAGTTGATTGACTATCAAGGTAGAGAAAAACCTATAACCCCATTCATTAAAATATGACTATTAACACCTTACTAAATATCCTTCTACATCCTTACCCATGCTTTTATACACATGCTTTTAACACGTGTTTTAAATAACAAAAATGAGATTCCACGAAATCAACTATTTTAACCTGTCCCACTCACTCCCCTCTTTATTATACTTTTTGTGTCAAGTTGATTTATTTATTGAATAAATAAAATCCAGACTTTTCTGTTTAACGGCCTGAATGAATTTGCTCTTACACAAAGCAAATGCTCTCAAGAAGCTCATTCTTGAAGATGGTTGAGAAATATGAATGACTAATATGAAAAGAACATTAATCCATGAAATGTACATGAATATGGCCAGGCGCGGTGCCTCACGCTTGTAATCCCAGCACTTTGGGAGGCTGAGGTGGGTGGATCACCTGAGGTCAGGAGTTCAAGACCAGCCTGACGAACATGGTGAAACCCCATCTCTGCTAAAAATACAAAAATTAGCCAGGCATGGTGGTGTATGCACGTAGTCCCAGCTACTTGGGAGGCTGAGGTAAGAGAATAGCTTGAACTCAGAGGCGGGGGTGGAGGTTGCAGTGAGCCGAGACTGTACCACTGCATTCCAGCCTGGACAACAGAGTGAGACTCTGTCTCAAACAATGACAACAACAACAAAAATTTACATGAATATGCATATCAGCTGAAAGCAAGTGCATTACAAATGTAAGTGCAATTTAGTTGAAGGGGTGAGGGAGCCTGGGTGTCAATGGGGAAGCCTTGGTGAGCTCCTAGAAGTAGGATGAAGGCTGTGAGACAGTCTCAGTCCTGGTGATACAGTCAGGATGATGTAACAGGGTTCAGTGAGGGAGTGCAAGGTAACAGAACAATATGGAGTATCTTATACTAATTCCTGCAAACTTCTCAATTATGTACAAGGAAACAAATACTTACAAAACAGAAGAAAATGGCCAGGTATAGTGGTTCATGCCTGTAATCCCAGCACTTTGGGAGGCCGAAGCTGGATCACCTGAGGTCAGGAGTTCGAGACCAGCCTGGCCAACATGGTGAAACCCTATCTCTACTAAAAATACAAAAATTAGCCGGGCATGGTGGTGGGCGCCTGTAATCCCAGCTACTCAGGAGGCTGGGGCAGAAGAACTGCTTGAACCTAGGGCGGGGTGGAGGTTGCAGTGAGCTGAGATCGAGCCATTGCACTCCAACCTGGGCACCAAGAGTGAGACTCCATCTCAAATTTAAAAAAAAGAAAAAAAAGAAATAGAAGAAAACACAGCAGTGGATACAGTGCTTTTTGGTTCATTCAAAGCAGTCCCATCAGAGTAGCATATTAAACTATACAAACGGCTCCAAATGGCAAAATCTAGACAGTAGAAAATCCCAGGGTCCTAGTTATGTTGTCAAATAACTTACCAAAAAAAAAAAAAAAAAAAAAAGATGAAGGAAGAACCTACAGATTAAAAGAGATTTAACAGATTTATCAAACAAATAAAAAAGGACTTTTTTGGAACCTAATTCAAACAAAGTTAAAATACATATGACATTTACAAGAAAACTGGAAAATCTGGACAGTAGATATCTGATATCAAGAAATTGCTAATTTTTTAGATGTAGTAATAGTATTGGGTTATGCTTTTTAAAAGTCCTTATCCATTAGAGATGCATATTGAATTATGGGTGAAATAATATGATGTACAGAATTTCTTTCAAAATAACATGTGAAGGGCGGCCAGGTATGGCAGATCATGACTGTAATCCCAGAACTCTGGGAGGCTGACATGGGAGGATCGCTGGTGTCAAGGAGTTCGAGACCAGCCTGGGCAACATAGGGAGACTGTCTTTACTTTAAAATACACACACACACACATACACACACAATAAAAATAATAATAATATGAGAAAGGACAAGTGGATAACGAAAGCACAGACAAAAGAAGACTGGGCTTGAGCTAAATCACTGTGGAAGCTGTGTGATGAGGACAAGGGGTTTCAACAGATTATTCTATCTGTTTTTGCATATAGTTGAAATCCTTCATAATAAAAGTTAAAAAAAAAAGTGCTACACCACAAATCCTAACGTTGACACTAAATTCTACAGCATGAAGAATTTATGGAAGAGTGAGACTCTGTCAAAAAAAAAAAAAGGTTGTGGAAAATTACCTAATGATACAAAAAGCATAATAAAGGGGGTGAGTGGGACAGGTTAAAATAGATGATTTAGTGGAATCTCATTTTTGTTACTTAAAAAAAACATGTATCATAGATATAAAAGCATGGGTAAGGATGTAGAAAGATACTTAGTAAGGTGTTAACAGTCATCTTTTAATGAATGGAGTTATGGGCTTCTCTCTACCTTCTTTAAGTATACAGTTTAAGAATTTAATGATTAAAAAGTCACGCATGTTGTTTCACCCCAGCAGTGTTGGCTTTACTAAAAACACACACTCTAAGAATCCCATACATGAAAGTTGGAACTTTAATCAAGAACATGTCAGAGAGAAGCTGCTTGAGCAAGAAAATATCTGAAAAGCAAGCTCTCCTAGAAGAGAAGCAAGGCCTCCTTAACAGTTTATGAGCACACACCTGTTAGGAGCACATACTGCCAGTGCCTTTCACTCTAAGTCTCTCTGTAAGCTGTAAAAGCAAACAGTTTAATGGCAAATACATACTCTATCCAGGTTAAGGTGCCACAGATTTATAAACGTGTAAAAACACCAGACCTTGTTTTGGGGTTAAGGTGAGAAAAGGGCTTGCTAAACAGTCTCTTTCCTAGAAGGAAGTTCTCTTACCCACTCACTCCCTGGGACAGAAGGTCAAAGAGCATCTCTGGTTGGAATCATAATGCTTCGGCCTGAAGTGACGAGGCCACTCACTACTTTAGTTGCCCAAGCAGTATCAAAGGAGCTCACCTCATAGTCTTTCCTTGGAAGAATCTCATCCTCCTCCTCCTGTGTTTCTCCAAGGATGGTCTAGAAAAACAGATCCGCAGAGGGAGCCTTTTTTAGTGGTTAAGAGTGGAAGGAGGCAGAAGTATTTACTGAAATCAGTGGCTAGCTTCTAAATCATCTGGAGCCATTATCAAATAGGAACCAGCCCTCAAAAAAAACCTTTCAGGGGTGAGGGACCATGTGGGTGAGGATCTACAGCCATCAGCTGAGCTCTTCATTTCCACTGATAGAGTCTCCAAATAACCACCCTCCTCTTCAGGACACCTCAAAGATGTCCAACGCCAGCTGAAGAGGGGGGTAAAAAATTCAGGTTCCATTTGACAGTGTGACGTATCTGAAATCAGAAAGGACTTGTCAACTCTGGGAACACAACTCAAGTTTTCCCAGGATGCTTTGCAGGGGGAAGCTGGACTGTCAGTGACCCAGAAAGGGTGAGGAATAGAGTGAGAAAGGACTGGAGAAACTAAAACAGTAGCATGATAAGCGCAAAGTCCTGTGAGGAAGCTCATTCTGAAAACGCTTGTTTCATTCCAAACTCTTTTCAGATGGAAATAAAAGGAAACATGGGTGGGATTTACTGGAGCTGGCCTGGATTCTCCCTCAGATTCCAGAAGGGGATATGAGAAAAGACCCCAGACTTAGGCACGTGAAGCATGGTAGACGCTTCGAGAGCCCGGGCTGAGGTCCTCAGGCCCCACCCGCTGCCACCTGCGGGCCCAGATTGGCCCGGCCGCACCCCCGGCAACGCCTCTCGCAGTCCCTTAGCAACCGCCCCCTCCCCAGCCCGGCTCCGCCCGCTTCTTACCAGCTCCTCGGGGGTGCGGGTCTCACGCTCACCGCAGCAGCAGCACCACCTGCAGCAGCAGCACAGAGACCCCCTGCACCCCGCCATCTTCCTCCTTTACTGCCACTCTGGACCCCTCTACCAACACCCTGCCACCCAGGATCTGCGCCTCACGTGACTGGCCCCGGGACGGTCACGTGGCCCTCTCGAGCTCTGGGACTGAGACCGGGAGTGGCTGCAGACGGGTGGGGCGAGGGCTCGCGTCACATGACGGTAAAGGCACGGCCTCCAACGAGACCTGTGGGCACGGCCATGTTGGGGGCGGGGCTTCCGGTCACCCGCGCCGGTGGTTTCCGCCCTGTAGGCCCGCCTCTCCAGCAACCTGACACCTGTGCCGCGCCCCTTCACTGCGTTCCCCGCCCCTGCAGCGGCCGCAGTGGTGCGGCGGGCGGCCGAGCGTTCTGAGTCACCCGGGACTGGAGGGTGAGTGACGGCGAGGCCGGGGTCGCCGGGAGGGAGATCCCGGACCCGGCAAACAACCTCCCCGGGGCAAGGACGTGCTCGTGGGCGGGGAGCGCTGGAGGCCGGCCTGTCTCTCTTCTTGGGGGGGGCTGCCGCCCCCCCTGCGCACCCTTCGCGGGATTAGTGTAACTCCCAATGGCTACCACCTCCAGCGACCGCCAACCCTCAGGCGAAGACTCACTTTGGCTCCCTGCCTGGACGGAGGGGCCCCTGAGCCAGGGGTGACGATCCCGCCCCTCTGACCGGCCCAGGCCCGTGTCCTCGCCCCCATCGGTGACTCAGTGACCTGGTGACTGGATTCTCGGCCACCTGGGCGCCGAGACGGCTTCCGGCTCCTGCCTTTTAAAGCTGCCTCCCCGGCGAGCACCTGGAGAAGAGCGCTGGGCCTGGGGCACTGCGGTCCCTGGCGCCCACTGCGTCCCGCTGCGCACGGGGGTCCGCCGGGACCTTTCTGGGAGTCGTGGGCTTAGTATCCCAGTGCTTGGCGCAGACTAGGTGCTCAGTAAATGGCAGAGGCTTATTTTGAGAGAGTGGCAGCGCCTGGCCCTTTGGCGCTCAGTGAATGTTGGCTATCCCCGTGTGCCAAACTCTGGGGATACCCCAGGCAGGACACCGGTTCTGGTCTCAGGGAACTGGGGAAAGAGAAAGGAGACAGGCCTTTTCACCCAGAGTTACAACCCAGGGTGCTATGGGAGTCCAGCTGATAACGGATAAATCGTGGGAGTTGGCTTACAAATATGGCACGTGCCTGGCATATACTAGGAATGCAATAAGTCTTTGAAAATCAGAGGGTTTGCAGGTGGTTCAGCTTCCTCCTACTCTAGGTTCTGTTCCAGCAAGCAATTAACGAGGTGCGCCCTTAAACGCTGGAGGAAAGCCAACTGGCTGCTCTTGCTGTTACCCCTCCTCCCCGCCCCCGTTCCTCACTCCCCACAGCCATCCCCACTGAGAATCTGGAGTTTGAGGTCAGAATGAAAGAGAGCAGCCCTAGGGGGAGAACGCTTTGGCCCAGGGTTCTTAGTCTGGAATCAACTCCTTGTCTTTCGATGTATCCACGTGTAGTCTGTGCACCTGTGTGTGTATTTCAGGGGAAGGGAGCAGTACATTTAATCAGATTGTCAAAAGAGTCTAAGACCCGAAATGGTTAGGTACACGAGGTTAGTGGTGGACAGTCTGAAAGAAATGAACCTCACCTGGTCTTTCCTCTGTTGTGCCATGTCACCACACACCGATTCACTACTGCGTGTTTGCCCATTGCTGTGCAAGTGTTTTGTTTGTTTTTAAGTGTTTGTCTTATTTTCTTAACCAGACTGCCAGATGGCACTATGCCCTCTGTTGGCCTGGCTGTGCCCTGGTGGCTCTGATTACTTGTTTCTGTTTTTTTTTTTTTTTTTTTTTGAGACGGAGTTTCGCTCTTGTCGCCCACGCTGGAGTGCTATGGCGCATTCTTGGTTCACTGCAACCTCTGCCTTCCGGGTTCAAGCGATACTCCTGCCTCAGCCTCCCGAGTAGCTGGGATTACAGGCGCCCGCCACCAAACCTGGCTAATTTTTATATTTTTAGTAGAGTTGGGATTTCACCATGTTGGCCAGGCTGGTCTCAAACTCCTGGCCTCAGGTGATCCACCCACCTCGGCCTCCCAAAGTGCTGGGATTACAGGTGTGTTTTTTGTGTTTTTAAGAGATGGAGTCTCGCTATGTTGCCCAGGCTGGCCTTGAACTCCTGGGCTCAGGCGATCCTTCTGCCTCAGCCTTCCCAGTAGCTGGGTCACTGTGATGATTTGAATTGAATTCTGTGGTGTGTAAGAAGACCAGCCTGCAAGGCAAGCACAGATGGGGCAGCTTTTGTTCTGAGAAATTCTTGCCCTTACTGAACTTGGGTCTGGCTATTTTTGGAACATGGCCAGCATCCAGTTCTAACCCACGACACGGTCTTTTTGGAGTAGCATGAACTCAGGAGAAATCTGGCTGCATAGTCAAGCCCTCACCCCTTCCATCCTGTACACAAACTGTTTCAAGTAACAGATGTTCCAGGCAGAGCCGGCCAGAGTGAGCTGTTCCTTCTCTGGAGGGTGATCTGGTATCCGTGAATGCCTGTTGGCCTCATCTCCACCAACCCCTGCAGTCTCTGCCCCTGAGTCCCCCTCCTTCCATCCGCCTCCCCTTACTAGAGCCTCAGCCCTCCCTCCTCGCCTGGAAGCCTTGCCCCCGCCCCCTTGTGCTGGCTGGAGCTCAAGCCTCTTCCTTTGTCGCAGCTCCGCCCAGTTGAACACACCCGCTGGGGAAGGTGCCTCTGTTCCCTCCCCACGCACTCTGGGCCTGAGCTGACAGAGATGGACCATCGAAAAGCCAGGGTCCTCCCAGCTGGGCACTACTGCCCCTCGCTAGGAATATGGTCCTCGCATGTCGGCAGCGTGAGGTCCTCTGTGCCACCTTCCATCAGGTAGCTGTCACCGAGGAGCATGTTGTTGCAGTGCCGGGTGGGGGCTGCCTTGCATGCAAGGAGCCTGGCAGTAGCGGAGGGCAAGGCTTTGAGTGAGGCGGCCCCGACAGCCATAGCTGAGGAGCATGGAGCCACTGGGAGGGGGCAGTGTCACCTTTTTTGGCCTTCTTCTTCTGTGGAAATACAGCGCCTCCGGCTTGAACCTGCCACTCAGGTGTCTTGATGTGCCGGGGGTGTGGCTGCCTGCCCCCTGATGCTCCCTGCCCCACCCCGTGCAGCAGGAACCCAGCCATGGTGAACGAAGCCAGAGGAAACAGCAGCCTCAACCCCTGCTTGGAGGGCAGTGCCAGCAGTGGCAGTGAGAGCTCCAAAGACAGTTCGAGATGTTCCACCCCGGGCCTGGACCCCGAGCGGCATGAGAGACTCCGAGAGAAGATGAGGCGGCGATTGGAATCTGGTGACAAGTGGTTCTCCCTGGAATTCTTCCCTCCTCGAACTGCTGAGGGAGCTGTCAATCTCATCTCAAGGTACATTGATGCAAGGTTAAGGTGGGGGGTGGGGAGTGGTGGTGCCTGGGGAGCCAACTGTCATCCCTGAGGCTGGGCTGCCCTTTAACCCGGCAGAAAAAAGCAGCCGGAGGGGGCAGGAAGGAGAAGGCAGAGTGGGTCATCTGATCTGCAACTTCTCCGTTGCCTGTAAAAGTCCCTCCACAGTGTCAAGGTATTTTAGACACACTCTTCAATGGGTTAAAGATGTTGATTCTCACACTGTATTCTTTGGGGAAACTTGGGGGCTGGATCATGAGTGCAGTTTAGGAAGTCACAAAGCAGTGAGATTGTTTTCAGCAAGTTAGAAATTTGGATTATGCTTCTTGAAATCTAGAAATGCCAACTGAATTACATTAGCACTTCATGAATTGCAGTTTTTTTTTTTAAGTTTATGCCTTTTACTGTATGCACATCTCACATGTCACTCCCAAGTTTTTGAAGTTTAAACGCACAAGGATGTTTAAATACACCGTTGATAGCTTGTAACACAAGTATTCGTGCACATCCAGGCTTTTGAGTCTCGTTTTGGAACTTGGCCTTGGTCTGCACAACTGTAAGCTGCTGCACAGGGCTTGGGGGGGTGGCATGAAAGAAAGTGAGTCTGCTGACCCTCTTTCTAACTGTTCCTACAGCGAGGCTGTGCTTGCCACAGTTAGGATTCCCCTAACTCTCAACCATGATGTCTTAACTCACCCGAGATAATAAACAGGCAAGCGCTGTGAAAAGTCTCAAGTGCTGCTCTCACACAAAATGATAGCGCTGTTGTTGTGTCTTACCTCTGTAATAGTGATCATAACGGCACCTCACATATACTGAGTATTCGGTTTGTACACCAGGCACCGTTCTAAGTGCTGTGGAACCAGCTGCCGTCATATTCTCCTAGTGTTATGGTTTTTTGTTGTTGTTGTTGCTTTTTTTTTTTTGAGACAGAGTCTCACTCTGTGGCCCAGGCTGGAGTGCAGTGGTGTGATCTTGGCTCATTGCAACCTCTGCCTCCCGGCTCAAGCGATTCTCCTGTCTCAGCCTCTCAAGTAGCTGGGATTACAGGCACCCGCCACCACACCCAGCTAATTTTTGTATTTTTAGTAGAGATGGGGTTTCGCTATGTTGGCCAGGTGGTCTGGAACTCCTGACCTCAAGTGATCCGCTCACTTCAGCCTCCTGAAGTGCTGGAATTACAGGCGTGAGCCACCACGCCCAGCCTCCTAGTGTTATTATGAAGTGGGTGCTACTATCTGCCGTGTCTTATAAATAAGGAAACAGAACTCACAGAGATTATGTACCCAAGATCACACAGCTATAAGTAGCAAAGCCAGGATATGAACGCTGATTGGTCTGTCTCCAACCTTCATTGATGCTTCTCTAACTCCTGGGCCCCATGGGAAGGCAGTGAGGGATGGTATTTCTCCTGGAACCTCTCTTCAGAAACAAACCCCCTACAGGTTTGACCGGATGGCAGCAGGCGGCCCCCTCTACATAGATGTGACCTGGCACCCAGCAGGTGACCCTGGCTCAGACAAGGAGACCTCCTCCATGATGATCGCCAGCACCGCCGTGAACTACTGTGGCCTGGAGACCATCCTGCACATGACCTGCTGCCATCAGCGCCTGGAGGAGATCACGGGCCATCTGCACAAAGCTAAGCAGCTGGGCCTGAAGAACATCATGGCGCTGCGGGGAGGTGTGGAGCCAGCACTCCCCTACACTCTGGGTTCTGGCTTTCCCAGAGGCCGCTTGGTAGCCTGAACTTGGTTCCTGAAATGGTCCTTTACTTCTTCCTGGGCCCCATGCTGAGGATCCGCAGGATCCCATCCCTGCCAGTAGTATCAGTAGGCATTGTGGTTAGTGAGTCATCCTGGGCACCACACACAGGCAGCCACCTCTTCCACCTCTTGACCTCGACGTAGGAGTTCCGTCGGGAATGGAGTTGCGGCCTGATAACCCTCTGCCTTGCCTACACCACTGCATCGATTGCTGGCTGCACCCGGCACTTGGCCCAATCACAGAGTAACAGAGTATCTGGGAGTGAGAATAGCCGGTTAGGCCTCTGGTGCCTGCTGTTGTCAGGCCACCCAAGAGTGGGAAGAGGGAGCCTGATGGGTGGGATCCTATGGCCTCGTGCTCCCCACCACAAGACCCCTTCACTTGAGATGAGTAGAAAATTCTCCCAGGAGGCAGGAGCCCCAAGGCCGTGGGATGGGAGAGGGTGGCAAGCGTGCCCAGGTAGAAGTAGGGAAGGGATCTCCAATCCTGCAGGCACAGTGAGGAGCAGCGGTGGTCTCCTATTCTCCACCGCCAGCACAGGGTCAGGATGCAGTGAATATTGAACTGGTGGGCTGCTTTTTTCCCTCCTGCTGTCTTACCAAGTGCTAGAAAGCGAAGAACCAAACCTAAATAATATGAAGTTTCTGCCTTCCAGGGACTCGCAGTCCTGGGTGTCGGGGCTAGGTAGAGGGAACAGAAAGGGTCTCTGGAGGTTGGGTGAGACCCAGTGACCATGACATCCACCAACCCTGCAGACCCCATAGGTGACCAGTGGGAAGAGGAGGAGGGAGGCTTCAACTACGCGGTGGACCTGGTGAAGCACATCCGAAGTGAGTTTGGTGACTACTTTGACATCTGTGTGGCAGGTGAGTGGCTGGATCATCCTGGTGGCGGGGATGGAGCTAGGGAGGCTGAGATGCCCAGAGAGCCTGTCGGTGTTCGGTTCAGGACACAGTGATCAGATGCACCCATGGGTCCGTGCTGGATGAGGGACATGCAGAGGTGAACTGCACCGTGTCCTTGCTCCTTTTGTATCACCCACTCCCCTCCTGGGCCTGCCACCATCGACCGCTAGCTTTTTGTTCTTCTGCCTGGCTGTGCCCTTAGCCTGTTTGGCCTTATTCTTTCTTTAAAACAAAAGGGGTCTGGGCGTGGTGGCTCACGCCTGTAATCCCAACACTTTGGGAGGCCAAGGCAGGCAGATCACCTGAGGTCAGGAGTTCAAGACCAGCCTGGCCAACATGGCGAAACCCCGTCTCTACTAAAAATACAAAAATTAGCCGGGTGTGGTGGTGCACGGCTGTAGTCCCAGCTACTCAGGAGGCTGAGCCAGGAGAATCTCTTGGACCCAGGAGGCGGAGGTTGCAGTGAGCCGAGATCGTGCCACTGCACTCCAGCCTCAGTGACAGAGCAAGACTCCATCTCAAAAAAAAAAAAAAAAAAAACCACCCCACAAAAGAGGGATATTTACTAACAGGATTCCAGAGGGCAGGGAACCCAAGGTCAGGAGATGGCCTCAGACCTCATGAGGCACTGGAAGAGGTCAAAAAGCAAGGCTCTCCCTCATTCCCTCTGGGACCACAGGGTCCCCCATCTCCACTTCCCACTGCACATCTGTGCTTCATCTGGGAGACCTGATACCCATGCTTTTCCAGACACCTGGCCTGCTCCTGAGTGTGCAGAGTGTCAGTTCCAGCCAGTTCCCCAGGCTAATGGACAGGCCTCCGTTCCAAATTCCCGGGAGAGAGAATCACCATTGGCCACAGCCACAAGACCAGGTTCACCCAACAGAAATGGGTGGGTTGGACTTCTCTCCCACCCTTGAAGCTGAAGGCTGGCATTGAGCTCTCAGCGTCTCAGACAGGGCTCAGGTATGGCGAGACAGTGTGCGCCGGGGACGGGAAGTCCCGGGATTGGCATATTTTCTGGGATGACAGTTTTTTGCCAATATTTTGGGAGAAATCCTACCATTTTTACATTAAACATGGCTATGTTATGGAGTAGCATCTAAAGTAATATGAACTAAAAAAAAAAAAAAAAAGGCCAGGTGCGGTGGCTAAAGCCTATAATCCCAGCACTTTGGGAGGCCAAGGCGGGCGGATCATGAGATCAGGAGTTTGAGACCATCCTGTCCAACATAGTGAAACCCCGTCTCTACTAAAAATACAAAAATTAGCCAGGCGTGGTGGCGCATGCCTGTAGTCCCAGCTACTTGGTAGGCTGAGGCAGGAGAATCGCTTGAACCCGGGAGGTGGAGCTTGCAGTGAGCCGAGGTCGCGCGAATGCACTGTAGCCTGGGCAACAGAGCGAGACTCCGTCTCAAAAAAAAAAAAACCCCAAAAAACAAACCACATGGCTTCAAGAAAATTACATGTTGTGGGTGACTTTGGCCTTGTCCCTAACCCCCGATGGACATGTCCATTCTGTCAACAGGGGTGTTTAGGTGCTAAGTCTGGGAAGCACTGATTAGGAGTCAGAGAACAGACATTTCCAACTGTTAAATTGTCATCGCTTGTATCAGCCAAAATATAGTCAGTTAATGGGGGAATGTGCACCAGTGATGGGCGTTAGGTGATAATGATTGGAAACTAGTGAAGCTGTGAGCTCACAGTTGCTGAATGGTTTTTTACTTTGCTTATCAAGTGGGTAATGAAGATCAGTGGATTAGAAAACACCAACCTGTTCGGCATGGTAGCTCATGCCTGTAATCCCAGAGCTTTGGGAGACTGAGGCAGGAGATCAAGACCAGCCTGGGCAACATAGTGAGACCCTGTCTCTACAAAAAATAAAAACATTTTAAAAAAGAAAGCCCTCAGCTGTTCATGATAGAAAAATAGAGTAAATAGCAAAATCTATATGTTATCAAATGCTAGAGTTGTTCAGTGATATTTGGGTATTGTAGCTATAGTTTTCAGCTATTAAAAAGCCTTGCTGTTTCTGAAATTCCTACTGGGAAAATAGCATTGTTATTGAAAGTGTGAAGCCCCATTGCTTTATCCCCCACTCCCTTACTCCTTGAAACAATAGTTTTTATATTCATTTTTGATGACTCTGGGTTTCTTAAGAACAGAACTGCCTTATCAGAGCAAAGCAGCTTGGCTTTCCGCCTGGCTCAGAGTCCTGCCCTGGGCTTGGGCTGATGAAACCAGCACTCCATGTAGTTTCATGAAGGCCTATGGTCGTCCTGCTTGCCTGACTGAGCCAGGCTGCTAGTAAGTTTAGTCATTGAGGAAGGGGGTCAGAGAGTTCACAGAGCCAGTAAGGAGCCTATGGGACATCTGGTCCCACCTCCCAAGCAATTCCGGATTCCCGTCTTCGGCATCTACTGCCCCTGTGTTTTCAGACTCCGGGAGCTCATTGTTTTGTGGGTGGCTTATAGTACTCTAGGCAGCTCTCTGAACTGGATGCTGATTCTGCCATTAGAAACAACACAGAATATGACTAATAAAGAACTTCACTAGGGGGCTGGGTACAGTGGCTCACGCCTGTAATGTCAGCACTTTGGGAGGCCAGGATGGGAGGATTGCTTGAGCCCAGAAGTTCCAGACAAACCTGGGCAAGATAGCAAGACCCCATCTCTAAAAAATAAATAATTAATTAAAAAAAATTTTTTTAATTAGCCAGATGTGGTGGCTTGCATCTGTAGTCCAAGCTACTCAGGAGACTGAAGTGGGAGATCACTTGTGCCCGGGAGTTCAAGGCTGCAGTGAGCCATGATTGCACCACTGCACTCTAGCCTGGGTGACAGAGCTAACAGGATTCCAGACCCTGTCTCTGGAATCTCTAGAGCGAGACCCTGTCTCTGAAACAAAACAAAACAAAAAAACTCACCTATGGTGGATCCTTTTTCCCCAGGACAGACCTTTGGACATTTGAAAGGAGTTTCTGTATTCTTTTCATTCTTTTTTTTTTTTTGAGATGGAGTTTCGCTTTCGTTGCCCAGGCTGGAGTGCAATGGTACGATGTCGGCTCACTGCAACCTCTGTCTCGTGGGTTCAAGCAATTTTCCTGACTCAGCCTCCTGAGTAGTTATCACAGGCATGCACCACCACACCTGGCTAATTTTTGTAATTTTAGTAGAGACGAGGTTTCACTATGTTGGCCAGGCTGGTCTCGAACTCCTGACCTCAGGTCATCCTCCTAACTTGGCCTCCCAAACTGTTGGGATTACAGGCGTGAGCCACCGCACCGTGCCATCCATTCTTTTCTTTGAACAAAACATCACTTTCTTCAGTTCTTCCTTGTGTAACTTGGTTTCTAACTTTTCACTATCTTGGACCCCTGAGTAATTTCAATGTTACATTAAAAACAATGTTTAATACAGTGCCTAGAGAAAAGTCAAGCTTAGTACCCCAGATGCTGCCCAGCCAGTGCTAACTGTAGCATTTTCTCTTTTCCATGGCCACCAAGTGCAGGCCTGATTTGCTTGGCTGCTCAAGGCAGGACACTGTGGGAGTTTGGAGCAATCCACCCCCACTCTCGGAAGGGGGCTCTGAGCCACCTCCCCTGAGAGTCATCTCTGGGGTCAGAAGCATATCAGTCATGAGCCCAGCTACTCACTGTTTTAGTTCAGGCCGTGCTGTGCTGTGCTGTGCTGTTGGAAGGTGCAAGATCGGAGCCCCCGAAGCAGAGGGCTCTCTCTGCCCAGTCCCTGTGGTCTCTTCATCCCTCGCCTTGAACAGGTGGAGGCCAGCCTCTCCTGACTGTCATCCCTATTGGCAGGTTACCCCAAAGGCCACCCCGAAGCAGGGAGCTTTGAGGCTGACCTGAAGCACTTGAAGGAGAAGGTGTCTGCGGGAGCCGATTTCATCATCACACAGCTTTTCTTTGAGGCTGACACATTCTTCCGCTTTGTGAAGGCATGCACCGACATGGGCATCACTTGCCCCATCGTCCCCGGCATCTTTCCCATCCAGGTGAGGGGCCCAGGAGGGCCCGTAAACTCCCTCCACCCCGCTCCCACTGCACCGTCCTTGCACAGGCTGGGGGCTCTGGATGGAGTGCTCAGTTCGCTGAGTTCTTCCCAGATCTCCTATCAGGTCCAGAACTTGCACAGCGTTGCTTGGCCACCCCATTTTGGTTACCTCTAATTTTCCCCCCAAAACCCAGCAGCAGCGTCTGTTGAGGGGTTTGTTGTACTTTGGCCGACAGGCATCACCAAAAGGGATTCCAATTCTCATTACAAATCCTGCTTAAATCAGTGTTTCCCAAATGTGGCTGTCATCAGAACCACTTGATAAGCTTTTTCAAAAAATGGATCTCCAGGTCCCACCCCTGGAAGTTCTGACTCAGTAAATCTGAGGGAGGTCCTCGGAATGTGTGTTTTACTTCTTGAGCTTGGCAGGTGATTCGGATGATCAGTGCAGCATGGGAACAGCTGGGTTAGATGACACCATGTTACCAATAGACACATCTAGGGCTAAAAGGCTGGCTTAACCCAAGGCTGGAATGCTTAGGGCAGCTGCTCTACTCTGTAAAAAGTGGGAAGGCTGGGCGTAGTGGAATGTGCCTGTAGTCCCGGCTACTTGAGAAGCTGAGGCAGGAGGATGGCTTGAGCCCTGGCATTTGAGAGCAGCAAGACCCAGTCTCTAAAAACAGAAAAAAGGGGAGAAAACAGCAGGCCAAGTCCAGGTGTGCTCCTGTAATATGATCGGACTTTCGTGGGTCCCTCTGCCTAACACTGCGGTTGGCGTGGAGGATGGAAGGGGGAGAAGTATTTAGGGTGGGAGACAGGCTGGCCAGCGGCCGCCACAGCCCCTCATGTCTTGGACAGGGCTACCACTCCCTTCGGCAGCTTGTGAAGCTGTCCAAGCTGGAGGTGCCTCAGGAGATCAAGGACGTGATTGAGCCAATCAAAGACAACGATGCTGCTATCCGCAACTATGGCATCGAGCTGGCCGTGAGCCTGTGCCAGGAGCTTCTGGCCAGTGGCTTGGTGCCAGGTCTCCACTTCTACACCCTCAACCGCGAGATGGCTACCACAGAGGTGCTGAAGCGCCTGGGGATGTGGACTGAGGACCCCAGGTGAGGGCGGTGGCCCAGAGATCCCCAGAGGAGGGTCCAAGAGCAGTCCCGGCTGCAGTGCTGGCTCCCCACGGTGGTACAGATGGATGTCTGTGCCATGGCTAGCTGGGCACACTGAAGGCTCCAGTCTCAGAGGGCATCAGATGGAAGAACCCAGCCTCAGTGGTGCTCCCCTGCTTCCGGCTCCCTGTAGCCAATCCCTTGTCTCAATTCTCTTTCCCCATCCTCACCCAGGCGTCCCCTGCCCTGGGCTCTCAGCGCCCACCCCAAGCGCCGAGAGGAAGATGTACGTCCCATCTTCTGGGCCTCCAGACCAAAGAGTTACATCTACCGTACCCAGGAGTGGGACGAGTTCCCTAATGGCCGCTGGTGAGGGCCTGCAGACCTTCCTTGCAGATACATCTTTGTTCTTGGGAGGAGGAGGACAGAAGTTGTTTGCATGCTTGTGGTTGACCTGGGAGGAGTCAGGGGCAGGATTTACAGGAATGGCCTCCTGGGCATGTGGTGGCACTGCTCTCCGTCAGGAGTGTGCCCTGACCTCTGGGCACCCCTCTGCCAGGGGCAATTCCTCTTCCCCTGCCTTTGGGGAGCTGAAAGACTACTACCTCTTCTACCTGAAGAGCAAGTCCCCCAAGGAGGAGCTGCTGAAGATGTGGGGGGAGGAGCTGACCAGTGAAGAAAGTGTCTTTGAAGTCTTTGTTCTTTACCTCTCGGGAGAGCCAAACCGGAATGGTCACAAAGTGAGTGATGCTGGAGTGGGGTCCCTGGTTCATCCCCTACCCCTGGCCTGACCGCAGCTGCAGGCCAGGCTGCGGGGCCGTGACTTCTCCACCCTGTGCCCTCCTGTCCATGCTGTGGACATGGTACCTTGGCAAAGGGAGAAGGGTAAGTTGGGAGACCTCCACCTGGAAGGGCTTAGGGAGGCAAAGACAGGCTGGGTCTCTGTTGGGGGCCGTGAGAGGGACTCAGGATGCCAAACCTGATGGTCGCCCCAGCCAGCTCACCGTCTCTCCCAGGTGACTTGCCTGCCCTGGAACGATGAGCCCCTGGCGGCCGAGACCAGCCTGCTGAAGGAGGAGCTGCTGCGGGTGAACCGCCAGGGCATCCTTACCATCAACTCACAGCCCAACATCAACGGGAAGCCATCCTCCGACCCCATCGTGGGCTGGGGCCCCAGCGGGGGCTATGTCTTCCAGAAGGTGTGGTAGTGAGGCACGGGGCGCCCCCCTCTCTTGACTGGCACCCATGGGTTCCCCAGAGCTTAGGGCAGAGCAATGTCTCTCCTGGGCTCTTTAATTTTGAATGAGCATGGATCGGAGCGGATGGGAGCTCATGCTTTAAGTCAGATAGACCTGGCTGGGTACGGAGCCCGGCCAGCACTTTGGGAGGCCGAGGCGGGTGGATCACTTGAGGCCAGGAGTTCGAGACCAGCCTGGGCAACATGGTGAAACCCCTTCTCTACAAAAAATACAAAAATGACCCAGGCATGGTGGTGCACACCTGTAGTCCCAGGTACTTGCGGGGCTGGGGTGAGAGGATCACTTGAGTCTGAGAGGTTGAGGCTCCAGTAAGCCATATTTGTGCCTCTGCACTCCAGCCTGGCCCACAAAGTGAGACCCTGTCTCAAAAAAAAAAAAAGATTGGCCGGGCTTGGTGGCTCATGCCTGTAATCCCAGCACTTTGGGAGGCCGAGGTGGGCAGATCACAAGGTCAGGAGTTCGAGACCAGCCTGACAAACATCATGAAACCCCATCTCTACTAAAAATACAAAAATTAGCCGGGTGTGGTGGCGGGCGCCTGTAGTTGCAGCTACTTGGGAGGCTGAGGCAGGAGAATCGCTTGAACCCGGGAGACTGAGGTTGCAGTGAGCTGAGATCATGCCACTGCACTCCAGCCTGGGTGACAGAGCAAGACTCCATCTCAAAAAAGAAAAAAAAAATAGAAATCAGACCTATGGAGGCAGGTCACTTGACCTCTCTGAGCCTGGTTTTCTCATCTGTAAAATGGGATGTAGCTTGTGTTCTGGGCATGAAACCTAACAAAGCACGTAATGTGCTTGGCACACGGGAAGAGCAGGAAGCGCTCCTTGAAAGGCAGCTGCTGTTACTATCCTGAGTTGACACCTCTCTCCCAGGGCTGCTGGAGTTAACATTATGTTCTGATCTAAGGCCCACGGGCACTAGAGCAGAAAGACCTGAGTTTAAGGACCAGCTCTGCTATTTACTGTCAGAGTAGCCAACGTGCTCAACTTCCCTGAACCCACTTTCCTCACGTGGGGATCACTGTGCCCAGCCTCCAGTATTATGAGCATTCTAGCAAATGAGTTTGAGTAAACCCAGCTTAATCCCTGCTAGGCACTGGTCCTAGAGGAGATGTCAATGTCATTGTCACCTTGCAGTGACTGGGGAGGATGGACTGTGTAGGGCCTCTCTCCCATGGCTCAGCTTGTCAAACCAGTTGCTGGTGTTGAGAGATGGCCTCTTCGTGGAGTCTTCCCTGACTGATTGGGAGAGGGGTGGCCAATAGCCCTCGGACCCGTCCAGACTGAGAAACTCACATCCCCACTCCCCTCAGCCTTTGCTTATGGACGTGCCAACACCACAGTTCATTATTCCATCCACATGGCCGCCAGTAGTCCTGATACCTTAGGTGTCTGCGAAAGGGCGTCTGGCAGGGCTGGGGTTGGTGACAGGCACCTGTCTCTCCCACAGGCCTACTTAGAGTTTTTCACTTCCCGCGAGACAGCGGAAGCGCTTCTGCAAGTGCTGAAGAAGTACGAGCTCCGGGTTAATTACCACCTTGTCAATGTGAAGGTAGGCCAGGCCCCGGGGTTCCCACAGAGTACCAGGCCCTTCGTTCAGCAAACACCCAGCAGCTAGCCTGGGCTAGGCATTGTGCAAGACAGAGAGATACAGGCAGAGCTGGGGCCCTGCTCTTAAGGAGCTCCCAGCCTAGTTAGGGAGGCAGATCAATGTGTGACCACCAGCCAGTGTAAGTGGGAAAATCAAGTTCAGGAGAGGATGCTGTCGGGTCCAGAGGAGGGATATCTCACCTGGGAGGCCAGGGAAGGCTTCTCAGAGGGGTCATCTGTGGGAATCACTAAGGACAAAGAGGAGTCGGCCAACAGGAGAGAAGGGTATTCCTGGGACAGGGCAGAGGACAGGCAGAGGCAGTGAGCTGCCCCATCTGGGGAAACCAGGAACACGAGCAGGAGGCGGCGGGAGTGTTAAGCAGGGGCCAGGCCCACAGAGGTCATGGTTGTCCTGCTGGAATTTGAGTTTTCCCTAAATGCAAGGGAAGCCTTTCTCCAGCAGTGGAGTGGCTTGGTTCCTGCTTTATTTTAGGCAAATCACAGTGGATGGTCATACAGATGATAGGGACTGGGGAAGGCTAGAGCCGGGGAGGCCAGCAGAGAGACCCCTGGAGTGACCCAAGCCAAACACCGTCCTGGAGGTGGGCTAGACAAGAGGGAACGGATCAGAGAGTGAGCAGGGGGTGCTCAGGGAGGAGAGGGGAAGTGGCCAGGACGCCTCTAGGTTCAGGCTTGTGTGGGGAGAGATATCATTCACAGATGCAGGCAGAGGAGGCCAGGAGTGGAGGCACAGGGAGAGGGGAGTGGAGGCACAGGGAGAGGGGAGGCCGGGAGTGGAGGTGCAGGCGGAGAGTATTGAGCCCAGACAGCCCCAATGAGTCAAGGCTGTCCAGGCAGTGGGACTCCAGTTGTCCTTGGCCCAGGTCTTACCCCCACCCCGCATCCCCTTAGGGTGAAAACATCACCAATGCCCCTGAACTGCAGCCGAATGCTGTCACTTGGGGCATCTTCCCTGGGCGAGAGATCATCCAGCCCACCGTAGTGGATCCCGTCAGCTTCATGTTCTGGAAGGTAAAGGAGCCGGGAGCAAGCTTGCCCCGCCCACCTGGAAAACCCTGGGGAGGGACTGGGACCAAGTCCCAAGCATGTGCTGAAGGCCACACTGGACCCAGCCTTCAGGGCACACCCGGCTCTGACTCACCCGTGTCACTGCTGACGCAGGGTGTTTATTTCTGGGCAGGGGTGGGAAGTGATACTGGCAGCGGGCCTTGTTCTATTCCGGGAAATGTCCTGTTGAGCAGAGCCCTTGGAGAGCCCTGTTAATCTTGCCTGTGTGTGTATGCATGTGTGCGGGGGTATGTGTGTGGTATGTGTGTGTAGGATGAGGCCTTCGCCCTGTGGATTGAGCAGTGGGGAAAGCTGTATGAGGAGGAGTCCCCGTCCCGCACCATCATCCAGTACATCCACGACAACTACTTCCTGGTCAACCTGGTGGACAATGACTTCCCCCTGGACAACTGCCTCTGGCAGGTGGTGGAAGACACACTGGAGCTTCTCAACAGGCCCACCCAGAATGCGAGAGAGACGGAGGCTCCATGACCCTGCGTCCTGACGCCCTGCGCTGGAGCCACTCCTGTCCCACCTGCCTCCTCCACAGTGCTGCTTCTCTTGGGAACCCCACTCTCCTTCGTGTCTCCCCCACCCCTGGCCTCCAGTCCCCCACCTGACGATGGCAGGTAGACTGGAGTGAGGCTTCCAGGCTCTGGCTGGACCTGAGTCGGCCCCACGTGGGAACCTAGTACTCTCTGCTCTAGCCAGGAGTTTGTGCTCTTTTGGTGGGGAGCACTTCTGTCCTGCAGAGGACCACAGTGGGTGGCACCTCCTGAGAAGGCGAGGAGAGTGGTTGTTGCCAGCTAAGCCCTCGAACCAAGGCAGCCTCCAGAGCCAGCCTGGGACTCGAAGTGAACTTAGACTTGGAGCCCGTGCAGCACAGGCAAAACACATGGGCATCAGGCACTGGTGGCATCGTAGAAGAGATGTGGCAAAGTGCTGTACCCTTCCACCTCCTAGAGGTGGGCAGCTGGGCCCCACCTACTTGTGACTGAAGGGGCACACCACTGCCCTGCCTGCCCGCTTAGCCGTCCGCGGCACCAGCCCCCTGGATGGGCACTGGGCTGACAGACACCTACCATGCTGCTTTTTGGCACAGTTGTCTATTCTGGGCCTTGAGAGAAAAAGTGCCCCTTAAGGGCTGAAGGCAATCTGAACCCTTGTACTTGGTGGGGCTCGTGGCCTTCCCCTTTTACCTGTCTGTGGAGGCCTGATGCTGCCCTGTTCCGTCAGAGGCCAAGATGAGATTCGCCAGCATAGGGGCCCCAGATCTGCCTGGGCCTGTACAGCAGCCCAGCTTCCTGGCGTATTTTTCAGGTAGGCCCTTGTCCTGCCAGCTGCCCTCCTCGTCCCCTCATCCTGTCCCAGAGGTTATCTGCCTGGCATGGCTCCCCAGGAGTCACCTGCAAGCCCCATGGCCTGGGGGCAGTGACTGGCAGGTGCAGATGGGCTGTTTCGTGTCCTGGAAGAGCAGCCTGATGGCCAAGGGGGTGGACGCAATTGTGGGACGTCCTCTTTACTCCTGTCCTGGCCTCACTGGCTGGGGCAGAGGGACAGCCGCTAGGAGAGACTGAAAGCAGCAGCTAGGACTGAGGAGTGGGTTTTATTGTTCTTCAGAGCTCTTCAAGCTGTCCCCTCTGTCATCACTCCCTGGATGTGTGGGGCATGGTTCCTTCCCTGGGAAGGCTAAGTTCAGTTCTGCTTTTTATTCTGTGGGAACAAGTCATAGCTGCAGCTGGGCCCCATGCTGTGCCCCAAGCCCCCAACCCCGCGGGGCTCCGGCGGCTTCCTGTCCACTCTCGGGGCCCTTGGGGCCTGGCTTGCTCCAGGGTCTCGAGCTACTGGCAGCTCCTCTCCTTGGGCTCCTGGCTGCCAGGCGTTGGTGCCACTTCTTAAAGGCCTGGAACCAGGGAGGGGAGGAAATGCTATTGTTGTGGGCTTTCTCCGGGGTCTGTGCTGTGCCTGCTAGAGCAACCCCTGTGCCCAGCTTCTTTTGTCCCCAGGGCCCCTCCCTCTGCCCCAAGCAGCCAGCCAGTCTTGCCCAGGCCAAATGCACAAGCTCAGAATAGATCTGATGGTGAGCTGGGAAGCTGTACTCAGAGCAGAGCAAATGGAGGGGGGCGCTCAGGACCCAGGCCCTCCATGGGCTAGTGTGAGTGGCAGCCATGCCTCATGCCACGCCTTCTTCCCAAACTGATGGACCGGGTGGGCCTGGCCTGAGCTGTGGCCACAAATCAAATCAAGGGCTCCAGCATCCAGCCTGTGTGTTCTGTAATGGAACTGACCCTCTCCCCTGAAAACGAAGGGGCCCTGGGGCTGGCAAGCAGGGAAAGTTCCGCGATGCGCGGCTGTGGCACAGGCTTCTGGAAGGCTGGCTGAGTGGAATGCAGGGAAGGGGGCAGTACCTGGGAAAGGACCCAGCCATCTTCCTGCTGCTGTAACTGCTGAGCCACTCGCAGTCGCAGGATCCGCTGCCACCACGTCCGCCAGGCCCATCTCAGGTGCCACTCCCTGAGCTTTGGGGACAGTTGGCGGAGAAGGCCTCTTGTGCTCAGGCTCCCCTGCAGTCCCCAGCCCTTCTGCCTTTCTCCCCCCACACCTCTGCTGCACCAGAGTGAAAGGGCTATGGCAAGGGGGTGTCATCTGAGGAGTATTAATGCAGATTCCTGGGCCTGTCCCCCAAGGTTTTGGAGTCAGTAGGTCCAAGGGCCATACTTTTGAGAGGGGTTAGGGTTGAGTATGAGGTGAAATGGGAGATGGTCAGTGTGGAGAGGGGCGCGCCCACTCACCAGGGTCCGTGCCAGCTGCTTTGCCCCTTGGGCATCCACCCAGTGTTGCCATGCCGCTGCCAGGCACCTGGCCTGCTGGGAACCCCGCAGCCCGTGAAGCAGTGCCTCAAGGCACCGGCACCGCAGGTACTTCCTCCTGATGGCCAAGAGCATCGTGACCCTTCAGGGCCAGAAGGAGGGCAGAGCCATGGGCCTGGGCCTGGGCCTGCTTTTCCAGGATCCTGCAGGAACGAGCACTGGCCAGAGAGGGCCCAGCTGTAGCCATGGCTCAGGCAAGCCCCTCAGCCCTTGCCCCCAATCCCTCAGACCCACCAAACTGCACACACAGCTCCTCTCACCCTAGCCTCCTTTTATGGGCCTCGCTTTGGGCTTTGCGGGCTCTGGGCTCAGGGCTGGAGTGCCTTCTTGGTCCCTGGTCCCTCGTCCACAGGGGCAGGCCTGGGACCCAGCTACTCTGTCCAGGCCACTGCAGCCAGAGCTGGAAGGCAGGGCAGAGGGAATGTTCTCTGCACCCTGGAAAGGGGAGTTGAGTCAGAAGAGGTTAATGTGGGTCCAGGAAGGCAGCTGCTCTTAGTGCCCGCCTAGGAGTTGAGTACAGTGAGGAGGGTGGAGGAAGGTGCTGAGCTCAGCCTTGTGCCCTGCCCCCATCTTCCCAGGCCTCCAGCCACTCCGGGCTGCCGCCCAAAGAGAAATCACAGGGGCGGGGCAGGAATGCAAAGTGTTTTCTCAGAACAGCCGAAACATTCCCAAGAGGGAATGGATGGGGAGAGTGGTCAATACACATAAGACCGTGTCCCAAGGAGCTGATTTCCAGGCCCCTGAGGACTGGAGACCACTTCACCCCTGCACTTAAGACACCGTTTGTCCCCCGGGGCAAGGTCTCCTTACTCTGAGCCCAGGCCGTTCCCCTTGGCTTCCTCTGTCCACCCAGGCTGCACTGCAGTGATGGCGCAGGTGGCACCAGCCCTGTGGCCTGTGTCCAGCAGCTGCGGGTCTGAAGGAATAGCCAGAAAGGAGCACCTGAACTCCATGGGCTTGGACCTCCTGGGGCCCCGTTGGGATTTCTTTGCTGCTCTGGCTGGCAGGACACATCCCGGCCTTTTCCACCCCTTACCCCATGTGGCTGAAGACATTCCAACAATGGGGTGGGCCCATAATAGTTACCCCTCAGTGCCTGGAGCACAGCCCTGGGAGTGGGGTATTTCTCTCCCCACTTAAAACATTTCAAAGCTGAGTTACTTGTCTGAGGCCTCATCCCTCGGAAGTGGTCTGACTCCAGAGTCCGAGCCCCCGGCTAGTACTCTACAGAGAGGGGGGTCTCCAAAGGGGCTGCTGAGGCATGTGTGCCTGTGGCAGAAAAGAGGGTGCCTGGAATTAAGCACCCTAGGTGCCATTCCCAGCGTTTAGTTTCTAGAGGCCTCAGTTTCTCCATCAGCATATGGGATCCTTGTCTTTACTGACAAGAATGTAATAGAAATATAAAAGTACTCTGAAAAGCAATTGCCCTGTAACTTATCTAGAAAGCAAAGACACTGAGACTCCAGAATCTGCTGTTGCCATAGCCCCGTATGTGTGAATTCTGCAGCTAGCCAAGGCTAGTTCCTTTCAATTCCATTTAAAAAACAAAAACCAGCAGGTGTGGTGGCTCATGGCGTAATGGGCCTGCCCAATACTTTGGGAGGCCAAGGCAGGTAGATCGCCTGAGCCCAGGAGTTCGAGACAAGCCCTGGCAACATAGTGAGACCCCATTTCTACAAAAATAAAAAATAAAATTAGCCGGGTGTGGTGACACACGCCTGTAGTCTCAGCTACTCAGGCGGCTGAGGTGGGAGGATCGTTTGAGCCCTGGAGGTTGAGGCTGCAGTGAGCTGTGATCGCACCACTGCACTCTGGCCTGGGCGACAGAGTGAGACACTGTCTGAAAACAAAAAACAACGACTGAAAAAAAAATCACCTTAGCTTTTTCTCTTAGAATCTTTTCTAAAATGTATTCTTTGTGGCATTCTGAAATAGGATTCATGATGATGCCTGTTATCTTAGGGACACTACCTCGCCTGCCAGTATCTTTGGGGCTGTGTCCTTCAAGGACATGTCCCCAGACTGCTGTGCAGTGTCATTTTTTGTGTTTGGTTTGGTGGTGGCTTCTTCCCTCTTGCTAGGCCATCAACCTCTTATCACCATTTGTTGGTGTCAGAACTAACTGCTTCTGATCTGGAGAGGGACTGACTGATGCCTCTGGGTAGAGAGAATTATGAAAGAAATTTTGGTATTTTTCTACTTTATATTTTCTGACTTTTCTGTAATGAGCATATTTCACTTTTCCAATAAAACAAACAAACAAACAACAACTTGGCCTGGCGCAGTGGCTCACACCTGTAATCCCAGCACTTTGGGAAGTCGAGGTGGGAGGATCACTTGAGTTCAGGAGTTCGAGACCAGCTTGGGCAATATGGTGAAACCCCGTCTCTACTGAAAATACAAAAATTAGCCAGGCGTGGTGGCGTGCACCTGTAGTCCCAGCTACTCAGGAAGCTGAGGCAGGAGGATCGCTTGAACCCGGGAGGCGGAGGTTGCAGTGAGCTGAGATCGCGCCTCTGCTTCAGCCTGGGCAACTGAGCCAGACTCTGTCTCAAAAATAAACAAAAAAACTTGACAAGAAAATGCTACTGTTCTCGTGTACCTATTCTGATCCTCGACTGCACCGTGAGAAAGCATGCATTTCAGTGTCTCCCTAACAGGCTGTGACCCAACACGCTGGTCTTTGCGGCCGGACCTGCAGTGGGCTGGCACTCGACAGGTGCCGGGTTCATCTTTGCTGATGGATTCAGAGTGGCTCGTCAGAGGCTGACTGAGAACTGGGAAGACGTGGTGTGTACAAGGCTGCTGGGCCCCTGGGGAGGCATCCAGCCATGCTGCCACCACGGGCTGAATCAAGATGATTCTACGGCCGGTGGTCCGAGGGTCATTTTTGGACCTCCCGCCCTGCCTAGGCTACCTTCTCCTGCTTCCAAGGGGCTGGGGCGTCCAGCAGCAGGCTCCCCCTGCTGGCCATCCGGGAACAGAGCGTGAGGTCAGCCTGGGGCTTGGGGCGTACCTTACCGGCCCCTCGGGCCTCGGCCCGCAGTCCCAGCCGCACCCTGAGCTGCGCCGTCCGCAGGAAGGGCCTGAGCTCAGCCGGCCGGAGCTGGGTGACGATGGCTCGCTGGACACCGCCGCGCGCTGCCAACTGCGCCGAGGCCTCTAGGACCCTGCGGGAGAGGGAGGAGTCTGCAGCCAGGGCCATCAGGGCCAGGACTCTCTGCAGGGAGCCCTCCCAGTGCCCTGCGGGAGGGGGCCCTCCAGGCCCAGCCGCATGCTGGGGCCCACCCACCTCCCACTCTCCCTCTTCTGGAGGGAGAATCTGGGTAAACAGGATGGAGAGCGGCCTGGAAGGAGAAAATCACAGACGGGGACAAGCATCCTGTTTAGGGGCAGAGAGGGGACAGTCCTGCCAGTGCCACTTTGCCTCCTCTTCCCTGGCAAGAGCGCGTTTATGGCGCTTGCTGAGTGACTGGCTGTGCTGGTGACTGCAAGGCAGGACCATTAGAGACTTCCCCAAGGAGGGGACACACAGCAAGAGGCGGTGCCAGGATGTGGCCCAGGACTAGATGGCCAGGGCGGCCTCTCCCTGTCACCCCCAGCCACCCTCTTGAACCTTTGCCCTGCCACCCAGCCACGAATTACGCTCTACCCCTGCCAAAAACAGGCTCGAGGCCTGAGCTGGAAGCACAGTGGGGCTGCGCTTAGACCACGGCACTCACCAGGCTCGCGGCTTCCAGGAAGCATGGGCTCGGCTGACCTGGCCCCGACAGGACTCACGCACCCACAGAGTCCAGCACCAGGTGCAGCACTGGGCTGCCTGGGCCCCAGCACTCTCTCCTGCCTGCTGCTGGGCCTCACGGTGCATGCCCGGGGCCACTGGCCATGCTGGGAAGGCCTGCAGGGCCCGGGCATTCTTCTGCTGCCCATCTTCCTGGCCTTGCTGCCCGCAGCTTCTCCAGCGGGCAAGGGAGGCCTGGGCCACACGCTGCTCCTGTGCCCTGGCTGCCGCTTCCTGGGCTTCCCGCCATGTGGCAAACACGGCCCCCAGTGCCCTTCTCCTCAGGCCATCCTGAAAGGCTTGATGCTGGGCCTGGAGCACCCCCGTGTCTCTTACAACCTCACACCAGGCCTGGAAGTAGCTGCAAAACAGACGCATTGGGCCAGGTGTGGTGACTCATGCTTGTAATCCCAGCACTTTGGGAGGCCAAGGTGAGTGAATCACCTGAAGTCAGTTTGAGACCAGCCTGACCAACATGGTGAAACCCTGTCTCTACTAAAAATACAAAAATTAGCCAGGTGTGGTGGTGGGCACCTGTAATCCCAGCTACTTGGGAGGCTGAGGCAGAAGAATTGCCTGAACCCAGGAGGCAGAGGTTGCAGTAAGCCGAGATCGCGCAACTGCACTCCAGCCTGGATGACAAGAGCAAAACTCCATCTCAAAAAAAAAAAAAAAAGCAAAACAAAACAAAAACAGATGCATGGGAGGGCTTGTCTCATTCTCAGAGTCAAAAGTCACATTTATTCAAAGTTACACCTGCAAATCTCCCACAAAACAGTAAACGACCAGTAACAGGTGAGAGCACTGGCTTTCCATCTTGGAACCTCAGCCTCAGAGGGCAGGGGCTGCCCTGCAAGGGGATGGGAACCAGCAGTAGGGGTTCAAGTTCCACATCAGCCATGCCCTGCTTCCCATCACATGCCCAAGTGGTTGGTGAGGGAGAGAAACACCATCTGTCACTCACTGAGAAACCAAGGAAAAAACCATCTACGGCCAGGCACAGTGGCTCACACCTGTAATCCCAGCACTTTGGGAGGCAGAGGTGGGCGGATCACCTGAGGTTGGGAGTTTGAGACCAGCCTGACCAACATGGAGAAACCCCGTCTCTACTAAAAATACAAAATTAGCCAGGTGTGGTGCCACATGCCTGTAATCCCACCTACTCGGGAGGCTGAGGCAGGAGAATCACTTGAACCCGGGAGGCGGAGGTTGTGGTGAGCCGAGATCGCACCATTGCACTCCAGCCTCGGCAACAAGAGCGAAACTGTGTCTCAAAAAAAAAAACAAAAAAACAAACAAAAAACCATCTGCACCCTCAGATGCAAAAGCACAGACGTCAGCCATTCTGTAGCCAACAGTTCACTGCCCCTATGGGGACACTGAACATTCACAAATTTATACTGAACTGTGGGAGAAGCCATTCTGTGTTCCTCTGCTTGGTTTTACAATATGCATTCATGAACTGTATACATGTTCCACCAGAGCATCTTAAATGAAGATTTCACTCTCTTCTCTTAGCGACGGTGTGCAGCAGAATTCTCCTTGCTGTAACTCCTCACAATGGGCATTATGGTAGATTTTCCGAGGAGTGGATTTCTCCTTCTCCTTTTTTTTTTTTTTTTTTTTTTTTGAGACGGAGTCTTGTTCTGTCACCCTGGCTGGAGTGCAGTGACGCAATCTCGGCTCACTGCAACCTCCGCCTCCCAGATTCAAGTGATTCTCCTGCCTGAGCCCAAGTAGCTGGGACTACAGGCACCTGCCACCATGCCCGTCTAATTTTTCATATTTTTAGTAGAGATGGGGTTTCATCATGTTGGCCAGGCTGGCCTCGAACTCCTGACCTCAAGTGATCCACCTGCCTTGGCCTCCCAAAGTGCTGGGATTATAGGTATGATCCACTGTTCCCAGCTGATTTCTCCCATCTGAATCATATCCTCTAAAACCAAAGAACTGACCTGGCCAGGAGCTGGACTCCCGGGGCTTGTTGGGGCCACAGGTTAGGGTTGGGGTTTGCCACCACTCCCAAATTAGATAATAAGGTGTCCGTGGTCATGGCCCTCTGTTTCCAGGCTAGAATATCCTTTCATGCCCCTTTTTTCCCAGGCCGTAGGCCTCCTATCTGGGCCACCGTCTGAGCTTCCCATCCCCTGGGTGCTCTCCTTGCTATTCCTTGGGTGGGGAGGATCAACACCCTCCCACCCCCAGGCCCACCCACCTCTGCAGTAGCAGCTGCTCTGGCCGGGTCACTGTGCGTCTCTGACGAGCAGCTGCCTGCTGCCAGCTCTGGAACACCGCCTTCTGCAGGCCCTGGAGGTGGATCTGCACCCATGTCTGGCACTTTTCATGCCGGAACTGCTGCCCTGGGGCCAGAGAGATGCTGAAGAGCCACTGGGTGCTCACCCCAGCCTCTCCCCATGGGCCTCTGCTCAGCCCTTCGCCCCCTCCCAGGTGGGAACAGAGGAGGCCGCCCTGACTGTCTGGGTTAAAAAGCCTCTATTACGGGTGTCCTGCTGGTGACCAGGCCAGCCCAGCTCATAGAGTTGTTGGGTTTGTATTTGTTAATTTTGCCACAATGTTTTCGAATCTGGAGAATTCAGGTAAAAATTTAATTTTCTTTTTTTTTTCTTTTTTGAGACGGTGTCTCACTCTGTCGCCCAGGCTGGAGTACAGTGGCCCGATCTCAGCTCACTGCAACCTCTGCCTCCTGGGTTCATGCCATTGTCCTGCCTCAGCCTCCCGAGTAGCTGGGACTACAGGCGCACACTACCATGCCTGGCTAATTTTGTGTATTTTTAGTAGAGACGGGGTTTCACCATGTTAGCCAGGATGGTCTCGATCTCCTGACCTCATGATCCGCCAGTCTGGGCCTCCCAAATTGCTGGGATTACAGGCGTGAGCCACTGCGCCCGGCCCAAAAATCTAATTTTCAATTTTTTTGTAAAAACTAGAAGTTCTGGAAACACTGGCTCAGTGTTCCTGCTGGGGAATGATTGGGCTGCATAAGCAGTTGTCCCCAGGGGACAGGACCTGACTTTCCAGAACCACTACAGCCCTGCCTGCCAGCTCATTAATGCGATGTGTTGGTGTAGTGGGCAGCCTCCAAGATAGCATCCTGTGTTCGTGTCCTGGGCAATGCCCTGCCTTGAATATGGGCTGGGTTTATTAATTTGCTTCTAACAGACAGAATTTGGCAGAAGCAATGGGATGTCACTTCTGATATCAGGTTATAAAAAGACTGGTTGGGGCCGGGTGCGGTGGCTCACGCTTGTAATCCCAGCACTTTGGAAGTCTGAGGTGAGTTGATCACTTGAGATCAGGAGTTCGAGACCAGCCTGGCCAACATGGTGAAACCCCGTCTCTACTAAAAATACAAAAATTAGCCAGGCGTGGTGGCGGATGCCTGTAATCCCAGCTACGAGGGGAGCTGAGGCAGGAGAATTGCTTGAACCCAGAGGGTAGAGGTTGCAGTGAGCTGAGATCGCACCACTGCATGCCTGGGCAACAGAGCGAGACTGTCTTAAAAAAAAAAAAAAAAAAAAAAAAAAAAAGACTGGTTGGGCCATCCAACAGCTCTTTTTGCCCAGAGGCCAAGACCCAGAGAGCAAGCCTGCCTTGGGTCCATCCCTCCTCCCTTCACTGGCCACATTCCTCAGGGCTTCTAACATACTGCACCCTCAGCCAGCTCTGCAAATCCAGTCCTTCCCACTGCCCTATTTTGCTGACCCCTTCCCACGCCTCAACTTCTCTCTCCACTGCTCTGCCCCACTGAGCCCTCCTCACCTCCTCCTGGGACCGTCCCTGACTAACTCTACTGGCCTCTAAGGGCACCATGACTCTGCCCACTTCTCTCCCAACTCAGGGATCAGACCAGTGACTCCTAGAGGCCAGGTGAGGATAAGGATGAAAATAAAGGTGATGAGGTAGGGACTACATTATCCCCATTTTACAGATGTGTAAGCTGAGTGAGACTCAGAGAGGTTAAGTAGGTTGTTTAAGGTTCACACAACCAGGGTATGGAAGAGCACGGATTCAAACTCAAGACTACAGAGTCCAAGCCCCCAGGTTCTGCTCTGCCACCCGACTCCTGGGTGTGCCCTGTGGGGGTCTCATCACCAGACTTCGCTAGGGGATGGGAGGGTGTGGGGGGTGGTGAGGCACTCTGCAGAGTCACTGTCCCTCTCGGAAATTTCGCAGCTGAGGTCTATTCATTTACTCATTCATAGCACAATGTGTAAGAGTTGGTAGGCCTGTTTTCTTTGAACCCAGCTAAGTCAGTGTCACAGCTCAGCGGACCTCTCTGATCAATTGCATTTGTCATCTATGGCTGTGTTACAAATTACCCAAGTACTTATTAGTTCTAAACCACAGATGTTTGTTATCTCACAGTTTCTCTGAGTCAGGAGTCCAGATGTAGCTTAGCCTCTGCCTCAAGTTCTCCCATGAGGTTACAGTCAAGTTGTTGGCCAGGGCTGCAGTCTGGGTCTCAGACAGACCCTGGCCCTGCCCTCACCCGCAGTGCCCCCGACCAAGTCTCCACTCACCCTGCCAGCAGGAGTACCAGTGGCATAGGGCATCTCGTGCCAGCCGCCAGCCCCGCTCCTGGGCCCACTGCTCCACCAGCCGCAACTGCACCAGCCGCTGACGCCACAGGCCCAGCACAGCCCTGCAGCTCCGATCCCAGGCCCGGTGGGAAGCCAGCTCTCTCCAGGCCCCTTGGGCTGTTGCCCAGCGGCTCCAGCTGAGGAAGATACTGGGAAAGGGAGGGTCCACCCTGAGGATGGCCACTGTCCCCCAAATCTCAGGCCAGCCCTGCCCCGCCCTCCTCTCTCTTCCCCTCCCCAGCAGCAGGAGGCTCTGGGTGACTCTTCTGTTTCCATTATGGGAGGGTGGGTTGCTGGGGACTGGAGGGGCCAAGCACCTCTCCCAGGGTCACGATGATGAGTGGTGGGGATAGGGTGGGACTCTAGACCCCCACTGCCAAGTCCTGTGCTCAACCGCTAGCCATAAACATTGCTATGGACTGAGCACTCACAACGTGCCACACACGGCATTGGGGAATGTATGTGCCCTGCCTCGCCATTGCCCCACTGAAGCGAGTACTATTAACCCCATTTTACAGACAGGCAAATAGGGCACAGAGAAGTTATGCAACTTGCCCAAGATCACACAGCCAGTGAGGGGCAAAGCTGGGATTAGAACCCAGGGAGACCAACTCTTATGCATTGTGCTAGAAATGAATAAATGAAGGAACCTCAGCTGCGAAATCTCCAAGAGGAACAGTGACTCTGTAGAGTGCCTTACCACTCCCCGACACCCTCTCAGTAGGACAGGGCTGGAAGACAGGAGGAACTGAAGCCCCCTGAGGTGCAGACCCCAAGGGGCTGCTGCTGTGAAGGCCAAGGGTGGATGGGAGAAGGGGCTGGGAAACAGTAAGTCCGTAGAGTGGCGGGCGGATGGGGAGGGGTCCCTACCGCCTCTGGAGGGTATGCCAGTACCACCTGGCTGTGCCCTGGAACTGCTGGGCCCGTGCCTGCCAGAGCAGAAGGCACTGCCCCTGCTGTCGCTGCCCAGCTGCCCACAGAAGGCTCCCCTGGAGAGTATCCTGGAGGGCGGGGGCCCTGGGAACCTGGGGAAGGAGATGTGGAGTCCTGGGTCCCCCACCCTGTCCCCTTCCCACAATCTCCACCAACCCACCCCTACCTGCCCCAGCCCGTCCCCACCCACCTACCTCTCACCTTCTCCAGAGAGTCTTGTAGTATGCTGCTGCCCAGTGGCTCCAGAGCCGAGGGGGTCTTGGTGCAGCTTGATGTGGCATCTGGGCCCAATGCCCTCAAGTGCCACCATCTCAGGCTGCGCTGCAGCATCCGCTGCTGCAGGCCTTGGAAGAAGGAGCTAGAGAAGGGGCAGGTGAGTGCCCCACCCAGCCTCACCCTGAGGCTGTGCAGGGTGGCCAAGCAGGGGCTACCCCACCCTGGCCGCTGTGAAAGAGATGGGCTGAAAGGGTGCTCGCCACAGGCCAGACACTGGGCTAGCGTTCCACACTGCCGCCCCCAGCAGTGGCTGCATGCTGGGATCACTGGGGGCCTCAAGAGATACCGATGCCCACCAGGGTCCCACCCTAGATTCTGCTAGATTCTGACTTAATGGTCAGGGTACAGCCTGGGCTTCCAGACTTTTTCTAGGGTTCTCTGAGTGACCTCAGTGAGCAGCTGAGACTGGGCTGACTGGGCTGATGCTCTTTTTATTTATTTATTTATTTATTTTTGAGACAGGGTCTGGCTCTGTGACCCAGGCTGGAGTGCAGTGGCACAATCTTAGCTCACTGCAACCTCTGCCTCCTGGGTTCAAGCTATTCTCCTGCCTCAGCCTCCTGAGTAGCTGGGATTACAGGTGCGTGCCACCACATCTGGCTAACCGAGCTAAGAGCATTAGCTCTTAGCTAATGCAGGACCTGCATCACTGGCTGGCCTCATCATGCTCCTGGGGCGGGCTGGGAGCCCATGCAGCTGATCAGAGGTGGAGCTGAGCCCTAGGCCCAGGAACCCCAGACTCCAGAGCCCACCCCTACAACCACACCAGTACTTCTGCCTCCACTCACTTATAAAGATAAGAAAGCTGAGCCCGGGGGAAGGTCATTTCCCCAAACTCCAAATAGCAGCAGACCTGGGACTCATCTAGGCCAGGAGGGTGCCCCGGGAGAGCTGCCAGGAGATATGAACTGTGCCCTGAAGTCCAAAGGCCAGAGGATGGGCTGGAAAGGGAGGGCCTAGGGGTTGTGGGGCAGGCATGTGAGCAGTGCCCCCACATTCTGAAAGGTCACGGTGAATTGAATTCCCCTGGAGTTGCAGGGGTACACTGAAAGAGGCTGAGGGTCCAAGTGGACCACATGGGTGTGTGGTTTTCAAGGACAGAATTCTTTTTTTTTTTTTGAGATGGATTCTCGCTCTGTCGTCCAGGGTGCAGTGGCATGATCTTGGCTCACTGCAACCTCTGCTTCCTAGGTTCAAGCCATTCTTCTGCCTCAGCCTCCCAAGTAGCTGGGATTACAGGCGAGCGCCACCACGCCTGGCTAACTTTTGTATTTTTAGTAGAGATGGGGTTTCGCCATGTTCACCAGGCTGGTCTCGAACTCCTGACCTCAGGTGATCCACTAGCCTCAGCCTCTTAAAGTGCTGGGATTACAGGTGTGAGCCACCGCACCCAGCCAAGGACAGCATTCTTAACCCTGCAACTGCTGGCTTCCATTCCTCCTGACATCCCCTCCGGGAAGCTGGCTTCTCCTGATCGCCACCCTCCCCTCATTTACAGCCTTCGTCTGGGCTCTGAATTCCAGCAGTGACCATCTTGTGTGGGGGCAGCACCAAGGTCTCACCACAGGACCTTCTGGCTCCTGACTCCCACTGGGATTTACAGCAAGCTGCTCCAGCCCTCTGAGCCTCAGTTTCTCTAGTCATGTAATGAGGCCAATGGGAGAGGAGATAAGAGCTTGATCCCTGGCTCCTGCCCTTGTTCCTTTACAGTATTTATTCTGTGCCTGCAACATGCCAGGCACCTGCAGGGAGCTGGGAGCCAGCGGTGACAGCCAGACAGACATGGTTCCTGCCACCAGGGACTTACACTTGGCAGAGAGACGGACATTCACTAGGGTTCCGGCCACCCCTGTAGAGCTCCATGTCTGCATCTCTGGCAGCCCCCTGGCCCCTAGTGGCCCTCTGCTCAATCACTGTTCCAGTGTCCCTAGGCCACCTCCCAGGGCCTGACATCGGCTGGGCACCTCAGTGTGCCAGGCCCTGTGCAGGGCCATGGGGAGGAGTGGGATGCAGTTACTGCCCTATGGGATATTCCTCCCACATTCCTCCTCGTGCTGAGCACTGCTCACGTGCCCACCCCACAGCCCCTAGGCCCAACCCCAGGTCACAAGCTCGAGGACACCTACTTGGCCCACTGGCGCTGGAAAAGCCGCATCTTCCACAACAGCAGCGCCCGGCAGAGGGCCAGTGTCCGGCAGGCATCCTGCAGGGAGCCCCGGCCTTGCTTCTGCAGCCCCTGGGCCTGGCCCACTGTACCCAGGCCACAGGCTCCAGGGCCTGCGGTGTAGAGAGCCTCACGTCCTAAGAAACCATCAAGAGTCCAGTCAGCTGCCTCCCTACTGACCTCACTCTGCCCATAGCCATTGATACCTGCTGCCTCGGGCCCCTCTTGGGAGCTCTCCCCTCTTATTCCGTCCCACCGCTTCTAAGTCCTCCCCTCCAGGTCACCTCAAAGATCCCATCTTCCCCAGTTAAGTGTTTTTTTTTTTTTGTTTGTTTGTTTGTTTTGAGACAGAGTTTTGCCCTTGTCGCCCAGGCTGGAATGCAATGGCATGATCTCAGCTCACTGCAACCTCCGCCTCCTGGGTTCAAGCGATTCTCCTGCTTCAGCCTCCCGAGTAGCTGGAATTACAGGCATGTGCCACCACACCCGGCTAAGTTTTGTATTTTTAGTAGACACAGGGTTTCACCATATTGGCCAGGCTGGTCTTGAACTCCTGACCTTGGGTGATCCACTCTCCTCGGCCTCCCAAAGTTCTGGGATTACAGGCGTGAGCCACTACACCGGGCCCCCAGTTAAGTTTTGGGGTGGGGGTTAGGGCTGTGTGTCCCCCATCACACCAGGAGCTTCCCAAGAGCAGGGCCCACATCCCTTCCGGGCAGGATCTGGGATAACCAGCACCGAGAGAGCCTGCAGTGGGAGGAGCAGAACCAAGTCTCTCACCCACAGCAGCTCGTAATGGGACATAGGGATGTGGCTCAGCCAGGGCCTGCCCACTCTGGGACCCCTCCTGCACCCTCCCAGGCCTACAGGCTGCCCTCCTAGAAAGCCCCAGTTCTACCACCTCCCACAAGAATTCACATATTCAACTGTGGACCACTGAAGAAGGGGCTTAAGTGACACAGTTTGCTGGGGCGGAAGCCAACACTAGCTCACCTGCTTTCTGCCGGCAGAGGGACAGCTGGGTCACCTTTGCCCCATCTGACTCCCGGAGCTGCTTCATCCGCACCCACTGTTCCAGGCATTTCCTCAGGGTCCCTGTCCGGCGGTCAGCCAGGTGGTCTCGGTACCAGGACCCTCTTTGCACAAACTGCTGCCACGCCCCGAAGCACCTGGGAGAACAGAGGGAAAGTACCCATGTCAATTGCAAGGTCTGATGACTGCGGCTCCAGCTGCCTGCCGTTGCCAGACACGCTACCCAGGACTTGGGCAAGCCGCTTCATCTCTCTGAGCCTCCGTGTTTTGTTGTTGTTGTGTAGACGGAGTTTCGCTCTTTTCGCCCAGGCTGGAGTGCAATGGTGCGATCTCTGGTCACTGCAACCTCCGCCTCCTGGGTTCAAGCGATTCTCCTGCATCAGTCTCCCGAGTAGCTGAGACTACAAGCATGCACCACCATGCCCGGCTAATTTTTTTTTAATTTTTAGTAGAGATGGGGTTTCTCCATGTTGGCCAGGCTGGTCTTGAACTCCTGACCTCAAGTGATCCAGCCGCCTTGGCCTCCCAAAGTGTTGGGATTACAGGCTTGAGCCACCGTGCCTGGCCAAGCCTCTGTTTTCTCATCTGTAAAATGGGGCTGCTTTGAAGATGCATTGCATGTCACCTGCTCAGGCCATGACACTATCACCTCTGGCAGCGTGGTGGCCTCAGTAGCCTCTGACCTGGCCTCCCTGCATCCACTCTCGGCCTCCTCCAATCATTTCCTATTCAGTAACCCAGTGGTGTTTTTCCAATCTCAAATCAAATCATCAGAGTCACCTGCTGATCCTCCAGCGGTAGCCTCCTTGCTCTACCATCAAATTTCAACCCCTCCCCACGGCCAACAAGGTGCTGATCTGGCCCCCACAGATTTTTCCAATCTCATCTTCAACTACCCTCAGTCCCCCTACCCTGTACTAACAAGGGTCCAATTCGGCTCTGCTACGCCTCAGGATCTTACACTCCTGGCCAGAGGCCTCTGAACCCTCTACCCTTCTCTGATCTTCCTCCACCAGGCAACTCTTCATCCTTCACATCGCCACTGAACCTTGGTCTAGGTCAGCTTCCTGCACTAAACATTCTCACAGAAAACTACACCAGGGGGATGTAGTCAGCAAAATGCAGACAGTGGGAAACTAGCAGGCAAACAAGTTGATTTCTTCAACAAATAACATGCAATAAAAAAAATGAAGGGGAGCCTATAGTTTACAAAGATTTTAACAGGCCGGGCGTGGTGGCTCACACCTGTAATCCCAGCACTCAGGGAAGCCGAGGCGGGAGGATTGCTTGAGCCCAGGCTGGAGTGCAGTGGTGTGATCATGGCTCACCAGTGGGCCTCTGTCTCTACCAAAATTTTTTAAAATTCGCCAGGCATGGTAGCTCACACCTGTAATCTCAGCACTTTGGGAGGCCAAGGTGGGCGAATTGCTTGAGTCCAGGAGTTCGAGGCCAGCCTGAGCAACATGGCAAAAAATTAAATCTCTACAAACAATTTAAAAATTAGCCAGGTGTGGTGGTATGCACCTATAGTCCCAGCTACTTGGAGGCAGAGGTGAGAGGATCCCTTGAGCCTAGGAATTTGAGGCTACAGTGAGCCATGATTGCGCCACTGCACTCCAGCCTGGGTGACACAGTAAGACCCTGTCTCTAATTTTTTTTTTAATTAAAAATAAAAAGACTTGAATGACTTATCAACCAACTGCCATACATGGACCTTATTGCAAACTCTAATACAATATATACTTGCAAATGTGAATACTGGCCAGATATTCGTATTAAGGAACAGTTGTTTCATTATTTTTTAGGTGTGAGAGTGGTATTGTGGTTATGTTTTTATTATTTATTTCTTTACTTATTTCTGAGATGGAGTCTCACTCCTAGGCTGGAGTGCAGTGGTACGATCTCGGCTCATTGCAACCTCTGCCTCCCGGGTTCAAGCAATTCTCGTGCCTCAGCTTCCCGAGTAGCTGGGATTACAGGTGTTCACCATCATGCTCGACAAATTTTTGTATTTTTAGTAGAGACAGGGTTTCACCATGTTGTCCAGGCTGGTCTCGAACTCCTGACCTCAAGTGATCCACCTGCCTCGGCCTCCCAAAGTGCTGGGATTACAGGCATGAGCCACTGAGCCTGGCCAGTGGTTATGTTTCTAAAGAGTCCTTATCTTTTAGAGAGGCATACAAAAATATTTATGGATGAAATGGTATAATGCATGGGATTTGCCTCTAAATAATTTGGAGCGGGGGATGTATTTGGAGTACACATGAAACAAGCTTCAAGAGAGGCTGATTTTGTTGAAGCTGGGTGATTGGTGTGCTGAGGATTATTATCCTATCTGCTCTACTTTTGAGTAAGATAAAAATGCCCCACAGGCCGGGTGCGGTGGCTCATGCCTATAATCCCAGCACTTTGGGAGGCCGAGGTGGGTGGATCACCTGAGGTCAGGACCAGCCTGACCAATATGGTGAAACCCCGACTCTGCTAAAAATACAAAAAAATTAGCCGGGCGTGGTGGCGTGCGCCTGTAGTCCCAGCTACTTGGGAGGTGAGGCAGGAGAATCGCTTGAGCCCAGGAGGTGGAGGTTGCAATGAGCCGAGATCGTGCCACTGCACTCCAGCCTGGGTGACAGAGCGAGACTCCGTCTCAAAAAAAACCAAAAAAATTAATTAATTAATTAAAATAATAATAATAATAATGCCCCATAATAAAAAGTTAACCACCAGGGAGCAAAAAAAAGAAACTCATAGATCTATGTTCCTTCTCTTCACAACACTTAAGCCAGGTGGTATTCACATACACCCTTGGGACTGCTAGTTTCCTGTCTGTTCCCCCACCAGCCACGGGTTCCACTGTGATGATGGGCATAGGTGGGAGGCTGGGATTAAGCTTTGCTTATAACCAAATCCCAGCCAGCAGGGCAGGCTAGCATGTTCTAGTCATGTTCAGTCGATAGCTGCTTCCATTTCCTATTTGCATCCTTGCCTCTCAATACTAGGATTCAAGAGCTGACTTAAAGGGAAGTAGGGGCCAGGCATGCTGGCTTACGCCTGTAATCCCAGCACTTTGGGAGGCCAAGGTGGGCAGATCACTTGAGTTCAGGAGTTCGAGACCAGCCTGGGCAACATGGTGGAACCCTGTCTCTATCAAAAATACAAAAAATTAGCTGTGTGTGGTGGCGCATGCTTATGGTCCCAGCTACTCAGGAGGCTGAGGGGGGAGGATCGCTTGAGCCAGGGAGGTGGAGGGTGCAGTGAGCAAGATGGTGCCACCGTACTTCAGCCTAGGTGACAGAGTGAGATCCCATCTCAAAAAAAAAAGGGAAGGGCGTCCTACCTGCACAGCCAAGCTCTCTGGTGCTGGGGGCTCAGTGGGGCCGCCCAGGCTACACCTGCAGCAGTAGAGTGCCAGGCCTGGGGGAAGCTCCCTGTCCTCTGTGTGGCCCTGGTGGCCTTGCGCCAAGTCTCCCTCTCCTGTCTGGCTCGTTTCTTCTGTTGGCACCACAGGAAGAACACTAAGGAGAAAGGGAGGAGGGAGAGAAAAGAGAGAGTAAGCAGACGGGAGGATCCGAGACAGGAGGGGCCCCTGACACGTGGGGTGCCTGTCGCAGGGGACCCCCCATCTCTGAGTAAGTGAAGTCTAGCTCCAATACTCCAGCATCTGGTGTGGGCCTGCATCAGTGTATCAGCCCAGAAATGCAGGCCGTGCTCCTCTCATGCTGTGTGTCCTCAAACTAGTTGCTTAACTTCTCTGTGCCTCAGTTCCCCATCCGTAAAATGGGCACAATTCTTCTTGGGGGTCACTGTGAGGCTCAAATGAGATTGTCTCTGGGAATGTGCCAAAGCAGATGCACAATAAACGTTCATTCACCCAGGGTCCCCCGCCCCTGCCCAGTGTGGAGCTCGGGCCCTGCGTGGCCAGGCTCCATCTCCCCGCTTTCCCAGCACCCCACATCTCACCAACCAGTTGCAGGGCCTGCAGGATCTGGACTCTCTTGTCTCTGCTGTCTGTTCTCTGCCTAGGATGTGACAGAAGCCACTGAGCTCTCTCCTCCTCGCTCAGACTTCCTGGACTTAAAGCGAAGTTGCCCAGAGAGAAGCTGATGACCCGGGAGGGAGGGCACAAGGTCCCAACCTGTCCACCACACCCCAGGCAGGTGCGGTCTGCCCTTGGGAGCAGGGGGCACTGAGTCCCCCTACCCTCTTCTGGACAGTTCATTTTATGTCGGATTTAAAAGCTATTGCTGGGGGGAGGTTCTGCTCTTGATTTATTCTCTTTAATACTATTTGGATTTTTTTTTAAACAACAAACATGTATTAAAATAAATATCATTTAAATAATTATTTAAATACATTTGTTCAGTTTAAAAATAAGAACATGGCCAGGTGTGGTGGCCCACACCTGTAATCCCAGGACTTTAGGAGGCTGAGATGGGCAGATCACTTGAAGCCAGGAGTTTGAGACCAGCCTGGCCAACATAGCGAAACTCCATCTCTACTACAAAAAAAAAAAAAAAAATATATATATATATATATATATATATATATATATATATATACACACACACACACACACACACACACACTGCCAGGGGTGATACACACACACAAACACACACAAATTAGCCAGTGCGGTGGCACACACTTGTAGTCCCAGCTACTTGGGAGGCTGAGGCATGAGAATTGCTTGAGCCTGGGAGGCACAGGTGGTAGTGTGCAGAGATCACACTACTGTACTCCAGCCTGGGTGACAGAGCGAGGCTCTGTTTCAAAAAAGAAAAAAAAGAAAAATACCCAACTGTAGTAGAGAATTGGGGAAATAAAGAAAAAAATAACCAGAGGCCGGGCACAGTGGCTCACACCTGTAATCCCAGCACTTTGGGAGGCTGAGGCAGGCAGATCACTTGAGGCCAGGAGTTTGAGACCAGCCTGACCAACATGGCAAAACCCAATCTTTACTAAAAATACAAAAATTAGCCAGGCGTAGTGGCGGGCACCTGTAATCCCAGCTACTCGGGAGGCTGAGGCGGGAGAATCGCTTGAACCCAGGAGGCGGAGGTTGCAGTGAGCCAGATTGTTCCACTGCACTCCAGCCTGGGCAACGGAGCAAGACTCTGACTCAAAAAGAAAAAAAAGAAAAAAAAAAAAGAAAAATATAACCAACTTTAATCCCACTGCCCGAGAGATAAGCATAGTTTCCATTTTAGCATTTTTAAATGAAATATTTTTTACTCCTTAATTGTGGCAAAATACACATCAGACAGTTTACCATTGTAACCATTTTTAAGTGTACAGTTAAGCAGTGTTAGGGATTTTCACATTGCACATTTTTGGGGTTTTTTTTTCCTTCTGGTCCTTTTTCTATGCACCGTGTGGTTTCTATGCAACTATGTGGTTGGGAAAAATATTTTTGATACATTTTTATGCTCCTTTAAGAAAAATTTAACATTGCCACACCATTTTCCCTTGTTTTTAAAAAATGCTATGCAAATATTCATAAAAATACTTCCAGGGAGGGGACTATGAGAGGATGAAGCTTTCAAGTTAATTAATATACTTCCAACTATTTGGAATATTTTTCAAATTGAGCATGCATTACTGCTATGATTGGAAACAAAACCAACAAAAAATCTTCCTGGCCAGGCGCAGTGGCTCACGCCTGTAATCCCAGCTCTTTGGGAGGCTGAGGTGGGCAGATCACGAGGTCAGGAGATGGAGACCATCCTGGCTAATATGGTGAAACCCCATCTCTACTAAAAATACGAAAAATTAGCCGG